>NC_138769.1:350384683-351044683 GCF_965119305.1 Pelophylax lessonae | reverse complement strand
GATAATTTATTTATATTTATATATGTATATTTAGATATACATATTTATTATTATACAGTGCACTTTTTAAACAGAAGACTGTGTGAAAAAAATTATATATACATATAAAGATGTGTGTGTGTGTGTGTGTTTAATATATATATATATATATATATATATATATATATATATATATATATATATATATATATATATATATACACATTGTTTTTTTGTTTTTTTGTTTTTCAAATTTATTTATGTAAAAAAACGAGTTTTCATTTCAATGCTAACTAAGACATAAAGCAGCCTACTTTTATATACTCACATGTGCTAAAATATACCTTTAAGTAATTTCTAAAACAATGTCTATCTATCTATCTATCTATCTATCTATCTATCTATCTATCTATCTATCTATCTATCTATCTATCTATCTATCTATCTATCTATCTATCTATCTATCTATCTATCTATCTATCTATCTTTCTGCCTGCCTGTCTATCTATCTAAAATATGAACAAGTTTTGCTTATTTCTTAGACTCATTTTTAAAATGTACTTATCATAAGTTACTAAGTAAGGAAAAAAATAGAACTTACATACTGCTTTCTGTGGCATGGGTGTTTGAAAGTCTTTAGCATTTGAACTAATGCAACCTATACTGTGTTTCATAACATTATTATATAACATGGACCCTCATTTGACACTTTATAAAAATCAGATTCCATGCGTATTACCTGTCAAACTTTTTACGAAACCACCTTATAGATATTAGCACTGTAGCTAACACTGCAAAATATATCAAGTACATAATGCGACACAGTATATAGGTTATTTACATTTTAATTTCTGTATATTTAAGTGCAATGTGCATAAATGTACTTTCCAAGGCAATCATCAAAAATACATTTTTTTTTTTCATAAAGCTAATATACAGATATATTATTATCAAATCTCTCTAAATATATAACACACACAGCATAATATATGTATATGTGATTTAATGTGCACTTATATATTTTTTTTATATTGATGTACTGGAGCTAGTTCAAAAACAATCTAAAACCCCCTGAAAGAGTAGAAATGAACAATTAACACGACTCCATTATTTAGAGAGCAGATGGGTAGTATTAGCCACAGGGAGAAAATAATATAAAATCCATCTTTGGTACAGATAATTTGGTTATTGGCTAATGACTGCTCTCAAATGGCTTGAAGCTAACCTTCCTGGGCACTTTCTCCTTTACCTACTCCAGTATAGACCTGAGTATTGCCAGGAGGTGCTTTCGCTGCTGTTTAATAACTTCTGAAGTTATCACATGCCTTAGCATTTTAATAACAATTTATACTTAGGCAAAACATAAAAGCAATAATATTTAAATCCTTTTTAGGCTATACAAGCTAACCTCCTGGGAATGGGTTAATTTCATGCATAGCAGATTTCACAGCCCTGTGCCATTAATATATTGTATATTTGAATATATTGCATTTATGTCAACACTGGCAAGGAGGTAAGATGACAAGCTGTGGATTTCAACTTGTATCATGCTGTTCTCTGTAATGTTTTGGCTGCTTGAGTATTAGCACATGCAGAATTTTGAAAATGTTTATCTTGCATGCTACAAAATATTTTATGAGAAATACCACTTTGTGTGTATTTTTGACTTTTCGTAATATATTTGGTGTATTTTTAGTTTGTTTAGAAAGCGCTGATTTAAGAGATTCACAATTTATGCAAAGTTTCAGGCTCTACCTTTATGGTGCACCAAAACAGCCTAGCAGATTCAAAGATTTATATTTTATACACTCTAAAGATAAATATAGTATGTGGGGCTGGTATATTGGCTACTTCTTTATTTTTTTAAATGATTCTAGTTTTTAGACAACAACAAATTTCGCTCTATATGGCGATTCTGTTAATTAAAAAATATTTAAAACGTTCTTTTGAACCATAAATTAGTTACATTTTAAAATGAAAAACAGAATGTTACTAAATAGGAAGCCTTAAAGTTCAACACTCTTGCTATTACACTTCTTTGATGACAGTGAGAAAAGGCATTTTATTCTCTTTTGTGTTGGCTGAGAATAGGTTGCATAAAAATGGTTTTGGGTAAAGGTTTAAAGTGTAGTTTAACAATTATTAAGGATTGTCACGCTCAAGAACCCATCAAACAGCAAGTAGGCAGGTTAAGGAAAATATTTGTTTTGATTTTCTTTTTTTCCTTAAGGCAATTAAATATTTGAAGTGAGCAAACCTTTGTTAAATCCCGATGTAAGGATAGCTTTTAAATTACTGAATTTTGTACAATGTATTAATCAACTTTTGTGGGGGAGAAGTCATTTACTGGCAAAAAAAAAAATCAGCTATTGGATCTAAGATCTACAAATAGGTGACAGATATTCCCCAATTCTATTTTTCACAAAGGCCTACAAGTTAATATTCTTTGGCTAATTAGAAATGTACAGTTTTGCTTATGCATTGATTTTTTTTTTAAATAGATGCATTTAGTAGCAATTCTAAACTCATTTGGATCAATTTGTTCTAATAAATGAGTTTTAAAATATTACAAATATTTATAGTGGTTAGATTTTTACCAAAGGCCCGTAAATATGTTTTCTTTGGAAAAATAAAGGACTATTTGATAATGTAATAGAGAGTTGGTTTTAGTTTATATTATGTTTTGAATTACAACAATGGCATAAAAGCACTATGGTTAAATAGACAGATTGAACCTCTGTGGGGTTCATTTATACATGGGTAGAGGGCATCACCTGGCAAGTCCGAATATGGGGGCACCCAAAACTAATAAGGCAAGCAGTCTGATATGTTAAACTCCACATTTTTAAATTAATTGATTCCTCAAACAATAACACTGCTCTGCAGTCAGCAAATGGACTGATTCCTGGGTCCATGAAGAACACCACATTTTAATAATGTAATGGAATTAGCAAATGAATACGGCACACAATGCACTGTATGGGAAGTAAACAAATGATTTTGCCACAATAGCCTTTCATGCTAAGTTGATTGTAAATGGTATATTTGGCTATTCATCAAATAGGAAATGAGGACAATACAGTTCATAAGCCACTGTACGTTAAATAAAAAGTTAGATGACCTACCCTCAACATATAAGAATAAAGAAAGGCTCAGGGTTGTGCACATAGGCCATGACAGCAGGGTCACTGACTGTACTGCAGATGTTTTATGAAGTTCATGTTCAGCATTTTTAGATAAGATTCATACTACTTAAACATCATTAAAAGGGAAACAGGAATGATGCAGCATTCCCTGCATCCCATTACAAAGTGTGCGTCAGTCAGCCAGCTCAACTTACCAGCTGACGCACATGGGGGAAGGGGAACAGAGTCTCATTGAATTGATGTAATACATAATGAACATATCTCTCAAAGACCACCTATTTAATATTCACAGGCACAGAGAAGAGATGGTTATTTTTAATGGCTTCAAGACTTGTCACTGAAAACTGGTTCACTATGTGGCAACTTTGTGGCTTCATGGTCATGGATGCAACTTCTCAATTAAAAAACCATGAAGCAATAAACCACACTGAAAGGCGTCCCACAATATCAAAGTTACTACTAAAGGCTACTATGATCTGAGGCTAACATGGTGTGGTGGAATGTCTACTTTGCGTTAAATGGACTTGCTCAGTAAAGTAGTGTGGACCACAGTGATGATGATAGACAAAATGCAGAATATATTTGAATTAAATCTATAGTCATATAAATAAAATATGATTTTTTATTGGTTACCAGTGTTACTTTACTTTACTCTGTTGATTTATGGAATACACTTGATAGCATATTGTTGGTGTATCTTTATTAATACTCTTAGGTATGGTTGTTTGGAAAAAAGTTCTCAGAAGTTTGCCATGTTAAGGTATAAGAGGCATACCTTAAAGTGAACCCAATTCCCCTTCTGCCCTTTTTTCAGTTTAGCTAGTGTTAAAACCTAAACTTTTCGGGGTACCCTTTTCACCAGAGTGAATGATTTTCACATTAAGGTATAGTATTTTTCAAAATGCTAGTTGGGGAATAACATTGCCGGCTCAAGAAAGCCATTACATAAAGTGAGAGAGCTCAAGGTTGCTACAGGACACCATTTGTAAAAATCCATTCTGAGGTTACATTTACTGAAATGCTTTAATGAAGTGTATGTAGCAGGCATATAATGTAAATTACAAGTCTGTGTACATTGAGTGATTTCTCATGTATGGATTCAGATGTCCACATCATTAAAACCAACAGCATGGTGATTTTCAGTAATGGGAGAGTGATTAATGTTGTGAGCTAAACACTCCACAGCTTTCTCCTGCAAGAAGCACCCTTTTACATCTCCCTAGAAATGAAAAGGAGTCTAGCATGTTACATGAGTGTCACCATGGAAAGGGTGACCCTCAAGTCATCCTCCATGCAAATAATGAGCCATATACTTCTAAGATTTCTGCCTTCATTGCCTCCTTGATGCCTTTTGTGGCCAGTGGAAGCTTCAATGCATTCCAGGAATAAAATACATATATCCATATTTCAAAATAGTTATTGTCACTATTTATGTTACATACAAACTAGTGAAGATTTCCTTGGCCACCTCTCTTGGTCTTGTACGTAGAAATAAATCTTATAAAGAGAAGAAGGAGGAACAGATAGGAAAGGCAGCGATGAATGTAGGGTAAGAAGGAAAATATGAATATCTTAATAAGAGTCACATAAAACAAAGATAATGTGAAGACCTAGTAGCTTTGATTATTTTAAATACAATATGTTTCACAGTAAATGCAATCTCAACTGAAGATTTAAACAATTTATACTATGCATCAGAAAGCAGTTTCTTGTGATGCTGATGCTATTTTGACTCAAAATAATTGCAGGTTTTGCTGGATGGTAGAATGACCACAAAGGTTAGTTTTTTTCTATAGGTGATTTTTATTGAGATTTACAAAAATAAAACACCTTATACATTTTTTTATTACATCCCTTGCAATTGTACCAGCTGAGATTTGACATTATATCATATAATATCGAAAGACATGTAAAAGAGATAGCCATTCAAATCTAGGTGTTCCTGTAAAACTTGTTAGGCTAGATTTCTCTATCTCTTTACGTGGTATGCTAACTATGAGTACTTTCATAAAGTCAGCACTGGCTACACTGGAGCATTCAGAGCGCAAACAGGGATTTTCAAATACAAGTGGTATGTCTTCCTAAAGAGAGAATGTGTGAGTGAGTGAATGAATGAAAGAGTAAGAGCGTGAATGTGTGTATGTATACTATCACTTCACTAAGTAGACAGTAACACACTTATACTCATGGATGTCCCTAGTTCACCACATGGACAAAAAAAAAAAAGGTCTATAATGGCCACTAATGAAGAACCAACCCTTGGTAGCTATGAGTGAACAGACTAATGAAAGCTATTTTTTCATTGACCAGTCCACAATGGGTTGCAGCGCTTTACAACTCTTAGCATTGATGTTAAATAAACATAAGGAATGGACAATTTACGTTAAAGCTTAAAACCACCCTTCATTAACCATTTAAATAATTAACAGCTTCATAATCCAGAAAAATCTCCCAAAACCTCATTCTTTCAAGCTCCCTCATCTCCTCCCCCCATGCTTGTCTCCAGGACTTCTCCAGAGTCTCTCCCATCCTCGGGAACTCTCTACCTCAATCTTTCCGGCTATCTCCTACTCTGGCTGCCTTTAGGTGATCCCTGAAAGCTCTTCTCTTTAGGAAAGCCTATCACTCCTCCAACTAATTTTTATTACTTCCATCAGCTCATCCCCCTACAAACTTTTTTACCTTTTGCCCCACCCTATTAGATTGTAAGTTCCCATGAGCAGGGCCCTTTTAACCTCCTTGTATTTTTTTTGTATTGTAACTGTACTGTCTCCCTTTGATATTGTAAAGCGCTGCGTAAACTGTTGGCACTATATCAATCCTGTATTATAATAATAATAATAATACTTCTCTCAACTTCTCTACATGTCAGTTACAGTGCATGCTTTTTTTCCCAAACTACAATTGCAGTTGAAAGTAAACCAGTACTCAGAACAAATGGAACCGACATCAATATCTAAAAGTAGGCTCACAGCCGTGCCTATACTCCCCTCCCTTCATCTTCCAAAATGTTCAGGATGCCCCTAAACCCAAGCAGAGTACTGTCTCACAGTAATGCATGGTTCTGCAATGATTATGAAGATATGACACATTACATTGAAAGATGCAATAGTTGAGGAGGGGGATAGCAGAGCTGCAACTTCCAAGACTTTGCATATTCAGCATTCTAGATACTGGGACATATGAGGCCTTCTGGATAATGAATAAAGGTGCTGTTGTGTGTCTATTCAAGATTCACATGAAAATACTGTTAGCTGTGGGAGAATACAGGTTCATGTTAAAGTGAAGGTTTTTATCCAACAAAATGTAGTTAAGCGTTGTTATCAGGTAATTAATATATACAAGTTCACAAAGGTACAAAATGGCTTCACGGTAAAAGAAACAGACACATTCTTGCAACAGTGCACCCATCACTAATTAGGCTCTCTTCTTTTACAGTAAGTACTATTTTTTAAAACCACTGGTTTAGTATTACTATTACATTTAAAATAAGTATGTCTCAGAAATAAATTTATAGTGTTACCCAAACATGACATGACTGATAACATAGTATGGTATAGCAATTTACAGCAGTCTGGTCAAGCTATAAAAGTTATAATCCATGCTTACAAAAAACACATGGCACACAACTAAGCTTCCTTTAAACAGTCCTATGAGCAATGATGTATAGTATTCTACAGAAACCAATGAAAAGTCAACTTTCTTCACACAAAAAACAAAGTAAAAGCTCATTGCTTACTGGGCAGTCACACCACTGCTCTGTGATGGATAAGGATAACCTAATATGAATTCCTAAGGAATCTAAATGTGAATGCAGGAAGGAAGACTGGTGAATAAGTGCACCTGTTCTTGTGATAATAATGTATATGACCACACATTGTTTTAATAAGGTGTGCCACACTTAATGATGGGTGTTCTATGACCCACATTATCTCACAGCACATATTCTGTTGAAGTTCCTAGGTGCTATATAGCATAGCAGGCAGAACCAAACATGTTATCATGAGAGTCATGTGATTGACATATCTGTTTTCAGTATGGTTTATGTGCAATCTCCAGATTATTTCCTGATCAGGTGTCACCAGCACCACTGTCCTGTCCAGGCCACTTGATTAACACTTTCTTTACTTCCTTATGTTTCCTCTCATCTCACTGCAGTCTTTTCCTTTTACTTAGTGTTTCTTTTTCCCTGAGCTCCCTAGAGAGTGCCAGTGTGCGTTTTATCTGCTCATCAATATGCTGTGTTGAATCGTGATCCACCTTCCTCCCCCTTAGCAAAGGAGAGCCGTAATTACCACCATCTAATCCCCTGCTTGGCCAGGGAGGCCTGCATTGCATTCTGGGTTAAACTGATTTAGAATACGCTACAATATAATTCACAGGCTAAATGTTACTGAAGTACAAAAGGTGGGATTTATTAAATGCATTTTTGCTGAAAGCCTATAGCATCTTTGGGCAGTCTTCAGTTAATTTAAAACTGTTTCTGCATTTAAAGCCCAAAAAGGCTCTTAGAAACATGATTTTTTTTTTTTTTTTAGGGGGGGGGGGGGTGAAATATATTTTGGGAATGACAGATATCTGTGGAGGTTTTGTATCAGATGAATGGTTGCAGGTTTTTGGTAAAACTACTAACAAAAAATAAATATTCTTCTTCTGTGGCAGTAGCTCACTATTTAGGACCCCAAAATACTACTCCATCATGAAAATCTTGGCCTAATAACCTTTTCAGCTAAATATATGACTATACAAATCAAACATGGCTAACTAGTAACTAAATATTATTATTTCCCTACCTGAAACAGTAAAAGAGAAGTGAGGGATAGGAAAAAAAGAAACCTTCATACTCAGCTAGACAGATGCAGCATGACTCCGATGTTGCATCTGTCTACCGCAGCCTCTAATGGGCCATACACACTATAAGATTTTCTGAAGACTTTTTCCTTTAGATTTACCAAAACCAGATAATATGAGGTCAAACCTAAACACTTTCAATTTGTCTGCAATCTGGCAGGCCCTTTCACTACATAGAAAAGGTAAATCTGAAGGAAAAAGTCTTCAGAAAATCTTATAGTGTGTATGGCCCTTTAGACTGAGAACTGGGTGATCAAAGACTGCTGATTGCTTAGCTCTCTGTCTTTAGTGAGCAGAGAGACGGTGAATGTCAGTCACCGGATATCTGCTCTGCGCCTCCAGCTCTCACTGGAGTGCTGGGCCGTGGAGGTGGTGGGAGCTGCTGACTCAGGCTCTCAGCAGCCGTTCAGGCATCTGGATGGATCCCGACAATAAAGTCAGGATCTCTTCAGAGTCTGGACCAGCTGAGTGATGTCAACCAACAGCAGGTTTCTGCCTGCTTTTGGCTGAATATGGGTCACAGGAGTGCAGAACTACTGTGAACCCTAGGAGAAGTAGGGCCAAAAGAGCTTTGGCTCTACATCTCCCTTAAGGTACTTTAATAGAATATATAGTCAGGCGAAATGATGAGACAGGGGGTAATGGTAACTCGCTGTTTACTAAACAGTTGCAAAGAATCAAAGATGGGCAAGAACATGCATACATGTAAAATAATGCAAAATAGATTTTAAAAGCTGCCCAGACATGGACTCTTCACAATAATGTCTCTGTGACTCAGTCGGGATAACATATAGCTGTATAGCAGAGTCTCTATAAGACTCTACAACAACAGAGAGTGTAGCCCACTATCTAAGGACAAAAAGCCTCCCTACTAGAACTGTAGTACTTCAGTAGCAATCATAGAGGAGCTTCCTACAGTAGCTGGGTCTTTTGGAGAACCTAGGTGCTATTACACTCCTGCCTAGATCATGTCTGGATCTAAGGAGTTGCTTGGGTGGCCTGTGCCCCCCAAAAGCCCCTTTCACATACTCCCCCTCACCCTGGACGCTGTGCCTGATGACTGAGCTCCTTCTCCCATCCCTGCAGAGCACCCAGCTTGTGTACAGGCAGCAGTGCACTTCCTCCACACATAGCACATAACTGAGATCACATTCCCTTACACACAGCCTCGATCTGCAGAGTGTGTAGCTGGATACTGCAGCTGCACTGCCTTTCTGACCAAGGAATTTCACAGGTCAGAGGTGCAACACAGAAGCCAGCTACACACTGTGCAGATCATGGCTGTGTGTAAACGAATGTGATCTCAGCTATGTGCTGTGTAGGGAGGTAGAACTCCTGCCAAGTTCACTGATAGCAGTGACTCCTGTACACTGCCCTGCCAGCATTGACCCATGTACACTGCCCTGCCAGCATTGACCCATGTACACTGCCCGGTCAGCATTGACCCATGTACACTGCCCTGTCAGCATTGACCCATGTACACTGCTCTGCCAGCGACAACCCTTGTCAACCACTCTACTGACCCTTGTCTTCCATCCTGATGCTCCCTTTACACTGCCCTACAAACTAATAGTCTCTGTACTCTGCACTGCAAACTGCTGACCCTATCCTCTGTCCCCTGACATTTTTTCCTGCACAGCTACATCAGACAGGCTAGATCTGGCTCTTGACCAGCTGTCTGCCCACCAGTTCTGACAGTGGAGAGCCTCTCACCTGGCAGCACATCATTTGCCTAGCTAACACTACCTCACAAAATGTGGCCTCTCTGAGGCACAAAGGGAGTAAAGCAGAGAAATGTATCTTCCCTGTGTGTATGTCAAGGAACCCAGGGATTTGTGGGAAATGAAGTTAACGGGGCATCTGAGCATGGAGAGTAAATGGGTGCTACAGTACCTTTACTGTAAATACCGCGTGGGGGGGTCCGTGAGCGAGCTGGAGCGGGAGCGCGCCTCCGGCGGCGCGCACTCGCTCCCTAGAGCCTCACAGGCTAGCGACGTAGTCCTACTTCGCTTTGCCTTTGAGGGGCTGACCGCCGCAGTAAATAGTCGTGCGGCGGTCGGCAAGTGGTTAAAGCTGGACTCCAGGCAAACAGGTAAATACACAGTTTAAAAGTGCCTATGCGTGCCAATCTGTCAAAAGAATTGTAAATCTGTACAGCCACTTTTGTGATTTATATATCTCTGCCACAGCATAGCCAAGAACCCCCCAACAAATACAAACACATATTTCTAATGGCCAGTGAGGCAGCACATCAAAGTTATGGACATATAGGATTGTGTGTGGGTGGGGCTAAGTATCAAACTAAATGTGACTACCTATAGGTGTTGAAACTTTGTGCAATCAAAGAAGCCTGGCATTCAAATGAAGCAGAGAATAGGTGTACACATGTGCAGATGTCTCTGGCTGTCTTCACATCACGTACTTATAAAGCAACAGATTTTAAAGGAATACTGTGGTGTCACACAGACCCCTACTTGCAGCTTGCTGATTGGACTATGAAGGAGCAGCAAAACACTGATGAGTCATCACTTCTGGTCAATTTACTCTCTCCTCCAATTACCATGATTCACAGGTCCATTAAGCAGAGTCTGATTGGCTCCAAGTACCCCTCCCAATTCTGGCCTGAGTGTTGCTGTGCTGGTAGTGACAGAGACTAATTTCAAGACACATTCAGGTAGGTGTGCTAGTTGTTTTTAAGAAAACAGTGAATTATTTTAAAGAGAGTTCACAACTGTGTTAAATGATGGTTATTTTTATATCTGCCTGGAGTGCCTGGAGTGCAGTTTCCAACCCACAATATGCTGACATTCTTCAAAATGTAGTTCTAGACACAGATACAGCGTAATTTATCAGTGTGGAGCAGGGTGAAATGCAGAAAAGTGAATTGAACCTGAGTTGAGTTCAAACATCCAATCATGTGCAGGAACAATTGAAACAACAGAGCTTAGGCTTCACAAGGTTATAAATTTCAGTTGAAAACTGGTGAATGTCACGTTGCTTCACACTTTAGCTGTAAAACAGGCCCAATGAAACAAGGTGAAATGAGGTGAAGTGAGGTGTAGCAAAGTGATACAGTGTCAGTCTTTGCATACCAAGCACTCTACTCCCTGTATAGTGAGCCTGATTAATCCTTATGGAGTCACAAGCACACACACAACCACAGCACACTGTAGCAGTCCCTATACATGAACACACAGGGTGTACCAGTCTTAGCATGCACACTCCCTACAAGCTCAACCACATGCACAGCATACATGAGCCAGGACCAACATATGCACACCATATACTGTATCACATCAGCCACAACACATGTATGCTAAATACTATTTATCTCCCCACACAGGTAACACGATTGGGTTGATTTCCTAGAGGCAAAAAGAGTGTGGGGTTGATTTACTAAAACTGAAGAGTGCAAAATCGGGTGCAGCCATGCATGGTAGACAATCAGCTTCTAACTTCAGCTTTGTGGTGAATGGGAGATATCTCGTGACACCAGTGATTGAGACACAAAAGCAGAAGTTCGGTCAACTGTCCTGACAGACCACCCCTAGCAACTTGGCTGGGGTCTGTATGGATCCACAACTGTGATGTTCTCTTTGGAGCTGCAGCAATTGATCATTTTCAATGTAATTATACAGTTGATGGATATTATTATTCCCTGAGGAAGCAGATCAACTCTCTGAAATGTGTTGATATTAATATCCAGAATTTTCAACTTTATGTATACTATCAACTGTGTTTTGTCTAATACGCACATTGTGATATTTTTATACTTGTGTGGCCATTTGGACTGATACCTGGGGTTTCTCATTTGAAATAAAGTCTTACTTGATTTTAATATATAAAATTTATCTTGTGGCCTCTCTGACACTTTACATCCTATAAAGTCCTATACAAATGTAAGGGAGGCTATATGTCTCCTAAATATAATTTTTTCTTTTCTTGCAAAAGATTTTGGATGCGGATGTAAACTGTGGCTTCCTGAGCTGGTATTATCTTATTTACATGTATGCTAAATACTATTTTTCTCTCCGCACAGGTAACACAATTGGGTTGATTAACTAGAGGCAAAAAGACTGTAGGGGTGATTTACTAAAACTGGAGATTGCAAAATCTGGTGCAGCCCTGCATGGTAGCCTATCAGCTTCTAACTTCAGCTTTGCAGTGAATGCCTTTAGTGGCAGAGATCTCGGGACACCAGTGATTGAGACAGAAAAACAGAAGTTTGGTCAACTGTCCTGAATGGTGCAGTGTCTGACAGACCACCCTAGTAACTTTGCTGGGGTCTGTATGAATCCACAACCGTGATGTTCTCTTTGGAGCTGCAACAATTGATCATTTTCAATGTATTTATACAGTTGATGGATATTAATATTCCCTGAGGAAGCAGATCAACTCTGCGAAACGCGTTGATATCAATATCCAGAATTTTCAACTTTATGTATACTACCAACTGTGTTTTGTTTTATACGCAACATTGTGATATTTTTATACTTGTGCGGCCATTTGGACTGATACCTGTTTTTTTCTCATTTGGAATAAAGTTTTACTTTATATTAATATATGAACTTTATCTTGTGGCTTCTCTGACACTTTACATCCTATAAAGTGCTATACAAATATATGTGCTATATGTCTCCTAAATATTCTTTTTTTCGTTTCTTGCAAAAGATTTGGGATGCGGATGTAAACTATGGCTTCTTTAACTGGTATTATCTTATTTACATGTATGCTAAATACTATTTATCTCTCCACACAGGTAACACAATTAGGTTGATTTACTAGAGGCAAAAAGACTGTAAGGGTGATTTACTAAAACTGGAGAGTGCAAAATCAGGTGCAGCCGTGCATGCTAGCCAATCAGCTTCCAACTTCAGCTTGTTCAATTAGGCTTTGAAAAAAAACCTGAAAGCAGATTTTGCACTTTCTAGTTTTAGTAAGTCAGCCCCTGTGCACTTTGCAAGTGCAGTTGCACTCTGCAAGGGGATTTTCTGCAGAGCTTATTTTATCTCAGGTTGGAGGCTTTCTTTTACCCAAGATGGAAATTAACTTTAAAATTACTCTATTGCTGTCATAAGTGATATTACAGGCAAAATAATAAAAAAAAAAAAAAACAGGCATGTTCTACTTACCTGCTCTGTGCAGTGGTTTTGCACAGGGCAGCCTAGATCCTCCTATTCTTGGGTCCCCCACTGGTGCTCCTGGCCCCTCCCTCCTGTTAAGTGCCCCCAGAACAAGTTGCTTGCTGCTGCTATGTGCATCTATTCGGCCCAGCCCCTCTCTCTCCTCATTGGCTTACTGGCTGTAATTGATAGCAGCGAGAGCCAATGGCTCCCATTGCTGTCTCAGCCAATGAGGAAGGAGAGTTCCCAGAGAGCCAATGCTCATGTGCATATCGCAGGTTTAAGAGAGAGCTCAGGTAAGTATTAGGGAGGCAGGGAGGCTGCTGTACACAGAAGGTTTTTTACCTTCATACATATGCATGAAGGTAAAAAACCTTCAGCCTTTAGAACCACTTTAAGAAAATGCTGTAAAAGTTTCTTGCAATAGAATTCTTTGAATGCTTACCTCTGTGGTGGGTAGTTAGCCTGAACTCAGCTGTCTTCAAGTGCTATGACTTCCAACAGAATTGTCACATCTGGGTGTGTCAGATACCTTGTCCTTCTCTGCTTGCTGCAACTCTGTGACCTTAGGACTGACAGATGGAACTACGGGGCAGGCATCCAGCACTCCTGTAAGTGTCAAGTGTTGAAGAATTCTGGGCTACCATAGAGGTAAGTATTCTGAGATTTCTATTGCAAGAACTTTGAAATGCTTTATTTGAAATAACAGGTTCTGGTTGTTTTCTAATGTCTTAAAGCGGAGTTCCGGGCACAAAAACATTTTTTCAATAAACATACCACCGGGACAGTCAGGGCTGGTACATTCCACTTACCTGCAAGAAGAAATACTCACTTATAAAATTTCTTCTCCAGCGCTGCCATCTCTGTTGTGGGCAGCTGAAGCCAGCGCGATCCTCTTCTGCATCCTCTTCCGTGTCTTCTTCTCCCAGAATGCGCCTGCACCGGCCCCTCTCGTCACTTCTGGTGCGGCACCGCATTCCTACACAGCTTCTGGGCATGCCCAGAAGCTGTTTAGCAGGGAATGCGGCGTCGCACCGGAAGTGACGAGCGGGGCCGGTGTCGTCGCATTGATTCCTGGGAGCGATGACGTTCAGCTCCTAGGAATCATTGCAAACCGGAAGTGACAGCGCGGGCCGCGGCCACAGAGGGAGGAAGTGGAGAATAGGTGAGTATTTCTTTCTACGAATACAAGGTGAGTAAAAAAAAAAAAATAATCCTAACTATCCAATTCCTTTTCAGGTGAAAAAGAGCAAGCGGATGGGCACAAAATTGATTAGGTCCGCTTTAAAAAGAATGCATAGAGGTTGATTTACTAAAACTGGAGAGTACAAAATCTGGTGCAGCTGTGCATGGTAGCCAATCAGCTTCTAACTTCAGCTTGTTCAATTAAGCATTGACAATAAAACCTGGAAGCTGATTGGTTTCTATTCAGAGTTGCACCAGATTTTGGACTCCCCAGTTTTAGGAAATCAACCCCATTGTCTTTTTAGAGTTTTTTTTTTTTTACACATACTGTGCATGTGAAGACATCAGCATGATGGAAAATAATCATAACAATTGGTATCATAGCCGGAAAGCCTTGTTTGTAATTATTCAGACAGGCGCTGAGTCCCCTCCCCTGTGCACAGCCCCTTTTTGCTGTGTCTGCTACTACTTTAGGGCTGCATGCAGGCAGCCCATAGAAGTGGATGCAGATACAGCAGCTGCACAGACACAATCACATGTCAAACTTTTAAATGTGAATGTACAATATATGTGTAAACCGCTGCATAAATTGATAGTGCTATATATGTACCTGTAATAATTAATTAAATAAATAGAAGGAGCACCCAGGAAGAACTCCTGGGAAACATCAAGATTGACCCTCCTGGAAGTCTTGCTTTAACTTTAGACTTCGGGAGACGATTTCTCGAGGATCGGAGCAGAGTTTAGTGGTGTGTGGGGAGCAGTGGAGGTAAGCGCTCTATTTTTTCTTTACGGGTACGTGCTTTGATTTGAATTTTTATTTGTGACAGAGCCTCTTTAGGATAAGCTGGAGCTAAAGCTCCACCTTAAAATATGTGCTTACTTTAAAAGGTAACTCCATTTTCATGGGGAAAAAAAATAGCAGATAAAGAAAAAACAATATAGCGTCTTATAGCGTACAATTGCGACACAAATCATAATGTAATTGAATGTTATTAAAAACTACCTTTCCTTTTCAATCTGCAGCCGCTGTAATTTTCTGAAAATGCAATAAAATATGGCTACCTGCAGCTGTTCTGTACACAGAATGTGCACTGACCACGCCCCAGAAACATCATTTCCTGCTTGTGTGATTGGCTCACCGATTTTCCCAGAAGTCTGCCAAAGATACAAGTCAGATTTTTGGCATCCCCTGCAACAAAAATTTTATTTTTGGTGAAATACTCCCAATAGGAACACGTCTAAAGGGATGCAGGCCCAGCAGATTTCCTCATTAGAGCCCTGCAGCTGCCACAGCTTTTAGCTAATTAGGAAACCACTCCCATTTGACCCACTAAGCACAGAGGCACAGAGGAACAAACAATGATTTCTTCAGAATAACAAAAGGTAGGAATCTGCAGCAAAGTTTATTAATATTCTTGTAATGTACATAAATCACCCAGAGGGGGATGTTTTTTTCTCAACAAAAGTGGAGTTACGCTTTTAATGCTATACACTTTCCCTGGAATTTAACTATGGCCTTCTTCTTGTACAATGTAATTTAACCACATAACGACCGCTCACATTGCTGCTACTGCGGCAATGTGGCTCGTTATCGTCCAGCGACCTACGTCGCTGGACTCCTCCCCTTGTGGGCGGCACGCACGCACCGCCGGAGGCTCGCTCCCGCTGTTTTCAGTCACAGCGGGAGTCGGGCCAGGGGAGGAGCGGCGGCTCTTCCCCGATCGTCGGGGAATCGAGTGTGGAGATCTGCCTGCTTGTGTGAACCTGCGAGCTAGCTGAACCTGCGATCTATCCCTGTTTCACTCAGTCACCTCCCCCCACACATGTCAGTAAGCACCAGGCATACATTAACCCCTCCCTCTCCAATAAAATTAACCCCTTCCCTGCCAGTGTCATTTTTACAGTAACAGTGCATATATATAGCACTGATTACTGCAGTAATGTCACTGGTACCGCCGCCATTACGTGTTAAAAAAAAAAACACCAAAAATGACATAAATCTTTCCCTTAGTTAGTAAACGCAATAACTTTTGCACAAATCAATCAAAATACGCTTATTGTGATTTTTTTTACCAAACATGGGTAGCAGAAAACAAATTTGCCAAAAATGTAAAAAAAAAACTGGTTTTTACATCTTTTTTGGGGGGAATTTCATAAAAATGTTAAAAATATTGTTATTTTTTCAAAATAAACGCTATTTTTTTGTTTATAGCGCAAAAAGTAAAAATCGCACAGGTGATCAAATACCACCAAAAGAAAGCTCTGTTTGTGGGAATAAAAGGACGTAAATTTCGTTTGGGTACGGCGTCGCATGACCGTGCAATTGTCAGTTAAAGTCGCACAGCGCCGAATCGCAAAAAGTGGCCCAGACGTAAGACAGCAAAATGCTCTAGTGGTAAAGTGGTTAAACATGGCCTTCTTCTTGTACAATGTAATTTAAAGGGCAATTCCTGCTTGTGAATTCCAATCAATAAAAAATTGCTAGAACAATGTAAAACTACCATTTTATGATAGATATTGTTAAACAAATCAAGCCGTAATAGGATGTAAGAACATTACATACAACGGATCTATTTATTATTGTTATCTATATCCTTGAAGCAACCTTAAAGCTACTATGTTTGCCTTATAATATCTTGATTTTTGCCACCAATATATGAACTAGATTTTCCCAGTTTATGCATGGAAGCCTTATGTATGTCCTAAGAACTGTTAGCAGGTGTTATTTGTCTCCTACAGCCTCCAATCAGATTCAAGCCTACCCTATAAAATGCCATCTGGAATCCTGAAAACTGAATCTGATTGCTAGGACAGTTCTTTGTACAAACACATTAATACATGAGGGATTTAAAACTGATAACTGGTTAATATTTTCTTAGCTGCATCATATTGGTGGTACTTGCAGAACATTCCTGATTTGGTACTCTGAAATATGTAGATGCATCTGATTTTGAGAATATATATCTACCCCAGCAGTCCTGTCTTGTGCCATAAGAATAATTGTTACAGCACGATGCCCCTAAGCAATAGGGTCCGACTCGGCATCGCTGTGTTCCTGCAAGCTATTCTCCCCTCTATTGTTCCCTTTCCCACGGTGTCCCTGGTCAGTGGGATATAAAAGCTTCTCTGAGCATTTCAATGGTTGTGGAGAAGCTGCCGATCTGGACGCCTGAAAGTCTCTATTGAAGAAATAGGGGAGTTCATTTGTTGTCGGATGGCTGGTTATTGGAGGGAGGGAGCCTGACACAACCCCTTTCCTCCATAGTTTCACCCTTGCCCTGCTGATTATTTTTTTTTTTTTATTATATGTGTTTATATAGCGATGATAATTTATGCAGTACTTTAAATATTATACAGTCACATCAGTCCCTGTCCTCAAGGAGCTTACAATCTAAAGTCCCTATCATGCATGCATACATACACATGCTAGGGCCAATTTAGACAGGAACCAATTAACCTACTTAAGTGTCGTGGGAAGGTGGGAGGAAACCAGAGAACTCAGAGGAAACCCACCCAAACACAGGGAGAACATGCAAAGTGCATGCAGGCAGCTTCAATGGCATAACATTCTATCAGCACATTCGCTGAGGATTCCTGCAAAGAAAGATGGGAATATAAAAAAACAACAGGAATTGGAAAAGAGACCTTATTTAAAGTCTTTTTTTTTATTTTTTTTTTTTTTTTTTTTTTTTTTTTTTTTTTAGCAATACCCTTAAAGTAGTAATATTGGTTTTGGACACTCAGCATATTGCAGTGGTAGCATTGCAAACTGAAAGCTAGTTGATTACTATAGGGTACTCTAGCCATAGCATCATTACTTTTTCTATACTAGTTTACCACTTCAGCTCCGGAATGTTTTACCCCCTTAATGATCAGGCCATTTTTTGCGATACGGCACTGCGTTATTTTAAATGACAATTGCGCGGTAGTGCTACGCTTACACTGTACCCAAATAAAATTGATGTCCTTTTTTTTTCCCACAAATAGAGCTTTCTTTTGGTGGTATTTGATCACCTTTGCGGTTTTTATTTTTTGCTCTATAAACAAAAAAAAGACCAACAATTAAAAAAAAAAAAACAATATTTTTTACTTTCTGCTATAAAACAAAAAAAATGTAAAAAATCTAATTTCTTTATCAGTTTAGGCCAATATGTATTCTACTACATGTTTTCAGCAAAAAAAAAAAAAAAAAATTCCATTAGCAAATATTGATTGGTTTGCGCAAAAGTTAGAGCTTTTAAAACTATGGGATATTTTTATGGAATTTGTATTTTTTTTTATTTTTTTTTTACTAGTACTACTTTGAGGCGGGCAATTCGGACACTAAATTACACTTTTTTGGGGACCAGTGACACAAATACAGTGTTAAACAAGTGCTAAACAAATGTGCGCCGTCACTGTACTAATGACACTGGCAGGGAAGGGGTTAACATCAGGGGCGATCAAAGAGTTATATGTGTTCCTAGGGAGTGCTTGCTAACTGTGTGGGGGATACTTTGACTGGGAGAAGACAGAGATCTGTGTTCCTGCTTAGCAGAAACACAGAATCTCCATCTTCCCCTTTCACAGAATGGTGATCTGCCTTGTTTACCTAGGCAGATCGCTATTCTGCCTCTCTCAGGAATGATCACTGGGTGCTGCCAAACATTGGGTCCACCAGACCCTCTGATTGGCTCCTGCTGTGCCCAATCACAGCGGGTCGCCAGTAGCGCACATGCGTGCCCCAGACCCGGAAACAAAGTTGACGTACAGGTGCGCCTTGCCACAGTACATGTACCTGGGGTGGTCCGGAAGTGGTTAAAATGGAACCCTCTCAATCAACAGTACCCATTTTGAATCCATACACTACTAGCCTTAGTAAATACATAGATAGAGTATATTATATAGGTATATTATATTTACATCTTTGAATTTCTTCAGTTGTTTGCTGGTTTCTGACCTAGGTCAAAATTATGTCATACATCCCAGGCATCTACTAGGGCATTTTTTCCCCCTTTTGTCTGGGGGAGAGGAGGAGGGGTTTTCTCAGCTAAGCAACCCTCCTGCAGCCATGCCCGAGCTAAGGAAAGATGGATTCCAGGAAGCAAATGCTACATGAATCATCTGTTCAACATGTCCAATGCTAAAAATGCAAGAAAGGTGTTTTTCAAAGCAACAAAATAGAGCATGGAGACATGGATGGATGGGTGAGTTTGCGTTGAATAATACAAATGAATTAAATAGCATTTTCAGTTTATGGTGCTCTGATACAGTTTAGTTCCACTTTAAGTAAACCTGCAAAAGTATCATCAAACCATAGAATAGTACACTGAATGCTTACACATATAAAGTATATAAATCTGAAGTGCAGTAAAATGTACTTTACGCGCAGAATATCTTTTTATATTTAAAACGCATTTAAAAAGGTGTATTTATTTATAACACCCAATTAGATGTAACTTTACTATGGTCAGATCATTGATAGATGGTTTCTGACTGATTGCCATGGATTACTTTAGTTCACATAAAGATACTGCACTTTTTCACTGACATTCAATTATATGTGAACCCAATGTCTAAAATATATATAAGCTTTAACATGTAAATGCAACTGTTTTGATCTTTTTAAATTGGCATCTTTCAATAAAACAATATCTGGTGATCCTGCCATAAACAGTTCTTGTTCAGACATTTCCTGTATTAGGGGGACAACGCTGTATTCCTGCTTTCCACTTGTGCTCCTGTTTTGTCATCTGGGCTTCAAAAGTGGCTAATTCAATGTGCATTATTCAGCTATGGTTCACTGTTGGCTCTATCTGAAAACCCACCTTAAAAAGGAGTTCCAGCCTGTAAAAAAATAAATGAATAAATAAATAAAAAATCAAGTAGGTTCAAATACTGTAGCTGCTGGCTTTTATTATAATGACACTTACCTGTCCAGGGATCCCTCGATGTCGACCTCTGAAGCCGATTCGTCCATCAGCTCTGGGTGCAGGCGTCAGCATCTTCACTAAGGGCGGGGCCGCTGAAAGGGGGGGACCACCAGTCCTCCTGTAGGGGGCCCAGGCACACAGGGAGGCCCCAACAGCATAGGGAATCGGTGTGGTCGAGCAGAGGTGCAATTACAGAAAGAAGCCCTGTGTGGCTCTCTGTAGCAGCTGAAATCCAGTTTTTCCCCCTCCTGCCAGCTTTCAGCTGCTGCAGGGAGAGACACAAACACAGGACATTGTTCCTGTAATTGCTTCTCTGACACCGATCTTCCTCCCTGTTCTGCCTGCTTCTGATCCCCCCCTCCCCATGTGCACGCTATAAGTGTGGCGCCCCCCCACCCCACCCCTTCCCCCCTTCCCACAGCGCTGCAGGCTTCCCTGTCTTTAAAAAAAAAAAATAACAAATTGTAAAAAAAAAAATAATAATAAACATTGTAATAAATAATTAAAAAAAAAATTGTAATATAAAATACATGTCAAAAAATTTAACATTTAAAAAAAAAAAATATAATTTTTTTTAAATGTAAAAAACAATTTAAAAAGGGTTAATTCACACAGGTTTGTGTCCACTAATAACGATTTTAGTGTATTTTTTGTGAAAACATTGTCTTGATATATTCGAGGGGGGAGGGGGGCCCTGACAGGTATGGGGCCCCGTGATCTCTAACAGCAGCCCTGACTAAGGGAAAAATGGTTTTGACCGGTATACCCCCCCCCCCTCCCAAAAGGTACCAAATGTGGCAGCGGAGGGGGGAGGAAGCAAACAAGCTGAGCTTCTCCTTTTGGGTGGAGCCCTGCTTTAACAACTGCAATGCATGCATAGCTGGAGTGCACCCATGTAGACAACAAGTGGCTGCAAATAGACTACAGGAGATCAGAAGAACTGAAATGTAAACTAGGATAAAAACAAGTTTTTACATTAAAAAAAATGGCAGTTTATGATACACGGTGGTAAATGTCATCCGGTTAGGGTTTACATCTGCTTTAAATAAGGGTTACTGATGTTTAAATAATTGAATATAAGTAATATCAATAATATGCATTGCCTGGTGTTTTCAACCAAGCAGCAAAAACAGCAGCAATATTATTTGAATTGCAGTAACCCTGAGTAACTAATCACTTTTTACCTTTCATCGGATCAGAACCATGAAATGTTACGTCCCATTGGTATAAGTTACTTCACTTAGAACATTGTTCCTAAGCAAAACCCAAAAAGCATATTTTATATTTATTTACTGCAGAACTATCTAGATAATGATCTTTGAAGATCTCAGATTTTAAAAAAAACAGAGACGCATACACATTTGTCCCCATTCTGGTTGAGTACTTTTACTGCAGTTCTGAACTCTGACTTGTGTTGGTATCCACAAGCAATATATTAAATTACATTTGCTTACAGATTAATGTATTGATTTGAGTAAAGGATTCTGTGCCCAATGGTTTGTGCGCTTTCTACGCTGACTCTGAACGCTTACATTTTTTGATCATCTGCACTTTTTGTGGAACACTATTGCCCTCTATGTGCCAAAAAATGGATTGCTACCTTTAGCAACCATAGTAAGAAATCCAGAATGCCAACTGATTTATCTAAGAGGCAAGCAATACTATTCATTCTGAAAAAGATATAAAGACTACAGACTTAATAGAATGGCATTATTTTATCATTTCTCTAAATGCACCAAGCTTCTATCAGTAAACACAATGAAATACATGACTTATTCTTTTAATTGATATATGTTAGTGAAATGCTTAGAGACAGCTTACTTAAAGTTTGATAATGCTATACACAATATTGAATGGAATGACATTATCTATGTGCCCATTAGTGGAGTTATTTCCTTTGCAGCCATGTATATTTTAGGTCTATCCTTTGACTTGGGTAACATATCAATAAATCTGTATTACAAATGCTTGCTCAGAAAAGAATCATCAACTATACAGGTACCCACATCCTTAATTATCTTATATAGAAGCAACAAGTGGTGGGGCAGTAGGATTTTATCGGTACCGTCATTGGATATTGCAAAAAAGTTTAAAATCACAACGTTTTTTTTTCATATATTACAAAGGAAAAATCATAAATCGTACAAACAAAAATGTGTGTATCCCTCTTAACAGCTACTACACCCCCAAAAACCTGGGGTCACTTCTACCTAGAATGTTAATCCAGAGAAGAGATAAAAGTGTAGGCCGTCAAAAAAAAAAAAAAAATGTAGGCCGTCACACTCTACATGTTTTGCGGTTGCTAAAAAATCATAATAAATCTGTATTAAAGTGGATTTCCGGCCTATTTTGCAACTTTAGTGATTCCTGGAGTGCTCGCTATGCTGATCAACAATTGGGCATTTTCAATTTTTTCGGGGGTCCCTTACCTTATTTTCAGGGCATTTTTGATTGCACTTCCTCTTTCTCCCCCCTCTGTGGCCACGGCCACAGACATTACTTCAGCCTTTGCATTGCATCCTGGGAGCTGTTTGTCGTCACTCCCAGGAGGCTGGAATCAGGAAGAACTCCCACAACACTCCCTGGAATAAGGAAGAAGGACACAGCAGATTACACTGCGGCTTCAGATGCCCACGTCTACGATGGCTGCGCCCAGACAGTGTTTTTAAAAGTAAGATTTTGACTACAATCCAATACTGTACACCTTGTAAGTATGAGAATAGCGGTTCTGTAAAGGGGGATGGATTAGTATTATAGGGGTATTTTTAGTTAAAAAAGGTATTTGAGTCCGCTTTAACCACTTGCCAACCAGCCACCGTATAACTGTCCGTATAAAGGTCCCAACGAATCGCTGTACCTGTACTGCGATTTGCGGGAGCGACCCAGCGGGCAAGCAGATCCATGGGGCCTGCGGCCACCATTGCCACCGGGCACCCGCAATCACTCCCCGTGAAGAGAGAACGGCGGTCTGCTTTTGTAAACACAGCAGACCGCCATTCTCTCAGGAATCAATACAGAGTGCCTATGATCCTCCTATTTAGGAACACAGGTCTCTGTGTTGATTTTGCAAGACCATCCCCCACACAGTTAGAAAACATCCCCTAGGCTCAGATTTAACCCTTTGATCACCCCGGGTTAACCCCTTCCCTACCAATGTCATTATTACAGTAACAGTGCATATTTTTATCACTGATTACTGTATTAATGTCACTGGTCCCCCAAAAGTGTAAAAAAAATGTCAGTTAGGGGCTCAATCTGTCCGCCGCAATGTTGCAGTCCTGCTAAAAATCGCTGATTGCCGCCATTACTAGTAAAAAAAATAAAAATAAATAAAAATTACATTAATCTTTCCCCTAGTTTGTAGACGCGATAACTTTTGCACAAATCAATCAAAATACGCTTACTGGGATTTTTTTTTTTTACCAAAAATATGTAGCAGAATACAAATTGGTCTAAAATAATGAAGAAATTTGATTTTTAAATTTTTTGTATTGGGAATGTTATATAGCAGAAAGTGAAACATATTGTTTTTTTTTTCAGAATTGTCGCTCTTTTTTTGCTTATAGCGCACAAAATAAAAATCGCAGAGGTGATCAAATACCACCAAAAGAAAGCTCTATTTGTGGGGAAAAAAGGACATCAATTGTATTTAGGAACAGCGTTGCATGTTCACGCAATTGTCCGTTAAATTAACACAGTGCCGAATCTCAAAAAATGGCCTGATCATTAAGGGGGAAATTTTTCCTGTCCAGAAGTGGTTAAGAAGATCAATCCAGCTAGCCACACACTTTACAATCTGACAGTCCAATCTGCTTTATATTTACCTAGAAATATGTAGTGCAAGGTAGTGCATAAAATTAAATTTATGTTTTTAGATAAACTTTGCATTGCATAGTTGTTATTAGGATTGTACAAGCAGATTGTAACATGTGTGGCCAGCTTTGGAGGTCTGTGAATTTTAAGAGCAAAAACATAACAAATAATGAAAAAGTAAATGAGGGTAGTTATAGAGGGAAGATGAGGAAAAAAAGAACACAGGCAGCAGGTCATTTTGTAAATTCTGTTTTACATACCTAATACTGCAAAATTTTACATCATAACTTTCATGCAATAAACTCAGCTAAAAAGAAATCATCATTAAGCAATGTGAAAGTGAACAAATGACACGTGGTAATGAAAACGCAGGACACATTATGCTTTAGTGAATTGACCTTTGACTACTATTTGTCCCCAAAGACTGTAATCAGTCATGGGAAAGCAGAAGCAATTCTCAGAAGCTTCACCTATGTAGCAAATCCCTAAAGGCCCAAACTAGTTGTGAGTAATGGGTGTTATGTCCAAAACATATCTGGTATTATCACCTGTGCACTAAAGGTTTTTTTTTCTAAAAAGAGCTATTTTGGACATCAGATTTGCTGCTACCTTCTGTCACCTAAAGGCCCAGATTACATTGACATTTTCACAGCAATTTTAAGTCACAGTTAAGAGCCATTTGACCAAAAATAGGTTTCTGCAATACATTCCTATTGACCAGTGCAGTAATAATTACAGGATAGTGAGTCGTCATTAGCAGACAAAACATTGTGGTCAATAAAACAGCAACATTTTTTACAGACATGGGCGTTTTAACAAAATTAAACATATAGGACATAGTTGAGAGAAAATAAGATATATAATGATTGTGAAAATGACTCACGTCACAATAAAGAAAATACATTTTGGTAAAAATCAACAAAAATGAATCACTTTAGCAAAATGCATTGGAGTGAGGAAGGTAAAAACTGTTTTTTTCTGTTGGGTTTTAAGGTTGTTATGGCATTTATATAGCTTCACTAGGTTATGGAAGCCCCTTTTGACTATCATGGACCCACTGATAATGGGGTACTTTGACGTAGTGGTGGGCTTGAGCACGATATGGCCATATGGTGGGACTAAACCCCCATTTTTATTTATGGATTGTCTCCATATTTGATAGTCATTTCTTTTGCATGGTTGCGCTATTCTTTTTTAATATACATGTCGCTTGGTTCATAGCTGCACCGGCTTTAGATATACATGTTCAGGGTTTGCTCCCCCAATTTTTTGCTTGTTTAATATGTATTCAATCTGACCAGACTTCTGAGGTTGAGCACCCCACCCCCCACACACACCTGTACTCTATCAGTGTCCACCATCAAGTAGATATAGGAGGAGTCCTTTGTAGTGCAATTGCACATCCATCCCAGCAAGGAGTGTTGTCTCCAAGGGTAAGAGAGGCTGGATTCCCCCCTTTTTTATGGATAGTGTAGGACCCACTGATAATGGGGTACTTTGACGTAGTGGTGGGCTTGAGCACGATATGGCCATATGGTGGGACTAAATCCCCATTTTTATTTATGGATTGTCTCCATATTTGATAGTCATTTCTTTTGCATGTGTGCGCTATTCTTTTTTAATATCATGGACCTGTTCTTGTGCCCAACTGACCCCTGATTTGCCTCATTATAATACTTTTTTTTTTTACAAAAAGAAAACACGGACAATGAAAAAAGAAAAGGAAACATCGAGAAAGACAACTAAATCAAGTAAATTTAACTATCCTAAATACTAAATACTCAATCCAATAAACAAAAAAAAACACATCCGCTAAAAAAAAAGTGGATTTTTTTAGCAAATTTCATGCCAAGTGAATTTTTAATAAAATAAAGTCAGCAAACATTTTTTAGCAAATACCACTGAGGTGAAATTTTAAAAAATCACCTTCAGCAAAATCTTGCCATTGATAAAATCGTTGTTTATGTAAAATCTATTTCGCCTACATTAGCCTTCTCATCCCAAGTAGGGAACACCTGACCTGTGTTGAGGCTTTATATCTCCATCTACAGCTTTTTATTTTATTGAACTGTTACAGGAAAAACAAGTACCCAGCTCTAGTCTTCTGACAGGTAAGGTGAATGGAAATCCATGGATCTCATGATATATAACATGGCCAGTCAAGTAAAGAAGGATTGAGTGTTCACAATTAGTAAAGGGTAAAGGCAGCCATTCAATAAGAGGAATGAAATGGCTCAAGGTGATTAGAGATGGTATTGGGATGGCAGGAAAAGTGTGAGAAAAGACGATGATTACACATGAGCAAAAGCCTGCCAGATGAAAATTTAAGAAGGTAGAGGCTTTGAGTAGGTGATATGCATGATAAGTCAAGTGGTCCATGGAAATAAGAGTAAATGGGTAGCAGGGTGAACAAGTAGATGTATAGAGAATAAAGAACAAGAAAAATGTGACAACAACGTAGTTGTTCGTTTAATGCTTACAGTAGGCTCAATTTTTTAACCAATTCTTCACTTCAAAGGAAAACTCTTTAAAGGAGTATTTGCAGGAAAATTGCATTCCAGCTGTACATTTTACAATGCCCCCATGTCTTTATAATAATAATAATAATAAATTAACTGTTTAAATACTTTAGTAAGATACATTTTCTGTCGAAATATTTGAAAAAGTCCATTGAGTTGAACCTATAGAAATAAATAAATTAGTCTAAAACCTCCAAATACAGATTCTTATCCACAAAGTTGAGGCAGAGGAATGAAGTAAAAGAAAAAACTAATAAAGCATTTTTTTTTTAAATCAACCTAGCTCTCTAGAACTAGATCCTAAGGCAGTTTATTGTATATTTTCACAGCTCTTATCGTGAAGAAGCCTTTCTATATGCAAAGGATGCAAAGAGTACCTCTGTCTTTTGGAATGACCCTAAAAGTAAATAACTTTGCACCAAGTTCACTATATGGACCATGTATGTATTTAGACATTTTGTTAATACTCCTCTTAAATGCCTCCTCTCAAGGGAGAACAGATTTAGTTCAGTTATATTTCCTGAGCTGAGCTCCTCCATGGCTCTTATTCATTTAGTTGCCTTCTCTGCTGTCTCTTTAATTCCCCAACAACACTTTTTGGGAACCGGTGCCCAAAACTGAACTTCATTTTCCAGATAAGATCTTAATAATGCTTGGTACAGGGGCTAAATTATGTCTATCTCTAGAGTCTATACCTTTTTTAACCTCTTCATGCCGCACCCGCTTCCTGGCTCTTTAAGAGGCTTAAAGCGGAGTTCCGGCCACAAAAATAATTTCAATAGAAATACCCCCGGGACAGTCAGGGCTAGTACATTCCACAATGGATAGCCTCTGTACTGTCCCGGGTTGCACTTACCTTTTAGAAGAAATACTTACCTTTAAAATATCTTCTCTGGCGTTGCCATCTCGGATGTGGGCAGCTGAAGCCAGCGCGATCCTCTTCTGCGTCCTCTTCCGTGTCCTCTTCTCCCAGAATGCGCCTGCACCGGCCCCGCTCGTCACTTCCGGTGCGGCGCCGCATTCCTCCACAGCTTCTGGGCATGCCAAGAAGCTGTTTAGTAGGGAATGCGGCGCCGCTCCAGAAGTGACGAGCGGGGCCGGTGCAGGCGCATTGATTCCTGGGAGCGATAACGTTCAGCTCCCAGGAATCATCGCAAACCAGAAGTGTCGGCGCGGGCCGCGGCCGCAGAGGGAGGAAGTGGAAGAAAGGTGAGTATATTTTCTTCAATAAAAAGGTAAGTAAACAAACAAAAAAATCGTAACTATTCATTTCTTTTTCAGGTGACGAAAAGCAAGCGGGTGGCTCAAAATCGACTATGTCGATTTTGTGGCCGGAACTCCGCTTTAAGATGCTGGGAGGCAGGGCATGGCCTAAGATCATGTGATTGGCTGTCACGGCAGTCACGTGATCCGAAAACTCCCAATCGCATGCAGCCATCGGGAGCTTTTCAGTTAGATGCCGGTCACTGTGATGGGAGCACGCACTATTGATCACAATTCGCACAAATATGCCACATGTCGGCACCAAGGCCCAGGCACTGAGAGGCCACATAATTACGTGCAGCCAGAACCAAGGGGTTAGTATAAGAGAGAATTTTGCTTGCTTTCAGAATGGCAGCTTGGCATTGGATGTGATTATTAAGTTTATGATCTACAAGAATACCCAGATGCTTCCAGATTATTGACTCCCTCAATTGTACCCCCCCCCCCCACAGAATGTAGGAAGCACGTTTATAGCCCCCAAGTGCAAAACTTTACATTTATCAACATTATACCCAGTTTGCCACGTATTTTCCCAACCAAAGTGTGCATTAAGATTGTCTTGTACGTTGGAGGACGTTTTTCCGCTACATAGATTGGTGTCATCTGCAAATGAACCATTCAGAGTATGAATCATAAATCACTACTTCCTTTAGGCCAGTTTTCTATGCATGTACTGACTGAATTAGCCGTCTGTAACTGTGGCAAACACTTTTGCAAAATCCTAGTATATTATATCCACAACCACTCCTTTGTCTACGTTTTTGCTTACTTCCTCAAAAAAAAAAAAAGAAATCAGTTTTGCTTGACAACTTCAGTCTTTTGTGAAACCATGCTGACTATCACTTATTATATTGTTTTCTAGCAAAACTCTTTCTATGTGGTCCTTCACTGAACTCTCAAGTCTCTTCCTAACTATAGAAGTTAAACATACAGGCGTGTAGTTGCTTGGTAAAAACTTTTAAATAGAGACTTTTTAAATAGAGACACTACATTGGCCTTGTGCCCATGCATCAATACTAAGCCATTCATTAAAGAGTCTATAAAAATTAGAAATAATGGCTTCCAAACATAACAGAACTGAACACTTTGAGGACATGTGAGGATAAGCCATTTGTTCCAACCCTTTCCCACCCACTTTCTGCTGCTGCAATATTGAGAAGTATTGGGAAGATAGCAAACTGAGACCATCACTATAAGTTCCTTGTCTGCTGATTATGTGTATCTGATGTCAGCTAGGGATAAGTGAGTTTTTATTTCCTCGAAATGTTTGCAAAAATCATCTTTTTGAAAAATTTACCAATTTTGGTGAATTGTTTTGGAGTTATTGGCGAAGGCAAAATAAACCAATTCAGTCCTTATCTGTATACCATTTCTGCTCTGGGTCTACTGATTCAGCAATTACTGTGCCATTACTTAAAGTGGACCTTTCACTTCAAACAATCTAATGCTACATTGAAATCCTCCCCTGAACAATATTAAAAGCGTATTTTTTTTTTTTTTTTATCACTGTGCTATTATTTACCTCTTTTTTTGTCTTCTTTGGTTTATATGGTTCAATACAAGTCACCCAATATCTGATCCCTGAGGAGATGACAACATTTACATCATCACTTTGCAGGTGCAAAATTCAACAGGAAAATTGGCACCGCGTTTGGAAGCAGCTAATGTGGGAGAGAGAGATTTGGAGCTGCGTCATTGGGGGGCTGGCTGCAAAAAGAGACATCAAGCTGCGAATGACATTGAGAGAAAAGATGGTTGTGCGGTATTGGGTGTGAAGGAGTAGAGCAGGAGTTTACAAGAAGGCATTGGGGGGATAAGATGGGCATATACCGTAAGTATGAATATTATGGAGAAAATGTCAAAAAAGGTAATAGGGAGTGAGAAATAAGAAGAGATGCAAGGTCTTCTGACGAATAATACGGTAATATATTTATCTTTTTGTAGCAAGCACATTTCAAAAAGCAAAGTTAAACAAGCAAATTTCACATGAAGAGACTTTTTTTCCTTCAGACTGAGGATGATGTCTTTAAACACTCCAATTTACCTTCTTACCAAAAGAAAGCCCAAGTTAAAAATGCTCAATAAATGTTGATGTATCCATTTGCAGGCTATCACATTGTGAATGCAGTGGACATTACCTTCATTGCTGCAAACTGTTCCAGATTCGCCCTAGTGCTGAACTCAGACTGCTTGCATCACATTTGTGAGCCAAGAAGAAAAGGACAGAGGGGCTTGTAGTCTGGTGTTCAGCCATAACTGGACTCCTAAGTCTCTCTTCAACTACACCTCTTTTAATTAGTAAGAGGATGATGGGAAAGGCTATTTAAAGAGATGTTTTCAGCGGGCCCACTTTCTTCTCCCTGGGATCCATCAGTAAGCATCAAAACTGCCGCTCTCAGGACCCTATGAGCCATTACTGTCCCTGCCTGAAAGGGACTGCATCGATGTGTGTCATCAGAGGATCTTCTGTCCTTCCTACTCGGACCACCCTTATCCCATCATCTGCAGGGTGTGAGTTGGGCCAAATACAGCTTGAAGCGACTGTAAAGGAAAAAGTAAAAATAAAAATAACAAACATTTCTATACTTACCTCTAATGGAATTGCACAGAGCTGCCCCAAATCTCCTCTTTTTGGGTCCCCTGCCGGAACTCCTGGCTCCTCCTCTTTGTCCAGTGCCCCCACAGGAAGCCACTTCCCATGGGGGCACTCGTGCGTGCTCGCTCCTAAGCCCCGCTGCTGCATCCTTTGATAGAGACAGAGGGACTTGGCCCCGCCCCCTCATTAATGGAGTTGATTGACAGGAGCAAGAGCCAATGGCTCACGCTGCTATTGATCTGCCTAATGAGGAAGGGGACAGAGACGAGAGCCGCTTCTCTCATGCACGTCGCTGGATCGGATTGGGTTTGGGCTCTAGTAAGGGTGGCTGAGGGGATCCTGCAACAGAGAAGGTTTTATGCCTTAATGCATTAGGCTTAAAAACCTTGAGGCTTTAGAACCACTTTAACCTCTCCTTACCCCCCCCCCCTTATAGGAGTAGAGATCCCTGCAGGCAAGCCTTTCTCTTTTCATATTCCCCCTCCACCATTGAGTTCTCTGGGCCCATTCATTGATTCAGTGTCTACTATTTTTGCCTATGCAAGTGTTAGTATTCATTACTGTCTGCTTATGTTTTTCTGACCATACCTAACTGCCGTGTGTCCAACTCGACCAGTCTTGGGTTCTGTCCCAGTGTTTGGCTGATTGACACTTGCACGCACTGGGTATTTTGGTCAATACAGAAGTCTGCTGAATTCAGTTTACATTGTGTCTGTGGTTTATTTAAAGGGATGTATATCATGTCAGAACCTAGAGTGTTAGAAGGGCTGGGAAGTTCCCAGGGTCAGGGCAATAACCAGCAGCCCTAACAGGGATATCGCTACATTAATAAATCCTTATTCAAGCATGCTAATGTTGTTTTCTGCAGTGTTTTAACTTACATTCTGCCTACATGTCAGTTCTCAACTGTTCAAGCCTTCAGATGGCTGGTGTCATAGATGGTCACCTGTACAGCACCATGCAGAGCTAAAGAGAGGCTACAATGGTGACTTTTTTGCTGCAAAAAAGATAGGGGGAGGGGGTTTAGTTATGCTTTAAATGAATTCATTGAAGATATTATGATTTTTTTCTAAAAACAGAAAAGATCTCAAATGTGTTTGTCAGCAAACCAGGACCTCTGTTTTTTAATGCGAATGTTGGAAATAGTTTAAAGGTTTTGCCACCCTACCTAGATGGACCCATAGTGGCCATACATACTGCAGTTTTCAAATAATTTGAACATTAAATAGCTCCAGTCAATTTGGGCGCAAGTATAAGTGTAGCAACCCACATCACTGTTATGGGGCCTGGCTTTCTGTTCTATAAGGGTGATAAAGACAGAGCTCATGTAGATGGGCATTGATGCTGAGTGTTGCCTTTTGCATTCAAAAGCAGGGCTGCCTAAACACGTGCTTTCAAATATAATGTGCAAGAACAAGTTGCATTGACCTGCTTCACCGGCTAAGTGAATGAATCCCAAGCATCCAAAGAAATGCAAAACTGTTCAAATATAGCCTCAGAACTGTCATCCCTACACCACACCATTAAAGTAAATAGGAATCTGCAGACTTGCATATCAAACACCGGAAAACAATGCTGATCTACACGAGCACACACGGAGTTAGCATGTAGGGTGGAAGAGAACTAAAAGGAGGACAGAATACAAGTATGCTGGACTGTTGGTATAATTTGTAGCGGCTTGTATATATATGCTACCTAGGTTCACGTGTATGTAGGTGGTGTCTATGTCTACATTTGTCTGAGTTATTGAATGTGAGGAGTATATGTATACAAGTGCAAGTGCCTGTGTGTGTTTGTGTACTCATTGTTATGTGTGAATCTATATATGGTTTGAGTATTTCTTCATGTGTTAGCTTGTGTATGTGGTGTATGTCTGCATATTTGGACTCTGAAATCGTCCCCACTCATTCAGGTGGAAAAATTGCGAAACTTACTCATCCCTCCCATTTAAGCAAGTAGCTGTGCCAATTTCCCATCCGGAATGCTTACCTTGCCCATAACTCTCCTGCAACAGTAACACCTGCAACCTGTCAGTGTAGTGACTCGCCTATCTACCTGTCATATTTTCTGCACAAATTACTGGCATATATCTTTAGAGCTATCAGTACACTGTCAACATGAGATGCCATGGAAAAAAGTTACCGGGGAACATATCTAAATTTTTCTATGGGCCATTGAGATTTTTAGGTATGCCCATAATTTAGTGGTTTCAGAGATTTGATAGAAACTGTTGGTGGTAGGCTGTGGTCTAATCTATTTGTTTTTTATTGGCTGAAAGTGGTGTGCCTATGGCCAGAATGTGTGCAAGGGAAATGATGTAATGCTCAGTGATTGTGAATAGACTCAACCACATGTACTTTTTTTTTTTTTTGTTAGCTATACAGCTGCACAACTGCTATTTTCTGGTTTGGCTAAACAAAACACAACCCAAAAAATCTGATGTTTTACAAATGAGTACTCTGCAAGTAATCAGAGTAACCTGCAATCAGAAAGTTTGGATGGATGAATCCTTAAAACCATGTTTAAAGTTCAGCTATTCCCTGCTGAAATTCCAGGATGTTTGGCAACTGGCAAGTCCAAGCCAACAGCTGTAATCAGAGTCTCTGATGATCATCTATGGCACATATGTCAAACACAAGGCCCGTGGGCCGAATCTGGTCCTCCAGGTCATATCATCTGGCCCTCACACCTCTCCTGCAGCTGTGGCACCCCCCTCCCTCCCCCCTCGTCTCCTCCTCAATCTTGTTTCAGCAGACAGCAGCAGAGAGGAGGACAGAACTCCTCCACCAGATCCTGCACTTCTCTGTGGATCCGCGGAGAGGCTTGTCTCCTCCCCCCTCTCATCTCAGCAGCCAGCAGCAGAGAGGAGGACATAACTCCTCCTACAGATCCTGCATCTCTCCTTGCAGCCAAAGCACCCCCTTATCTCCTCCTCCTTGGTCTCAGCATTCAGCAGATTCCAGAAGCTGATTCCAGCCCTCCTTTGGTCCTCTTCCTGAACTTTCTGCTTCCCAGCTCCACCAAAAACTTCTTCCCGGCAGCAGCACTGGATTAAATGGGTGCACTGTGATGTAGGGGAGGATGGGGGCTCTTGACTTCTTATTGTGGGGGCTCTTGACATCTGATGTAAAGGGGGTGGGGTGTTCTCGACATCTAAACTTAGAGATACAACTGGACATCTGAGGGCAGCCACAATGCTGATGCGGCCCACAAAAAAATTGAGTTTGACATCCCTGATCTATGGAAGTAACTAAGGTTCATATGCTATAGTTCTGAAGTTTCATGCTTCACTTACTGGATAAGTTTGGGCAGGGGGCTATTAATAAAAGAAATGGAAACATCCCAGGTCTCCCTTAAATACTTAGAGGCTGCCCGGCCCTAGTTACAGAGAACACCAATAAACACAGGCTCAGTCTATGGGTGTCTCTTTAAAGATTTATTATAGTACTTTAAAAGAGAAGTATGGGTTCACAAAAAACAAACATACATACTCATCTAGATGGCTGCAGTATTGATCCAATGCTGCAGCTGCCCCCCACCAGCTCTACACAAAGAAGTGAGCAATCAAAGACTGCTAATCGCTCAGTTCTTGGTCTTAAGTGGGCCAGTGACTGTCAGTTTGCCTTTTCGGTGCTCACTGCAGCACCAGGCTATGCAGGCTTAGGCTCTCATTAGCCTGCTTAGAGGCTGAGCCAACTGTCAGTCAGGCATCAGGGTGGATCGTGACATTATTGTCGGGATCCCTGCAGAGCCTGGATCAGCTTTGTGATGTCAGCCGACAGTGGGCTTTAGCTGGGAAACAAAAGTGCAGAACTAAGTGCACTCTTTTCATCCCCAGAAGAAGTATAGCCAAAAAAAGCTTTGGCCATGCTTCTCCCTTAACACAGGCAGGTAGAGGGATGAGGGTGCAGGATACCCCAAAATACAGTCAGGCATTAGAGGACAGGGTATATTATAGACTGCTGAACTGTTAGAGTGGCATAATTCTCCTAAGTTAGGTTTAGCTACGTATAGGTTTTAGTGCAGCCTTTTTCAACCAGGGTGCCCAGGCAGCCTGGGGTGCCATGAGGTTTCACGAGGGTTGACTTTGCAAAATGCCTACAAATTGCCCAAACATCATATACAAGCCAGCAGGTGGATCAAGCCTGCCTTTTAGTTACTCAAAGCCACAGGTTTTCATTGTGCACCATTACGACCTTCTAGCCACTGGTATCCTAACAACCAACGGCATCATCAGTTGATAAGAAGGATGTTGGTCGTCTGCACAACATCTCTCCTGCCCCTCTCCGTCAGCGTTGGGATAACATTAGCTGAGTGATGGAGAAAAACTGTGGAAGAAGAGAAACATTGGTAAACTAGTCGGTACCAGTGTGCAAAAGTGTAATTGATTTGGAAGAATAAATTACCTAAATTACGTGTGTGGATGTTGATGCATTATGTAAAATTATTAGAATAGCTTTTTAAATTTTAGAATGGGGTGCCTTGAGACTGTCCATATTTTTGAGGGTGCCTTGAGATTTTCCATAAGTTTTAAAGGTGCTTTGACTTAAAAAAAAAGGTTGAGAAACACTGGTTTAGCGCATCCTGTCATGTGGAGTTGGTGCCTAAAGATTCTGAAGGATCAGTCAACAAGGGCAGTGCTAGTGCTGGGCTTTCTTATATTCCTTTATTAGCATTTTCTAAAAAAAGTAAATAATTCATAACCTAAAAAAATAAAGGTTGTTCACTAAACGACACCCTGAGGTTTTCTATCTTAAATCAGACATGTGCCTGTACATACTGTAGAAAATAAATGGCTTACTTTACTGTATGAAGCATACATGTTCTCTTCTTTTGCCTGCACTACTGCTGTGCTGATCCCCTGCCAGGCTACTTGATATTGCATTGTGAGTTTTGACAGCGTCTAAGCAAACCCAGGAGACATGCCATGCACACTTCTCCTGTTTTGCTACTCAGACATTAAGCATTACATTATGTGGAGGTGGGGGGGGGGGGGGGGAGTGTCACATGTTCTCCTATACCTAGAAGTACCAGATATTTCCCAGGTGGACTGACACCAAAAAAACATTGGGACTTTTAAATTCTCAGCTGTTTTAACCGCTTGCCGACCAGCCGCCATAGTTTTAATGCAGCAGGTTGGCTCTGTCCTGCGAAACTCTGTACCTTTATGTCACTTCGGGGGTCCGATAGTGGGGGCGTGTGCACGCGCCGATTGGCCACAGGGGGGGCCAATCAGCAGATCCGGGGGGCACCCAAAGTCCCTCCCCATGAAGGCAGAACAGCGGTCTGCCGTTGTAAACACGGCAGACCGTTGTTCTATCAGTTATGAACACAGGGATCCTGTGTTCCTCCTATTTAGGAACACAGGTCTCTGTGTTCATTCAGCAAGCCCATCCCCCACACAGTTAGAAAGCACCCCCTAGGGACACATTTAACCCTTTGATCCCCCTGGTGTTAACCCCTTCCCCGCCAGTGTCATTAGTACAGTAACAGTGCATATTTGTAGCACTGATTACTGTAGTAATGTCACTGGTCCACCCAAAAGTGTAAAAAAAATGCCGTTAGGTGTCCGATCTGTCCACCGCAATGTCAAAGTCACGCTAAAAATCGTTGATCACGGCCATTACTAGTAAAAAAATAAATAAATAAAAATGACATAAATCTTTCTCCCAGTTTGTAGATGCGATCATTTTTGCACAAACTAATCAATATACACTTATAGGGATTTTGTTTACCAAAAATATGTAGCAGAATATATATTGGCCTAAAATGATGAAAAACTTAATTTTTTTTTATTGGGAATGTTATATAGCAGAAAGTAAAAAATATTGCTTTTTTTTTTTTTTTTAGAATTGTTGCTCTTTTTTTGTTTATAGCGCAAGAAAAAAAAAATGCAGAGGTGATCAAATACCACCAAAAGAAGGTTCTATTTGTGGGAAAAAAAGGACACCAATTTTATTTGGGTATAGCGTTGCACGACTGCGCAATGGTCATTTAAATTAACACAGTGCCGTATCGCAAAAAATGGCCTGGTCATTAAGGGGGTAAAACCTTCTGGTCCAGAAGTGGTTAAACTTTCTTTCAAAGTCATTTTTCTTCTGATTTAACTGAAATAGTTAAATAGCTGCTTTCTACTCCCATTGCTTCGTTTAAAATATTTCTTTCTACTGTTCACCTATTTGTAATAACAGTTTGCTGTATCATTGCTGTAGTGTTATTATCTCTTTTCCTACCGGGGTACTGCATATACATCTGCAATAAATAATCCCCACCCAGCCAGGTGTGTCCGAGTGTGTGGTGCTATTTGCAGAGTCATGGGCACAAGAACAGGGGACCCAATACATCCATCAGCTCCTTCAGGGGTAAGTGCTATGCATACATTATGTATGTTATGATATTTAAATGTAAGGCCCCATTCACATTGCCGCGATCCTACTTGGGGGGGGGGCGACCTCCGAGGTCGCGGTGCGAGCAGCGCGCCACGACCTCGGAGCGGCCGCCACGGACTTCATAACATTGAAGTCTATGGCGGTCGCTTCCGGGTCGCCCCAAAGAAGCTCCGGACCCTTTTTCTAAGTCGGAGCGACTTGTGTCGCTCCTATTAGAACGGGTCCGCAGCTTCCCTATGGAAGGCGACCTACGGCGACCTGAGAGGCGACCAGGTCGCCTCACAGGTCGCCTTAGTGTGAACAGGGACTAAAAGGCTCCGTTGTGTAGACTTCGAAAAGCCCTAAGACTGCCACTGGGCACTCTATTGAATTCTTCTTCACTCCTCCAATGGCAGCTACAAAAATAGTTATGTAAGGGAGTGGAGGAGAGATGGAGAAGGTAAGCCAGCACAGACAGTAACTAGACACATGCAAAAGAAGAGAGGACTATGGTGTGCAAGTAAGGAGGGAGGACTGTGCTAGGATATAGACTGGCCAATTTTTTTAGCAAAATTAACCACTTGCCTACTGGGCACTTTTACTCCCTTCCTGCCCAGGTCAATTTTCAGCTTTCAGCACTGTAACACTTTGAATGACAATTGCGTGGTTATGCTACACTGTATCGATATGACATTTTTATAATTTTTTTTTCATAAAAATAGAGCTTTCTTGTGGTATTTAATAACCACTGTTTTTTTATTTTGTGCTAAATAAACAAAAAAAGCTTTTGGAAAGAAAAGAAAAAAAATGTCATAATTATTATAGTTTCATAGTAAAATTTTGCAAACAAGTAATTTTTCTCCTTTACTCATGTGCACTGATGAGGCTGCACTGATGGGCACTGGTAGGCGTCACTGATGGGCACTGGTAGGCGGCACTGATGGGCACTGGTAGGCAGCACTGATGGGCACTGGTAGGCGGCACTGATAGGTGACACTGATAAGGAGGCACTGATAGTCGCTGATTGACAGCACTGGTTGCCACTGATTGGCAGCACTGGTGGATACTGATTGGCAGCACTGCTGGACACTGATTGGCAGCACTGGTGAGCAATGATAGGCAGCAATAGTGGGCACTGTTAAGATTGCACTGATAATTAGGATACTGATAATCAGTGCCCTGATTATCAGTGTAGATGTCCCTTTCACACAAGCTGGTTATATGTGTAAGTGTGAGGAAAGAATACCGATAACTAGCTTGCGCTCACAAAGTTTTTTTATCCTCGCTTTTTTGGGATTGTGCAGGCAATTATTGATTTCAACAAAAGAAAAACTCTAATTATAAAAAGATTTACATTTTATTAAATTACGTATAAAAGAGAACAAATTCCCTCCTAGTGGGGGTCTTTGGTCATAAAAGTCAAAAATATTGATTTTTAACTCAAAATAACAGTATATAAGGGCTTATATGAACTCAATCAATCATTTCTGCAGCCCATATAGCCCATCATATTGCATTCTATGTAAAGTGACTTAGCCCATGGTGGTAATTCCAGCTATTTGAAGGGATCCTTCATTCATACGAAACTTTGTGTTGTGGTGAATACTACAAATATGCTGGGAATTCCAACGCGTTTCAACATTTAAATTTGTCTTCTTTAAAGCGGTAGTATCCCGCTTTTTGACACTTTTACCTACAGGTAAGCCTATAATAAGGCTTACCTGTAGGTACAAATAATATCTCCTAAACCGGCACGGTTTAGGAGATATTTACAGTGCATGCAGCCGCTCGCGCGAGCGGCGCATGCGCTCTGAAGGTCCGGGGGGACCTTCAATTATCTTGCCGGGAGCTTGCGCGGGAGTGACGTCATCGCGGCTCCGGCCAATCATCGTGCCGGAGCCGTCTCTTCCGGCCAATCACCGCGCCGGCGCCGCCGAACCCGGAAGAGACGGCGAGGGATCATGGCAGCGCCCGCAGCGATGTCCGGGGGTCCATGTCGGGGCTTCGTTCTAAGGTAAGTTACACATAATGGGCTAGTATGCGATGCATACTAGCCCATTATGCCTTTGTCTTGCAGGTTTTTTTTTTTTCTTTTGTTTCTAGGGTTTACAACCGCTTTAAGGGAATTTTTTACCACTTTGTAAGCATAGATAGCCAGCATTACATTTGCATCTATTGTAAATACATTGAAATAAATGCACAACATTTCTATACACTTACTTCAAATGAACATTGAAACATATTAACGGCACCCCCAGTGGCATCAGGGCAAACACCTCCACGATCATGTTGCACACAAGGACCCCCTAGGCATTGATCACCTCCAAGTGGTGTGCCTTTTTTATGAGGATTCTGTACTCCTCTGTAGTGCACTATGAACGACAAAGCAGAGCACAGATAGTTGTAATGACAACTGTGTCTGTGATATCTCAACCATTCCATAAAACCTCCCCAGTTTTAACCTCAGGCAACGTGGGGGGTTATTTACTGTTAGGGCTACAAGATTGTGGAATTCTCTACCACAAGAGGTGGTTTCTGCGGGAAGTATGGTGGCTTTCAAAAGACTCTTGGACGTACATCTCAAGGATCAGAACATTCAGGGGTATGTGAGATGATTACGGCCACACACACCTACACAGGTTGAACTGGATGGACTATAGTCTTTATTCAACCTCACCTACTATGTAACTATGTAACTCTGTACGGCTCTATGATAGTGTATACTTACAATTGGGGCTCATTTGGAGGGTTTCCTTGATAATGCCAAACGGATACCAGAGAGGATGTCATCTCCCGGGGGAGCAATGGTATTTCCCCCTGGGGTGTGTACTGCTTCCTCTCTCCACGCTGGTGTGTAGAGAATGGCTTCTCCATGAGATTCCTGGCATTCTATAATATCATGCATGCGCCAACCTGCACTGTGCGATCACGTCACTGCTCGCCCTATGGGTCCTACCCGCAAACCCCGCGCATGCCATGTGCGTACCGCAATGTGGTCGCGCATGCCCGGGCCACAAGAGAGGTACACAGAAGGATGAAACCAAGAACGCCGCTAACACAGGAAATTAAGGCTACCAATCCGATGCCACATTGGAATAGAAAGAGGCTGAGCTACACTAGCTTGTGTTTACATCGTGATCAGCTGTCATTGGACACACTGCGGTGCACGGGTGGGAGGGCGTGCCCTGTGATCAGCTGTCTTTGGACACAGCTGATCACATGGTAAAGGGCCACTGTAATTTGCCCTTTACCCTAATTTGTGATCAGCTGTGTCCAACAGTAATCACATGGCATGACCCCCCCGTGCACCGCAGTGGGTGAAATCACGGAAGGGTGTTATATGACACCCTCCCAGAACTGGACGACCACACTGTAGCCGTCATTCTGGCTATAGCGTGGTCAGCAAGCGGTTAAAGTCACACTGCAAGTATGTAAAAAATAGTTTATGCAAAAAAAAAAAACTGCCAGTAAGTGCAGCGCTACCCCTGCAGGAGTCACTGAGTGTACCTGGTCCTTACTCAAAACAGTGCAGAGACAGCCGGGCACACAGCAACAATCCATTCACTTTGGCTCATAAAACAGCCCAGGGGATGTCTTTTTAAAATTGTTACAGTAGAGGATAGAAAAGTGTGAGCACCCCTAAAAAAACAAAAAACATTAACGTGGCAGTAAACTTCCATGCTTGATATTTATCTATAGGTAAGCCTATGATAAGGCTTACCTATAGGTACTGTAAATATCTCCTAAACAATCACCGTTTAGGAGATACTTATTTGTGAATGGGCCGGTGGCATCACAGACGTATGCACTCGTTCCTTCAGAGTCCTGGGCCATTAATAGCGGCCACCACGTGCAGGTGCAGGAGTAATGTCACCACGGTTCGACCAATTAGACAGTTAGAGGACGCAAACCCCCGGAAGGAAGATCGGGTGAAGATGAAAGCCCTGCCAGCGATGACAGCGCATCGCTGGAGGGCTTCGTTTTAAGGTAGTTTCACATAATGTGCTAGTATGTGATGCATACTAGCACATTAGAACTTTACATTGCAGGTTAAAAAAAAAATCATGGTGGTTTACTACCACTTAAGCACAGTCTGCTAAGAATACTTCTTTCTCAGCATAAGGAGTAGTAGACTAGGACAGAATACAGATGCACAGCTGGAAACCATGCAGTAGCATGGGCACAAGTTGTCGTAGATTGAAGCAGTCTATAGGTGCACAGTCAGGGGCCAAAAGCTCTACTCACAACTCCTGAGGCAGGATATGTCCATAAGTTCAGTTCTTTGTGGCTCAGCCTCCAGTCCAAAGGCTCTGGTGGGAGGGGGGGGGGGGGGTAAGCAATCCCCCTCTTCTCTCAGCTCACAGATCAATCCCCACAGGGCTGCAGATCATTCAACAGCCATCTAGGCACACCTCACCAGGGATAGGCCAGGTTTTGCTAAATATTTAGACTGGTTATTTGAATTCTCCCTCCCTGCGCTCTAGAACAGTGATGGCAAACCTTAGCACCCCAGGTACGTATAATGGTCGTTGGATAAGTCTAGATCACATAATCAAATTAACCCTACAATCCCGATAAAGATTAGAAAAATAAAATATAAGTGTGGCGAGGTCCACCCAGACAAGGATGGAAGGGCCTCATCCACACCAATAAAATGATAAGGGATGGTGAAGAGGGTTAATCATTAGGTGAGCTTAAATAGCAAAGTAATCAACACATCTTTAACAAAAAACACATTATTTTTTTAATTCATTTTACAATAAAAAACATAGAAAAGACATGAAACCATTAAAATTACATCACATAGCTTGAAGTAAATTGCACAAACAAACTTCATAGTCACAACCACTGTGGGACAGTCTGACGCGTTTCGCTGTATAGTAGCTTTCTCAAAGACCCCCTTTTTTTTAAATCCCAGGTGGCAAAGTGCATGAGCATCATGAGAAATGTAGTCCCAAAACATCTGGGGTGTCAAGGTTCGCCATCACTGCTCTAGAAACTTCTTCTCGGGGCAGGGGTAAGCAATAAAACTCCATGTCTGTGAAAACCTGAACATACTAGGCTAAACAATCATTGCCCCTCTGATTAGTGAGTAAGCTAAAAACGAAATTTGCCTAGCAACCTAGCTAGGAGAGTGCTACATCCACATTAAAAATACTTGATTTTCCTCTGCTTTTACTGAAATTAGGTAATACGGTTTCTTTAGGAATGTAACCCTGCAATAGACTGCCAGTATTATGCCTGTGTACTTACATTGACAGTAGGGATGGGTAACGAACAGTGAAGAATGACAAGGGCATGGAGTCCTTCAGTCCAGCTTGTTAAATATGTTGCACAGGCAGGGACGTTAGAACAGAAATTGCTACTAACTAAATGTTCCTATTCACATGTCTAATTTAAAAGAATATTGGCTGCCAATCCCAACAGGTGAAAACAATAAACGAGTTAATAATGCTATCCATCAAAGACTGCCGTTATACTAAAAATCAGTATGTTAGGGCCCCTTTCCTACATACGGTCCGTTCAGTTCATCAGTTCAGTCACGTCAAAATGTATCAGTTTTCCATCCGTTTTTCATCCATTTTTCGTCAGTTGTCATCCGTTTTTCGTCAGTTGTTATCCATTTTTCATCCGTTTTTCGTCAGTTGTTATCCGTTTTTCGTCAGTTGTTATCTGTTTTTCATCCGTTTTTCGTCAGTTGTTATCTGTTTTTCATCCATTGTCATCCGTTTTTCATCTGTTGTTATCCGTTTTCATCCGTTGTCATCCGTTTTCATCCGTTGTCATCTGTTTTTCATCCGTTGTCATCCGTTTTTCATCCGTTGTCATCCGTTTTTCATCCGTTGTCATCCGTTTTTCGTCCAATCCGTTTTTTTTGACGGATGAAAAATAGGGCATTTATCCATTCAAAAAAACGGACATTGACGGAAGCGGATGAAAACTGATGTTAACTGATGATCATCCGTTGTCATCCGTTTTTACATAGAGATACATTGATGTCCGTTTTTCATCCATTAGTTGTCATCCGTTTTTACATAGAGATACATTGATGTTTGTTTTTCATCCGTCAACGGATGGATGAAAAACGGACAAACGGACAGCATGTGTGAAAGGGGCCTTAATCAGTTGACCATAAAGTTCACTTTTGTCCTGCAGCATAAATGCAGAGAGCACCATACAGTGTCATTGGGAGTATATTTGCGGAAGCCTTGTGCGATTGCGTAATATTTGTGCGACTTTAAGGCAGATGTCCTTAAAAACCTGATTTGTTTGTCTTATTATATTTTGCTTATTAGTAATAAGTCATACAATAATAAGTCTACTTCAGACTTTCTAAGCAACATTTTCTACCACTCCAAATCAAATAGCTTGGAGAAACGGAACATATTCTTTCTTCCAGCATTGAAAGAAGTATGTTTGTAAACTTATGATGGATAACTGTGGCCCTCACATGAAGTCATTAGGGGACGCGTTGGAAATCAATAGTCTTGTGTTTGATTATCAGCTGAGCAGAACACTTGTTGGACCTGTAATTACCGGTTGCTAAAAGTGCCCAGGGATTGGAAGGAGAAGGAGAAATAAACAGCAGGGGATGATCAATGGGACATGAAAACCTTGCTATTGATCACCTTTAACCTCTGCTTAAACTAATGACATAGCTACCATTTAGCAGTCCCCTGCCCCCTCCTTTCCACTGGCTAGGGCAGCATCAATTGCACTGTAACCACCATAAATCATTATGGGTCAAGACACGTGGACTGGCTGATGAAAGTGACAAGGCTGGAGCAGGGTGGGAGCATCATATGTTGACAGCAAGTTGCATCTCTCTCATTCTTTGAGTCACACCATTTTACCTTTGCCTTCATTCTTGGGTTTATAATAAGCTTATTTTATTCTGTATGTGTAGAGCATGGTGACTATCCTCTTTCCTAATTTATGAAAGTATGTTTCAATAAATAATTAAATGCCTTATTATAAAAGCTTTGCCTAAAAATGATTTCTACACATTCCTCAGTGGGTAGTTCAACAAGGTTGAATGACCCGTTGGATAGGTCTTTTCTGCCCTCCACCACTCCACTGCATACCACAAAACCTTTAGGCCGAGTTCACATATGTGCGATTTGGATGTGGCATCCAATTCGCATGACATGCGACTGTGACCGACTCTCAATGGAGCTAGTTCACACATGTCCAGGGCAGCTGCGGTGCAGATTCCAAAAGGGTCCTTTGCATTGTTGGGTCCCATTCAGGTGCAAATTCAGGCAAAAATTCAGACCTGAATCGCACCTGAACCAGTGAACAGAAACGCACCGGACCCCAGGCTGAAAACTCACTGCTGCACATATGTGAACATGGCCTTACACTTTAGAAGGAAAGGAGAATACAAAAGGATTTATTGTGCAATGTCTTAAACTAGACTGTTTTCTTTTCCTAATGTGTTCCTCTCTGCTGCCTAACTCAGACATGAGATTTAAATTTGACCATTCTGTTACCGACTTTTGCATTTTGGCCGTGTGAATATGACTTTCCTAATTTTATTACTGCATAAGAAGATATAATACTTAATTATAGTACTACTGATGAATCAAACATGCAGAGTTTGTCCCCCTTTGACACCAGCTTTTTGATCCATCCCAGATCAGTTTTTCAGGTGGTGTTGATAGAAAGCTCCATGCAGGTCTATGGGCAGGTGGATGTAAACAGACCTGTGTTGGTTTACATCCGCCTACCTCTGAGTCTATCCATATCTAGAAAATAATGGACCTAAATGGATTATAGGTAGCCTGATGTAAATGGACACAACAGTCTATTTATATCTGGCATCCAATAGATCCAACATAAGTCTGCCACAGTCCATTGTCGAAATGCAAACAGGTACTTATGCCAGAAAAGTGATATCCATCCTGTTCTGTTCCAGTTTAGTAGGGGATCTGCTCACAGAAAGTTCCAACCCATGTGAAAGGACCTTTATAGAAGCCGTTATCGTTTTAACATCTAGGATCACACCGTGTTTTTAGTCAGAGAGTGACAGGACTGTGGAGGGAGCAGACGGACCATAGTGTCCTACGGAGAGATGCAGGGGGCAGGTCAAAGCAGTGAGCCTGCCAAAGCCACCAGAAAGTACTCCCCAGTCACTCTTTGGAAGACATGCAGAAGGTCCCTACCTGCCCTGTTTTTTCTCTTTACTTGTTTTATTTGATTTGTCATTTGCTCTTGTGTAGGGATCTGTATGTGTATATGTTTTCTGCTTTAATGTACTTTATTTCGATAAAATATAACACATTTTTAACATTTGCTTGTATACTTTTGGGTTTTTGATTTGTATGTGCACTGTAAATGTATTTTCACCTATAGTAGGCATTATTGTCACAGGGAGCTGTGTCCCATGGCTGATTGAGATGGCAGTAAATAGTCTGGCGGAGTGGCTCAGCTTGGAGGGTAATGATGAGGGCTAGAATCGGTGCAAAAACTGGTCGGCTCATAAGTCCCAATAACACCATGGGAATGAAAATGCAGAGTGGGTCATGGTACCCACTCTGCATGTATGGGGCCTTGGCAGGACAGCAATACTGTTCTTCTTTGATTGGCCCGTTAACATAAACTGACGATTGGTCAGTTAAGGGAACTAAACTAATTGGTCTATTAAGGGTACACTTACCCGTAATTGGATGAAAATACCAAATTCAGCCACCTTGAATCAGACCTGTTTCCTATAAAAATAAGTAAATTCCGTTGGAAATTTCAGTCAGCGGGAGCAGAGGAAGAAGATTTGTCCCCCCCCCCCCCCCCCCGCCCTGTTTTCTTGTCGTGGTTTTTAATTTCTATTTAGGCTTGTGGGATTATTTGTTTAAATACATTTTTTGGATAGTTCGGGGTTTTTGGCTGAGCTACAAAGTTTTAAAAATTGTTGGTATCGGTTAGTTCAAGCTCTTTGGCTGAACTAAATTATATATGTAGTGTTTAATTTTTTAAAGTTAATAAATGGCCTCGGCCAATTACACCAATGCAAGTCCTGAGTCATGAGTGTTAATTTATTCTTAGTTAATGAAGGTATCATTTTTGTTGTTGTTCCGCCTATTGCACCATGAAAATGTTGTCTTTTTGGATATGTCAGTTATGTTGTAACATTTATTACAGGTTTCAGAATGGCTGAAGCTCTGGTAAGCTCCCGAACAAGAATAAGCAGTTGGGGTTCAGTATTTGGCTTCAGGCAAAAATTTGTTTTATGTGTTTTTGGTAGAATAGAGCAATTTTTGGTAAAGTCTCAGATCAGCCAAAAAGAGATTGTTTCTTTTCCGTATTTGTATGTTTTGGCTTATTTTTTAAGCTGTGGCCAATATATATACACATTTACATAAAATATATATCATTCCAGCCAAAAAACTGTGTCGTTTGTTAGCGGGGTGTAAGGCAATTGGGAGGGAGTTGTGGTTATTGGGGGAGGAAAGATGACCATTACACCAGTCATGACATTTCTGGATGTGTTGAATGCCTGCATATCCCTGCTGCCCACTGCTGTGCCACACTACCACCCCCACATTAGTGTTTCCCGGTAGTTTTCGCACACACCCTGTCCTGTAAGATCCAGAGACCGACGTAGCACCTGGAAGTTTCTGAGTACGAAGGTTATAGCAGAGTCTGTAAAGCTGGCCATACACAGGTAGATTTAGATTCCAAATCTCCTGCTGTGGCTGTTTTATCCTGACAGCTGGCACCAGCGGCTGTCAGAATATCTGAACAGTGGCTGCATCTGTCAAGTGGATGGCTGCACACTCTAGTAGGACACTTCAAAAAACTTTATTGTAGCAAAATTGTAACAAAAAACATCACAGCACCAGAATCCAAAGGAGATGTGTTGATGCATTTCATGCTACGAAGCACTTATTCATAACCATGACAGACAGGGCAGACAGACACCTTGATGGAAGGACTCTTGGAAGGGGTATTATATTGACCAGCCTGGAGCGGCGCTTTATTTTTGTTGAGCAGCTGCATCTGACTGGATGCAGCTGCTGTTTGGCCAACAATTTTCTGGTCAATTTTTTCAGTCAAAGGATGTCAGATGGGAAGGTGGTGACAGGACACCCACAGTGTAAATTTTGTCAGATTCTTCAAGAGTCGGCTAAAAATTTATAGAGAATGGCCAGCTTTGCTCTGCAACATAGCAACAGTTTGATTAAAAAGTAGCCCTAACAATGAAAATTACTGTATCCTGGCATTTTGATATGACATTACATTTGCTTACAGGATGTCATTAGGATAATCTCTAATATTCTTTTCATTCCAGAATAAGATTTGGAGGATATTTTCCTTACAATAAAAGTTCCTAACCACTTCTGGACCAGAAGGATTTGCCCCCTTAATGACCAGGCCATTTTTTTTTGATTCGACACTGCTTTACTTTAACGGACAATTGCGCAGTCGTGCGATGCTGTACATAAATTAAATTGATGTCCTTTTTTTCTCACACATAGAGCTCTCTTACGGTGGTATTTAACCACTTAAGCCCCGGAGGATTTTCCTGCTAAAAGACCAGGGGGTATTTTGCGATTCGGCACTGCGTGAATTTAATGGACAATTGCGCGGTCGTGCGACGCTGTACCTAAACGAATTTGACGTCCTTTTTTTCCCACAAACAGAGCTTTCTTTTGGGGGTATTTGATCACCTGTGCGATTTTTTGATCACGCGCTATAAACAAAAAAAGAGCAACAATTTTGCAAAAATAGCAATATTTTTCACATTTTTTTATATGAAATTCCCCAAAAAAAAAATGTAAAAATCAAAATTTTTTAACATTTTTGGCCAATTTGTTTTATGCTACCTATGTTTGGTAAAAAAAAACGCAAAAAGCGTATTTTGATTGGTTTGCGCAAAAGTTATCGCGTTTACTAACAAAGGGAAAGATTTTTGTCATTTTTGTTGTTTTTTTTTTTAACGCGTAATGGCGGCGATCTGCGATTTTTTTTGCGGTACTGCGACATTGCGGCGGACAGATCGGACCCTTGACTGACATTTTTGACACTTTTGGGGTTACCAGTGACATTTCTACAGTAATCAGTGCTATACATATGCACTGTTACTGTAAAAATACACTGGCAGTGAAGGGGTTAACTTTATTTGGGAGGGAGGGGCTGTGTGTGTCCCTAGGGGCGTGATTCTTACTGTGATTGGCTGTGGCTCTAGCTGTAAGGACACTGATCAACGGATCTACATACTAGATCCGAGTAATCAGTGTCTTTACAGCAATGAGAATGACAGGCAGCTTGTTTACACAAGCTGCCTGACATTCTCCCTCTTCCCCCGACGATCGCCGAGTGGCCGGCGGACATCGGGTCCGCTGGTCACACGCGCGGGGGGGTGCGTGACCGCGCGGGAGCGGGAGCGCGCCTCCGCGGGCGCGCGCTCGCTCCCCAGACCCTCCCAGGCTAGTGACGTTAATTAACGTCACTCTGCCTGGCAGGGGCTGACCGCCGCAGTAAATCTACTTGCGGCGGTCGGCAAGCAGTTAATCACCTCTGCGATTTAAATTTTTTGTGCTATAGACAAAAAAAGAGCGACAATTCTGAAAAAAAAACAATATTTTTCACATTCTGCTATATAATATTCCCAATAAAAAAAAAAGTAAAAATCTATTTTTTTTTTTTATTATTTTAGGCCAATATGTATTCTGCTACATATTTTTGGCAAAAAAAAATCCCAATAAGTGTATATTTATGGGTTGCGCAAAAGTTATCGCACCTACAAACTAGGGGAAAGATTTATGTTATTTTATTTTTCTTTTACTAGTAATGGCGGCGATCTGTGATTTTTAGCGGGACTTCGACATTGCGGCGGACAGATCGGACCCTTAACTGACATTTTTGACACTTTTGGGGGACCAGTGACATTACTACAGTAATCAGTGCTAAAAAATATGCACTGTTACTGTAATAATGACATTCATTGTGTACTGGCAATGAAGGGGTTAACCCAGGGGCAATTAAAGGGTTAAGTGTGAGCCTAGGGGAGTGCTTTCTAACTGTAAGGGGGAGAGACTTGTGTTCTTGTGTTATTAATACAGAGACCTGTGACCCTAAATAGGAGGATCACAGGCGCTCTGTGTTCATTCCAAGGAGAATAACGGTCTGCTGTGTGTACAACAGCAGACCGTCACTCTCCCCACACAGGGAGCGATCGTGGGTGCCCGGAGGCTTCCCCGCTACCTAATGGGGGTGCGTGCGCACCTCTGGCTGCGTGCCCCCAGGAGTGCTCCTGCGAACCGACGTACCCATACTCTGGTTCGCGCAGCTGAGCTAGCCTGCCGCAGTATGCAGTATCTGCGGCGGGCGGTCGGCAAGTGGTTCATTTAAAACAAAGAAAAAACTTATCCTGATATCCAGATGTGGCTCTTCCAATGTAAGTAATGACTCATTTATATTCCAAAATATAAGTTAAATTTTATGGTAACGCAGCTACTCTCCAATGGTAAGTTAGAACATTTTTATACAAATATAGAATATATTAAATTTTTTTATGATAAATAATATATTATAAAACTCCTGTTTTTCAGAAACACATCATATATGCCTATGTAGTACAACATAGCAGAAGAGCATATGTAGGTTTAATGTAGTATGAAAACATGTGTTACTATAAGAAAGCAGTTTCCTATCACATTATTACAACATTTGGAGAAGGCTTGGGGTCGTGTTCTCATATCTTTACCTATCTGTCTGTACACACTGTATTTGTAATGACTGCAGCTCAGGATATGAGACACTGCAGGGCCAAGCTGCTACTGTCTACCACTGATTCAGCTGGACAGGTAAGCAGAACCCTGCCACAGGGTGTGTATCTATCACTAAGTCTTTGATTATAGCACGGATACTTTGTCACCTTTGCAGAGTGACCCAGCTAGTGGCTGCAAGATGTGTCAAAACCTAGCATGATTCCTTACTTACAGGGAATGGCAGAAAAGACGTCTTAAAACAATGTGTATAGCTTTCTAGTTTGGCCATAGGAATTTGCCAAAAAAAAAACTTGACAGATTTCAAAGAAAGATTATATTTTAAATAATTAAAATATTACTATGATGATGGGAAAAAGGATAGTAATACATTTTATTATTGTTGTTGTTATCTGTGATGTCAGAGTGGCACCCAAATGAGAAAATCACATACCCTAATGGAGTCTCTGCCTCTCTTGACTGCAATGTTGCAGAATCTTACTTGCCAACAATGGATAAGCAAGGAAGTGACATGCTACCTGTCTGACCAGTGACGGAACGATTTCATAGGAAGGTAAGTAGGCTGGATCGCTCATCTGACATTGACCTAACTGGTTCCATAAACATTACCAACCTTTTTTCAGATAAGCAATGAGGTTGGAGTAGAGGTTAAAACCTCATACACACGCAACGAATTTCCGCCGACCGGACGTCCGTCTTTTGTCGAGAGTGGTGTCTGTTGGTTGGAATGTGCTCTAGACTGCACACAAATTTTCCCGCACGACAGAATTCTACTTCAGAAGTGATGTCATGTTTTGGATTGCTTTCTTTGTGTTCTTTCATCTCTGAGCATGCCTAGTCTTGCTCATAGGAGTTTTCCCCATCGAAATCTGTACTAATGAAATGAAAATCGGACGTGTTTTGACGGTCGACAAAAATTTTATAGCCTGCACACCAGGATTTTTTCGGCCGAAAAGTCGGAGTCGGTTGTCGGAAGCATCATACTAACAAGCCGAAAATCGGCAGATCGGTCGTCGAACGAAAATTCCCGGCCGAATTTCCACTTGTGTCTTTAGTCAGCAGCATTTTAGTTGTCCACAACAAGTGCTACTGCTCTAACAGATCTTCAATCTATTTTCCTTTAGGGCAGTAGACTCTACTTGTCGTTAAATGCCCATACTTTTGCTGCAGCAAAGGAGCCCCACACAGCTCAATTACCTATCATGTAAAATGTCTAAAAAAAAATCAAACAAGACTGCTTAACTTTTCCCATTAAAAAAAGGGGGACACACCCCGAAATGCATAACCACGCCCATCATTATCAAACATGGCATCATCACGGCAAATTTGTGGGCCTGCCACACGTCCCTGCTGTCCACAGTGGATCTTATCCATGTGATATACACACTCAGTCTACTACTTCGGCTCTTCTTGGTTCCAAGCACCTTACATCACATCCACGCGGAGGGGCTTGTTCACCATTGACAACCTGGAAGGTTCCAATAAATGTAATAATTGCTGTGCTTGGCAAAGAACTGAATTATAGATTAGTGGAAAAAATAACCACTAGCACAATATTGTCTATCAACAACAGCATGTAAAAAAAAGTGCAACACTAAAATAAACAAGTAAAGTCCATAATTGATGAACCATCCATATGAACAAATCACTAAAATAGTTGAATAGGATAGCCTTCACCAACACAGCTCCTTACCAGAAAATGTAGACCCCCACTACAGAGATCTACTTGGGCATTATGGTCAATGACACACAATATCCCAATGGAACTCAAGCTGCAGGCTCATATGGAAATGATCAGTATCCAGCCATATCCTAATTCCTCTCAAGAATCATAGGCAGCCACATCAGTATTCACTGGGTATATGTGGAAAGATGATAAAAAACCTCTCATAATGTAGCTGTGCATATATTTAATTAAATTAAAAAGTAGCCACTCACATTGAAAACTGGTGATCCCAGGGTGTGATAAGTGCAGCGTTTTAATAGCAGGGGAAAGCCGCCAGTGAGTGTTTCTGTGGTACAAGCGTCCCAGGCTCTTCCTCCCTACCGGTTTCATCATAGAATAACATCATCAGGGGCGCCCCTAATGACTCATTTATTATATTGGAATATTGTACTTGTCTATTGCACATTTTATTGATTCATTGAATTTTTGTGATACATATTGGTTTATAAGTAGAATTATTGCAGATATTAATTTATAAATACAGTAATATATTTTAATCAACTGCACATAGCATTTAGGAAATTAAGCAATTAGCAAGTGTTGTAGGTAGCTTTAACTTCAAGGCTATTTTGACATAAAACCACCGTATAGTCTTGGCCACTGTGCTGCAGCTCAGTTTCAGGGTCTTGGCGATCTTCTTATAGCCTAGGCCAGCTTTATGTAACACCCTGCTAGATAGGTGCTAGAAAAAAGCATTATTATGCTCCGTCTGCTTATCAGGGGAGCCTGAGCTGTTAGTCATGCCTGTTGCATGTGTCCAGGTGTGAGTGACATGGTCTGAGGGAGTGTCCCCACTGTATCCAATAGAGGAGCCTGTTGGACAGTGGAGGAAACATGGCCAGTGGCAAACGGGCTTTTGTGGCAGTTCCAGTGTGAGGGCACTACCACAGTGCATCCTGGGATTAACCATAAAAGCCAAGGGCACATGTGGCCGGGGGGTCTTTGGCGGGAAGCAGAGTCCCAGTAGGAGGGTGTCGGCTGTCTCTCCTCCTGCTATCTGCTATCTGAGGAAGGTGGTCACAGGCAGTCGGCCTGGTGAGCCTGGTGTGGAGCTGAGCCTGAAGAATCCTGGAAAGCTGACGGTGGAGCTGCTGGCGAAGTCATCTGGGAAAAACAAAGTCCATTAGTACCAGGAGGCTTGCCAAGTGGTCCGCCCAGGAAGGGGGACCACTCCAGAGAAGTCAGAGTATAGAAGGTCAGCTCACACAGTATGCAAGAGTAAAGGGGGTGCCAAGTAGAACCCTGTAGAGTAGGGGTAAAGGGGGTGCCAAGCAGGGCCCTGAAGAGTAATTTACTATACAGTTCGCTTATCAAATACTTCACTACAGTGGCGAGGTGAAGCAGCGGCCTTGCCGCACTCAACATAGCTAGAAGTACTAAAATTTAGCATAATTCATCCAGTTGGAGTATCCCACTCATCCCTTCTCCTATCCAAGTTCTAATATAAAACCAACAAAAAACCACATCCCCTGGACTGTTTTCTGACTGAGCCAAATGCTTAAAGTACTTTGAATTGCTAAGTTGTTGCTATGGGTAACCCAGGGGAACCCACTTCAAGCAGCTCCCCAGGGAGTAGTGCTACATTTATGTAGAGCAACAATTCTTGTTTTCAGATCCTCAGAGACTTCTTTGCCATGAGGTGCCATGTTGAACTTCCAGTGAACAGTATGAGAGAGTGAGAGTGATAACACCAAATTTAACACACCTGCTCCCCATTCACACCTGAGAACGAGACACCGGGAAGGGAAAATGGCTAATTGGGCCCAATTTGGACATTTTCACTTAGGGGTGTACTCACTTTTGTGGCCAGAGGTTTAGACATTAATGGCTTTGTGTTGAGTTATTTTGAGGGGACAGCAAATTTACACTGTTATACAAGCTGTACACTCACTACTTTACATTGTAACAAAGTGTAATTTCTTCAGTGTTGTCACATGAAAAGATATAATAAAATATTTACAAAAATGTGAGGGGCGTACTCACTTTTGTGAGATACTGTATAGTGTGAATAGGCTTTTATATTGCATAGTCATCTATCCATCCAGGAGGTGGAGCTCTAGTCTCTATTTCACAACTATTCAGATATTTCAGCTGTGCCGAGAGAAGCCCACTGTTAACCAAATTCAGTAGCTTAGTTACTACATAAACTGTACATGTTTTCAGTGTAAACTGTATTTTCACTTTGTAAAGTGAATTTTCAGTTACGATAGTGAATGAGATGAAGCTGTTTTCATGTCAAACATAGTCACAGGCAAGAAGAAATCCTGTTTTTCACATAATTGGGTATTCAAAATGACGCTTTGTAGAATAAACATTCATTTTATATACAGACTCTGCTCTTTAAAAAAAATAAAATAACACTGCATAGTCATCACAGCAGAGACTCATCCCTTATCAGATGGCCTAGTAGGTTTTAATCAGACACAGAGCGATGCAAAGCAAGCAGCATCTGCAATGCTGTCTGTTTAGCTACACAATAGGGATTGAAATCTTTTGTCAGTAGTACTTTGTTTTATTGACTTTCTCATCATTTGATCATTTCCAAGCACTTGTGTATTAGCAGGGCTAAAAAAAAAAAAAATAAATGTAAATATGAAGCATTGCTTACTAATAGTGTATTTTATCTAGCCAGCAGGGGGAGCTCTAGTCTCCATTTTACAGCTATTCAGATATTTCAGCTGTGCTGAGAGAAGCCCATTATTAAAGAGGTTGTAAACCCCAATTTTTTTTTCAACCTGAAAGAGAAACACATAATGAGCTAGTATGCATCGCATACTAGCTCATTATGAAATACTTACCTTAGGACAAGCGCCCGCCGAGCTGCCCGCTTACCTCTATGATGGCCGACATGTTCAGTCGCCCGTCTTCTGGGATCGCGGCATCCAGCCATCTGATTGGCCGGAGCCGCGGTGACGTCACTCCCGCGCACGCGAGTGGGAGCCGACGGTCACGGCACGAGGCTCTGAAGGAACGGCCCCAGCGGGCGTTCCTTCAGAGCGCATGTGCCAGTGATGTCACTGGCTGCATGTAAGGTAAATATCTCCTAAACGGTGCATGTTTAGGATATATTTACAGTACCTATAGGTAAGCCTTATCATAGGCTTACCTATAGGTACAAGTTACAGAGGAGGGTTTACTTCCTCTTTAACCAAACTAGTTACTATAGAGATTGAGCCTTCTCAGTTACGTTCGCCATAGCTCCCAACTGTCCCTAATTTCGAGGGACTGTCCCTAGTTTGGATCAAAGTCCCTTTGTCCCTCTTTCCTCCTCATTTGTCCCTCATTTTGGTCTGATCTACTGTTTATAGTTGTATAAAAAAACTCACTTTTTGTCTTTCAAAAGTGTCCCCCAGTGCTAAATCTTTCATCCAATTCCTAAATTCCTGCATTCATACATTTCGAAAGTCAGTATAAAGGAATGGAAGTGGTAAAAAAAAAAAAAGCTAATCATTTTCTGTATAATTGTAATACACACTTTTGTTAATAGGGTTTCCCTCGTTTCCATCTCAAAAAGTTAGGAGGTATGCTTTAGAGAATGAGGTGAAGCTGTATTCATTTCAAACATTCAAGATTTACAGTATTTATTAAGTTAAGTGAGCATACAGTACACTTTGCAAAGAAAACATTCATTTAGCTATGTGTACCGCCTTTATTCCTTAAAAAACATCATCACAGCAGTGACTCGTCCCTTATCAGATGGATCAGTAAGTTTTAATCAAAGAAGGTTACAAAGCAAGCAGAATGTGCTATTCTGTCTGTTTAGCTACTGCATAGTGCTTTCGAATCCTTTGTCATGCATTTCATTTTTTTTCTTTGGTAAACAAAGCATGAATACATGTAATATAAAGAACAGTTAGGCCCTATTCACATAGGGGCGACGCTACTTCGCACCGCGACCTCCGAGATCACGGTGCGAGCAGCGCGCCGCGAGCTCGGAGCGGCCGCCACGGACTTCATAACATTGATGTCTATGGCGGTCGCCTCCTGGTCGCCCCAAAGAAGCTCCGGACCCTTTTTCTAAGTCGGAGCGACTTGTGTCGCTCCTATTAGAACGGGTCCGCAGCTTCCCTATGGGAGGCGACCTACGGCGAACTGTGAGGCGACCAGGTCGCCTCACAGGTCGCCTTAGTGTGAACGGGGACTTATATATGTACTTAAAAAAACTAAAATGAAACTGTCTCAAAACGATTCTAATCCGCCGATCCATGCTGAGTAGGTGGATGACAGGTCCATCCTCGCTCTCTATGCTGAGACAGACCTGTCAGATCCCCGCTCTCCTCTATGGGAGATCGGATGAAAACAGTCTGCCTGTCTGCTTTCATCCGATCCTATCCAATCCGATCCTCCAGACGGATGGAAAATAGGATTACCATCCATCTGGATTTTACAGACGAGATCCGATCGGATAGCAGCGGACATGTCACTGCTGACATTCGCTGCCCCATAGGGGTGCATGGAGCATACAATCAGGTCCACCTGAACAACTGCCAGGCATACCTGATCAGAAAGCCTGTGTGAAAGGGGCCATAATCAGTTTAAAAAAAACTGATGATGACAGATGCGGATGTAAACTGATGTAAAAGTTTGATCATCCATTTACATCAGTTTACATCCGCATTGATGGCTGTTTTTCATCTGTCAATGGATGGATGAAAAACAAACAGCATGTGCGAATTGGGCCTTACAGAAAAAAAAACGACAACTATATAAATCAGACCAAAATGAGGGACAAATGAGGAGGAAAGTCAAAGAAACTTTTGATTCATGTGGGGTGGTCCCTTGAGTGCCACATCCCAAATAGAGATACAAGAGCAATAAAGTTCCCCTTGGGGCGGGACTTTTAAGGCACTATGTAATGTCAAGATACACAATTTATTTGAAAATTTTATTGAAAAAGTAATATATACAGAACAAGAAAAATATGTTAAAATGCTGGCAAGTTATACAGACATATTGTACAACAGTGAAATGCACCACAAATGAACCGCGGGTATTGACCCGACGCGTTTCGGAGAGGAACCCCGAACTCCTTCTTCAGGGGTGCCCGCAGGAAGTGGTCTAAAAATAATTAGTATGTAAGTCATGTGTCACTTAGACAAAATTAAATACAATGTAGTATTTTGACAAAATTTTCCAAAGTACTTACATGTTCACTGTAAAGAATGAAGAAAACTTGCCCGCCTGTAAAGGCTAAAACCAAGAAATCAGACTGCCGCCAGGTGCCAAACTGGGATGCCGTGTAGAAATGTTCGATGTTGGACCCAAAAGAGACCTTCTCTGTGTGTCACAGGTGGTTGAAAAAATGCTTGCAACCCCAATTCCCCAAAAGGGAAAATTAAGGAGAAACAGTTGAAGGAACACTTGGAAGTATATAACCGAAATATCCTTATCAAAAAACAACAAAAATTCGGTCGTGATTCCATAGCCTTTGGTCAGAAAAAGGCTTACAAATGGAACACACCCAAACCCTCAACATCTCCATTCACCCAAAGGGAACGACCATCTGCTCCCCCAATCCCCTCTAAGGGTGGACCTAAAAATACCCCCCAAATTCCAAATAAACATAGAACTACCAAACGTGCATTTCAAGAAGACAACAGTATAGGACATTTCACAAAAAAGCCTTATACCCAAGGCGATTCAGGCACAAATCTCCCTTTGTTTAAAGCAGCCTCACAGAGGCCACACATGGACACCAATTCACTTCAAGAAACCACACAACCTAACACTGATATTAATCCTACTTCCAACACTGCACTTTCCTCACTAGCATCTACCATTAATTTACAGGACACTACTTTTTTAGAGCTAATTCATTCACAAGCACCGACCCTCACCCCAACCGCCCCAATCTAAGTGCCACTGATTCACCCCTTTCACCAACCACACCTATTATCCAAGTCCCACATGTCGATTTATCTGTTGTCAACCTGTCAGATTACCATCTATCTAAAGAGGAAATTGAAATACTCTCCAAAGGTCTGAGTTTTTGTCCGAGCAGAAAGTTAGACAAGTTTGAGTTCATAAAGGACTTACACCTTTTTGCCCGGAAATTAAATTTTAAGATTTTGTTTGACAAAGAAAATACATCTAAGACTGCGCAGCCTAAACCAGACCCTGCATTGGAGACACTCATTTCTCTCTTGGAGGAAAATGACGATCTCATTGATCGCATTGACCTGCCTTCCCTGTTGGCAGGCTGTGATCCGAAAAAAACGACACAACATAATGCAGGCTCTCTTCTTAAAAAGAAGTCAGATAAGTTTCCCAACATTTCCAATCCCCACGTTGCCGCCTTCGTAAAATTAGTAACTAAAGAAATTGAAAAATTGAACACCAAAAAATTTACTAACAAAAACATCACCTTCAACCAAAAGCAAGCTATTGAGAAACTAAAGGCGAATCCTACAATCACTATTAAACAGGCCGACAAAGGCGGCAACGTGGTAATTATGAATAATTCCCAGTATGCCGCCATGTGTTTGAAGATCCTTAAAAACCGGGAATGGTATAGGAGAATTCCATCAGATATAGTATTGAAATATCAGCTGGAATTTTATCAACTAGTTGACTCTGCATACTTAAATGCGATTATTTCTAAACACACATGGGACTTTATCCGTACACCATTTCCGATTACCCCCACCTTTTATGCCCTCCCCAAAATACATAAGGACGCCACTGATCCACCAGGGCGTCCTATTATTTCAGGTAGAGGGTCCTTAACGGACAATGCCAGTAGATTGGTCGATTCCTTTTTGAAACCATTCGTGATACAACTGCCATCCCACATACGAGACACCATCCACTTTTTACAAAAAATTGAACATATATGGGTGCCTCCTGACTGCCTGTTGGTCACGATTGATGTGGAGGCACTTTATAGTTCCATTCCCCATGATCGAGGCCTTTCAGCAGTCAGACACACTATGATGCAAGATAACAACTTAGATGCTTATGGCGAATTTATACTGTCCAGTTTACAGTTTATTCTATTGCACAATGTCTTCACGTTTGATGGCTCCCACTACCTCCAGGTGCAAGGCGTAGCGATGGGCACTTGTTGTGCCCCATCCTACGCCAATTTGTACCTGGGGGAGTGGGAGCAAGCCATTCTCAGGGACGACGCGTTATCGATGTACACGGACCACATTAATTTGTGGGTCCGATACATCGATGACGTGTTTATGCTCTGGCATGGATCACCTGAATCACTCAATGCTTTTATGGACAGATTAAACAAGAATGATTTCAATTTGAAATTTACTATGAATTTTGATCCCTGCCATGTTACCTTTTTGGATGTAGAGGTGTCTAGGGGAGAGGATGGTGTTCTCCACAGTGGGCTTTTTCGAAAGCCCACTGCTGGCAACACCATCCTCCATGCCTCTAGCTTCCATCCCGAGACATTGGTGCGCTCCATTCCGTTTGGCGAATATCTTCGGGCCAGACGGAATTGCACGGACCTCACCGTCTTTCAAGGAGTTGCTAATGATCTGAGGAGTAGACTCCTAGCAAGGGGCTATTCCCTGACAACTCTCAAAAAGGCATACAGAAATGCCAAAGCAATAGACAGGAACACACTATTGGCCCCTAAAACCAAAAAATCGGATGATCACACCCTTAGACTAATTGTTAGGTACTCAGAGCAACATATGGAAATCAAAAAGATTATGACCAAACATTGGCATATGCTTGCATTTGACCCAATTGTAGGTAAACATGTTCCAGCATTTCCACAAATCACACATAAAAAAGTTCCAGCTCTTAAGGACCAACTGACACACAGCGAATTTGCTGCCCATGGAAATAGGGACCCCTGCAAAGTCAGGGGAACCTACATGTGTGGGGCATGCAAGTATTGCAAGTTCATGCATACTACCAAGAATCCCATTCTTCCGAATGGACAAATTTTCAGGCCCATGCATTTTGCCAACTGCCGCACCCACGGGGTGGTATATTTACTTCTCTGTGGGTGCGGCTGTTTTTATGTTGGCAAAACTAAACTGGATTTCACTAAACGTGCCTGCCGGCACATAAAAAGTATGAGAACCTGCGACCCTGAGCTTCCTCTCGGTCGCCACACCAGTTTGGTACATGCAGGGAGGTTTCCCACAATTAAGTTTCTGATCCTGGATAGAGTCCACCCCAGCTCGAGAGGGGGGGATTGGAACAAGACCCTCCTCCAACTCGAGCTGAGGTGGATCTATCGCCTTAGAGCAACAGAGCCACCAGGACTTAATGAGATGGTCTCATACAAACCCTTCCTCGAAGGCTTCACATCCGGTGGTATGGAAATCTAATGACTTCAGTTTCTTGATATGTCGCAGTTCTCTTCCTTTTTCTGCAATTCTCTTCTTTTTCTTATAACTTTCATTGTTACCCAATATATCCAATTATTGACATGAATTCATTACGAGGGTTGTTTAGATGCTTTGTAGTTCTATTTCATGCAATGGTGAATATTGAGTGACTTTATAACATCTTGTAATTTAGCATATGCACGAATCAAATCTTTGTATACAGGTAGATCAGCCTGACCGACTATGGTGCCAACTGTTAATTTTGAAAAATATCCTTTCTAAAAATTATATTCGGATATTGTACTGTTGATAACCCTTTGCATTTAGGCTCTTGGTATTTATTGCTTTATTTCATTCTTTTACAGGACCCAAACCTTCTCTGATGTCTCGATGGATGGAAGCTGCACGATGGGGAGACACTTATTCCCATCTCGGCTCTGGAATAGCCCGGCACGGTAAGCGGACGCCACTAGATGGCGCCCGCAACAGCGGCAACAGCCCAATTCCATCTAGCTCTGTCTGAGCTATTAGGCGCATGCCCAGTGGAAGTCCTTTACCGTGTCGGTGGGACGCACAGGCCGGCCCAGCTTCCGCCGGATGTTTCCGGCAGGGGGCAGGCCCGGCGTATGTGACCCGGGGAACCCTACTGACAACCAGCTGTTTGCAATTGTCTCTCAGCTGAGACTAGTCTCAGCTGATTGACAAAGCTCCTCATATATCTCACATGCCCGACATTGGACTCATTTGTTCCACTGCCGAGCATGAGATAACATCCATTTTGCCAAGCTGGATTTGTCTGTCCGTTACAAGTGACTCTAAGGTATTTATTTTCTGAGAAACTTTTGCCAAAGAGCCTGCCGATGTACTTCAATGTTGATGGCAAGTTTTGATCTTTTTCTCTTTCTTGTTGAATTTATACTCTTTACAAGAGGATATTCACTATGTCTTTCCTCTGGTATTTTTTAACCATAGTTTTTGGGACTTACAAAACCCTGAAGTGCAATTTTTCCATTCACAATTAATCTGTGTTGTCACTTACTACTTAAGTAACAGACGATGGCCTTTTCCCCTCAAACAAAAGAAACCAAAACAATATTTTTTATTTATTATTTTTTGATTTTTTGTTTTTTGGTTTTTGGGATTTTTTCCAAAAAAGCAATTACTATCACTATTGCGTTTTTTAGCTAAATTGGGGATTTCTCCTAATCATTTGGCTTTTGCTCAGCAGGATTGTCTTCTGGGGGTTCCAGCTATTCCTACCCCCCCTTTTCCCTTTTGGGGAATTGGGGTTGCAAGCATTTTTTCAACCACCTGTGACACACAGAGAAGGTCTCTTTTGGGTCCAACATCGAACATTTCTACACGGCATCCCAGTTTGGCACCTGGCGGCAGTCTGATTTCTTGGTTTTAGCCTTTACAGGCGGGCAAGTTTTCTTCATTCTTTACAGTGAACAAGTGCTTTGGAAAATTTTGTCAAAATACTACATTGTATTTAATTTTGTCTAAGTGACACATGACTTACATACTAATTATTTTTAGACCACTTCCTGCGGGCACCCCTGAAGAAGGAGTTCGGGGTTCCTCTCCGAAACGCGTCGGGTCAATACCCGCGGTTCATTTGTGGTGCATTTCACTGTTGTACAATATGTCTGTATAACTTGCCAGCATTTTAACATATTTTTCTTGTTCTGTATATATTACTTTTTCAATAAAATTTTCAAATAAATTGTGTATCTTGACATTACATAGTGCCTTAAAAGTCCCGCCCCAAGGGGAACTTTATTGCTCTTGAATGAGGAGGAAAGAGGTACAGAGGGAATTTGTTCCAAATCAGTGAAAGTCCCTCCAAATCAGGGACAGATGAGAGCTATATAGCACCGTCCTCACCAAACCTCATTTCTTCACCGGTCTTTGGCCCCGGGCACCAGCTTGTTAACTGTGGGCAGCCTGCTCACAGTTGGCTGCCCACTGAGCATGCGAAAGCCACGCTGCCCTTTGTAAGCAGTCCCGCAGCCTTCTGGGACCTGCGATGAGTCCTAGAAGGTTGTGGGAAGTAGAAGTGGGTACCTGCAAAAACAAGATGTACCCTCTCCCCCCCAAAAAAATATTATCCAAATATGGCAGAGGAGGGGGGGGAGGAGGAAGAGTAGAACTTCCGCTTTTGGGTGAAGTAAACCTATCATGAGAGTAATACAGTATGTTGTATCACTAACTTCGATTAAAAATTATGCTGACTAGCTGTTTACCTGACCAACTAGTTTTAAAGTGACCCTGCCATGAGAGAAGTACAGGGTCAGCCATGGCTGACCTCCTCCTAATGTTTTGTCAGGCTTATTGATTTAATTTTGGCATAGTCATATATAGATATTCTATTTTACATAGAAATGTTGAGCAGTGGCATCCATGTTGTAGAAGGTCACTAAAAGTTCAATCCTCCTTTTAGGAAAAGTACCTATTCAACAGGTTTATACAGACATGCTGTGTTGACCTAAGGTAATAAATAAATAGTCTGTTGACTTTCTTTAAGATAAAGTCTAGCTGACGCTATACCAGGATAATCTTGTCTGTGTGGTAGTCATAAAACATTAGTCAGTATTTTCTGTATTTTAGACCCATTTAAAAATAAGATTTACAGATACGTTATAATTAGTGTTGAGCGAACACGGACTGTATTATTCGTGTTCGTACCGAATAATTGGATTTTTTTTACCCGAACACGGACACGGACACTTTACTGTATGTTCGGGTAAAAATCCGTGTTCGGTCGTTTTATTTCCGGGTTTTGCATGCTTTGGCGCTCTTTTCATGGCGGGCTTTCAACAGCCAATCAACAATCGTTTAACTGGTGTGCCTTAAGCCATCCCAGCCATGCCTGCAAATGTCTTAGAAGCTGTGATTGGCCGTCTGAAGCATGTGACCAAGTCTTTATAAGTTCGAGGCAGCCGCCGCAGCAGCGTCATTCTGCTGCTTAGCTAAGGGACAGAGCACACATCAATGTGCTGGCTGCTGATTAGGGAAAGATAGGCAGGAAAAAACCATTTGTGTCCGGATAGAATTGAGGGACAGGTCGGAGTGTTTAGGCAGGGCGAGTTGTAGGCATTTTAGGGATAGAGTCTGCTGAATTATAGGGTCAGTGTCTTCTACAAACTACAATCGATATTGCTGTGTGGGGGGTGGGGTGAATCTGCACTCAATCCTGATCTACGATCTCTTCTCAATCCTGTTAGGGACAGAGTCTGCTGAATTTTAGGGAAACTGTGTTCTACAAACTACAATCGATATTGCTGTGTGGTGTGGGATTGGAGATAGGCAGGTGTCAGTGATCCACATCCATTTTTCTGTGTGTGAGCTGCAGTGAACACAATCTTTTTGGGCTGCAGTGAACACAATCTTTTTGGGCTGCAGTGAACACAATCTTTTTGGGCTGCAGTGAACACAATCTTTTTGGGCTGCAGTGAACACAATCTTTTTGGGGTGCAGTGAACAAAATCTTTTTGGGGTGCAGTGAACACAATCCTTTTTGGTGTGCAGTGAACACAATCTTTGTGGGGTGCAGTGAACAAAATCCTTTGTGGGGTGCAGTGAACACAATCTTTTTGGGGTGCAGTGAACAAAATCCTTTTTGGGGTGCAGTGAACAACATCCTTTTTGGGGTGCAGTGAACACAATCTTTTTGGGGTGCAGTGAACAAAATCCTTTGTGGGGTGCAGTGAACACAATCTTTTTGGGGTGCAGTGAACACAATCTTTTTGGGGTGGAGTGAACAACATCCTTTTTGGGGTGCAGTGAACAAAATCCTTTTTGGGGTGCAGTGAACAAAATCATTTTTGGGGTGCAGTGAACACAATCTTTTTGGGGTGCAGTGAACACAATCTTTGTGGGGTGCAGTGAACACAATCTTTTTGGGGTGGAGTGAACAACATCCTTTTTGGGGTGCAGTGAACAACATCCTTTTTGGGGTGCAGTGAACACAATCTTTTTGGGGTGCAGTGAACACAATCTTTGTGGGGTACAGTGAACAGAATCTTTGTGGGGTGCAGTGAACACAATCTTTGGGGGGTACAGTGAACACAATCTTTTTGGGGTGCAGTGAACACAATCTTTGTGGGGTGCAGTGAACACAATCTTTTTGGGGTGGAGTGAACAAAATCATTTTTGGGGTGCAGTGAACAACATCCTTTTTGGGGTGCAGTGATCAAAATCCTTTTTGGGGTGCAGTGAACACAATCTTTTTGGGGTGCAGTGAACAAAATCCTTTGTGGGGTGCAGTGAACAGAATCTTTGTGGGGTGCAGTGAACACAATCTTTGGGGGGGTACAGTGAACACAATCTTTTTGGGGTGCAGTGAACACAATCTTTGTGGGGTACAGTGAACAGAATCTTTGTGGGGTGCAGTGAACACAATCTTTGGGGGGTACAGTGAACACAATCTTTTTGGGGTGCAGTGAACACAATCTTTGGGGGGTACAGTGAACACAATCTTTTTGGGGTGCAGTGAACACAATCTTTGTGGGGTGCAGTGAACACAATCTTTGGGGGGGTACAGTGAACACAATCTTTTTGGGGTGCAGTGAACAACATCCTTTTAGGGTGCAGTGAACACAATCTTTGTGGGGTGCAGTGAACAACATCCTTTTAGGGTGCAGTGAACACAATCTTTGTGGGGTACAGTGAACAGAATCTTTGTGGGGTGCAGTGAACACAATCTTTGGGGGGTACAGTGAACACAATCTTTGTGAGGTGCAGTGAACACAATCTTTGTGGGGTGCAGTGAACACAATCATTGTGGGGTGCAGTGAACTCAATCTTTGTGGGGTACAGTGAACACAATCTCATACTTCTGAAGATTTGAGGGTGCTGCCTGTTCCATACTCCCCCTACTCCTCATCTAGCCTTTTAGGGGTACAAACAATAGTAATTGGGGCCTAGTGTGGTTGTGTACGTGTGATATACATACACTTTTTTTGGATCATATTTTCTATTCCGCTATTTAATCAAAAACCTTTGGGGATCAGTTAAATTGGGGGATAGTCTGTGTTGGTACGTGTGAGAGAGATCCACCTTTCCAAGTTGTTGGGGTTCATCTCATACTTCTGAAGGTTTGAGGGTGCTGCCTGTTCCATACTCCCCCTACTCCTAGCCTTTTAGGGGTACAAACAATAGTAATTGGGGCCTAGTGTGGTTGTGTACGTGTGATATACATACACTTTTTTTGGATCATATTTTCTATTCCGCTATTTAATCAAAAACCTTTGGGGATCAGTTAAATTGGGGGATAGTCTGTGTTGGTACGTGTGAGAGAGATCCACCTTTCCAAGTTGTTGGGGTTCATCTCATACTTCTGAAGGTTTGAGGGTGCTGCCTGTTCCATACCCCCCCTACTCCTCATCTAGCTTTTTAGGGGTACAAACAATAGTAATTGGGGCCTAGTGTGGTTGTGTACGTGTGATATACATACACTTTTTTTGGATCATATTTTCTATTCCGCTATTTAATCAAAAACCTTTGGGGATCAGTTAAATTGGGGGATAGTCTGTGTTGGTACGTGTGAGAGAGATCCACCTTTCCAAGTTGTTGGGGTTCATCTCATACTTCTGAAGGTTTGAGGGTGCTGCCTGTTCCATACTCCCCCTACTCCTCATCTAGCCTTTTAGGGGTACAAACAATAGTAATTGGGGCCCAGTGTGGTTGTGTACGTGTGATATACATACACTTTTTTTGGATCATATTTTCTATTCCGCTATTTAATCAAAAACCTTTGGGGATCAGTTAAATTGGGGGATAGTCTGTGTTGGTACGTGTGAGAGAGATCCACCTTTCCAAGTTGTTGGGGTTCATCTCATACTTCTGAAGGTTTGAGGGTGCTGCCTGTTCCATACCCCCCCTACTCCTCATCTAGCCTTTTAGGGGTACAAACAATAGTAATTGGGGCCTAGTGTGGTTGTGTACGTGTGATATACATACACTTTTTTTGGATCATATTTTCTATTCCGCTATTTAATCAAAAACCTTTGGGGATCAGTTAAATTGGGGGATAGTCTGTGTTGGTACGTGTGAGAGAGATCCACCTTTCCAAGTTGTTGGGGTTCATCTCATACTTCTGAAGGTTTGAGGGTGCTGCCTGTTCCATACCCCCCCTACTCCTCATCTAGCCTTTTAGGGGTACAAACAATAGTAATTGGGGCCTAGTGTGGTTGTGTACGTGTGATATACATACACTTTTTTTGGATCATATTTTCTATTCCGCTATTTAATCAAAAACCTTTGGGGATCAGTTAAATTGGGGGATAGTCTGTGTTGGTACGTGTGAGAGAGATCCACCTTTCCAAGTTGTTGGGGTTCATCTCATACTTCTGAAGGTTTGAGGGTGCTGCCTGTTCCATACTCCCCCTACTCCTCATCTAGCCTTTTAGGGGTACAAACAATAGTAATTGGGGCCTAGTGTGGTTGTGTACGTGTGATATACATACACTTTTTTTGGATCATATTTTCTATTCCGCTATTTAATCAAAAACCTTTGGGGATCAGTTAAATTGGGGGATAGTCTGTGTTGGTACGTGTGAGAGAGATCCACCTTTCCAAGTTGTTGGGGTTCATCTCATACTTCTGAAGGTTTGAGGGTGCTGCCTGTTCCATACCCCCCCTACTCCTCATCTAGCCTTTTAGGGGTACAAACAATAGTAATTGGGGCCTAGTGTGGTTGTGTACGTGTGATATACATACACTTTTTTTGGATCATATTTTCTATTCCGCTATTTAATCAAAAACCTTTGGGGATCAGTTAAATTGGGGGATAGTCTGTGTTGGTACGTGTGAGAGAGATCCACCTTTCCAAGTTGTTGGGGTTCATCTCATACTTCTGAAGGTTTGAGGGTGCTGCCTGTTCCATACCCCCCCTACTCCTCATCTAGCCTTTTAGGGGTACAAACAATAGTAATTGGGGCCTAGTGTGGTTGTGTACGTGTGATATACATACACTTTTTTTGGATCATATTTTCTATTCCGCTATTTAATCAAAAACCTTTGGGGATCAGTTAAATTGGGGGATAGTCTGTGTTGGTACGTGTGAGAGAGATCCACCTTTCCAAGTTGTTGGGGTTCATCTCATACTTCTGAAGGTTTGAGGGTGCTGCCTGTTCCATACTCCCCCTACTCCTCATCTAGCCTTTTAGGGGTACAAACAATAGTAATTGGGGCCTAGTGTGGTTGTGTACGTGTGATATACATACACTTTTTTTGGATCATATTTTCTATTCCGCTATTTAATCAAAAACCTTTGGGGATCAGTTAAATTGGGGGATAGTCTGTGTTGGTACGTGTGAGAGAGATCCACCTTTCCAAGTTGTTGGGGTTCATCTCATACTTCTGAAGGTTTGAGGGTGCTGCCTGTTCCATACCCCCCCTACTCCTCATCTAGCCTTTTAGGGGTACAAACAATAGTAATTGGGGCCTAGTGTGGTTGTGTACGTGTGATATACATACACTTTTTTTGGATCATATTTTCTATTCCGCTATTTAATCAAAAACCTTTGGGGATCAGTTAAATTGGGGGATAGTCTGTGTTGGTACGTGTGAGAGAGATCCACCTTTCCAAGTTGTTGGGGTTCATCTCATACTTCTGAAGGTTTGAGGGTGCTGCCTGTTCCATACCCCCCCTACTCCTCATCTAGCCTTTTAGGGGTACAAACAATAGTAATTGGGGCCTAGTGTGGTTGTGTACGTGTGATATACATACACTTTTTTTGGATCATATTTTCTATTCCGCTATTTAATCAAAAACCTTTGGGGATCAGTTAAATTGGGGGATAGTCTGTGTTGGTACGTGTGAGAGAGATCCACCTTTCCAAGTTGTTGGGGTTCATCTCATACTTCTGAAGGTTTGAGGGTGCTGCCTGTTCCATACCCCCCCTACTCCTCATCTAGCCTTTTAGGGGTACAAACAATAGTAATTGGGGCCTAGTGTGGTTGTGTACGTGTGATATACATACACTTTTTTTGGATCATATTTTCTATTCCGCTATTTAATCAAAAACCTTTGGGGATCAGTTAAATTGGGGGATAGTCTGTGTTGGTACGTGTGAGAGAGATCCACCTTTCCAAGTTGTTGGGGTTCATCTCATACTTCTGAAGGTTTGAGGGTGCTGCCTGTTCCATACTCCCCCTACTCCTCATCTAGCCTTTTAGGGGTACAAACAATAGTAATTGGGGCCTAGTGTGGTTGTGTACGTGTGATATACATACACTTTTTTTGGATCATATTTTCTATTCCGCTATTTAATCAAAAACCTTTGGGGATCAGTTAAATTGGGGGATAGTCTGTGTTGGTACGTGTGAGAGAGATCCACCTTTCCAAGTTGTTGGGGTTCATCTCATACTTCTGAAGGTTTGAGGGTGCTGCCTGTTCCATACCCCCCCTACTCCTCATCTAGCCTTTTAGGGGTACAAACAATAGTAATTGGGGCCTAGTGTGGTTGTGTACGTGTGATATACATACACTTTTTTTTGGATCATATTTTCTATTCCGCTATTTAATTTAACTGGGCCTCCATGCGAGACCTGTGTGCCTTGTTGCGCTGTTTTGAGTACTCCACCAACATGGCCAGTGGCAATGACGCCGTTCTCAGCTTAACTATCCCACTTCTATGCCTCCTTGAAAAAACAATTCGATGATGGAAGAGGATGTGGCACAGGATGAGGAGGAGGAGGAGGATGAAGAGGTAACATTTCCAAGGCTTTCAGGGCAGTCATTCGCAAGGGGCTCCGAGGGTGGGTTCCTGCACACGCAAACGCCAGGGACGCAATTGTCCAGCAGGGGCACAGTTCTGGAGGATGAGGAGGATGAGGAGGAGGAGGAGCTGGAGGAGGAGATGGAACCATGTTCACAGCAGGGTGGCACCCAGGCCAGCTCATGGCCATCACTGGTGCGTGGCTGGGGGGATACAGAGGACACGGACGATACACCTCCCACAGAGGACAGCCTTTCGTTGCCTCTGGGCAGCCTGGCACACATGAGCGATTACATGCTGCAGTGTCTCCACAACGACCGCCGAGTTGCCCACATTCTAACTTGTGCTGATTACTGGGTGGCCACGCTGCTGGATCCCCGTTACAAGGACAACGTACCGTCCTTAATTCACTCACTGGAGCGCGATCGCAAGATGCGCGAGTACAAGCGCACGCTGGTAGACGCCATGCTGCTGGCATTCCCATCTGACAGCGGGGCCACAGTGGAAGCACAAGGCAGAGGAGGAGGAGGAGGAGGTCGCCAACGCAACCAGGGCACCGCCAGCACCTCAGAAGGCAGGGTTAGCATGGCCGAAATGTGGAAAAGCTTTGTCAGCACGCCACAACAAACAGCAGCACCAGCAGCTCAGATGGAACGTCTTAGCAGGAGGCAGCATTTTACCAACATGGTGGAGCAGTATGTGTGCACACGCCTACATGTAGTGAATGACGGGTCTGCCCCCTTCAACTTCTGGGTCTCCAAATTGGGCACATGGCCTGAGCTTGCCCTTTACGCCTTGGAGGTGCTGGCGTGCCCTGCAGCCAGTGTATTATCTGAACGGGTATTTAGCACGGCTGGGGGCGTTATAACAGACAAGCGCAGCCGCCTGTCCAGAGACAATGTGGACAAGCTCACGTTCATTAAAATGAACCAGGCATGGATCCCACGGGACTTTTCCGTACCTTATGCAGAATAGCAATGGATACCGACCTTACCCACCCATTGTTCCATTTTTGCTCTTTCTCACTCTTTTGGGGTGTACCCTCATTTAAAATTTTTGAAAAGAAGCAGTGTTGGCTACCTCGTCCTCCTCCTCAGGGCCAGATTAATGTAGGGGCTATTGGAGCTGCAGCTCCAGGCCCCTACCTTTTATATAGGCCCCGGGTTGGCCATATTCACTGTTACCGCTCTTCTGTCACTTGTAAACACAGAAGTCTGGCTTCTATGCTCGCTTCCCCAGGCAGCACCCTCAGAACCTCCCCACACAGCGTGAAGGCCGGACAAGGAGGGACAGTTGGCGATGCATGGATGTGTTTATGGGCTTCAGAGACAGCATCCCATGTTGAATTAGGCATGCATGGCTGCACCCTTCCTCCTCTGGGTGCATGGCAAGGCACGGCCCTTAAGGCCCTTCAAAATCCTCAGCACCAAGCCCATGATGCTGTTAATCCGGCCCTGGTCCTCCTCCACCGCCGCTTCCACCTACACCGCCCATAGGTGTGCGCAGCCTATTGCATTAAGGTGTGCACCCCAAAGTTGAAATACACATGCATGTGTTTGCCAGCAGGGAGAGTAATGTATCGGGGCCATGTACCTGTAGGCAAGGAGAAATAGAGCAGAGCAGGTCCCAGGGAGATCTTTCCCATCTCCTCACTGGCAATGCTATGTGCCCTAGGTGATTAGGGTGTGCCCAGGCACACCCAGCACACCCTGTGCGCACGCCTATGTCACCGCCACATCCACCACCACCTCAACCTCCCTCCTACTCCATATGGGCCTCGTCCTTCAGAGATGAAGACGAACATTGTTTTATTTTTCTGTTTTTTTTTGTTGTTTTAAGTTATTTCCCTATCCACATTTGTTTGCAGAGCACTTGCCATGCTCTTAATTACGTTTTGCTGCCATTTGCAGCACTCTAGCCCTTTCCTTTGGTGTTTTAGAGCCATTTTAGTGCCTTAAAGTTCGGGTCCCCATTGACTTCAATGGGGTTCGGTGTCCGGGAAAAGTTCGGTAAAAGTCCGGGACACGGACCCGGACTTTTTTTTAAAGTTCGGCCGAACCCGTCGAACACGGACATCTAGGTGTCCGCTCAACCCTAGTTATAATCTTATATGTAACATAATATTAACAATGAAATATATATATAACTAACATACATAGATATGTAGAAAACCGTTATATATTATAATTGTTTCATCCTGGCTAAAGAAAGTTATACTGATATTGATGACTCATCTTTGTATGTCAAGAGAGAGGCTTCAGTAAACATTTGTAAATTGTAAGTTGTAGAAAGCATCATAAAATTTTGTTTGACCTTGCTAGGCTCTAGGAAGTCTGAGATTGTAAGCTTTTTGTCAATATAAGGTTCAAAGTTTATTTGTAGGCAAATAATGCTGTCATACTGAACCTAAGAGCAATGCAATATTGCCATCTCTGGTGACTGACTGCTACTAGTTGAAGTCTTAGGTTAAAAAGTAAAATCCAATATATATTAAATAAGATATATTAAATATTAAAATAGTGTTACCAAGATTAATTCCTTATTTAGATACATGGTGGATATTAAATGGACATGTAATAGATGAGAGCATGGATAAATTATTATGTTGTTTTATGATACTCTTAAATATGGAGATATCATCATTTAATTTTAATATACTGGTTGACCAAGAGGTGTCACCCAATGACATCACCAGTTAATGAATAAGATGTCACAACCAATGGGGATCATGTCACTCCTTCTGGGTTTAACTTATGGTAATTTTAATAGTCCTTTGTTCTATACCATATAAAAAGGCAACGCCAGATGTGAGATAGGACACATGACATTTGCCCAATATACATCACACATACAACATACACTCTACTACAGCCATGCATAGACTCATCTATACAGACTCCATTTTGCTCCATCATGTATCTGAACCTTTGAGGGACGGCAAACGAAACTCCTCCCTAATTGGCCACCATCTTGGAAAGGCCATCTTAAGGACTCTGGTAACGACCATTCTAGGCTACCTGCCATTTTAAATATGGTAAATATGCCTTGCTGTTTATTTGATTATTATTCAATATTGTTTATGTACTTCCTTAAATGTTTTACATTTCATGCTAAAGGGTAACGAGAGTACAATCCCAGCCGTGTAAACCATATGTATATTTTTCTCTAAGAGATGATTTTTGCTTTTTATACATTTTTATTAATATCAGATTTAGCGCATATTGGCGTATTAGTCTCACGTTTTGCATAGCCTATTCTCGCTTCATCTGCAGTGGAGTGACTATCAGGCTGTGCATTGCGCAGACAATTGTGGTCTGATTATATAGAACATTCATTTATGGTTTATACTATACCTGGAGAAAACGTAATCTTGCTTTATTTTCACTTTCATTATTGAGCTACACATCATATTGCATTTATTCTTTGAAGTTTGTATTTTTATAAAATTATCTTTTTGTGTCCTCTCAAGTTTGATCATTTATTGTGATTACATGTCTGGTGAATAAATATTCTTATATATATTCCATACTGTAGACTGTTTTCACTAAGATTGATATATGCTTTTAAAAAGAAATTAATCAATAAAAAGAATTCGCTACATATTGATTTGTGGAAATAAGTTAAGATTCTCCTTTCACACAGATCTTTGCTTATTGACATAAATAGACACTGTTATATTCAGAGCAGTATAAACATTCTGACATAATGAAGTACGAGCGCAAGATAATATTAATTTATTATTAATTCTGATAGTTTGTTGCCTGGCTGTGTCTGACTTCAATCATTTTTGAGCCACAGACCCGGAACAAGTGTTTAATAACACCTATAGTGACACTATATTGCCAAAAGTATTGGGACGCCTGCCTTTATACGCACATGAACTTCAATGGTATCCCAGTCTTAGCCCATAGGGTTCAGTATTGAGTTGGCCCACCCTTTGCAGCTATAACAGCTTCCTCTTCTGGGAAGGCCATCCACAAGGTTTAGGAGGGTGTCTATAGGAATGTTTGACCATTCTTCCAGAAGCGTATTTGTGAGGTCAGGCACTGATGTTGGACAAGAAGGCCTGGCTCACAGTCTCCGCTCTAATTCATCCCAAAAGTGTTTCTCTCGGGTTAAGGTCAAGACTCAAAATCCCAAACTTGCTTATCCATGTGTTTATGGACCTTGCTTTGTGCACTGGTCCAAATCATTTGTTGGAGGGTGGATTATGGTGTGGGGTTGTTTTTCAAGGCTTGGCCACTTACTTCCAGTGAAGGGGAACTCTTAAGGCGTCAGCATACCAAGACATGTTGGACAATTTCATGCTCCCAGCTTTGTGGGAACAGTTTGGGGATGGCCCCTTCCTGTACCAACATGACTGGCCTGCACCGAGTCCTGACCTCAACCCAATAGAACACCTTTGGGATGACTTAGAGTGGAGACTGTGAGCTATGCCATCTTGTCCAACATCAGTGCCTGACCTCACAAATGGATTTCTGGAAGAATAGTCAAAAATTACCATAGACACACTCCTAAACCTTGTGGATAGCCTTCCCAGAAGAGTTGAAGCTGGTATGGCTGCAAAGGGTGGACCAACTCAATATTGAACCCTACGGACTAATTCTGGAATGCCATTAAAGTTCATGTGCCTGTAAAGGCAGGCGTCCCAATACTTTTGACAATATAGTGTTTATTTGGATTACCTGTCCTGGTATAAATATGCAGATTAGGAAAGTTGGAGAAAAGTCTTTGCTTGCTCCAGCTCAGTGAGTTAAAATATGGGTGCCAGAGAATCAGCAACAGCCAGGTCATTCGCATTTTCAGAAAGAAAAGGAAGGAAAATAGGCAGCTTCCATGTTTTTTTTATTACAGTTTTCTCTTAAAAAACCTTTCTGGCCTATCCAGCTCAGCACAATAGAACAGAATACAGAAGTACGCAAAGACAAAGAGACGTGTCCTTGGACACAAGCCCTAAGTTATCAGAGCATTGTGCAGCCATTTAGCATTAGGAGCATCTTATATGAAAATGAACTGAACAACAACTCCAAGGTGTCTGAATAAATGACTTCTGAAAAGTTTCTACAAATCATGCATAACTTATTTAATTGTAAAAATGACTCATTTAATGTAAAACAAAAAAAAAAATGTGGTCCTATAAAGACTTGACTAGGTTGTATAGTATACCTCCTCCCTTAGTCATTAGGGTAATTAGTTCTGCCCAGCTCTTTTAAAAATAGTCTTTGCAATCAAGATAACTGCTAATCAGGGTCTGGAAATAAAGTAAATGCACATTATGTGGTCCTGGGTGCAAGCATCGCCTGTAAAATCATGTATTCTAAATGAAAACTGACTGTTAAGTAGTATTTCCTTCTTATAGTTAGGTCCGTATTTTTATTTTTTTTTATCTGAAATTAATAAAAATGTGCCAGATCAACTCTTATTTTACCAACAAAAATGTTGTTGTTATTCGCTAAAATTAAAGGAATTTGTAAATAATTACTTTAATGTTAATGGACATATTTCTGAATATAAAGTTCACAAAATGCATCTTCACATGAATGGATCACACATGCACAGTCTAATCTCGCAAATGTAATTCTCAAGACATAGGACTCAATCATACAGGCATCTAAAACATTGCGTTTCCATAAGTACAGCATATGTATGGATCTAATCACAATACTTTAACCACCTCAATACTGAGCACTTTCCCCCCCTTCCTTCCCAGACCAATTTTCAGCTTTCAGTGCCCTCGCACTTTGAGCTTTCATTTGATTGTATTTATTCACTACTGGGTTTTTTATTTTTTGCAATATAAGTGAAAAAATAGAGAAAATTTAGAAAAAAAACAATATTTTCTACTTTCTGTTTTAAAAGAAATCCCATTAAAATCAATTTTCGTCATAAATTTAGGCCAGAATGTATTCTGCTACATGTCTTTAGCAAAACAAAATCCCGATAAGTGTATGATAATAGCTTTGTGTAAAAGTAATAGTAAAAGAATTGGGGTGGTGCACACCATAAAGCAATGGGCTGCGCACACCTATGGATGGAAATGTAAAGTAATAAGGATAAGGAGAGAAGTTAGAAGCGAGAAGGAGAGAAGAATCATCATGAGGATGAGGATTACCGTAAGGGAGATAATGGAAGGAGAGTAAGAAAGTGATGGCGAGGATGGCGAGGATGGCGATAAGGACTGTCATGGACAGTAATGGGGATAATAATGGATGGTGAAGAGAGAGATGACAGTAAGGTAAGGAAATATGCTTATAAAATAGTTTACAATAGTTTACAATTTGCCAATTAAAAAAAAAAAAATGTGTCCCCGGATTTCATTTTGAAAATCTGACCTTATGATAGGGTCTATTGGTGTCCATAGAAATTAGATAATCTCCAGCCCACATATGTTCCTTTACAAAGTTATATAAAGGGAAATTGCTGATAATTATCCTATGTGTGACCAGTGTCTGACTATACTCCCCAATTTATATTGTTCAAACAGAAAAGAATTGTGGGCTGTTTGATACCCACACCTACCCTATACAAATATACAAATATTGTACAGCTGTACAACTTTTTATTTGTCTTGCACAATCTGGCCAATTTTCAGCTTTTGGCACTGTCACACTTTGAATGAATATTGCGCAGTCATGCAACGCTGTACGCAAATTCATTTTTTATAATTTTCTTCCCACAAATAGAGATTTATTTTGTTGGTATTTAATCACTACTGCATTTTTCAGTTTTTCTAAGAAAATGAAAAAAGACTGAACATTTTTGAAAAAAAAAAAAAGAGAGTTCTTTGTTTCTGTCAGAAAAGTTTGTAAATAAGTAATTTTTCTCCTTCACTGATGTGGACTGATGAGGCTGCACTGATGGGCACTGATGGGGCAGCACTGATGGGTACTGATAGGCTGCTCTGATGGGCACTGATGATCACTGATGGGGTGGCACTGATGAGGAGGCACTAATATGCAGCACTGATGAGCACTGATAAGTGGCACTGATGGGCACAGATTGGCCTCACTAATGGGCACAAATTGGCTTCACTAATGGGCACAAATTGGCATCACTGCTAGGCACTGACTGATGTCACTGATGGGTACATGTTGGCATCACAGATAGGCACAGTGTGGCATAACTAATGGGCACTGTTAGGGCTGCATTGTAATCAGGGCACTGATGATCAGTGCCCTGATTACCTATACATGTGTCCCCTGTAAGGAGATGATTGGCTCTCCTCTCCTCACACTCTGTCAGTGTGAGGCGAGGAGATCCGATAAACAGCATCTCCTTATTTACATGTGATCAGAGCCATGGTAACACAGCATGCCGGTAAACACTGTGAGAGTGCGGCGAGACTGAGCGACGTCAACTGACATCCGCCCAGAATGAGAGCGGCCCCTCTCCAACGTCATTTTACTATATGGTGGGCAGGAGGCTGTTAAAGGCAAGACTGCGCAATACAAAATTTCGAGCAATATGATATATATATATATATATATATATATATATATATATATATATATATATATATATACAGTATATGTATATATATATATATATATATATATATATACAGTATATGTATATATATATATACGATAGATAGATAGATAGATAGATAGATAGATAGATAGATAGATAGATAGATAGATAGATAGATAGATAGATAGATAGATAGATAGATAGATAGATAGATAGATAGAAAGACAGACAGAAAGACAGACAGACAGACAGACAGACAGATAGATAGACAGACAGATAGACAGACAGACAGACAGACAGACAGACAGACAGACAGACAGACAGACAGACAGACAGACAGACAGACAGACAGACAGATAGACAGATAGATAGATAGATAGATAGATAGATAGATAGATAGATAGATAGATAGATAGATAGATAGATAGATAGATAGATAGATAGATAGATATATTGGAAACCTTGCTTACCTCATCTGTGCTTGTAAATTGCAGCTGGAGCTATTATGCTCCAGCTGATTTACAATCAGGGAGCTAGGGGATTGGATAACGTGAAAAGAAGGACAAAGCTCCACCTGCTGGCTGGATATAGACCTACACAATCTTACATGTGATGTTTTGTATGTACCTGACAGATTCATTCAGTGCAGACAGAATGGAGCTAGCTGACCCTGCTAAGTAGGGCTATTATAATCCTTTGAAAAGCATGTACACTGTCCACACTGTCATTGCCTAAGGCAATACAAGTCTCTAGACCTTAGTTGCTATTGAATTGCATTTTTTAGGACCTAGCTATGTACACAGTGGGTTTGCTGTAAGTAGAGATGAATTCACTTTTCTAAGAAGAGGCCTGTATAAACTGTATGTAGCATCAGTTCCAGTGCTGTGTTCCAGTGGTGCCACGGGGACTTCCCTTCTGCTTCCAGAACAAAATTGAGTTAGACTGAGTGCTTTTCAACCATTCACATTAAGCCTTGTATTTTAATGAATGAATACAAGAATTTGTCTGATCGACTGAGGTGTAGATTGTGACATCATCCACTTGTCTCTCCATCTCGGCCAATCAGAGGAAGCCTTGTATTTATTGGTAAAAGGGAAATATCTATTGCTAGAACAAGAACACTGTATGTTATATTTTACTGATGCTACATACAGATTTTACAGAGCTGATCGTGGCATAGCAATAAATTAAGCCAAAAAGTTAGTTTGGGCCTGCTTGGCACAAACAAACTATTGCAAGTGAACGAAAGTCTGTAGTTCATGCTGACCCTTGCACTATATAGCTGATGGTAGATCCAAAAGAGATTGTATAGTGTATGGTCAGCAATTGAAAACATTTAGACCCTAGTGTTACTGAACCCACAACAGTAAAATCAGCCTATATATGCAGTAAAGCAGGAGTGTCAAACTCAACTTCATCGAGGGCCGCATCTGCATTATGATTGCCCTCAAAGGGCCGGCTGTATCTGTAATACTAGAAGTCCAGAGTATCCCAACCCCCTTACATCAGATGCCAAGAGTCCCCCTCACCCCCCCCCCTACATCAAAGTGCACCCCCTTACCTTGTGTTGCTGCTGGGAAGAAGCTGGGAGCAGAGCTAGGAAGCAGAAAGTGAAGGGTCTGGAGGAGACCCAAAGGAGGGCTGGAGCTCTACTGAAGCTCTAGGAGAGGTGTGAGGGCCACATGAAATGGCCTGGAGGGCCGGATTCAGCCCGCGGGCCTTGTGTTTGACACATGTGCAGTAAAGTATTCTTGTTATACTAACTGAGGAACCTAAGGAGTGAATCCTCTCCATTGTGTAAAAAGGCTGTCTGATCCTGTCTTCTCTGATATTCCCCTTCTTTTGCTGTCCCCTAATTTATCTGCTAATAGAACAGAGCCTTGGGGGCAGGTTGCATATGCTCAGTTTGGTGTGTATTGCTGGAGAGGTTTTTTTGCTTGGGACATTGCATACGATCAGCAAAGGGCCAATCTTCACTGTCCAGACAGAGGGTCAGGGGTCCTGCAGTCTCATAGGACAATCAGGGGAGAATAAAAACTACTCCTACAAGTTTCAACCAGACACTGATAAAAGGTATTTAGCAGTTTATATTTTCTAAAACGATTGCATTTCCATGTTCTGCGTACTGTGGGAGACCAGATATAGACAATGCGGGGTCCCGGGTTTAGTAATACTTTAAAAGTTTCTTCTACCATGTTGGATTTCACAAACCAAGGCAATAAAGAGGAGGTTACCTATTCAAAAGTTTTAAAACAGTATATCCCAAATATTCCATATGGAGGCAATACTAGTAACCTAAGCTCCACTGATACTAACTACATCCTAGAAATTATTGCTTACCTATATCCAAAAACATAATTTATTCCATAAACGGAATTTATTCTCTCTTGAGAAGAGGAGATTAAGGGGGAATACGATCATCATGTAAAAATACATAAGGGGACCATATAGTGAATTTGGTGTTGAGTTATTCACTTTAGGGTCATCACAGAGGACAAGGGGGCACTCTTTACGTCTAGAGGAAAACAGATTTAATCTCCAAATACGGAAAGGTTTCTTCACAGTAAGAGCTGTGAAAATGTGTAATAGACTCCCTCCAGAGGTGGTTCTGGCCAGCTCAGTAGATTGCTTTAAAAAAGGCATGTATTCCTTCCTAGGTGTACATATTATAACTGGGTACTCACATTTATAGGTATAGTTGATTCAGGGAATATCTGATTGCCTCTCAGGGATCAGGAAGGGAGTTTTTCCCCTGCTGTAGCAAATTGGATTATGCTTTGCTGGAGTTTTTCGCCTTCCTCTGGATCAACTGCGGGTATAGGATTGTGTATATGGGATTGTATGGCTGTGTTTTCTTTTTTGTTTTTTAGGCCTCATGCACACAAGGCGTTTGAAAAAACAAGCTGCAAAGCCAGTTCTGACGCCAGGCAAAAGCAGCTGTAAAAATGTGCTATTAGAAGCGTTTTGCATTGGAGTTAATGCACGTTTTAGCCATGTTTAGATGCATTAGCGTTTAGCAGCCTTTCTCTGCCCTCTTCTATTTTTCAACCTCAAATCCAACTGCTACAGTCTAAAAATGTCTGACGTGGCCTAGTAGCGTCAGGCTTTTTTACAGCTTAACGCTGCTGCTCCAGAACGTGCTGGGCCTGGGGTTTTTTTTACAGGTTAAAAACGCCTATGCCACTTACAGCTCCTAAAAGCCCGTGTGTGCATGAGGCCATAGAATAACATGGAGGGGCGTTTTTAACCACTTAAGCCCTGGAGGATTTGGCTGCTCAAAGACCAGGGCCTATTTTGCAATTCGGCACTGCTTGACTTTAACGGACAATTGCGCGGTCGTGCGACACTGTACCCAAAATTTTCCCCACAAACAGAGCTTTCTTTTGGTGGTATTTTATCACCTGTGCGATTTTTACTTTTTGCTCTATAAACAAAAAAAGAGCGACAAATTTGAAAAATAACAATATTTTTCAAATTTTTTTTATATGAAATTCCCCCCAAAAAAATGTAAAAATCAAACTTTTTAACATTTTAGGCCAATTTGTTTTCCCCTACATATTTTTGGTGAAAAAAATCGCAATAAGCATATTTTGATTGGTTTGCGCAAAAGTTATTGTGTTTACTAACTACGGGAAAGATTTATGTAATTTTTATTGTTTTTTTTTTTTAACTAGTAATGGCGGCGATCTGCGTTTTTTTTTGCAGGACTGCGACTTTATAGTGGACAGATCGGACCCTTGACTGACATTTTTGACACTTTTGGGGGGACCAGTGACATTACTACAGTAATCAGTGCTATACATATGCACTGTTACTATAAAAATGACACTGGCAGGGAAGGGGCTAACTTTATTAGAGAGCAAGGGGTTAAGTGTGTCCCTAGGGGCGTGCTTCTAACTGTAAAGGGGTGTGGCTTTTGATGTAGCCACAGAGACATACGATCCTACATAGCAGGATCGTGTAGTATCTGCAGTTACATCAGGGAGAATGACAGGAGGCTTTGTTTACATTAGCTGCCTGCCTTTCTTCCTCTCTAGCGGAAGATCGCGAGTGACCGGCGGACATCGGAGCCGCTGGGGATGCCCGTGAACGAGCGGGGGCAGGAGCGCGCCTCCGGCAGCGCGTGCTCGCCCCCTATTGGCTCGCGGGCGAGTGACGTACCCATACGTCACTTTGCCTGCACGGGGCTGACCGCCGCAGTATATGTACTTGCGGCGGTCGGCAAGTGGTTAAGCTGCAACAAAAAAAATGCCTGATGTCTAAAAGCAGCTGTAAAAACGCCCTGTGTGCATGAGGCTTAATTGGTTGAGCTAGATGGACTTGTGTATTTTTTTAACCTGACTAACTAACTATGTAACTATGTCACATTTGGACAATACGTCAGTCTCATCTCATAGACGCAACTTAGTGGGTTGAACTCAGAAGTATATATTAAAACATTTAAAATGATTGATAAAAAATAAATAATAACTACTTAAAATCCAGCACAAGCTCATAACAGCTACCAGTAATTTCTGGGGAATATAGCAGGCTGTATTTTTACCACTCCTCTCTTACTGAGGAATACAAGTTGTAATTACAGTAAATTGTCCTTTTTGTAGCAGTGCAATTGACAAGATTTCTAGTTACAACGTCAAGAGGATAACTCTATTGTAAATCAGAAAGACAGCAATGTATTATTTGCACAGGAATAAAGGCTGATGTGTGAAAACCTTTATCTTACAATGTGAAGATTGCCGGGCTGCCTGATCTGTGCTGCTCACACAGATGGAACATAGGCACCAACAATACACAGCAGGGGGACAATGAGATCCATAGCACACACAGGCTGAGTCAGGTCCAGCAGTGATGTGCGTCCACAAAGGGGATTCTATGCACCACCTACACGTCAATGCTTGGGGTGTCTCCCTCCAGTCTGACGACAGCTGGAGTGTTTGGCCTTGCAAGAATCCATCCAGATGAAAAGATCCGTTCGACCCTTTTCACATAGTCTCTCTGTCTGCCAAACTTCTCGGCTGCTACTCTGGAATCTGGGAGCCCCAAACAAAAAGCATTCAGTCTCCTTGCTGCGGCTTCTCATACGCAGATGTCTTAGGGCCATTCCTGGCATTGTTGCCCTCTATCTCTGCTAAGCTATCGGAGGAAAACATTTCAGATGGCTTTCCTACGCATTGGAGGCTCTGAATTAACTGCCTTTTAATCTGCCACAATGATAATGCGGATAAGGGAACAATGAAGTGCCATGAAGTGGATCGCAGAATTAATATGCTTGTATTCCACTACAGATGTAGAGGCAGGCATTGATGTCAAATAACAACATGTCCACTTGTGTACCTCCCATGTGCTGCCTAAACCAGATAACAAAGTTTAAAATTGGGAAATAAAATTAAAGTGTTTTTAGTTTTCAATAGAACGGGGAAGGATTCAATTCTCTGTTTTTCTGCTATCTGGGACCCACTGGGGAAATTCAAACTTCTAGTTGTCCCGTTGACCATTGTCACTAGGAATAAAACTGAAGGAAATTTGAAAATTGTTGCCCCCCTAAATCAAAGGTAAAGGTAAATCTTCCAACGTGAAGACCGAGTGGAATTCCTTTCACTTTTCCTGTTATGTCTCTGGGACAGGAAGTGATGGGAAATCTCCCCAATGGGGCCCAAACAGAAAAACAGTAAGAACTAAAGACAAAACTTTTTTTTTTATCTTGGATAGTGTAAGGATGGGTTATAACACCTGTCAGTTTTTTTCCATCTTTGTCCCCTTGGGGATATTTCCTTTTACTTCCTCTCACATAGCCAAAACAGGAAGTGAGAGGAAATCCCTGATTGTCATCCTGACTAGGGGACAGAAAGCAATAAAAATCTAACAGATGTTCTAAAAAAATCCTGATAGATCCAGGGACATCCATCCATCCACACTGAGCTCAATTATCCCCAAAGGGGAACAGCGCATTTTGACTCCCTGGTAAAACAGGAGTCAAAGCTGGAGGTGAGCTGCTAGTGAAAACCAGTGGTGGATTTTTTCTAGCACCTGTTCTTTTGATTATCACACAGAGAGGTGGCAAGATTATTAGTTTGTTTGGGACTGATCGACTGTTAGGCTCCGTTCCATCGACGAAGCCATTCTGCTCAACAGGGGATCGATCCGCAGATCCCCGCTGAGCAGGTGGATGACAGCTCCGTCTCCGCTCTGTGTCAGAGACGGAGCTGTCAGATCCCCACTGTCCCCTATGGGGGAATCGGATGAGAACGGACCACCTGTCCATTCTCATCCAATCCGATCCTCCAGACGAATGGAAAAAAGGGTTTCCATTCGCTCAGATTTGACGGACAGGATTGGATCAGATGTCAACAGTCTTCACTGACATCCGCTGCCCCATAGAGATGCATGGGGCATCCGTTCAGATCCGCCTGAAAAACTGACAGGCGGATCTGAACGGTCCGCATGTGTGAAAGGGACCTTACTGGAGAATTTTATTGTTTTTTGATGCTAGTCTATTTTCTGATAGACACATTGTATATATGAATATATATTTTTTTTCACTTGGGGTGTGTTGTGATTTAGCTATATTTTAACACAGTTAATATATGTTTATATATATCCTTTCACATGTGTAGCAAATGTTGTGCACATAGATCACTATATTGAAAGAGATGATAGCGGTGTGCTAATTCTATATTTATAAAGTAAGAGGAAATCCACCCAAATCAGACAGCATAAAAAGATGGAAACGATTTTAACTGCTCCCTCTATCTAAAAATGAATCCAATAAAAAAAAATTGTTGAAATTACAGTAGAATTTTGTCTATGACTGGGCATATGTAGAGGTTTACAGTGCATATAAAATGCCATGCTCCAACATTCAGTTGATTTTCATAAAAATGTTGTTTTAAAGGTATATATAGTTGTGAGCGGGATGGGACATCCAAATAATTATGTTAAATTCAATTGTAAATAACAGGCAATACCAACAAATCTTTTTTTTATACACCCTTGTACTTAAACTTAAAATCCAAAGCTGGCTATAAACACTGGAGGTATGGTCTTATACAGTATACAGGCACTACCTGACTAATGTCATTTTTTAAAGGCTAGATTCACACCTATCTACTTAGATGCAATGCATTAAAGCACGTGCATTTTCCTGCAAGGAGTTACCATGCTCTGAATTACGCAGCCAATTGAAAATGAACGGGCTGGCAACACATCTCAATGGCACAAAAAATGTACTTTCACCTGGCATCACATCACACCACATATTAGTCAAATGTTAGTCCATCAGCATGGTGCTCCATGTTGGGTCTCCAATTTTTATTGTATTCATTCACTTTTATGGCTTTTTTCCTTTTTTAAAATCAGACTAGAATCTTTTTTTAAAAAAAAAAAAAACAGTGTCTAGGTGAAATGTAATGGTTGAAGGTTTTGAAGGAGATTGAGTAACTATAGCAGTGATGGCGAACTTTGGCACCCCATATGTTTTGGAACTACATTTCTCGTGATGCTCATGCACTCTGCAGTGTAATTAAACATCATGGGAAATTTAGTTCCAAAACATCTGGGGTATCAAGTAGCTGCGATAGGTCTTAAACAAGACTCATTGGATGAATTAAATGTACTTGTGCGCAGGGGATATATTATATATACTACCGTTTGGTGATATTTATTATATATCTTTTTTATCTGGGGTATCAAGGTCGCCATCACTGGACTATAGGAATATACACTAGTACTCTCAATGTGGAAAAACCTGAGAGGGCCAAAAAATTTGGCTCACTTTAAAAACATGAATGCGGAAAGATCCACTCTGTTGCCAAACCACTCAGCAATGCAACATCTACTAATTCAGGTCATAAACTAACACAATGATTCCAAACCTCCTTCCATTTTTTCCATGACTAATAATTACTAATCAAACCGTCAGTGACCACAGGATTTGGCTTCACCTAGTTATTAGCATAATTTGCTGACATATCTTCCCCCATGCATGACTATAAGCAGGTTACTCCAATTAAGACATAAAGTTTAATCATGCATGGTGATATACATCATGTATTTTTTATCAAAAGCTACCAAAAATATATTACAAAGGTTCTAAACATAGTAGAAGCTTTGCAATATACCTTGAATGTCTCCTAAACACGAAACAGTACAACTTGAGTTTTAATAATGAACATAGCCACTATCCCAAGGATAAGCTGATTCAGATACATCTGAACATTTATGTTCACTATCAATGGATTTTGGCTGAGGCTAGCCCAACCAGAGTTTTTAATACAAAATTACCAACAGCTTTGAGAAGCTTCTAGTTGACCCCTAATCCACACCAAAAAAGGTAAATCTAACCGACTTTCACTAAAACTTGTGGCCCAGCCCAAATTCACAGTCTAAGAACCTAGCCATATGGCTATGCTGTGTTAAATTTTTACACGTCAGATTGAATGGTGTTTTCTCAAGAGACCCTGTCTCGTTTTTTTGTTGACCTGTCAGACAGAACAGCAGCTTTGACTGATCCCAGGACCCCCTCCTCCTCATTCTCCCCTCCTCCCTTTCCCAGCTGTATAAGGCCGGGCAGCAGGTGCAAAAATCTGAAGCCGGCCTCAAGGAAAAGCCGTCAAAGGCTCCCCCCTTCATGACACAAAGACGGGCTGTGGTGTGGAGGGAGAGACCTGCAAAAGCCAGGGACAATAGCGGCGCAGCAGGGGTCCTGTAGGCTAATTTACACTGTTGCCAGGTGGAAGAAATATAGAAGAAACTGAGGAAACCACTCTGGCAAGACTTATTTCCGCAACCTGTCAGTCCTCTGGTGTGCAGTCTATTTTTTTTTTTCTCACAGATCTTTTAAAGGTTGTCAAAGAAAGTTTGGCAATCCAGATTTTTCTAGTCTAAAGAATGACAAGATTTTAAATAATGTAATACAAATGCACATGCCTTTAAGACAGCGAGCAAGTTAAAAGGAAAAGTTAAGCCCATGTTGTGCTTAAACATAGTAAAAAAAAGAATAGCAAAAAAGAAGGAAAAATCTGAGGCTACCATAGAAACCATTAAACCATGAGATGGCAGTCAGGAGGTAGGAAATCTCACCATCCAATGATGTTTTGCCTAAAGACAGGCAAAAAATCCTAAAAGTTATATGTAGTTAGAGTTTATGAATACTGTAGACACACTTTGCAATGGGGAACTGCAATCAATCAGATGAACGAATACTAATTGGCTATTAGTTTGGTTCAAATACAGCACAATCATTACATGATCTTATACATTTTGTAAGGGTCAGGCTCTGATCATCTAATATCTATAGTTACTTATTATAGGTTTACAGGATAGATTTCACTGGCTGCATGCTTGTTCCACGTTAATGACTCCCTGGACTATGAAGCCAGGATTAGGATGAGAGACAGGTCTACTTGGTTGGTGACAGACTGGAGGGTGAGTACATCAGACTGGGGGCTGGCTGACTTTCATGCACCTCTTACAATCTTTCAACCTCATTTTTTTTTCTAGGATTAGGATGAGAACCCCAGCAACTAAACTTTAAGAACTAGTTGGGATATTCAGTTCCCAAAATTCTGTCTTCATGGGTTTAATTTCATGAAATTTGGTCCTTATTTAAATGCTTCTATACTCGCCTGCTGGATCCAACATTTAAAGGGACATATTGATAAAGCAGTGAGTTTGACATTCACAAAACCATTGGTTCAAGTGAATTTTCCAGATTTATGTGTAGCTCCCTCTGGTGTGCTATTAGTGTTAGTGTACATAAATTTATTTGGTAGGAATTTGATAACTGTGTGAGTCTGTAATTAGGTCAGATTACTGCAGGTCAGGCTGGATGGCTCTTCAATGCAGGTCTCTGGTACCTCCCCCTGGATCTAGAAGTTTGGAGAAGCTTCTGGAAGTTAGTGGGCAGAGGCCAAGATGTCCTAATCTGCATTCTTGAGAGAAACTGGCCAATATCTGGCAGAGGGCCTGGCAGAGTGGTCAGGTAAGCCCTTAAATATGGTGGAGCTCGGTCAGCAGGGAAGTCCAGTGGAAGATAGGAGTGCTGAGGAAGCTGTCGGTGGCCTAGGAAGATTCCCCTAGGTCTAGGGGGGCTCTTCCTCTAGGCTGGAGCTTGGGCTGGCTTTAAAGAATCCTTCTAGCATCTGGTTTGGGAAGGAATCTTGCCTAAGAGCAGCAGGGAGCAAGAAGGACACCAGCACACCCAGGGATTCACAAGGGGAGAGACTGCCACATGTAGCAAGCTTTCAAAGGACTGTGCTTAATCCTTTTTTTTTTCCATAATATTTTTATTGTACATAAAAGAGTAAAACATACAAGATCCACATTTGGTACATGAGTGGCAAAGTTAAACAAAAAGGGTAGGCCTGGATTATCCCAATGCCTATAAAAACTCCAAACATATGTGGGTAACTTGAAGCAGCCATAAGTAAACGACAATTAGTATTGATGAGGCTTAAAGTCAAATAAGAAAATCTTATCCATGCACATCTGCTGCATCCAAACATTGATTAAAAGTATTATGGATGATGGCATTCGAGGCAGTTCTGGGATCAGGGGCAATATAAGTTTATATGTGACCTGCACATATATTTCTTGGAATGAGAGATTGCTGTGGATTGTTGAGGCTTAATCCTTTTATCCCTTGTCCTGGGAGATCTTCAGAGCAGCCAGGTGGGCTGGTAGACAAGCAGCCAAGAGGGCTGGTAGTACCTGCAGGTGGTAAAGCAGGGAGCAGTCCTACAAGAGGAGAGGAGATACTCCATGCAGTTTTGTAACATTTTGTGCTATTTTCCAAAGGGACTCCTGGTCTACATGGGTGATTTTTTCACTGATCCAAGAGACTGGGTGCTTCTAGCAAGGAGAGCAGTCCTATGATATTTTCCCTGTACATAAGAAAAAAGTTGTTCTCATCTGTTGTTCTTCAAGTAAAGTTGGGCATCCCATAATACCTATACCCTATCCAAGTTGTTTTCCCCAATAAAGTCCATGGACTGATTTCTAGTATCTGGATGCAAGTTGGAGATGTGTGTTGCCTGGCAGTGCATGAATAGAGGGAACCAGTAACCACCAGCCCTTGCGGGGGTAGTGCTACATACGTGTTGATTCCCTACCAGTAACTAGTAAAAGTCACAATCACTGCTTTATAACTGTGTCCCTTAGTTTAAGTTCCAAATGTCTTCATTCATTAGATCTGTTTTTCATAATAGATATCCAGATCTGTTATAGATGAATTGTCAGTGCCAGTGCCCAGGTCATGTTATGCAGGCAGGTATGTATGTGAGGCCAGACTATACCAGAAAAAAAGCTCAATCACAATATTGTGTTAACCAGTTGTAAAACACATGTTGCAGGAATGCTTTAGGGTACATTCACACCTGCGTTTCTGGCCGGCAGCGAGCAGATGCAAGAAAATTAGCAGGGGATCCTGGTAATTAGCTGCAGGAGGCAGCCCTATCAAAAGGAATTGGAGGCTGCTGGCTCCTGCAGCTAATTGCAGCCACTTGCATTTAATCATTATGTGGCGATTATGTGTCAGTGTTGGGCCTTGGAAGCAGACTATGACGTCATCACGCTTACCGTATGTGAGCTGATAATGCGATCTCTGTGGGAAATTTAAGGTTTTAACAGTACTGAATATATTCCTTTTCCTCTTTGAGTGCAATTTTAGCCTTTTAAATAATTTTAAAAAACTTACAGTTTTCACACTGGAGAGTGGAGGGGAGCATGTAATCTTCTTTTTTGGGTACATACCTGCACACATGGATCCTGTATCTGGCAGGTGTTGCAGTGGAGCCTCCTGGTGGAGAGTGGCTTGCTTCCAGAGATGTGTTATCTGAGGACTGTTGGTGATGGCCTGCATGGACCTTATTTGGATGTGGCATACTGCGAAGAGGTGTTTTGAAGAATTTCCCTTTTTGAACATGTCACAAAAGACTTTATCTCTATTAAGACTTTTTTGAATTTCAATATATGCTTAGTTTATTAAAGCAGCGCAGCGCATTTTTATTAAGGACATTTGGCTAGTGCACATTTTTTCAGAGAGGAGCAGCTGTGTGTATAGGCCAGTGATGGCGACCTTTGGCACCCCAGATGTTTTGAAACTAAATTTCCCATGATGCTCTACTACACTGCAAGAAGCATAAGCATCATGGGAAATGTAGTTCCAAAACATCTAGGGTGCCAAGGTTCGCCATCACTGGTATAGGCTCATTGATTACTATAGTGCTACGTTGAGATCTGCACAAAACTATGCATTTTTTTCTGCCCATGTGAATGAGCCTTAAAATACACTCGCGTTGCAGGCCAAATAGGTACTGTGTTGTACTATGGGAAAACCAAAACAGTACACAGTATTGGAACACATAGGGCTTGCAAAATAATTTGCAAAACTGTTTTTCCAGTGAAAGGGCATGTACAATCCTGTGCAAATAGGCAAAAAAGACAAATGTGAATAGGTTATATCCTGTGCTGTTTGATTGCAAACCATTGGTTTTAACTGGAAAATACTACATTTGGCCACTAGATCGAGCTAAGTATCATAAAAATTGTCTAGGATACTTAGCGCCATCTAATGGCCAAATATGGTATTTTCTGTTTAAAATCAATGATTTACATTTGAACAGCATTTGCCCCATTCGCAAATAATGCATGCCAAGCAACCTGAATAGGTTTGTTTTAAATGAATCCACCAAGGCACTCCATGCTGCCCCATATATTGACCCATCACTAAATTAAGCTCCAGAAATCTGGAAATCAGGTACAGTATTTTATGTGCACTGATGGATTTAATGTTTTCACTATATACTTTTCATTGCAAGAGGACATAGAGTATCACCACCAAAAGTATTATAAACTGTTGATATAAACTAACTGTGCTATATTATTCTTATAAATACAGTATTGGTATACAGTATATAAATACTGCAAATAGACAGTGGGTTAGTATTTTATTACCTGTCCTCTGCAATGTATACTCTGTATATATATATATATATATATATATATATATATATATATATATATATATATATATATATATATATATATATATATATATATATCTGTATATATATATATATATATATATATATATATATATATATATATATATAATATAGAGAGAGAGTGTGTGTGTGTGTGTGTGTATTTATCTCCTATCCTATAGAACCTAATGTGGTTTTTATGAAACATTTGAGTGCATTATAAATGCCTAACATTGCAGAACACGTATAAATGCAGATAATTTGTCAAAGTGTCTTTTAGAAATGATTGGGAGTTAGCTGCAGGCAAACCACTAAACATGTACAAAACAATCTCATTATGCTTCTCTGTACAGCACTGCTTGCTTGTGTCTGGGATTTTCTCATGTCAGTGCAGGCCTAAGTATGTACAAACTGACACACACACACACAGCTCCACTAGCATACACACTAAGTAGGCAATACAGAATATATTCTATAACATATTACAGTGCATGCCTGTGCTTAGCTAGTGTGGGATTATAGGTTACAGCGCAGCACTAATTTAGTCAAAGGCATACAACGGCAAATAAAAATGACATCCTACTTGAGACCACGCCATGCAGAGTGCTGCGGGAATCCCATGTCTCACAATCTCTGTTTTTTAATGGAAGTGATGGCCATCATTTGACATATCACCTGCCAAACCCTGATACCAGGGTCTGAATATTCTAATGTAATTTCACATATTACGTTTTTATTATACCTCTTTGTCAAGCCCGGGCTGGTTACAAGTCATGCAAATATTGTACAAAATACAAAGAATTTGAACACAGTTCATACGATCTTTGTGATATATAAGAAGAAAGCTAGAAAATTGAAACAATGAAGATGTAAATAACCGATGATAGTAGAGGTTTCCCAGTATGCTGGAAAATATGTGTTCAAATCAACCAGTAAAATGACACACAGCAGATAAATTGATTGGGCCTGGATTTGAATTTGTGATAGTGTTTGCAAGAGCGTTCAGTGGAAAGCTTTAGTATACTAGGCAAATATAAGCAATACCTAATGGAGGGTCCAGCTGTTCATTACAAGGAGTTGTAAGAGTAAGTATACCACATGAGTAAGTTCGTGGTTAGAAATAGGTATGCACTTTTTGGGAACCACATAGAGTTTTTTGCTATGTTACAAAAGTACAATCAAGATTACTTTGGCCTAAAAAAGTCTGAACCTGCAGAGCTATGTATCACTGAACTCCAGATCCAGATTTTCCAAAAGCCAACCTGATCTGATGAGGCAGTTCATGGCAGTACAGAGAATGCAAAAAGGGTGGGGGGAGTGTGCCTTCTCCATACCCATTGCAGTCCTTTTCATTGTCGAAAAAGGAAATGGGGGGGGGGGGGGAGACAAATTTGCATTCTTGCCCAGAGCCCCATTCTACCTTCACATCCATCTCTGCTGTACCTCATCTACTAAGCCATACATATTTTTTAATCTTCCTTTATACTGTCACAGCCCAACTATAGTAGACACTTGGCGTTTTCTTTTTTCTTTTTTTATTTCTTTTTTTTAAATCAAATGAGGCATATCCAAAAACAGGATATGGCATGTATAATACAGTCAATAACAGATATGCCAGGTCATTTGTTAACATCAGAATACATCCAAAAACACAAATACAGGTGGTTCCATCCTGCAAATAGCAAGGAGTTTCTGTATAAATCCAAGCCTGTTGAAAAGAAAACGAACAGCATCTAGGATATTGATGGGAAAAGGAGGGGGGAGTTTGAGTATCACAGACCGCTGTCACTCAAATTTTGGTAATATACCAAAACAAGTGCTCAAAAAGGAAATTTGTGCTGATCTCTGGTCCCTAAAACTATTCAGTCTGAGTAGTACCAGTGATAAACAAAAAATATGCATACATAAACAAAATATAATGATACCTAGTGAATATGTGAAATAGTAGGCAAAATATCATAATTCATATATATAACCATAAATATACTATATCAATATATGAATAGTTTTCATCAATGTGCAAAATAAAGTGTAAATGCAAAATATGCGCAAAGAATATAAAGTGCTAAAAAATATGTGCAAAAGTACGAAGAAAAAATGTCCACTTTTGAATAACAAAGTCTATTTGTGATCTAGAGAACAACGTGTCCCATAAAAGCAACTCCGTAAGGACGTTGAGTGACGAAACGCATAGGGCAGGCCAAACATTATATAAGCGTTTTCTCCCTGTGTTACATGTGAGTGGATCTTTTTACGTTTTTAATAAAAGTTCAGTTTTAAACGGTGTTACTCTATGGAAGTCCTCCTTCCTGTATTTCTCCATATGTTGTCGAGATGGGCCTAAGTGGATTCTTTTGCAGGAGATCAGACTAAGCACTTGTGGATCAACCCCTGGGAATCTATTGTGGAGCGCATTTGCTGATCTATAATTTGATCATCCTTTTTTTCTGCTGAGTCAGTTTGGTGTGGATGGTGAAGGATTTGCATTGGGTGTTATTAATTAGTGAGTTGCACAATAATTTTTAAAGAAGATTGACGAGTGGTTATTCTATGACCTGTTGTTCTCTGGATCACAAATGGACTTTGTTATTCAATAGTGAACATTTTTTCTTTGCACTTTTACACATATTTTCAGCACTTTATATGCTTTGCACATATTATGCATTTGCACTTTATTTTGCACATTGATTAAAATTATTGATATATTGATATATTATATTTATGGTTATATATAAATTATTATAATTTGAGTACTATTGCACATATTCACTAGGTATTATATTTTGTTTATGCATAAATCCAAGCCTGTATAATGTAGAAAGATGCAAACGCCAAACACCATAAGAATTCTTAACTTACAAATGTAAAAACTGGTAAGTGCCGGTTCACACATATATGCGATGTCAGACATTGCATGTGATTTGCACCGCACTGCTGTGCAAATCAAATGCGATGTCTGTGCAATACGAATTCAGCCATACAGATTGCATGGCTGAATTTGCATCGCATTCGGATCAAAGTCGCACAGGACCCTTTTTTTGGTCCGCACCAGAATCTGATCTCATGTGTGTTCAAACTGACAGTTTGCACTGCAATATGCAAACTAATCTGGGAGTGTCGTTAACTTTGTATTGACACTTCCAGCAGTGTGCATATGGCAGTGTGAACTGCCTGCGAGTCAGGTGCGATGCGGGAACCTGCAGTGGATTCGCAGGGTTCCCGCATCGCACCAATGTGAACCGGCACTTATGGGTAAAAAAAAGGGTAACAGTTTGACATACAGGAGGGAAATGTAACCTAAAATAAAAACATGGTCACAAGCACCAATTTATTGGGGGCAAAGGGCAAAGAATGAGAACAAGGATAGACACAGGGGAAGAAAGGAAAAGAAAAGTCCAGGTAGGGGCATGAAGAGAAAAGGTCCAGTGTACTGGGGATGGAATCCTCCTGCCCTTGTTCAAGAGAGACGTTCTTACAAAGCAAGCCTTGGGTGAAAGATAATGGAGCCGAAACTGCAACAAAATCAAAAATAGGGAAATCAGGACATGTCAAGATGGGGAGGCTTAAACTTTCGGTGTGATTACAGCATAATAGGGGAGAGGGAATGTCAATTCTATACATGGAATCCAGGTTTTATGAAAATTCTCTTCTCGGTTATAAACGGTAGCTGTCAATTCCTCATTTCTGAAATTATCATCGACTTTAGAAAACCACATATGCGCCGCGTTGCTTTTGGCCCTTCCTTCAATACTATCTGGTTTATTCGAGCAGGCAAGAAGCGAAAATGTGCAAAATTCTCACAAAATAGTCAATTTGATTTTGTTTTGCTTGCTATTATAACAAAGGCGGTGTATTTCAGGTGCAGAAATACTTCCATTGACATAGAGTACCGAGTGGTTGTACTCCAGTCCACAGGACACAGCAACTGTTCCTGGGCCCTTAACCCAGATAAGTTTCTGCCCGATGATTGTCCACATCTCAGTAGATATTCAGGGCACAATGCACCATATTTCCACACCTATCATCAAGCACGTTTCTTTTAATACACATACCAAATTTTGAACTGAAAGTACTAAAAACAATGTATGCCGCTGATACTTTTCTAATGGTAGCCATTGATATGAGATGCATATATGCAGTGTTTATATAGAACGCATAGCTTTAATGGTAGATGTAAATGAAAGGCATGTGCTATAGAGGGTATGTTCATATTCACATTGCCATATTCTGTTCCTCCTTTCTCCCTTCATTCCTCTAGGGTGTTTCTGCTAATCACTGATATCTTTAAGAGAGCGGCCTAAGGCTCACCGTCTAAATCCATATATCAGTAAGGACTGGGTGCCTAGATAACATATTACCATCATACATTATCAGAATGCTGTTGCTATGGAAATGTATAGCCACAATACATCACAAGCATGACATCACTAAGCTAATGTATTGCTAAGAATCCTGTGCATACCAGGAGATACACCTTATAAACAATGGCACCAAGACAGGAAAATATTCCTCAAACAGATTTTTACCCAGTAAAAAGTAATGGCATCTAGACAGATAAGATGTATTCTTAATATATCTTTGGTTAGATCCTCTGTTTATCTTATTTTTTCCTGTTGCATGTGTCTAAGAGGCGGGGAGGTTATGTATTGTGGTCGTCAGGTTTTTATAATATAGTATTGCAATAAGTGTCTAATTCTCCAATAACAACATTCAAGCTTCCTTACAAAACAGTTATGTGCATACATGCAAAATGCGACCATTCAGACAGTTTAAGGGGGAGGGAGAAGGACAAAGGAGTTTAATTTAAATTATGCAGAAGATACAACTTGCCATTCCTTTTAATACACTGACACAGTTTAAATAGATGCTTAAAACTGGAGAAAAGAAAGTGGAGGTTGTGCTCATTTTGGTTAGCTAAATCAGCTTTTTTCAACCAGGGTGCCCAGGCACCATGGGGTGCCTTTAGGTTTCTTTAGGGGTGCCCTGGCAAAATGCCCTAAAAATTGCCCAGAAATTGTATACAAGCCAGCAGGTGGATGAAACCGGTCCTCAAAGCCACAGGTTTTAATTTTGCACCATTACAACCTTCCAGCCGTCAGTGTCCTAACAACCAATGACATCATCTGTTAATAGGGAGAACCCCGGGTACCTTCATAGCATCCTTGTTTGCCCCTCCTTGTCAGCATTGGGGTCACATTAGATAAATGAGGGAGAAGAGAAACATTGCAATGCTAGTCAGTACCAGTGGACAAAAGTGTATTTGCTTTGGCAGAATAAATCACCTCTAACATTGTGTGCCCTACGTATGTGGATGTTGCTGCATTATGTAAAATTATTAGTTCAGTTTCTTACATTTTTGAATGGGGTGCCTCAAGATTGTGCAGAATTTTAAAGGGCGCCTTAACTGAAAAAAAGGTTGGGAAACACTGAGCTAGATATTGCTAAAGAGGGTTCAAAAGCAATATGGGAAATCCGATTTCTACCTATGAGCAACATTCCACTGTGCATTCACCTAAAAGTGAATATATGGGACATTTTACAGTATAAGTTAAATCACAGAAACCAATCAGCAATCAACTGTCATTGTTCTGAAGGCTTTTAGCTGATGGAAGATGTCATTACGTTACTATGACCTAATTTACATCTTTGTTCTTTACACTTCCTGGTCCAACTGTCCAATCCATTTTTAGATCCAAGATTTTCTTCATTAAATTAATAAATACATAAATATAGATAGATAGATAGATAGACAGACAGACAGAAAGATAGATAGATAGACTGTAAATATATATAGATATATAAATAAATAAATACTCACCAGGCCCTTTATTGGGTACACCTTGCTAGTACCAGATTGGACCCCCTTTTGCCTTCAGTACTGCCTTAACCACTTGCCGACCGCCGCACGACTATCTACGTGGGCGGTCAGCCCCTCACAGGCAAAGTGACGTAGGTCTACGTCGCTCGCCTGTGAGGGTTTAGGGAGCGAGCGCGCGCCGCCGGAGGCGCGCTCCCGCTCCCGCGTGGTCACGGACCCCCCCGCGCGCGTGACCGGCGGACCCGATCGCCGCCGGCCACTCTGCGATCGGCGGGGGAGAGGGAGATAGTCAGGCAGCTTGTGTAAACAAGCTGCCTGTCATTCTCCTCTCTGTATGAGAGCTGATCACATGGATCTACTATGTAGATCCATTGATCACTCTGCATACAGTTGAAGCCACAGCCAATCACAGTTAGAATCACGCCCCTAGGGACACACACAGCCCCTCCCTCTCAAATAAAGTTAACCCCTTCACTACCAGTGCATTTTTACAGTAACAGTGCATATGTATAGCACTGATTACTGTAGAAATGTCACTGGTAACCCCAAAAGTGTCAAAAATGTCAGTCAAGGGTCCGATCTGTCCGCCGCAATGTCGCAGTACCGCAAAAAAAATCGCAGATCGCCGCCATTACGCGTTAAAAAAAAAAACAACAAAAATGACAAAAATCTTTCCCTTTGTTAGTAAACGCAATAACTTTTGCGCAAACCAATCAAAATACGCTTTTTGCGATTTTTTTTACCAAACATAGGTAGCATAAAACAAATTGGCCGAAAATATTAAAAAATTTTGATTTTTACATTTTTTTTTGGGGGAATTTCATATAAAAAAAAGGGAAAAATATTGCTATTTTTGCAAAATTTACGCTCTTTTTTTGTTTATAGCGCGTGATCAAAAAATCGCACAGGTGATCAAATACCACCAAAAGAAAGCTCTGTTTGTGGGAAAAAAAGGACGCCAAATTCGTTTCGGTACAGCGTCGCACGACCGCGCAATTGTCCGTTAAAGTCACGCAGTGCCGAATCGCAAAATGCCCTCTGGTCGTTTAGCAGCCAAATCCTCCGGGGCTTAAGTGGTTAAAGAGGAGTTCCCCCTGGAAAAAAAATAAAATAAAAGTCAGCAGCTACAAATACTGTAGCTGCTGACTTTTAATTTATAGAAACTTACCTGTCCAGGGAGCCCACAATGTCTGCACCCCATTTTCGGATCAGCTATAAGGTGCTGTGGCCGCCATTCGTAATAAGGGAAACTGGCAGTGAAGCCTTTCTGCTTCACAAACGGTTTCCTACAGCTCATGCGCAAAGCGCGCTGTGCATTCGAATTGGCCCAGCACCGGGGGGGAAGGAGGAGGGGGGCCGAACTTCCGAGGGATGGCGCCGCACCACTGTCTTCGAAAGTGGGGAAGGGTACCTGACACAAAAATGTACCCGTTCTTCCCTCCCAAATGAAAGGTGCCAAATGTGTCACCGAGGGGATCAGCGGAAGTTCCACTTTTGGGTGGAACTCCAATTTAATTCTTTGTGGCAAAGATTCAACAAGGTGTTGGATACATTCCTCAGAGATTTTGGTCCATATTGACATGATAGCATCTCGCAGTTGCTTCAGGTTTGTCGGCTGCACATGCATGATGCGAATCTCCCATTCTACCACATTCCAAAGGTGCTCTACTGGATTGAGATCCTCCACCCTAAATTCGCTCATCCGTGTCTTTATGGACCTTGCTTTGTGCACTGTTCCAAATAATTTGGTGGAGGGGGGGTTATGGTGTGGGGTTGTTTTTCAGGTGTTGGGCTTGGCCCCTTAGTTCCAGTGAAGGGAGGGGGGGGGGAGGCTGGAGTATGGCACCGCAGCATGCAGTGGGAACACAGGCTTCTGTACATTCCCATAAGTGTTGAATGCTGAAAAGTCTGATGGAGGTTGCAGCAATATATTGGTCAAAGGTAGGGGACACAAGGACCACCAGAAAAGAAAATGTAATACTTCCTCCTGTGCAGGGACTGCTGTGCCGGGACAAGGTCATACAGCGCCCAGGGCAAGGATGCCAAACTGCACCTTCCCCTTCCCTTAGGGTATGCATCAGAGCGCCCCCCCCCCCCCCCATCCCTGCAATAAACCATTGCCCCCAGGGCAGCCGCCCCTCCTGCCCACGGGACTGTTTTACGTTTTTTTTTTTCTCTCAATAACAATAGTGCTACTTTAAAGTAGGGGCTTCCACTACACGTACACTGAAGAAGCTGTTCCTGGCCACCACTAAAGAGAGTTCTTAGGACAAAAGGGAAAGTCTGGGCATTAGGGTGAATAAGCAACCATTTTATCAAGAGCTCCCTCTAGTGGAGGACAGGGGTGTTTTTTTCATCAGCACAGCAGAATGAAAGCCAGAGGCACAAAAGGATTTACAGTAAAAAGCCTCTTTATTTATTAATTAATTAATTTATTGTTTTCTGCCTGAAAAGACGAATACAGCTACAAACTACCTAAAGTTCAGTTATCCTTTAAACTCACTGAGGAGACATTACCAGCTGATTTGCTTTAACCTACACCCTTGCTCTCATTTTGGGATCGATTTACTAAAGAAATATTGGACTGTGCAAAGAGAATGTTCATTTTTCCCAAAGTGAAACTAAGTGATTAAGTTGACGCCATCTTCACTTTAGTTTTCCAAAGAAGTACAAGCAAAAATCCTGCTTTCTTTATTTCACTTGCACATGATTGGGTATTTAATGTGAAAGCAGCTTCACCTTATTTACTAAGCCTAGTGAACATGCACTTTCCAAAGTGAACATACACTACTTAAATAAGTAAGCAGTCTCTACTCATTTTGCAAATCCTATTGTGTACCTTGCTACCTTATAGCCTGCAAAAACGCAGGCCAAAGTGCGTTCCAGTGATTCCAGCATCATCTGCTCTCTGTGCTCATTGAAGTCTTATCCAGTTACTGAAAGATGTGAGGGAGGCTGTACAGCGCAGAATCATGTAACAAGAGGCTGTAGTCCCACCCACAGGCAGTGTGAGAAACAGATTATATAATACATCAATAAAAAACAGACCTGAGAGGACATTGCTATTTTGACATAATAGTTTAACAGTAGAAGTTTAGGGCCCAGTTCACACCATAGACACGAAGTCCGGATGCGTTCCGGATGCTTTTTTGCATGCACCTTTTTGATGCTTTTTTTACGCATTTTCAAAGCCTTCAGTGTTTTTTTTTCACCCTCTTTATTCTTCATCTGAAATAAGGACATATGTGTTCCAGTGCATTTTTGGTGCATTTAGGTGCATTCCAGTGCATTTTTGATGGGTTTTACCGCAATTCAGTACAGTTCAGTGCAGAAAAAATGCAGCATGTTCTACTTTTTTTTTCTGGAGCGCTCTAAAAACTGATTACACTGGTGTGAACTATGCCATTGAAAACCATATGATCTACTATCCATGCGTTTTTGATGCAGAAAAAAATGCACTGGACTGCATGTGGTGTGAACTGACCTTAATAGGAAATTCTTACCTGTCTACAATTGCTGCTTAAATTGACACTAAACTCTGGTTTAAAAAAAATTGTTTTAAAAATGTATTCTTAAAGTACCTTCTATTTCTCTTCCAAATATCCAAAATAATTTTTTTGTGCTGCTGTGATCTGACTTCTTGTTAGAGGGTGGCTATGTTTGTTTTCTATGATCCCGCTGTATGTAGGACTATGAGATTTGTAGTGTGCATAGAGGAGTGTGCATAACCTCAACTAACATGCACTACTTGTTCCAAATACAGTAAACAGAGGTGAAAGGTAAAAGTGATTAAGTTGAAGCCATCCTCGCTTTGGTCTTCCAATGGCGTTCAAGTAAAAATCCTGCTTTCTGTATTTCCCTTGCACATGATTGGGTTTGGGAGCTCACGAAGGACATTACTAGGAGGCTGAACACCCGCGATCGCTCCCCGCTGAGAGAGAACGATGGTTGGCTGTTGTAAACACAGCTGACCGTCCTTCTCCCTGAAATGATCACAGAGCTCATGTGATCCTTCTATATAGGATCACATGTCTCTGTGGTCATCTCAGAAGCCATGACCCCCCACAGTTAGGATCACTCCCCTAGGGTTACATTTAACCCCTTGCTCGCCTATACTGTTAACCCTGCCAGTGTCATTATTACAGTAACAGTGCATATGTGTTAGCACTGATTACTGTAGTAATGTCACTGGTCCACCCAAAAGTGTAAAAAATGTCAGTTAGGGGTCCGATCTGTCCGTCGCAATGTCGCAGTCCCGCAAAAAATTGCAGATCGCCATCATTACTAGCAAAAAAAAAAAGAAAACAATAAAAATAACATAAATCTTTCCCGTAGTTTGTAGACGCGATAACTTTTGCGCAAACCAATCAAAATACGCTTATTGCGATTTTTTTTACCAAAAATATGTAGTGGAAAACAAATTGGCCTAAAATGTTAAAAAATTTAGATTTTTTAATTTTTTTTGGGAATGTTATATAGCAGAAAGATATTGTTTTTTTTTTTTGTTTTTTTTAATTGTCACTTTTTTTGTTTATAACGCAAAAAATAAAAATTGGGTACAGCGTCACACGACTGCGCAATTGTCAGTTAAACTAACACAATGCCGAATCGCAAAATAGAGCCAGGGGGGCAAATCCTTTCCAGTCTTAAAGTGGTTAATTAGGGGATGTGCATAGATTATTTTTGGAGAATTAAGATATTGTTTAGTGTCACTTTAAATATCAGTATCGTCACAACTATTATTATTATTGCTAATATAAAAAAAGAGGTATAAGAGTATGAGCACAGCAAACTGACATATAGGTTATATGTCATTTTTTCCAAAAAGTTTAAAGTGGGAGTAAACTCCCATGGATTATTTTTACTTATAGGTAAGCCTATGATAAGGCTCACCTATAGGTACTGTAAATATCTACTAAATGTGTACCGTTTGGAAGATGTTTAGGCCCCGTTCACATACAAGCGACGCTACTTCCCAGGGCGACCTCCGAGGTCGCGGTGCTTGTGTCGCTCCTATTAGAACGGGTCCGCAGCTTCCCTATGGAAGGCGACCTACGGCGACCTGTGAGGCGACCAGGTCGGTCGCCTCACAGGTCGCCTTAGTGTGAACGAGGACTTACTTGTGAATGAGTCGGTGATGTTACCCGTGAATGCGCTCTGAAAGAACTTCATACCCGTGCTGTTCCTTCAGAGCCCTGTGCCATGAACAGCAGCTCCCGTGCGCATGTGCGGGAATGACGTCATCACGGCTCGGGGCAATCCAAGGACCGGAATTCGCCAACCCAGAAGGAAGACTGGGGGATGATGGAAGCTCAATCAGCAATGATAGCGTGCTGCTGGAGGGCTTAGTTTTAAGATAAGTTCACATAATGTGCTCGTATGCGATGCACACTAGTACATTATAACATTACCTTGCAGGGCACATTTTAAAATCAGCATGGTTGTGTGGGGTTCCACCTGTGTCATTCATTCATTTACAGAGATATGTAAATAAATAAACTACAGGTTCAGTCTGCCACTACAGCAGCTGAGCTTGTAGTTTCAATGGGCTTGTAGTTTCAATAGTCCATTCACATTCTCTCTCTCCCTCTCAGATTTCAAACTGAAAGACCATACAGAGGTATGGGCAGAAATCTTGAGGAAGAGTGTGCAGGCGCCTGACATTGCACCTGCAATATACTAATCAGGTAAAAAACAAAAAAAACAAATACACATTTTTTATTTTACTTACAAAAATATGTGCATTTATTATTTTTTCTTAAAGGTAACCCTATCCTTTAAGAAGCAACCATTTATTATAAACATCTATTATTCACTTTTCCTTTGCTTCTCTGCTAATTGGAGCTTAAAGTATAAAGTGCAAATGTACATACAGTTTTATTTACATACAATATATACATAGTGATACGTAAATAAATAAAGATAAAAAATGATTTTATGCAAATAATCAAAATGTCCGCAAAACAGTCTCTAGTCAAGAAGAATTATCCCCAGAGTGACCCTCAAGACATCAAGTGAAGACATCCAAGGGAAAAGTGCTTCTTCATATAACCCAAAGTGCATCCACAGTGTGTCAGGTTTCACTACCACTATGCACTCACTAGAAATAAAGCCAGCCCGTCACACTCTGCAGTCTCACTGACTTTCCATTATGGTCTCCAGAGCCAATTCCTCTATGGTAATCCAAGGTAGCTGGATAGGCCTATCCTGTGGAAAGTTGCTCACCATATACTGTATATGTAAAGCGCTGCGTAAATTGACAGCACTATATGAGTATATAAATAATAAATAAGTACAAGAAAGGCAAGAAATACAAAGCCTATCCTGTGGAAAATTGCTAACCACATGGAGTCCCCAGAGGAAAAATATAGTATAGTGTAGTATTTTATTGTAAAACTTAAATTACAGGCAATATAAAAACCATGTGGAAAAAAACATTGTGGACAAACACAGAGCCGGCAGCGTGATGTCAGCATGTAGAGATCCTCCCTACGCGTTTAGTGAGCATGCACGTCATCAGGGGAGCCGCCCACGTGCATGCACACAAAATATGTGTCTCGGAGCAGCTGCCATTTTGGTATGTTCAGCCGCATTGTTTTTTCCATGTAGTTTTTATATTGCTCTTCATTTTAGTTTTACAATAAAATACTACACTATATTAATCCTCTGGGGCTTCCTGTGGTTAGCAATTTTCCACAGGATAACCCTTGTATTTCCTGCCTTTCTTGTATTTATTTATTATTTATATATCTATATAGTACTGTCAATTTACGCAGCGCTTTACATATATTGTACATTCACATCAGTCCCTACCCTCAATGAGCTTACAATCTATGTTCCCTAACTCATATATATATACATATACATGCTAGGGCCAATTAAGACAGGAGCCAATTTACCTGCCAGCTTTTTTTTTTTTTTGGAGTGTGGAAGGAAACCCACGCAAGTACAGGGAGAACATGCAAACTCAAGGCGGGCAGAGCCATGGTTGGGATTCTAACCAAAGACCCTAGTGCGGCTAGTCAGAAGTGCTAACCATTATAAAAATTGGGCCTTTATGTAGGTTAATACAGCCAAAAGTTCTGCAAATATATCTGCAGTAGACACCAGTTGTTGCTCTTGTATCTGGTTCCAGACTGTACCTCCAAAGCCATCCTGTCCTACCCCCAAAACTGCTTTTGAGGTTGTTCTATTTCAAGTATGTAGGCAGGGTGCCTACAGGTTATTCAGACGGTAGCTGACACAGTCTGGGAATGGGTTATTATTGTGCCTTGCATTTCTTGGGCTTTTTGGACACAGCCTATCCTCCCAGTGTTATAAAAAGGAGTAAGGCCGGAGTCCAGGACCTTATGCCAGTTCCTGTTCAACAGAAGATGAAATTGCTGCAGAGGAGGACTGTTGCATATTGCAGTCTGTCAAAGGCCCTGGGAGTCTGGAGTTTTTCTAGTCTTGGACAGCACTAAACATGGACTTCTACCTATTGAAGGTATGCCTGGGCAGCCTAGGGATAGATAGTTAGGGGAACGTTTTACTGCATTTGTAGATGTTAAAGTGCTTTAAAAATGTTTTTTTAAATAAAGTTGCATCAGCTTTTCTAAGCCTGGTCTGAAGGGTGCATGATGGTTCCTGGCGTATCAAAAGAACTAGGGTCAGTAAAGCACATTTGGGGTATGAAGTGGAGCCACTACTGCAAGGTTAATTCGACAGGACAAGTCGTAGGAGGAGTGCCAGAGCAAGCAGCTAGTCATGAAGCGCAGTACCTGGCGTAGGTGACGAGTCCTCTGGTAGCGAGGGGGGTCATTGACCTGACGGTCAGTCTCATGTAGCAACTGGTATCGAATCTGCATTGCGGAAACCCATAGTCTGGCAACATAGTCCAGAAGTGAAGGAGTTAACAAGAGCACGTATGGAGTCTGTGCTAGGTGTCCCTGGGAGTAAGGTGACAGAGGTATGCTGGACTGGCAGAGAGGGCACGGGTTTAGCGCTGTCCCTCTTAAATGCAACATACATCAGGCAACAGTGTGTAGTGACACAGGACAGCACTTTCAGAGGAATTCTGTACTTTATTACTGCACAAAGTGACACTGCTCATTTCTAAGTCGGGGAACTGCCTTAAAGTGGAACTTCACCCAAAAGAGGAAGTTTTGCTTGTATGCATCCTACCCCCCCCCCCCCTCCACTGCCACATTTGACACTTTTTTTTGGGGGGGGGGGAGTGGATACCTAGTTTTGATAGGTACCTGCTCCTGCTTCCAATCAGATGCGCTGCGGCTATCTGTGATGGAAGTTTGGCCCCCCTCCTTCCCCTGCAGCCTTCTGGGACACATCACAGAGTGCAATGTGGCTCGCACATGCATAGTAGGAAACTGGCTGTGAAACCGCAAATGCTTCCCTGCCTGTTTACCTTATCTAGGAACCTGGTGCCTGCGCCTGAAGCTGACTGAAGAATCGGCTCAGGTGAGGACATCGTTGGATCCCTGGACAGGTAAGTGTCTTTATATTAAAAGTCAGCAGCTACAGTATTTGTAGCTGCTGACTTTAATTTTTTTGGGGAGAGTCTGGAGCTTCTCTTTAATGTTCATTTTTTACATGACCACAGTCCCCACCTGGTGCCGGGCATTGATGAGCGTGCACATGGTGAAAGGTACCCCCACGTACCCCCAACATATATGGCCGCAATGTCCAAAAGTCTGAGTTTACCAGGTCATTTACAAAGTCTTAGGGCATACTCTTCAAAAGAACCTCTCACAATCCTTTATTAGACAAGAAACCTTAGGGATGTTAAAAAAGTCCATTCAAATTACTTACATAATAATACCACTGCAGCAAAACAGACTAGTACCAATGCTTGGAAGACTTTAGCTGTACATGGATCAAACTGGCTTGTTGGTAAATTTATGCTTGATCAGAGCATGTAGCCAATCAGCTGCATCGCTGATCACTGTATTCTGATGGTGGAGGAGGAATCCTCTATCCAGCTCAAATTTGTCGATGGGGGAATTGGTTAATTGTTTTTTTGTCTTAAAGTTTTACCAAGGATGGACTTGTGAATTATGGGAGATATAGTTCTGGGAGGAGTAAGGACCATAGACTGTTTATGTGATTGGACTCTTCTCCCAGAGAGCAATGTGACTTGCGGAGCCTGCTGGGAGTGTCTTTATAAAGGGGGCGGGACAAACTCTTGCTCTCTTGCCTCGAGGACAGCGCGCTGTGAGGAGAGATAGAGCTGCTGCGGTGTGCAGAAGAGTAGGTCGGAGGCCTTGCGAGGGGCAACGGAGTCTGAGTGATCGGTGTGAGGAAGGATTTCGGCAGCGTGACCGAGTGGGCCCTGAGAGGCCGTGAGTGTCGCTAAGGAGAACGGGACACTGCTGGAGTGGACTGTGTAATGGAGTTCATCACATTGGGTGAGAGAAATCCAGTTTAAAGTATTTGCTGAGCTTCTATACTGAGTCAGGGCGGGACTGCAGAGCTGTGTTAGCAGAAGGCCATATTAATTCTAATGGTCACCACAGGACACTGTAGCTCTGCATAGTGCGTGGTGGATCAGAAGGCCTTGCCCTCCCTCCCAGTGCTAGATTGACTGCCAGCTGTGAAGTACCAGAACCCATTTTCTCCTTTTTCTGTTTGGATTACAATTACTGAATATTACCGTGGGGATTACAGTTAATTAATCACCTTTACTGTGGATATCAAATACTTTCTTTGGATTGGCTGAGGACACCCTTGCCGGTGAAGACTAGTGAGGCCTCACTCGTCCAGGAGACTCTTGCAATCTAGTGTAAAGGGGGCCCCCGATAGTATACAGAGTGCACACTGATAGTTAGCTTGGTGCAGACATATTAGAACTGCTAAGAAGTTATTAAGGATAGAGTTATTCTTCAAACAAATGCTGGTTTGTGGTCACTCTTGCATTACACTTGAGAAATAGTGTATTGACAGGATTACAAAGCATTTCATATTTCAGTATATATATCATATATCAATATATATATCAATATCAATATATATATATATATATATATATATATATATATATATATATATATATATATATATATATATATGTTAGGATTGTTCTTGGATCCTGAGTGCTGAAGCCTATTCAGTTACAGTTTGGGGATTCAGGATCTACTTTGTCATTGATGTTCTTGCATTAATTGTTCTATTGGTACTGTTTGTGCATTTTTCTAAAACCCAAGCTAAAGATTAATAAACCTAATTCTTTATTGCTAGTTTGTGTGGTTTTCAATCATTTACAATGAAAGAACCTATAGTGTCAAGTGAGTTGGACAATGTTCAGGGCAACCGAAGTGAGGAGGAGGTATCTACACTTAACCACTCCCCAGGGGGCAGGGCTACATTTGGGGGCTCGTCCGGGATCCTTAGTGCCACTTCAGCCCTGAATGTCCTTCCCCAGGGACCAGTCATGGGAGAAGCAATGCATCTAGCTCTTGCCCGGTCCTGGGCCAGTTTGGACTGAAGTGTGGTCCTGGAAGTAACTGGGAACGAACATACAGAAACCGAAATTAGACTGTGGGTGCGAATCTTAGCCCCAGGACAAGCAGTCTATATCCTGGATGCTTGGGCTGATTATGGCTTAGATGTAGTGCAAGCACTAGTTGAATGGAGAGAAGATGTACCTGATGTGTTCCAGACGGAAGGAGGGATGCTGGATGAGAACGTTCTGGCTAAAGTGTTTTTTCCCTTGAAGAAAAAGGAGAGCCGAGAAGAGAAATCCCCCTCCCCGCCAAACAGCCCCCGTCAGGAGCCCAGCTCCATTAGTAAGGAAGGAAACAGAGCAGCCATACCCCCACCTCATTCTACGCTGATATGAGACTTTTGGTGGACAGTCTGGTCCTAAATGGAACAAGTGGGGCTGGGCAAAAATTACCGCAAGCGCCGCTTCTTTTCTGGACAGTCACCCACCCCTACAGGTGAAGAGGACTTTGAGAGCTGGATGAGCCAGGCCACTCAGGCTGTGGACGAGTGGAGTGTAGCTGAGTCAGTGAAGAGACAAAGGCTGAGTTAGAGTTTGTGGGGCCCTGCAGTTGAAGTGATCCAAAACCTGCGGATGGGAAATAAGAACTGCACGGCTGATGATTTGAAGGCTCTCTTTGATGTATTTGGGCGAGTGGAGAAGACCACTGACCTGTTATATAAATTTAACCACACTCATCAACAGAGAGGGGAGAAGTTGTTAGAATACATCTCCCAAGTTGATAGGATGCTTCACCAGATTCTCTTGAGGAAAGGCGTTGACCCTAAAGAGGCTGACCGGGTGCGACTGAACCGGGTACTACAAGGGGCTCGGCCCAACCATCCTATTGTCTTAAAGCTGCTACTGAAAGGAGTTAATGATACCCCTACCTACCCCAAACTTATGCGGGAGGTAAGAGAGGAAGAACAATGAAGGGAGAAGGGGTAGAGCGACCGCTCGGCTAGTGAGAGTGGAAAATAGCCTCTCAGAAGATGAGAGTGAAGCGGAGTTGGAATTGAACCTCCAGGAGGATGCTGCAGATAAGAAGAAATCCGAGGAAGGTTCACCCTCAGCTGATTTGATGCTCCAGGTAGCTCAAGCACAGACCCAGATGTGTCAGACCCTTATGCAAGTCATGGAAGCCCAAGGGAAAGTTCCTGAGATGTGGAAAACCTTTAAAGGATCTAATCTTTTCTCTCCCCAGGACCGAGGATGTTTCACTTGTGGAGAGAAGGGACACTTCAGGGCCCAATGTCCAAAACAGGGCCTTAGTCCTGAAAGTATGGAAGAACTGTTGAAGGCAATACAGAAGTTCTTCCTCAATAAGAAGGTGGAAAACTTCAGGGGAGCTCAGTGAAGGAGACAATTGAGTGTCCCTCAGAAAGCCTGAGCTCCAACAGTCATGATAATGATCGCGGTCACTGCGGGGCTGGGTTTGCTTCCCCGTCCTTCCCCAATGCCTCCATACCTTTGTGGGGACCACCTGAGTTTGGCAGAGAGACACAGGGGGTTGGTACCTCCACTCCAATTCAAAAGAGGATATTGAGAACTCCGAGAACCAAGTCCGTCAAGGTACAGACTATAGAACTCCCTGAAGGCTCTGAACCCCGGAGGGTGAGAGACCCCCCCACTAAGACTCGTCGGAAGTTGTTCCAGTCCACCAAAGAAACCATACCCAAGAAATTAGTGGGGCCGTTCCCTGTGGTGCCACTTCAAGTGAAAGGCATCTACACTAAGGCCTTACTGGACAAAGGTGCACAAGGGACTTTACTTTACAGAGATTTTTACAAGAAGCTTCTGAAGCATATTCCTCTATGCAAATTGGAAGAATTAGAAATCTGGGGTTTGAGGCCTGAAAATTCCCTTATGACGGATACATTCCGGTGAATATATCTTTGCAGCCCATAGTAGGGGAGAAGATGGAAGAGTTCGACACCCTAGCTGTGGTGTGCCCACGACCGCCAGGTGCCAAGCAGAATTAGTTGATCATTGGAACCAATACAGACCTGGTTCGACGAATGCTTACTCCCTTAGCAATCAAAGGTTCATTGGAAGAAGAGGTGCACCCTAGGCTGAGGCAAGCCTTTCAACAGGTGTTGCAGGAACAGAAGACCCCTGTTGAGGAAGTGGGGAAGCTTTGGAGATTGGACACCAGAGAACGGGTGTTGCAGCCTGGAGAGAGGACCTGCATGAAGGCTGTGGTGAAGCTGTCATGGGACCAGCCAGGCCCCTTTGTGATGGTGGAAGGGGATCTGCTGGAAAAAGACAGTGGGATTGAGCTGGTTCCGTAAGTGATCCCAACCAAGGTTCTTCAGAAGAATGGTGGGAAGATTCCTATAAGTGTCCGGAATGTCACGACTTAACCTGTTCGCCTGAAGCCTAGGATGGTGTTGGGGCATGTGAGTGCTGCCTCTCCATTGACTCTGTCAGAGTTGAAGGAAGAGAAAGACAAGACAAAGGGGTTCGAAGATACTTCTCCTAGCCTCCCGGCTGTCCCTTTCAAGTGGGGGGAGCGGGTGAAGACACAACTGTCCCGATGGGAGAAACTGTTTTCTAAGAACAATTATTATGTGGGTTGTGCTAAGAGTGCTCATCATCGAATCCGCCTCAGTGAAGACAGACCTTTTAGAGAAAGAGCTCGGAGGATACCACTGAGTGACCTGGAAGATCTCCGAGAACAACTAGCCGAGCTAAAGAAATCAGGTGTCATACTGAAGTCCCGCAGTCCTTATGCTTCACCCATAGTGGTGGTCCCCAAGAAGAATGGGACTATCAGGATGTGTATTGACTATCGCACCCTGAACCGCAGAACCATTCCTGATCAGTACACTACCCTGTCTGCGGCCAAATGGTTCAGTGTACTAGATTTGAAGAGCGGGTACTACCAAATACCAATGCACCCAGAGGAGAGAGAAAAGACTGCTTTCATCAGCCCGTTGGGGTTTTTCGAGTTCAATCGCATGCAACAAGGACTGGCCGGAGCCCCAGCAACCTTTCAGTGACTTGTGGAGAATACTGTGGGGGGCATGCATCTAATTGAAGTCCTTGTATATCTAGACGCCATTATCGTCTTTGGAAAGACTTTGGAAGAGCATGAGGCCTGCTTGGAGAAGGCATTTCAAAGGCTTTATGAAGAGGGGTTGAAGTTATCTCTGGAGAAATGTCAGTTCTACCAGACGTCTGTTACCTATTTGGGTCATGTGGTGTCTGCAGCAGGGGTGTCCACTGACCCGGAGAAGTTGTAAGCTGTCACTACTTGGCCAAGGCCCACAACTGTGACTGAACTGAGATCCTTCTTAGGATTTTGCTCATATTACAGAAGGTTTGTGAAGAATTTTTCACAGATAGCCAAACCATTAAATGAGTTGCTACAGAAAGTGACTGAGGAAGAGGGCTTGTCACCCCAGAGGATTGAGTCGTCAAAGAAAGGTCCTAGCGGGTCCAAAGAATCTATTCAAGCTCAGTGGAATACCAAATGTGAACAGGCCTTCTGGAAGTTGAAGGAGAGTCTCACTAAAGCTCCTGACTTGGCCTATGCAGATCCGGTAAAGCCATATGAGCTACATGTGGATGCAAGAAGAGATGGTCTAGGGGGCGTGCTGTATCAGGAAGCTGAAGGGAGGCTGCGCCCAATTGCCCATATTAGTCGCAGTTTGTCCCCCATCAGAGAAGAATTACCCCATCCACAAACTGGAATTTCTGGCTCTCAAGTGGGCTGTGGTAGACAAGCTGAGAGACTATCTCTACGGAGCATACTTCATAGTCAAGACTGACAATAACCCATTGACTTACCTACTAACCACGACCAAGTTGGATGCTACCGGTCATAGGTGGCTAGCTGCTCTCTCAGAATTTCAATTCAGTTTGAAGTATCGGCCTAAGAAAGGAAATTTAGATGCTGATGCATTGTCTAGACGCCCACATCCTGCTGATAGAAGAGACCGAGAATGGGTGCACCTCACCTCAGAAGGAGTGCAAGCCACCTGTCAGGGGATAGATTATCATCTGAAAGAAGCCATGGGAGCTGAGGCAGCAGGTGTTTCTCCTTCAGGGGTACCCAGATGCTACTGTGGTCTCTCCTATGGGCTCTCTTTGATGTATTGTCCTAAGATGTATCCCCTATGTACAAAGGGGTGATTTTTAAGCTGTGTTTGGTATAGTAAACTTATTTATATAAATTTTTTTATTGTGGTTCATACTGTACCATTAAAGTCCTAGGTGCCTTAATCCCATGTTTTTCTCTATACTCGTTATTATAGGACGTAGGTACAATCATCCTTTTTTGTGCATGTAGCACACTCAATACAAATACAGTAATGTAGAGACCAGTGTTGAGGTCATCATATCAGTGTCAATCTCTACTGTATTGGGGACATCCCACCATTGGACAAGATCTAAAGAAGTGGAGGACCCTGTGCAAAATATGACCATCCTAAAGACATCTGAAAAAGGTAAGGAGTAATAATCTTTAAACACTTTAATAAATAAAAGCCCAATGCAGCTACATGTTATATGTAAAAATATATTGGTCTACCAAGAACCCAAGCTTTTGGCTTTTATCTTCAGCTTGTAGAATAAATACGTCATCCATCAACATAACTCAGCTAGGCTGTGGATTACGGAATGGAATCATAATATGTCCATCAATCACTCAAACTGAGATTTTAGATTTGCTTTTACCAAACTCACAAAAGTTAAATATAGGCAGCAGAGGTTGGGGGCCTGAGGGTCATTATAATACTACAGAAACTAGATCATTTATCCTATACACAGAGCAGTACAAGATAATACAGCATACGGTGCAGCTACTTCTACGCTCATTTGTCACTAGTGTAGCTTTTCCCAGATTAGATCAAATAAAAGGTAAATTCTTATGTCTTCCTTGAACACACAGGCCTCTGCGAAGCTTCCCATTGTCTGAAACTAGACATGTTAATCGGTCAAAAACCCTCTCATAACACATGGCTTGTTGATCAGGAAAGCAATCTGTACCGGTTTACCATTTAAAATAAGTGAGCTTCCTGACCTCAAATTGGTTTAGTTTTATGCCCCATCATGAGCCACTTTTAAAGCATTTTTACTAAAGACAAATGTTTTTAGGGCAAAATGTAAAACATATCTATGGTGAAAATGTAAAATAATGTTCATTTCCACATTGTATATTTCAGTTATTTTATTTTTATTTTATTTTAATTATTTCTAGCCTACTCCTATTAATCTGAACAAGATCCCCACACATCTACTTCCTTGGATTCTGTGACATGTATTCACTATGCCCTGTGAGTAGGCACTACTATGTCACACATTTCACAGTGCTTGCCTTCTGAATTACAGAGGTGTTCAGAGGAGGCGCTTCAGGAGGTCAAGTCAGTAAGGGTATCACTGCTTCCAGGTAGCAAGGTGCCATGTGATATGTTGTCCTTAGAAATTGAAAGTAAACAAAAGAGGAGAAACCGCTAAGCATGCAGGAAACCCAGGCATTGTAGAAAGAGATGGGAGATTTTTCAGATAAGAGTATATTGGACGGTCAAACAAAAAAAATTGTTCATATTGTTACAATGCTGATGCTATGAAATGAAAGTGTATGTTGTGACCCTGGAACTCTTTAATCCAGTTTTATATTTGTATCGCCAACCGGGGACTGGTCTGGCTGTTTGGTCCCAGGTTTCATTCCCTGATAGGCACACAACAGCCAGGCACATGGTATTTCATAGGCACCCAAGTCAGAGAACAGGTTGCACATGTCTTTTTGTGTTTTTTAGGGTGCGGGTGAGCCTGGGGATACGCCAATAGGCTTTAACCTCCCTGGCGGTATGATTATGTCTGGAATTACATACCAAAAGCGGTACAATTCTTTTCATGGAAATTTGGCGTTATGTATTATAGGCCTACAATTCTTGATTACTGACAATTCTTGAGTAATTACTGACTTAAACCTGACCAAAACAAGACTCTAGTAGACATCCCAGATGTGATAAATTTGAAACACAAACGCATGAATTATAATCGAATCAATAATATTATTTTACTATTTAATATATAATATATGTAATAAAATTATATTATTGATTAGATTATAATTCATGCATTATATATTATATATAGATATGTGTGTGTGTGTGTGTATATATATATATATAGATATATATATATATATATATATATATATATATATATATATATATATATATATATACATATATATATGCACACACATATATATATATATATATATATATATATATATATATAATATATAACGCATGAATTATAATTGAATCAATAATATAATTTTATATATATATATATATATATATATATATATATATATATATATATATATATATATATGTGTGTGTGTGCATATTATATATATATATATATATATATATATGCATATGCATATATATATATATATATATATATGCATGCATATATATATGCATATACATATATATATATATGCATATATATATATGCATATGCATATATATATGCATATATATATATATATATATATATATATATATATGCATATATATATATGCATATGCATATATATATGCATATATATATATATATATATATATATATATATATATATACATATATATATATATATATATACATATATATATATATATATATATATATATATATATATATATATATATATATATATATGCATATATATATATATATATAATATAATATAAAGTGTGTTTTGTGTAACGTTTTTTTTTTTTTTTTTTGGAATTTCCCTCCCTAGTTCCGCTCCCATGCAGCATTGCTGCTGCAGGGAACGGAACTAGGAAGTGATCGTACCGACGGAGGGACGGAGGAGCGGCGGGACTCTCAGCTGGCGGTCTCAGCAATGAGAGATCATCGCTGGATCGCCAGGATAAGGTAAGAGAAGCTCCGCTGCGCTCTCTGCAATCCACCCCGAGCGTGACTCGGGGTTACCGTTCCTGATATGAAAAATCAACCCCGAGTCACGCTCGGGATTACCGCTAAGGCGGTTAAAAACTTTCAGTGGAGGACATTAAAACTGAACAATTTTTCCAGGGTGAAGGCACCCCCATTAAAGCAAAGTTGAACTGGTACTAAAACAGAGACTCCTCAGCAGAAGTATAGTCCTAAGTGTACAAAGGAGAAGCTCTCCCAAAAGAGGTTGAAGAAAGTCTCTAAGTCCAAAAGGCTGATACTCACTGTTTCTTGAATACTGTGTAGCCACCTGCAGTATCAGTCAGTTTCTGTACTGGCTTTACCTGGATCCTTAGAGGAGCTCTCGCCAATCTTCAAGAGGCTAGGCCAGAGGTCCCCCAGCCAAAGCAAGAGCCCTGACCCCAAAAACGTTTCTTTCAGCTGCAGGAGAACACCCAGGGATGCCACAGGAATGCCATTGATGCAAACTGTGGTGAAAGATATAGCATCACTCGCACTGTGGATTGTTTTTTTGGAACTGCAAAGTTTCTGCTATGTGTGATAAAGGCGCACCAATGAATGTGAGTGAGCATTTACCATGTAAGTTTTTCCTTGTTGGCTGTATCTGGACTTAAGTGGAGACTGTAGGAGGTAAAGATTGAGGTGCTGATCTGGGACCCCCTTCCCTTAAGGGGGAAAAGTGCTATATGACCCATATTGTGAATAGGATCATGTTCATCTGGTGAGTGTTCTGTGGTAAAGGTGGCGGCAAGTGGGTGTTTGTTTGCACTGAAGAATACAAGAAAGTATTTATGAAGCATGAAATATCACATAATGTGATGAACATTTTATGGACACTTTTTGTTTGCTTTATTTTTTTACGTTTATTTTTACATGCATTGATCGTTGAGAGCACAGTTGTGTCAAATAGATGCACTATTGAGTGTTTAATATTTGGTATATAATCAGTTTTTTACTGTTAAACAATTGCTACTCTCCCTGACTACAGGGAGGATAAAAAAACTAAATTTAAACACTGATAGCCTACTGGGGAGCTACACATTCTTTAAAATCATTAAATGTATTATACACAGAGCTGGCATATAAAGCCACGTTTATCTTGATATTATTATCCTGTAAGCCACTGCACAGCAGAACTCAGACTGAGATATGGAGGGATAGCATTCTTAGCCAATCAGGGCTCTACTGATTTGTAGGCTACTTCAACCTAACACTAAACATTTCTGAACCACGCAAGGGAAATAAAGAGTGTCATATGCAGTTGGGGGGGGGGGGGGGGGGCTTGTTATGGCACTTTTATGAATTTGAGTAAAACAACAGAGGTACTACGTTAGGAGAAGGCATATATATGACCTCATGAACATGCTGCTCCTCCTTCATTGTCCAATCACAAGACTGAAGGAGGTGATTAAGAGGATGGAACTACAGCATTTATTTCTTCTTATTGACAACCATCAGATGGGTGGGTACCATTACCATTATCTCGGACAAACAGGGTGTTAAACTGTACACATAGATAGATGGTTGCAAAAGTAAAGAAGCATGGAGTTGGGATCCTGAAATGATAAAACTACAGTAGTTCCACATTATAATAAATAGTTTCATGAAAATCCTAGTATTAGGCAGACTTACAGCACAATGTCCATACGCAACAGCTTGTATCTGAAATACATCAAGACTTTACATTCTTTTCTAAGGCCAGCCATAAAAGTTTCTTTGTCCATTTCTGAACCATTAAAGGGCAATAAAGGTCTCATAAGAAGTTGGAGGTGCTTGTTATGGCACATCTATGGATAAGAGTAATACATGCGCAAACACATGACTGCCCATCAGTAACCAGTCTATAGCACCGTTTAAACTAAAGCTGTGGGAGAAAACAATGAATACATTTGCATGTCTTACCGTACTGGGCAATGGAAAGGCATATTCAGCACCCTCAATTGAGCAATGGGAATCAGATTCTCAGTGAAAATTAGGTTTTCAACACTAATTTTACATAGTGATGAACTGTCCTTTTGATTGGTGAAACTAAAAAAATTGCCTACTGCAATGAACTTGAAAGCCGCAAACAGACCAATGCTGATCTACCAACATGAACTGCTTTATCAAGGACAAAACACATCTTCATACCTTTTGTTCCTCTTACCTCACATGGAAGCAAACCCTTTACATAGCCCCAGTCAGTCAGAGAGATGATCAGGAGAAGGATATGTTATGCCTACTGGAGCGGGGGTTGCAAGAGGATACCCAAAGTGAACATTTAGTGATTTTGTACAGTTCTGGCCATTTATCCATGGGCACACATGGCCCTAAATGTTAGTGTTCAGCCCCATCCAGCCACTGCATTTTTCAGCCTCTCATAGACTTTTACAGGCTGCCATCAGCGTGGAAGGATGATGCACCTGTGCCTTCCAGTTGCACAAAAAGGTCGAAATCTGAGGCACAGGGTTAACAAGTGTACATGAGGCCTAAGGCAGATATCTACTCAGGAAACCAATAAAATATATCATTTAACCATGTATTTCAAAATTTGTCTGCAGTAAACTCAATTATGGTGATTTAATGTGGGTTACAGCATTCTGTAAGTCATTGCAGCTCACAGCCCTGCCTCAATAACGAAGCCTATTTTTTGAAATTATATGACATACGCTAGAGTCTTTAACCCTTGACCCAAAACAGGTAAGAATGTATGAATCACTAAGTGTTCTAATAACTATCATTTGTCTGAACAATCCAGCTGTAAATAATACATGTGGTGTGCAGGCCTCAAAACCACAGGCAACTCTGTTGCTCTGTCTATCAATAAACATCAACATCAAGTACAAACCAGAAAACATTGTACAGAATAAAGAGACGAAAACATGGACAGCTGGGAATAAGATGAGAAATGACAGAGCTGTAGGGACTTTTAAAGCCCGAAGTAGATCTTAGCCTGGAGTAGCTTTGGAGAGGGCACTACCATCTCTATTCCACTGAGCTATTTCTGGGCATGGACATTAGCGGGTCATGAAACAGACTTAAGAAGACCTTTGATGTGTTTGTGAAGGCACTTGAGCTCTTATTTTCTCTGTAAGTTAATATAATGCATTCATGTCATGTAACTTTCCAGTACATCTTGGCAGCATTTCAATTGATTATTACAATAAAACGTGACTGAAAAGCTAATCTACTGTTGACAACCTAATTAATATCACATTATTTTTGTTTGTCAGTTTTGGAATTGTTGATTTTCCAGAATATATAAAGGCCATTTTGGGCAGGTTATCATTTATTTGGTTCTATATGGCTGCTTTAGGCAGATTGACATTGACATTGTTCTCGTGTGAGCAATGGAAGGCTATCATGGCATATTCCTTTCCACTGTCCTTATGGCTCCAAAATGTAATGGACTACATATTAATTGGTTTCAATCAAGTATGTAAATTAAATACTGAAATACGGATGGAGAGCACTATTAGACAGTAACGTGCAAATTTTTGCAAAAAAAAACCTGTGATGGGAAAGTATATAAAATGGATGTTATGGATGAATTGCATCAACTGTTTATTGGCCAATTAACATTGTTGTGGTGCATTTACTGGCATTATGTCGTGCATTATCGTGTGTTGTTTTAAAGCAGCCTATTGAAAACAAGGGACTAATAAAGCACCTAAAACATGTACAAAATTGGCCAATTTTTTCATGGTACAATAAACTGTAAAGCACTACCATGCATTTCAATGAGTTGTGGGGCACTGCAACTCAGGAGTCTTGGGGTGTCATTCAAAATGAGTGGCACTGCAACACAAGTAAGGTGCATTGCTGCACATTGTGGTAATGCACTTGTTACCACAAGGCAAGGATTAAAATGGCCCTTCATAATTAGTTATAAAAGCTATGTGTGACAGTGCTGTGCCCTGGCACAATTTGAAAAGGGTTTTGTGTCACCCTTGCAGTTTGAAAGGCTCAGGGGTGCTTGTCTCATACAGAGGAAACTGGATTTTCAGTTTCATCAGAGGTTGGGAAAACACAGTTTGGGTCCTGGAGTCGGAATTTTTCATAGAGACTTGGGAGGGATGAAAACCCCGTACACACGTAGCGATCGTCTTTTGTCCAGGGCTGTCCTGTCGGTTGAAAAGAGCTAAAGACTGCCCACAAATTTTGTCGGCCAACAACAGCCGACTGCAGAAGTGATGTCATGTGATGGTTAACTTTCCGTGTGATTTTTCTTCTCTGAGCATGCCCAGTCTTGCTCATCTGCTGTTTGTCGGCCGAATTCTGTACTGACTGAGGAACAATCGGCCGTTCTGGTGTTGGCCAACAAAAATTTTAGAGCCTGCACACCCGATTCTGTTTGGCCGAAAATTCGCAGTCGGTTGTCGGAAGCATCATACTAACAAGCCGACAATCGGCCAATCGGTCAGTGGCCGAATATTTACGGCCGACAATCGCTACGTGTGTACGGGCCTGAAGTCTCCAATCCTTGGTCCAGCAAACTGATTGTGCAGGTGTGTACAGGGCTTTTATTAGAGATGTAACTATGGTACAAGACAGGCAAAGCCCTAAATATTGGGGTCAGAGCTGCAACACTGAGAGTGTGATGAACATTTTTTTTGTGGCAGAGAAATGCTGAAAACCCCCCCTAAGGGAAACCAATGTGGTCAACTGGAATTTTTGAGTTAACAAAAGTGGGTAAGAAAAGCAGAAAAAAGAAGATTTATGTGAGTGGCTGTCTCCCAAATGCTATAATGCTTGAATCTGGTTCTCACACTATGTGAATTAAATCTTACAGTAGATGCATGTCAGGTATATTTTAGAGGCATGTTTATAAAGGAAATGCGACATTTACAAGATATTCATTGCATGTGGATCTTTATGGTGGATGTGTTTTAAATTGCAGCTTCCTGCTGTCGCCCCTCACTTTTTGACGTGTTACCAGTGACTGATTTAGAGGCTGCTGTGGCCACCTGACATTTCCTTTTTTTTCGTGTTGCATGCTGCCACATCGCAGAACTGTGCAACACCAAAAAAAAAGAAAGAAAGCCACCACTGCTTCTCTGAAGCTGAAATTCAGAGCCATATGCAGTTTTCTTTCCCTGCGCCAGTCATATGACAGAGCTGAACGGAGGACTCCCCCTGAGGCCCTATTCACACCTCAGCATTTTGTAGCTTGAAGCTCCAAAACGCTGGAGGACAAAAAATCTATTATTCTCTATGGAGATGGTTCACATCTCCACTCCAAATTTGCCCGAAGCCAAATGCCTAAAGCTCAAACAAGTTCTGGAGCTTTTTTTGTCGCTCAAATCGGGCGGATTTGTGCGTTTGTGGCGCGTTTTTAATCTCATAGAAATAAATAGAAAAGCGCAATGTGCGTGTTTTTGCACGTTTCTGCGCGCGTTGTTGCATGTTTTTCTGCTCAGGTGAAATATATTTCCATAAAGGAAATTTCATAACAATACATAGCAAATGCGCAGATCTCCATTTTGTTTGTTTTGTTTTAGCAGCCATGGGAAGCAACATGGATGAGGCAGTATCTCTATTAGATCTGGAGAATTGTATTTGGATGGTTAAGCAGCACCCCTGCCTCTGTGATTCAAAAGATCCATCAAGTCCCGAGCGCACAAGAGGAGGGCATGGGAACAGATTGCCAGCCAAGTATTCCCAAACTGGGCAGACTTAAAAGGCACTGCAAAGGATGATAAAGGTAAGATAATCCCATGTAAACCCAACCACACCCACCCGAGTGAGATGCTATAACTTTTTATTTATTTAATTATCTATACATGTTAAATAAATATAACTTACTAGACCCACCCACCGTCCCTCTCCTCCTCTTTTGCCCTGCATGTAAGGTAAACCAGATTCCTATCACCAGAAAACCAGTACAAGCTTATGCTCATACTCCGTTGCATTGCTCACGTGCTCATACTTATGAGAAAAGGGGCAATAGATGTGCAATTCCAGTTCATCTTGGCCACATTTCTGCACAGAGAAATGTACTGAGTCGGTACTGCTGCCAGCAAAATACGTGTTCTGCTTTACAGAAACACAGGATCAAAGCCTTCCCTGCTAACAGAACAACAATCTGCCTTGTTTACATACACAGACTGCCATTCTGCTTGTGTCCCGAATGATCGGCGGGTCCCGGCAGACATTGAATCCGCTGGACCTGCTGATTGGCTCCCATTGTGTCCAATCACAGCGGGAGTGGGTTGCCAGCAGCGCGCCCCAGACTAGGTACGTGATCTGGCACAGAGCGGCCGCCCTGCCGCAGTAAATGCACGTGGGGCGGTCGCTAAGCGGATATAAATCAATGTAACATCCAATCAATGTTCTGCACAGGCAGCTACTCACATTCTTGTCCAAACATATTTTTTTATTTATTTACAGAAACAATATGATATTGTCTTGCAAAAATCATTTTAAAATGATTTTATATTCTAAGAAATCTATAGACAAAAATAACAAACTTAAAAAATGTGCTTTCTATAAATTACACATTTTATTTTAAAATTTGTCAAATTTGCAATGACACAAATTATAATTCTAGTACAAAGCATTTGGGAAGGTAAAAATTAAATACATTTTTATTTATTTTTTTACATTTTTTTAAAATGTCACATTAAAAAAATAAAGGAACAACGTGAATAATTATAAAATAGTTTAAATGTTAATGATTAAAAAAATGAAATAAAAAAATCAGCAGAAAATAAAAGATATGAAGAGAATGGAATGCAGGAGGTGGTTAGGGATAATCAGGGGTAAAAACAAATACATTTATTATTATTTATTTATTTATTGTATTTTTTTTTTTTTCTGGTACAGTCACTTTACCTGAGATCAAAAGCTTCTAAACAGTGTTGCAAACACTTTTCAGAAGATTTCTTACACAGCAGTGGCTGTAGCAGCTCCTGTTCTGTAGAGCAGCCACATTGCTTGTAACACGATCTGTGACTGGGGGAGAGTCTAGGTCACATGATTCTCTCCTCCATTCACAGATAGTGTTGAGAGACAGGAAGAAGACAGGCACCCCTACAGTGAAGATTTCTCTAGGATCCTGTTGCCTGCACAAAATGGGACATACTTCATCACAGGTAAGTGATGTGACTAAAGCTGTAGGGATTATTTGTTTAAACTTCAGCTTTAAAGTAATTTTTATGTGATTTTGATATTTTACATAGTTGCACTTAAATTTATTTCTATTGTATTAAAAATAGAATTTTGTAGATTAACCATTAAAGTGAGCTCTGTATTTGACTCCAGAACATGGAAGCAGCTATTGCTGACCTCCCTATAAAAACGCTGTTTGCCTTGCTACAATACCAATCTGATCTTAATTCATTCTAAGCCAATTACTTGAATAAGCATGCAGTATAGTTAGAGTGAAGTCACAACTTCTGATCTGCATGCATGGTTATGGCTGATGACTTACAAAAGACCGAATCCGTCAGATCGTTTCGTTACAATGTTTCTTTACTGAAGTTTTGAGAATTTATAAAAAGCCACAAATTGGCAAATGGGTTAGCAATAGGTTGACATGGGGGAGATTTATTAAAACTGGTCCACTCACAATCTGGTGCAGTTGTGCATAGTAACCAATCAGCTTCCAGGTTTTATTGGCAAAGCTTAGTTGAACAAGCTGAAGCTGATTGGTTACTATGTACAGCTGCATCAGATTCTGTGTGCACCAGTTTTAGTAAATATCCCCCATAGAAGGCACATAGATTATCTAAAAAATAAAGATACATCAAATAGTATGCTAAGAAGACGTGGAAGCACACATTTCAGATGGTAGTAATCTAACATGTTACAGGCTTAGTGACCTTGTCATAAAAAAGAGAAAACAAGGGAAGGGGGAGACATAAAAAGAACAAAAACATATACACTTTAAAAAAGCATAAAGGTCAACAGCCTTAAATTGTACATTAAGATTCGATTGTAGTGTGTTTCTAATAGTAGTGCATGTACTAATTTTGGTGCAGTGCAATTTCATTGCATTAAAAATGAATGGGCTGAAATTGCACCTCACTAAACCACATGTGAATTGCACAGGAACGTGTAGCTTGTTCGTGTGTGATGCCTAGTGTACACCGGCCCTACAGGGGTCACACCAAAATGAAGTGCGGGAAACGTGTGCGATTGTGGCCACCAGTACCATACAGTTTGGAGCAGTGCAGTCTGAAAAGTATTTTGCTTTCACTACTTTTTCTGTGTTTCACATTCTGCTGTCAAAGTGCATTTTGCAGCCCATTCAAATAAACGGGCTGTCAAAACCGCACCACAGAGGAAAGTAGCTGTAACCTAGGACTAGGAATGAGCTCAGTTACGTTGAGATCCTAGTCCAAATCCACCTGTGCAAGCCCACAAGGAAGTTATCACTATACTGGGCCAACCATATACAGCCAAGACATTCCCCGCCACTTATTTTTGTGTGGAATGCCCTGGTCGCAGATAATTTGACGAATACACTTGATATGTGGCTTCCTGCGCTCATCCCTACTTAGGACACATGGATAGAATCTATAAAACAGGTAACAAAGTACAAGTCAGTACTAGTTAGCCAAAGGCATGGCTGGGCAGTTGGGAGATTCTTTCACTGTGCGATCACTCTTCGTGATGACCCACAACTACTCGTCTATGTATAGTGATCATGCTATGATGATCCTGGCTGTGGTGGTTCCCAATCCACAGCAGTCATTCCAGTGAATATTCAGCATGTGGAACGCATGCTTCTGGATAATCGACGCATAACCTGTTGTGAAAGTGCAAAAGAGGTGACCCCCTCGGAGGTCAGCATTTCATCACTAATGAGGAAGTGAAGCAGCCTGTCCTAGGCTAGTTCAGGCGTATTGACAAATCTTTCTATGCCGAAGTTTTCCAGGCATTAATTTAAAACGCTGGGATAAGTTTATACATGTAGCAGGAGAGTATGTTAAAATATAAATGCACTCCTTAAATTTTGTTCTTTAATTATATAAACTCAAAAGTCCTGGTTTGACTTAAACATGAGGGGCATTTTTTCTGTTTCCTTTATCTGCCAATCAAAGGGGTGATGTTTGATGGGCATATGATGTCAGTTAAAGCAACATTTCCTTGAATAAAATTTCTCCTATTGAACCCCTAATAACCTTGTGTGAACTCTAATTAACCCTAATTAACTCAATCTCCCCCCTCCCCCCTACTCTTTCCTTCACTCTGCTCCTTGACTATTATTTTGCATCTATTTTTCCTTCATTTTTCATTGTAAACCATTTATATTTTAGCTTTTATTTTATTCTTAATAATTTTGTTTGCTAATTTATTTTAGTGTCACATTGAAAAAATGTGCACATTTTTAAAAGGCCTTTGTATCATTTGTAATTATCTTGCATTGCTTTGTACTCAAAATGTAATTATAACGTCATTATAAATGGGACAAATTATAGAATAAAAGGTATACTTTTTAACTATAGTAAAATTCTTTTTTTAAATAACAGCGAAGTAGAAAAAAGTCTTAATAATTAGGTTTTTGACATTTTTATCTACATTTTTATCTACAGTAGATTACATAGAAAATAAAATAATTTTTGAGGATAATATCAAAAGAAAGCCACGTTTGTTCTGAAACAAAAATCAACTTATGTATTATTTTGTTTTCTTAAAGTGATTGTTTTTTTCTTTAAATAACAAACATGTTATACTTACCTCCTCTGTGCAGTTGGTTTTGCACAGAGCATCCTAGATCCTCCTCTTCTCGGGTCCCTCTTTGATGCTCCTAGCCCCTCCCTCCTGTTGAGTGCCCCCACAGCAAGCAGTTTGCTATGGGGGCACCTGAGCCGAGCGGCAGCTTCGTGTGTCCATTTAGACACGGAGCTGGCATTCGGCCCCACCCTCTCTCACTTCTGATTGGCTAACTGATTTTGAATGACTGCCGCGGGAGCCAATCGCACCACTGCTGTGTCTAAGCCAATCAGGAGGGAGAGTCCCGGAAAGCCGAAGGAACTCATGGACATTGATGGATATAGATGGGGCCCATGTAAGTGTTAGGGGGCTGAGGGAGGCTGCTGCACACAAAAGGCTTTTTATACTAATGCATTGAATGCATTAGGATAAAAAAAAAACCTCTGCTTTTACAACTCTTAAAAGCCTACGTGCAAAAAAAAAAAAAAAGAAGAAAGAAAGAAATCACCACAAAGGACATAACCTGCAGTCCTTACAATGTATCTTCTGTTAGGTGAAATCCTCCTCCTTTCATGCCCCCCAAGCCCCGACTCCATAATTTTCTAGCATCTAGGGGGTTAATAGGACTGTGAGAGCTGCCCAACTATGCCTGCCCTTGCCACCTAGCTCCTCCTTTCACAGAAGCCATACTACAGCTTTCATGAATAAAAATGTGATCTATGAATGGAGGACAGGCAGATGATTGAAAGGTCTGCCTCCTCCATTCATAGATTGAGGACACATTCTACTGGCTGTGGGTTGGCTTTTGTGCTTTTTATCTTGGCTGCATTTTAGCAAATGTAAAAGTTAATGGCTTTAAGCAATGATAAAATTATCAGTAAATAATAGGCCCTTAGTACAAATGTAAAAATTGCTCTGGTCCATAAAGAGTATACAGGTGCGAGAACTAAAGAAAGTAAAAGATGTTGTAAGGAAAGGATATGAAGAAATGACAAATTGCAAAAGGAGAAATTAGGATCAGTTTGTAAAATTGTACTTTAATTTTGATTGCTAGCATTTTGTGCAAATGAAAACCATTGCTGCCAGTTTTTTGTCCTAATGTTGGGGCTTTTTTTGTCTTTGGTTTTATTCTGTGGTTGATTTGAGGTCAGCTATTACTGTTTGCTGTTGCACTGTCTATAACTATAACTTTTTTTTTTTGCTACAAAGCTTCCTTTAAAAATGGGCTTTTGTTTTTATATTATTATGGGGTTTTCATTTACTGGGGGTATACTGCCCCATGGTGTTCATGGGGCCAAAAATTCATGTTAAACTACATTTTTTAAATGTATCCCTCAAGCCTGTGATATAAAGAATTTATACATTTTTAATGTCTTCTTCCCAGCTGCATGAAAAAAGGCCCATTCCCCCTGTATGGTATTTTTATTTACTGCATTTGTAAATTATCCTGCAATGAATGCTACGTGTGGGTTCTTCGAATTTCAAGAATAAATCATTGAATCCTCTGCAAATTTAACCTAGGTAGAATAATTACTGAGCAGGCTTTAACAGTCTGTGATACAATGATTAACTTACACCAACCTCTATTTCCTCCAAGGCGACCGAGATGAGCTTTAAATGCTAGCAAGATGGCACTCTTCCCCATCATGTCTACATCAAATTTCTTCTGCATACCTTCCTTCATGCTGGCGATGATGTGATATGGAGGCCACCCATGCTCATATCTGGTGGACATGTCCAGTTCTGCGACCATTTCGGTCAGATATCAAAACTCTAATCTCACAAATTTCTGGGTTCCCAACTCCTGACGATCCTTGGATTGTGCTCTTTCACAGCTCCCAAGACTCTCCTAAAATGTATAAATGTTTCATAATACCCCACCTATTGAACCCTGCTAAATCCCTAATCCCTGTACTTTGAAGAAAGACACAAATACCTTCTTTGAGATCCTGGTTACAAGCAGTTGATCATACTTACACCATGGAAGACCTTACTTTAGAACTCCATAACACTCAATCATCTTTCACTAAGATGTGGGAATGTTGACTGGCCTTCAGGTCCACTCCACGCTACGCAGATATCATGTATTCTAGTTAGAGTTAATCCTGCTTGAATGATCATGTCCCTATTTTGGTTATTTTTTCTTGTCACTTTCCACTAAAAAGCATGTTATTAAGCTGTAAACAGTACTAAAATCCCTGGCAAAAAGTATAGAATCGCCATTTTTAAAAAATGTTAATTCAATTGTTTATTTGTGTAGAAAAAAAACGTATCACAAACATGCCTCAAATCTATTTTTATTTAACATTGCAACCTTTTGGCTTTAAGAAACACTTAAAAAAATAAAAAAAAAATAATAAAACTGAAGTTAGTTGCAACTGTTTTTGCAGATCAAGCAGAAAAAAAAAATATGGAATCACTCAATTCTGAGGAAAATATTATGGAATCACCATGTACTTTGTAGTTCTAAAAAAAAACATCTGCATCAGAATACATCTGCTAACTAGTCTGCAGTTAAAAAAAGAGTGCTTGCACACCTTGGTGAACTGTTGCACCAACCGCATTGACATTAATCATAGCTCCAACACTAGAGATGTCAGTTGAAACAAAATGGGGGATTATAAAACTTCTCCAAGAAGGTAAATCTTAACAGAATGTTGCAAAAGATGTTGGCTGTTCCCAGTCAGCTTTATCTAAAATCTGGACCAAGTACAAATCGAATGGAATGGTTGTTAAAGGGAATAATACTAGTAGACCAGGGAAGACATCAAAGCGTCAAGATATAAAACCTAAAGCAATATGCCTTGAAAACAAAAAATGCACAACAAAACAAATGAAGAACAAATGGTCAAAAACTGAAGTCAATGTCTCTGACCAAACTGTAAGACATTGCCTAAAGGAAATGGGATTTACATACAGAAAAGCCAAACGAAAACCATCATTAACACCTAAACAGAAAAAAACAAGGTTACAGTGGGCAAAAGAAAAGCAATTATGGACTGTGGATAACTGGATGAATGTGATATTCAGGAATGAATCACTAATCTGCATTGGCCAGGTTGATGATTCTGGAACTTTTGTTTGGTGCCGTTCCAATGAAATGTATGAAGTTGTCTGAAGAAAACATGCAAATTTTCACAATCACTGATGATATGGGGTTGCATGTCAGGTAAAGATACATTGGAGATGACAGTCATTTAATCTTCAATAAATGCACAAGTTTATATTGGGATTTTGGACACTTTTCTTATTCCATCAATTAAAAGGATGTTTGATGATGATGACATCATTTTTCAGGATGATAATGTATCTTGCCATAGGGCAAAAGCCGTGAAAACTTTCCTTCAAGAAAGACATATAATGTCAATTGAAAAGCTGATGGAAATTAAAAAAATGGTTCTTGACAAGGCTCCAACCTGCTAAGCTGATCTGGCAACTGCAATAAGAGAAAGTTGGAGCCAGATTGTTGAAGAATACTGTTTGTCAATAGTTAAATCCGTGCCTCAGAGAATTCAAGCTGTTATAAAAGCCAGAGGTGGTGCAACAAGGTACAAGTGGTCTACTTTGGGGTTGTAGAATGAGCTAAAGACAGTTGGTCTACCGTGGCACCTCCCCCTATTTCCTCTTTCTTATGCTATCTTTACTTTGCTCTGTCTCCCCTCCCCTCTTTCTCTAATCTCTTCTACACCCTGGAAAAACTACCTGAGATGTTTGTATATGCATAATCACTATGTAAACTCCATAAGTGGTTATAAATTTTTGTTACTCCATTTTTCTCTGTAACACTTTACTATTATACCTCATGTCAATAAAAACTTAATAAACAATGATTAAATTCACAAAGCCTGACTAATTAATATGGATCTTTCCCTAGTGGTATGAATGGTATATATTTAGCACAACCTTCCAGAGTGTTTTCTTTTACCGTGGCCTTCAAACCTATAGTGTTCTGAGCTTTCTTTACTGATGTCTTCTCCCCATAGGGGTTATGTGTTAGATAAGTCTCTCTTTCTAGAAGGCTGCTACAAATTGCTATCCTACTAATGGATAATGAGTGTTTTAGCTTTAAAGAAGCACCCACGGTTGTCTCTCACTTGAGAGAAGTAGGCCTTATTTACCCTTGTGTGGCTCTGCGAGACACATTTTGCGTGGGCAAGGCAGCCCATTCCTTTTAATGAGCTGCCATGCCTCCTGAGACCCAGGGAAAAGGTGAAGCAGGGCCATTTTTGAAGTCGAAACCTGCATGGAAACTGCAAGTGCAGTGTGGTTCCCAGTGCAGGAAACATCTGCTGCCATTTCTATGTGCGAGCAGGAGCCATTAGGATTACTGGCACCCACACAAATCTCCTGCATTTTTCTGTGCAGGTGGTTGCAACTGCAGAAATGAATGCGGACCCGCATCAGGGACCGCCCGCATGAGTGTGAACCAAGCCTTAACGAGTGACTGGATGAGGGAGAATTTAAACGTTTTCAGCTGTTCTGATTTAGTTAAAATGCTGCTATTGGATCACTTCAACTATTGTCAGTCTGTGTTTTGGGACAGAATGTGATTTGGGGCATCCCAATTGTTCCTCACTATTTTTCCCTTATTCTGCAGATTGCAAATAAGTTGCTGTTTATGTTATTTCTACAAAGTAACTGGCACCCAAGTTATTTCCTAACAACCCTTGGGACACTGGTGATAATGCAGCTGGTTGATCCAAAGTTTAGTATTATGGCTATGTTTTCAGCACAGACTAACCCCCCACCAGCTTCTAACTGCTGCCTTTTAAGTGTAAGGATGGCCATAGATGGATCAGTTTTCACCATCAGCCAAAGTCCTGATGGAAAAAAATGAATGGATTCCCCCTTCCACACAAGCGAGGTGGATGGAGGAATCCTTTCCACTGAGCAATTGTATTCTGATAGCAGGGACTCTTCTGTTGTCAGAATACACTGATCAGCACGGCAGCCAATTGACTGCAGGCGCTGATCAAATTAATATTTTCCAACATTCCTGTTCAAGATTAGCTGATCCTTAGACTTCCCTCGAGAGGGAATAGCCGATAATGGATCACAATTCAACCAGTCCCTGCTGAATTGACTAAATTTCAATTAATCTATGGCCAGCTTTAGAGAGTGTTTTTACCTATTAACCCTCATCGGATTACCTACGTCCATCGTTATTATGCGCATGATGTGACTTAGCCTGTCTGGGTTTTTTTTTTTTTTTTTTTATTATTTTACTATATGTCATACATTTTAAATTGTATCTAAACTAAAAGACTAAACTGTTATACAGTGCCTTGAAAAAGCATCCATACTCCTTGAAATTTTACACATTTTGTCATGTTACAACCAAAAACGTAAATGTATTTTTTTGGGGTTTTATGTGATTATTGTGACTCCAACTGTTGTAATAGTGACTTATTCCTTGCTGAGACCTATGCCTGGCCTGTATAAGCAGATATAATCAACGCGGACAGTCGTTATCAGATAGCTGAACTTACCAAAACACGTCTATTTCATCCATGAAATATTTGTTGGCTACAGCAGTTACAGCAGACAACAAGATGTGGCAGATGATTGAAAGACAGTATTTTGCAGGTCAAAACAAGGGATGGCCTTGCGGTTCACCCGGCGGTTGGTTCGCGACAACCTTTGCTCGTTCGCAGCCCGCCGATTTTGCGAACACATGGCGTTGTTCGCGGTGGCCATATTAGTTTACATTGGGGAGAATTTTGACCCATGACACAGCCATCAGGTGGAACAGGACAGCCAATTGAAACATTGCAGCACATGGACATACCCCCTACCCTATAAATAGACCTGAGCTGGCGGCCATTTCACATTCTGCTTTTTGTTAGTGTAGGGAGAGGTCTGCTGTGTGCACCAGGGACAGATTGTCAGTGACACAAATCGCTCTGTTAAGATCCACAAAAGTCCTTTTAAGGGCTGGTATTTGGTATAGGTCTACAGTCTCTTTTGTCAGTGTAGGGAGAGGTCTGCTGTGTGCACCAAGGACAGATCATCAGTGACACGAATCTCTCTGTTAAGGTCCACAAAAGTCATTTTAAGGGCTGGTATTTGGTATAGGTGTACTGTCTCTTTTGTTAGGGTAGGGAGAGGTTTGCTGTGTGCACCAGGGACAGATCGTCAGTGACACAAATCGCTCTGTTAAGGTCTACAAAAGTAATTTTAAGGGCCGGTATTTGGTATAGATGTACAGTCTCTTTTGTCAGTGTAGGGAGAGGTCTGCTGTGTGCACTAGGGACAGATCGTCAGTGACACAAATCGCTCTGTTAAGGTCCACAAAAGTCCTTTTAAGGACTGGTATTTGTTATAGGTGTTTAGTGCACTATATAGGGGTGTAATCCACTTATAATATACTTTGTAATATAGAAAGCATATTATAGTGGATTTGTATTGTGCTCTGTGCAGCATTGTGACTGGTGTGTTGAGCGTTTCTACAGCAATACTACAAACAGTGACAAAAGCACTTTTAAAGTATTATAACTGGTGTGATAGACCAGTGGCCCCCCAATACCACATATTGAAGTGGGGTGTTATCTGAGTATACGTTTATATGTGTATTTGTGTCCTGCAACAATATTGCCTCTTTTTCTGCATTTACTCTGCTACACACAGTGCCAAACTCATTGGCCAATTTTTTGTACAACTGGTGCGATAGACCAGTGGCCCCCCAATACCACAGATTGAAGTGGGGTGTTATATACCTTGTTCCACATATACTCTGCTTCTCTAGAGACTTTTGTCACAGGGTAATTTAAAAAATGACAGGCACAGGAAGAGGCAGGCCCTTACGCAGGGGTGGTAGGGGTAGGGCAGGAATAATAGGCCGGAGCCAAAGTGTGAAGTTTCAGAAGGTGCATTCGATTACGTCAAAGGACGCACCACACTTGGTTGAGTAGCTCACTCAGCCTTCCTCTTCTGCACCCTCCTCATCCTCTCTATCTGCTTCCTCTTCACTCTCTGCTGTGTGCACCCCCAAAGACACCACCACCACCAATACCACCACCACCATATACCCTCCGCTTGAGTCACTGGAATTATTTTTCGATCCATCACAAGACATTTGCGATGCGCAGCCACTGTTAGCATCGGATCAGAAGGAGGAGGTAGCAGCAGCCACCACTCAGCAGTCTGATGACAGTACCCAGATCAGCCCAAGGAGGTTGGTCCCCGCTGTTGCTGCCTACTCCGAGATCTCGAATGTTAGTGGTGGGGAAGGTGACGTGGATGATGAAGTGTCTATGGACGTCACATGGGTGGCCACAAGAGAGGAAGAGGGAGAGATGGACCAGCAGATAAGGAGGAGAAGCAGGCGTAACTTGCATTGCACAAGAGGTACAAAGCAGACTGCAAATGTATCAGGAGCAAGCCATAAACCATGTGCAGTCACATCTGGTGTTCCCAGGACGCCAACACGTGGCTCCACAGTTTGGGCTTTTTTTAGTGTGTCTGCTGCTGACAACAGTGTTGCCATCTGCAGCCTTTGCAGTCAACGCATAAGTCGCAGTAAGCCCAACACTCACCTAGGGACGACCGCCTTAAGAAGGCACCTGAACTCCCATCACCGAGCCCAGTGGGAGCAGCACCATCAGAACCCACAAAGCCACATTCCAGGCTCTCACCGTCCTGCCTCTTCTCCTTCTCCTTCTCCTCTCTCCTCACAATTGTCCTCCATTCCACCTTCCATGATGCCGTCGTCACGTTGTTCTGGAAAAAGGCAGGCTTCCATAACCCAAATGTTGGAGTGTAAAAAAATGATGACGCCGGATAACCCTCTTGCCCAACGTTTGACTGCTGGCTTGTCGGAACTTATAGCCTGCCAACTACTGCTATATCAACTGGTGGACTGGGAGGCCTTTTGGAAATTTGTAGCCATTGGAACACCACAATGGAAGGTCCCAGGCAGGAAATATTTCTCGCAGAAGGGCATTCTAGAGCTGTATGACCATGTTCAGCAGCAAGTGAATATATCTCTGGCACACAGTGTTGGTGCCAAGATTCATCTGACCACAGACACATGGTCTAGCAAACACGGGCAGGGAAGGTATATCACTTTTACTGCCCACTGGGTGAACCTTCTGACGGCCGTCAACCATGTATCCCGTGGCACCCGTGTAGATTTGGTTGTACCGCCACGGATTGCATGCAGGCCTGCCTCTTCTTCTCCTCCTCCTCCTCCTCCATCCTCCCTCCCCTCCTCGGCTGACTCCTCCTTTTCCGCTGCTACCGTCTCTTCCGCTGCGCCGCCCAAGATCCCCAGAACCTATTCCACATGCCAGGTGAGACGTTGCCATGCTGTGCTGCGTCTGTTGTGCCTGGAAGCCTAGAGCCACACTGGTCCTGCACTCCTTTCAGCTTTGCATTCACAGGCAGATCAGTGGCTGACACCGCTCAATTTGACAGTTGGTAAAGGGATGTGCGACAACGGTGCCAATCTGCTGAGCGCGCTGAAACAGGGCAAAATAACACACGTGCCATGCATGGCACACGTCCGGAACTTGGTCGTGCAGCGATTCATTGCCAAATACCCTGGGGTTCAGGACGTCTTGCGGCAGGCCAGGAAAATCTCGGGCAATTTCAGAAGATCTTACACAGCCATGGCTCACCTTGCTGACATTCAGCGGCAACACAACCTGCCCGTCAGCTGTCTTATTTGTGACTGCCCGACGTGATGGAACTCAACGTTGCATATACTTGATAGGCTGCTCCAGCAGAAACGTGCAGTTAACTACCTGTATGAACGCTGCGGCAGGACAGGTTCTGGGGAGCTTGGGTTTTTTTCACCTTGCCAGTAGCTGCTTATGCGCGACGCAAGCAGACTTCTGTGGCCATTCAATGAGATCACCAAACTGGTCAGTCACGGCCAGGGCGCCATCAGTGACATCGTACCTTACGCCTTCTTTCTGGAGCGTGCATTGCGTCGTGTCATTGATCAAGCCATCGAAGAGCAGGAGCAGGAAGATGAGGAAGTCGCAATGTTGGATGAATTCCCAGGGGGTGCTACTCCATCTGAGACAAGTCAACAACAGGAGTCTGAAGAGGAGTCAGAGGAGGATGGTGCCAGGGTGGATGAGGAGGAGCAAGAAGAGCATGCTTTAAACCTTTCTGGAATCCCTGGTGTTATCCGTGGATGGGGGAGGAGGACGACATTATCCTGGATGATGAGCTGGAGCCAGGCCACTACACCGCTTCCAGTTTAGTGCGAATGGGGGCCTTAATGCTCCAGTGTTTTAAGGGGGACGTCCATAAAAAGCATAAAGGGCAAGGACCAGTACTGGGTGGCAACGTACTTAGGTACTGACAGGTGTCTGACTACATCGGGTTAACGGTCGATGTGGACGCTCTGAGGAGTGATGAACCCCTGGACTACTGGGTGGGCAGGCTTGACCTCTGGCCAGAGCTTGCACAATTTGCAATGGAACTGTTGGCTTGCCCCCCATCCATTGTCCTGTCCAAAAGGATGTTCAGCGCAGCAGGGGGGATCGTGACCGATAAACGCACTTGCCTAGCTCATGACAGTGTAGACTACCTTACATTTATAAAAATGAATGAGGCATGGATCTCTGAGGAATTCAACGCATGTGACCTGTAGACCATGTTTGAGTACAATTTCTCATGACAGGCCACAAATATCCGCCAGACCGCCATCCACCCACAACAATTCATGGTCCTTGTCTTCACTAAATACAGCGGCATAAAAAGGCATTTCATGTCCATTGAATGCCTAATTTTTGGGGCTTTTCATGGCCGACAATTATTTTTTCTGTCAATGCCTAAAGTACCTCCAGCCACAGAATACTACGTTCTTAGCTGTCAGGTAAGCCCATGCGGGCAAATTTTTGGGGGCCTTTTATGGCCGACACTTACTTCTTTATCCTGTGAATGCCTAATGTCCCTTCAGCCACATAATACAACGTTCTTAGCTGTCAGGTAAACCCATGTGGGCTAATTTTTGGGCCCTTTTATGGCCGACACTTCTTTATCCTGTGAATGCCTAATGTACCCTCAGCTACAGAATACAACGTTCTTAGCTGTCAGGTAAACCCATGTGGGCTAATTTTTGGGGCCTATACTGGCCGACACTTACTTCTGTATCCTGTCAATGCCTAATGTTCCTTCAGCCACAGAATACTACGTTGTTAGCTGTAAGGTAAACTCATGTGGGCTAATTTTTGGGGCCTATACTGGCCGACACTTACTTCTGCATCCTGTCAATGCCTAATGTACCTTCAGCCACAGAATACTATGTTCTTAACTGTCAGGTAAACCCATGTGGGCTAATTTTTGGAGCCTATACTGGCCGACACTTACTTCTGTATCCTGTCAATGCCTAATGCACCTTATGCCACAGAATACTATGTTCTTAACTGTCAGGTAAACCCATGTGGGCTAATTTTTGGGGCCTATACTGGCCGACACTTACTTCTGTATCCTGTCAATGCCTAATGTACCTTCAGCCACAGAATACTACGTTCTTAGCTGTCAGGTAAACCCATGTGGGCAAATTTTTGGGGCCTATACTGGCAACACTTACTTCTGTATCCTGTGAATGCCTAATGTACCTTCAGCCACAGAATACTACGTTCTTAGCTGTCAGGTAAACCCATTTGGGCTAATTATTGGGGCCTATACTGGCCGACACTTACTTCTTTATCCTGTGACTGCCTAATGTACCTTCAACCACAGAATACAATGTTCTTACCTGTCAGGTAAACCCATGTGGGCTAATCTTTGGGGCCTGTACTGGCCGACACTTACTTCTGTATCCTGTGAATGCCTAATGTACCTTCAGCCACAGAATACAACGTTCTTAGCTGTCAGGTAAACGCATGTGGGCTAATTTTTGGGGCCTGGAATGGCCGACACTTACTTTTTTATCCTGTGAATGCCTAATTTTTCAGACTGGAATTAAAAATCAATAGGTCTGTAAAGGTTCCGCCAAATTGTGGAATGGATGTGGACCCATTTTACAGATGTGTGAATGGACCCTATATGTATTTGACATGTATTTACCGGCTGCTGTCAGTTCTGGCTGATTTAGGAAAAAAATATATATTTTTTGCTGTAAAAAACCCATGTGGGTTAATTTTTGGGGCCTATACTGGCCGACACTTACTTCTGTTACCTGTGAATGCCTAATGTACCTTCAGCCACAGAATACAACGTTCTTAGCTGTCAGGTAAACGCATGTGGGCTAATTTTTTGGGGCCTGGAATGGCCGACACTTCATTATCCTGTGAATGCCTAATTTTTCAGACTGGAATTGAAAATTAATGGGTCTGAAAACGTTCCGCCTAATTGTAGAATGGATGCGCACCCATTTTAAAGATGTGTGAATGGACCCTATATGTATTTGACATGTATTTACCGGCTGCTGTCAGTTCTGGCTGATTTAGGAAAAAACAAAAAAAAACATTTTTTTGCTGTAAAAAATAAAAAAACATTTTAGGGCAACTTTTACAATTGCAATACTTCTGTTATGACATTGTCCATGTGGTGGGACTATTTGTGCACAGCTAGTAAGTCTTTTGTGGCTGCAAATATGACCTAAAGGTTTTTAAAGTTCGCCTCCCATTAAAGTCAATGGGACCCACCGCGAACTTGCAGTTTGCGGACATTTGAGAAAATTTGCGGCTGACGTTCGCGAACCGCCCCGGCCGATGTTCGTCCATCACTAGTCAAAACATGGTAATGTGTTCCCAGGATGCGAGCAGATTGCAAAAGGCCTAGACATACGTGGCCATCTCTTATCCCAAGCATAATGATGGAACAGGAAAAGGAAGTACATCACAAAATAGGAGGAGACAGGCGGAAACACAGAAAGAAAACACAGAAAGGCAGGTGCAACAACTGAAATAACCACAAGATGGCAGTTTAAAAACCAATTATATAGAAGTCAAATAACAATGGCTTATGAAAATTAACTATATAAATTCTCACAATAGGTGTAACAGCTCACCCCCCCCCCCCGTCTGGTATTGTAAATACCACTATGTTACATCATAACGGTAGGTATGCAAACGCAAAAAAACAATGGTGCAATTTGCAGTTGTCTTGAAGACCCGAAAGACAAGGAAAAGTCTTCTTGTGGTAGAAACTGAATCCAAAAAACCCGGGTAAACAAGTTCAGTCTCCAAAAGGCAAGAATAAAACAAGTTCTGCAATGAGTCTGAGGAAATTATTTACAGTTCCTTGTCTGGCAAACTTTACTTACCTTCATCACCAGGAATGGTCTTTACAATGAGCCCCATGAGCCATTTGATTATTTCCGCTTGCTGGTCTTTAAGCAGAACAAGGTCTCTAACTTCGAGGTTATGGTTCAGACGTTCTCCTTTTCTGCGTCCTTGCAGAAGAGAAAGATTCTCCATCTTCCAACAATTCCAGAAGCAGTTGGCAAGGTGTTGTACTCGCTTCCATTGCTCACACTGCAAGTTCCCCGCTTTAAAGTCTCCAGGTAGAACAGGAACAGACCCAAGCTTCTGGTAAGAAGAGCAGCTGGAGTAAGGATGGTTTGAGACTCTGGATCTGTAGATACTGGAATGAGCTGTCTTGAATTGATTTTGGGAGACACTTCTGCCTGAAAGGTGGTTAAACTCTCATGAGTAAGCCTTGTAGAGTTCAATCCATTAACATAGAGTCTGGTATCCTACGTGTAATGCCTATCATTCTCTCCCATGAACCACCCATGTGGGAAGAATGAGGAGGATTGAAAATCCAAGTACAGCACTTTTCAGCTAAAAAGTGCTGGATCGGCTTAGAATCAAGCTGTAACTCTTGGCCAGGCCCCAGTAAAGTTGGTTCCACAGTCAGATCCTAATTACTTCACTGGTCCTATGATGGCAAGGAAACCGCCTTAGAGCATTGATAAAACTGCAAGCATCCGTGGATTCTATTACTTCAATGTGTACAGCATGCACACTCTTGCAGGTGGACAGCACTGCCCATCATTTGCTATTTCTTGGCCACCTTGGGTTCTGTGTGCTGCTGCCATCCATGGCCCAAACACATCTAGACCAACATGAGTGAAAGGTGGGTCAGTACTTAACCTGTCAGCTGTTAAATCTGACATTTGCTGTTGCTGATGTTTCCATCTTAATTTGCAGCGTTGGACACAGTTGTGCAGCATGGTTTAAATCTGTCTTTTTGCTCCAACAATCCAAAGGCCTGCGGCTCTTATGGCACCTTCTGTGAAATATCTACCTTGGTGTTTAACCCTTTCATGGTATTGCCGTATGAGCAAGGTGGAGAGATGATGGCGACCAGGTATGATAAGAGGATTCTGTTCTTGCTGTCGGAACTTAGCTTTATTTAAACGTCCGCCAATCCTTAGCATGCAATAAAAAACAAGGTGATAACCGCGCTAAAGGTGACAAAAAAGGTAGGAAGCAGCGACTTCAAGTGTAACCACACCCTTAAATGATAAATAGAAAAATAAGTCGCGCTGAGTGAAAGGAAAAAACAAATCAATGTCCAACAATCAAATTGTCCCGACAATTTGATTGTTGGACATTGATTTGTTTTTTCCTTTCACTCAGCGCGACTTATTTTTCTATTTATCCTTAGCATGCAATGACTGTCAATGAATGGGTTCAGGTTGGCAGTTGGACTGTTTTTTGGAATGTCCTGCTTGTCACGGATACATTTCATTTCTGTGCTAAAGATATTCCGTTGTTCACTGCGTATTATGATCAGTCCACTTTCAGCAATGTCCTTTGCAGAAAGGAGTTTTTGGCATAAGCCTTGACAGTCAGCATCATTGGACAAACACAAAGACAGAGACTAGAGGCCCCATGGGACTTTAAAGAGACACACAGGGGACGTTAAAGGTACATGATATTATGACATGAAAAAATACATATAAAAATACATCAAGAAAAAATCAACAGTAGCAATGGTAATCATCAATGAAAAATAGAATTTAAGTACATACAAGATATAACTTCATCTATTTCTGACATTCTAATACTATGTATGTCATTATCAATCTGTACCCTAGGGATCTCAATGCGTTTTGTAAATTCAGTAGTTTGCTTCATCAGAAGAAACACAGATATGAGTAGTTAATGCCATAATCAGAGTCCTCTCATATAACCGATAATGTTCCTCTATGTCCATGATGCTGTTCCAATAGATATCATAGCATAGTATAAAAGAAAAATCCTTCCTCCTCTTGGGAGTGCAACTCTTCCCACCCGGAGTTGGGGACAGAAGGGGAATCAAGCCACGAATAAATAGGTGGTGCCTCCGGATATAGAAACCAAAAGATAGAGTCCTAGGACTCAATTGCCTGGAGTCAAAGTGGTCTGGCAGCGTTACCGCACCAAGATGTAAAAACATTGGACTTAATGTGATAGCAGTGAGCAATATGGACTAACCTTTCAATATTGCGTACAAGCCTTGTCCACTTGGAGAAATGTTCAAAGCGTTGACAACTCTAGGTGAATCTTTGCTCAGATTTGGTAACAAGAGTCTTGACTTCAGGACGAATCTCAGGATTGTTGTCAGGATCTAGAAGACTGAAGATCTCAGCTGTAGTTTCTTCTGTATGATCCAGTAGGAATTCAGGTCCTGTTAACCAAGAAGAATTTGCAAACACAACTGCAGACATTGATCTGGTGGCATGATCTGCAGGATTAAACTCTGATGGAAATGCCATTGCTTTAAGTATTTTCTGCTTCTTTCCACACGATTGCTGACATAGACATAGAAGCACTTTGTCCGATTGTATACGTAGCCCAAAACAACTTTGCTGTCTGTGTAGAATTTGATGTAATTTATCTGAATGTCTAGATCACACAATATAAAATGTACAATTTCTATGGCTAGCACAGTCCCACAAAGTTCAAGCCTGGGAATTGTGTGCTCAGGCTTAGGTGCTAACTTATTTTTGCCAAACAGAAACCCTACGTGAATATGATTGAAAGAGTCTCCTACCTTAAGGTAGGCAACAGGTGCTATGGCCTCAGTGGATGCATCTGAGAAGATGTGAATCTCATTTCTCTGACTTGCAGCAAGGGAAGCTGAAGTGTAGCAGCGTGGTATGCCAATTCCATCTAAGGCATTTAGAGATTGTTTCCAGGACTCCCATTTTGAATATTTGTCTGTTGGTAGTGGAGCATCCTAATCTTGAATAGTCTCTGATAGCTGTCTTAATATTGATTTTCCTTGCATGGTGATGGGAGCCACAAATCCCAGTGGATCCTATAGACTGTTCACCACTGACAGAACACCACTTTGGTAAATGGCTTGTCTGCAGTGCTGACTTGAAGTGTATTTTAATAAGTTCCCAGACTTCTCTGAACAGGAGGCATTTCCATTCTCTTCTCTTACTATGATGCAATGGAACATTTGTTCAATGTCAGCAGTTATGGCAACTAGATCTTTTCTGAAACTCATAAGTACTCCAACAAGGTTGTTGGTTAAGTTAGGAGCAGTGAGAAGAACATTATTCAGGGATACGCCTTGATGCTTAGCACTGGAGTCAAACACTACCCTGTTTTGCTTTGGTTTACGTGGATGATACACACCAAAGAAAGACAGATACCAGCACTCGTCGTGTTCTAGAAGAGGTGGAGCTGGTTCAGCGTGACCATTGTCAAAGATCCTTTTCATAAAGGCAATGAAATGATCCTTCATTTCAGGCCTGTTCTTTAGTGTTTGTTAAATCTGGATAAAGCTTGTCCATTATTGTTTGGAAGTCTGACTCTTGGAGTACAAAGAGGTAATGCAGCTGTTAGATTAGTCTTTGAAGAATTCACTGTCCATTATTGCGATGAACTCTCTATCTTCAATTGACAAGGCTGATCTGTTGTCCTCACATGTAGTACAAAACACTGTGCTACCTAGGTTTTCATCACAGGGGATGGGAGTAACATCAGATACCTGGATGATATCAAGTAGCTTCACCTTTACTTCATAATGATGAGGGCATTGTCTGAAGTGAGATGCATGCCCATTTCTTAGCACATGAGACTTAAAGAAGTTGATCTCAGATGGCGTGTGCATCCTGTTCAAGCATACATCGCCCACTATTACCCAGCCTAGATCAAGTCTTTGTGCATATGGGGCGTTGTCAGATTCATTGCACTGCTGGCACACTTTATGTACTCTGAGAATGTCTCTTCCCAGCAAGACTAAGATTTAAGCATCTATATCCATTTTCAGAAACCAGGTGCCTCAAGTGAGGATGGTGATACGCAGCTTCTGGAGTAGGAATTTCTTCCCTGTTGTCTGGTATTTGGTCACACTCCTCTTTGCCTTGATATGGGAGACCATGAACCAATCGGCCCTTCTGCCGGAGGTTTCTACATGACTACTCTGTTGAGAGTATATGGTGTACCATGTCCCTTTATGCCAAAGATCTCAAAGAATTTAGGTATAACCAGGGATCTGTTGCTCTGCTCATCTATTGTGGCATACATCCTGGTAGCTTTCTCAGGTTGATCCTTTGGATATATTTTGAGTAGACATACCTTGGCACATCATTTGTGGCTTGATCCTTCTCCACACACTTCAGTACATGAAGATGAAACATTTGTAGTGGCTGGAGCATGCTCCCCACCATGATTTGATGCAGATCCAAACACAATATTCCCCACGCACACATTCAAGATAACTGGCTTTTCAATGATGCTGTGTGCTGTAATGATCATAGGTTGGAAACCATGGATACTCAAAGTGAAGAAATGTCATCAGCGCACCAAGGATTCCTCAAAAGGGTCCAAAAAAGTTATTTCATGGTCACATAATATACAGCAACGTTTCAGAGCCCCTTTGTCAGGCAAGTGATTTGATGCAGGGTTCAATGTAGATGGCGTCTGTGGATTGTCTGGAATTGGAGCAGGATGCATAGCTGTAACGTGTTTGTCGCTACTGCATTCTGTGCACTTGATGACAACTTTACAATTTTTAGCAAAATGGTCATCGGAGCAACAGCACCTTTAGCATTTTCCAAGTTTCTGGAGAATCTCCCTGCACTCTTGAACAGTCTTGGCCCTAAGCCCACAACATTTCTTAAGAGGTTGAGGTTTTTTGGTGAATAGGGCACTGACAATTAGGATCCTTGTCTCTATCGCCCAAATCATTCTGGTGATCAGGTTAGTATACGGGAGGTGAGATACCTGTCCTTTTAGTAGATACAGCTCTATTTAAGTCTCTATATTTAGCTACTTTTAATCATACTTTAAAGATGATGATGATGATGATGAAGCAGGCAGGCTAGACTCACATAAGCTAAAGCTGGGATCGTTTTTTTAATTCAGTCTTGTTCAATGATGAAACTGCAAAAAGATGAGAATGGTGGAAAAGATACATTATAGTCTCTTTTATATCTTGAGCCCTGTTGTGCCCACTTCTCCTGCAGGTTGTATTGCAGTTTAGACACCACTGGATTCACGCCATGAGCAGTGTCCAGAAAGCTTAGCCAAGGTTTACAAGAGTCTGCCTTTGCCAACACTAATTCCATGAGGAAGTCGCTTAGTTCTTGAAGCTTACAAAGATCGTTGCTAACTATTTTTGGAAAGTTTTGCAGTTTTTTGAATAGAGCGCTTTCTATGACTTCAAAACTACCATAGGTTTGCTCAAGTCTTGCCCATGCAGCAGCAAGACCTGCATCTGGGTATTCCACATGTACTGCTCTCAGTCTTTTAACATGATCTGCAGATTCTGGCCTAAGCCACCTTATGAGAAAATCAAGTTCCTTCTTGGCAGTTAGATTATGATCAACAATAGCAGCTTTGAAGGATGATCTTCAAGCCCTATAGTTCTCTGGATAATAGTCGAACTTTGAGAGGCTGATGTTTATGAGCTTGCGGTGAATCATATATCTGGCAAAGTCAGATAGGTCTGATCTCTCACTCTTTGGTGCCAAAGTAACTTGTGGGACCCCTTAGGTGTGAAAGTTCTCTGATGAATAAGGTTGAGGTTTATAAGGATAAAATGATTTTGCAAGAGCATTTAGCTTAGTCTCTAAGGCTTCTACTGGCTCTTGCTTGAACTGTGGCTTGTCACTGGGATTCACCTTGTGGTTGACAGGAGGTGATGTGTTTTGCTGTGTAGTTGCGTTGTGGACTTGAAGAGGCTCAGGCTTTTGCAGGTTGGAGGTCTCTGACAGTTTGGAAATCCAAACAGTAATGTTAGTTGGCGGTACAGGAGATGACTCTGTATCATTGCAAACACTATGCCTTAGCAAATATTCACTGGTGCGTTTCAACTGGATCTTCCAGTTCTGCTGGAAGAAAACAGTCCGAATTAGTACTTTCTCCCATGTGCTTGTTCAAGGACCTTTAGCCTTTTTAGCCTTTCCATTTGCAGAATCTTTATTTGGGATTCTACCTTTGCTTCGTGAGCTTTGCTCTGAGCTTCTATCTCTGCTTGGTGAGCTGCCATCTCTGCTTGAAGAGTCTTGCTTTAAGCGTCCATTTCAGCTTGGCGAGCAAAGGAGTTCCGCACCTTATTTGCTTCCAGACCTGCGCAGGCCTCTATTAGCTTGTCACTTAATGTTGAGCTTCTGGAGCGAGAGGATCTAGAAGAATGTGCTGTGAGCTTAGTAGATATGGATTTATGAGATCTGGTCTCCTGCAGTTGAGCAATGCGGAGTTCCGTCTTATCCTTGGCATCTTGTACTAAGATCCCTTTGTTGGTTTAGTTCATCTATGTTAGTCAGTTCTGCTAAAGAGCCCTCTATATTAGAGTCCTTTAACAAAGCTGTGTATTTAGCAGACAGCTGCTGGTAGCGTTTAGGCAATCTGTAGAGTTTCTTAATTCATCTGGTTGATTGAAGCGTGGCAAAACTGGCATGCAGTATGTTGTTTCATTCCACAGGCCTGACAGATTGCTGGAAAACTAATCTCTAGTGGTTTCATAGTTTTCTCTAAGTTTTTGTGTTGGTATTATTATTAGTTTGGTCTTACACTTTGTTCTGCGATATCTGCAGGATCTGCTTCATGTGCATCTGTGTGGTCAGAGACATGACATACCTGTGTAGATTCAGTGATAAAAGAGTGCTCGGAGGCTTGTCTAGACCTTTTTTTAAGTTTTGCAAAAATGGTAACTGTTTCCTTAAGAAGGCCAACAGCAGCTTAGACAGGTGGGATAACACACTCCAATGCAGAGAAACAGTATTCAACATTTACAGGTAAAATGCAGTAAGCTTGTGGGACCATGTGCTTTCACAAGATGGGGGATGGCACTGAGCTTGATTGCAGATTAGACATACACATCTACACAGCAGGCTGTAGGAATTCTACCACGTGTCTTGACTATTCTGACTCCAACTGTTGTAATAGTGACTTATCCCTTGCTGAGACCTATGCCTGGCCTGTATTATCAGATAGCTGAACTCACCAAAACACATCTTTTGCCATCTACTAGATATTTTTATTGGCTACAGCAGTTACAGCAGACAACAAGGGCAGATGATTAAAAGACAGTATTTTTCAGGTCAAAACATACTAATGTGTTCCCGGATGTGAGCAGATTGCATAAGGCCTAGAAAGATGTGACCAGCTCTTATCCCAAGCCTAATGAAGGAGCAGGAAAAGGAAGTACATCATAAAATGGGAGGGGACGGGGGGGGGGGGGGGACACAGAAAGGAAAGACAGAAAAGCAGGTGCAACAACCAAAATAACCACAAGATGGCAGTATAATAACCAATTAACCAATTATATAGAAGTCAAATAACAATGGCTTATGAAAATTAACTATATAAATCCTCACAACATATGTAACAGCACAGTGGTAGACCAACACAAAGTGGCACATAATTGTCAAGTGAAAGGTAAATAAATGGTTTTAAATTTTTTTTACAAATAATTATCTGAAAAGTGTGGCGTGAATTTGTATTCAGCCCCCCCTCTGTCAATACTTTGTAGGCCCCCTCTTTTACTGCAATTGCAGCTGCAGGTCTTTTTGGGTATGTCTCTATCAGATTTGCATCAGAGTGTTCTGAACCAGCTGAGAGCTCACAAGGTGAAGGAGAGGAGCCATCCCATACATCTACATCATACATACTATCTCAAGCTCTGTCTGACCAAGCTTAGCTGCTAGGTCACACACCCCAAGGTGAGATACCCACCTAAAGGGGGGTCACGAGAGTGGAGGTGATACGTTGCACCCTAAATCTGTGGGAGATTTAAGCAGTGGTGATTGGGAATTGTCCTTGCACAACACCTAACCACGATTATATTTAATTTCACCACAGACATTTACATTCCAACACTTTATTCATTTTGAAGGACTTCCTTTTTGTGTTATCTTAGTAGTAATTGACTATCATTTTGTTACACCATATGTTGAACGGTTTGGGGAATATCGCTGCGGATTAAGTATTTTGTTTGTATATTTATTCACTTTATATGCTCAAGGATTGGATATTTGCACAGCATTTGTACCTCTTGTTTGATTTTGTTACAATTTCACAGGTATTTTGTTTGTATATTTATTCATATATATTTACAGAGAGTAGCGCACACATGCAAAAGAAATGACTATCCAATATATAAAGGCAATCAATAAATAAAAATGGGGATATAGTCCCACCATATGTCCATATCATGCTCAAGCCCACCACTACGTCAAAGTACCCCATTGTCAGTGGGTTGTCCTACACTATCCATAAAATGAAGGATGAATCCAGCCTCTCTAAACCATTGGAGATACTTACTCCTTACTGGGAGAGATGTGCAACTGCACTATAAGGGACTCCTCCTATATCTGAAAAGTGTGGCGTGAATTTGTATTCAGCCCCCCCTCTGTCAATACTTTGTAGGCCCCCTCTTTTACTGCAATTGCAGCTGCAGGTCTTTTTGGGTATGTCTCTATCAGATTTGCATATCTAGAGAGTGACATTTTTGCCCATTCTTCTTTGCACAATAACTTAAGCCCTGTCAGATGGAATGGAGAGTGTCTGTGAACAGCAATTTTCAAGTCTTGCCACAGATTCTCAATTGGATTTAGGTCTCGACTTTGACTGGGCCATTCTAACACATAAATATGCTTTGATCTAAACGATTCCATTGTAGCATCATGTTTTGGGGATGATTTTCTTCAGCAGGGACAGGATAGCTGGTCAGAGTTGATGGGAAGATGGGTGGAGTCAAATACAGGGCAATCTTAGAATAAAACCTGTTAGAGTCTGCAAAAGACTTGAGACTTACATACAGCCAGAGCTACAATGGAATGGTTTAGATCAAAGCATATTCATGCCCCACAGATGCTCAATAGGGTTTAGGTCTGGAGACATGCTTGGCCAGTCCATCGCCTTTACCTTCAGCTTTTTTAGCAAGGCAGTGGTCGTCTTGGAGGTGTGTTTGAGGTTGTTTGTCATGTTGCAATACTGCCCTGTGGCCCAGTATCCAAAGGGAGGGGATCATGCTCTTCTTCAGTATGTCACAGTACATGTTGGCATTCATGTTTCACTCAATGAACTGTAGCTCCCCAGTGCCGGCAGCACTCATGCAGCCTCAGACCATGTCACTGCCACCACCATGCTTGACTGTAGGCAAGACACACTTGTCTTTGTACTCCTCACCTAGTTGACGCGACACACGATTGACACCATCTGAACCAAATAAGTTCATTTTGGCTTCATCAGACCACAGGACATGGTTCCAGTAATCAATGTTCTTAGCAAACTGGCTTTCTTGTGCATCATCTTTAGAAGAGGCTTCTCTTTCTCCCTTTCGTGTCTTCACCAGGGGGTTATCAGGGGGTGATAACTCCCTGATGAAAACAGGCAAGTCCCTTGTGTCGAATATGTGTAGGGGAAGGGAGGGCTAGATTAATGTCGGTGATTGCAGAGCGCGGCTGTGAGAGGAACTCAGTACACGAGTAGCAGAACGGGATCATCTATTTACACGCTTCAGTCACCCAGCCATTGCGAGTGCTTTTTATGTTTTAATAAATATAGGATTTTAAAACAGTACTTGCACTATGTTACACTTGTTTCATGCATGTGAGACATCCCAGAGTGTTCTGAACCAGCTGAGAGCTCACAAGGTGAAGGAGAGGAGCCATCCCATACATCTACATCATACATACTATCTCAAGCTCTGTCTGACCAAGCTTAGCTGCTAGGTCACACACCCCAAGGTGAGATACCCACCTAAAGGGGGGTCACGAGAGTGGAGGTGATACGTTGCACCCTAAATCTGTGGGAGATTTAAGCAGTGGTGATTGGGAATTGTCCTTGCACAACACCTAACCACGATTATATTTAATTTCACCACAGACATTTACATTCCAACACTTTATTCATTTTGAAGGACTTCCTTTTTGTGTTATCTTAGTAGTAATTGACTATCATTTTGTTACACCATATGTTGAACGGTTTGGGGAATATCGCTGCGGATTAAGTATTTTGTTTGTATATTTATTCACTTTATATGCTCAAGGATTGGATATTTGCACAGCATTTGTACCTCTTGTTTGATTTTGTTACAATTTCACAGGTATTTTGTTTGTATATTTATTCATATATATTTACAGAGAGTAGCGCACACATGCAAAAGAAATGACTATCCAATATATAAAGGCAATCAATAAATAAAAATGGGGATATAGTCCCACCATATGTCCATATCATGCTCAAGCCCACCACTACGTCAAAGTACCCCATTGTCAGTGGGTTGTCCTACACTATCCATAAAATGAAGGATGAATCCAGCCTCTCTAAACCATTGGAGATACTTACTCCTTACTGGGAGAGATGTGCAACTGCACTATAAGGGACTCCTCCTATATCTTCTTACTAGTGGACACTGATAACAAAGTACAGGTGTGGGAGGGTGGGGTGCTCAACCCCAGAAATCTGGTTAGACCGAATACATAACAAACAAACAAAGAGCTGGGGGGGGGGAACACCCTGAACATGCATTTCTAAAGCTGGTGCAGCTATAAAAACCAAGTAACATACCTATTTACAGAGAATAGCGCACACATGCATAAGAAATGACTATCCAATATATAAAGGCAATCAATAAATAAAAATGGGGATATAGTCCCACCATTTGGCCATATCGTTCTCAAGCCCACCACTACGTCACAGTACCCCATTGTCAGTGGGTCGTCCTACGCTAGCCTTAAAATAAAGGATGAATCCAACCTTTCTAAACCATTGGAGATCCTAAAGCCCCATACACACGCAACGATTATTGGCCGACCGATCGTCCGTCTTTTGTCCAGAGTTGTGTTTTGTTGGTTGGAATGTGCCTAGACTGCACACGAATTTTCTCGCCCAACAAAAATCTACTTCAGAAGTGATGTCATGTGTTGGTTAGCTTTCTTTGTGTTCTTTATTCACTGAGCATGCCCAGACTTGCTCATTAGATTTTTTCCTATCGAAATCTGTACTGACTGCACAAAATTCGGCCGTGTTTTGACGGCAGACAAAAATTTTATAGTCTGCACACCAGATTTTTTTTCGGCCGAAAAGTCGGAGTCGGTTGTCGGAAGCATCATACTAACAAGCCGAAAATCGGCAGATCGGTTGTTGGACGAAAATTCCCTGCCAATTTTCCACGCGTGTGTACGAAGCTTTACTCTCCTTACTGGGAGAGATGTGCAACTGCACTATAAGGGACTCCTCCTATATCAGCTTACTAGTGGACACTGATAACAAAGTACATAAAGTACATCAATTTTATTTATTGATTGTCTTTATATATTGGATAGTCATTTATTTTTTGCATGTGTGCGCTATTCTCTGTAAATATGTATGTTACTTGGTTTTTATAGCTGCACCAGCTTTAGAAATGCATGTTCAGGGTGTGCCCCCCCCAGCTCTTTGTTTGTTTGTTATGTATATTTATTCACACAGGGTCATAATTTTATCTGATCACATATAGTGGAATTTGTATTCACATCACATCTGAACATAATTATTCACTTAATTGGTATACACCATATATGAGTTTCAAAACCTTTTAGTTTACACTTGTGCAGCACTCTCTCTATATATTCAATATCAGTCATACACTCACCTTAAGGGGAGTGATTGGTGCTAGCAGCAGCATACAAAATAACCCATAGTAGCTCACAAAATATCACACTATTTAAGTATTTCATAATGAGCTAGTATGTGATGCATACTAGCTCATTATGCCTTTGTCTTTCAGGTTTTTTATTTTTTTATGAGGTTTACAACCTCTTTAAGAAAAAAAAAAAAACTTCTGGCTTTACAACCCTTTAAGGCTCCATTCACACTTGTACGACTCCAAAGTTGCGCTGACTTTGGAGTGCAACTTTAATGCAACTTTGACCCAACATTGATGCAACTTTGGCTTTGACCAGTAATAATGGACAACTGTTTCACACAATTTGCATTGTATAACATTCAGGTACAACTTTCATGCAACTTCTGAGGGTTAACATTGAAGTCTGTGACCCTCAAGTTGCATAAAAGGCAGACCAAATTAGTGCATGAGCTACTTTGAAGTTGCTGTAACATTAAGTTGCACATAAATGAATGGTTATCATTGGAAAACATGGGGAATGACTTATCATGCAACTTTGATGCCCATTTTATGTACATTATTTATTTATTTTTGGCAATTACATCACTGTCCGGCATGTTATACCATAACAAAAAAATCAGTACTTACTGACACTATACCAATCAGGTATATGCATATTTAACAATGCTACATCAATAATAGGCTTTATATGCTTTTGGGTTTAAAAAATAAAAGTGTAGTGTATTTTTTTTTCACACACTGAAGCAAGGGGGGCTGCTAAAGACTATAATCTTTTGCTGTGCTGTGCTTAAAATCCATCCTACTAGATAAAGAATAGTGATGCCGTAAAATAAGTAAAGTTTGCTAAGCCCATACGCTGTCACTGCATGTAATAGTCAATTGGCTATTATTTGTTGAAGACTGAATAGAAGTTAAGCATCCCCACAAATTCATATACCTATATAGGCAGAAGGAGATTAGGGAACTTAACAAGTGGCTGAGGAATTGGTGTAGGAAGGAGGGGTTTGGGTTCCTGGAGAACTGGGCTGACTTCTCAGTCGGCTACCGGCTCTTTAGTAAGGATGGGCTGCACCTTAATGGGGACAGTACAGCTCTTTTGGGAAGAAAGATGGCCAACAAGTTGGAGGGGCTTTTAAACTAGGAGACGGGGGGAGGGCTCAGAAGTAGAGTCAGTTAGGAGGGAGCAAAGGACTGAAGGCAGTTGTAGGGTCAGCAGCGACAGTAGGTCCACAACGTCAATTGGTAGGTCTGTGTGGGAGAACCTCAGACCAAACAGGAATAAACATAACCACCAATCACGTTTAACTTCCATAAAAATAAGAGGGGTATATGCTAATGCCAGGAGCCTAGCTAATAAAATGGATGAGTTGGAAATATTAGTACATGAGGAGGACATAGACCTTGTGGGAATAGCGGAGACTTGGTTCAACCCCTCACATGACTGGCTGGCAAATATCCAAGGGTATTCGGTGTACCGGAAGGACAGGGTAGGAAAAGGAGGGGGAGGGGTATGTCTCTACATCAAGAACAATGTAAGGGTGATTGAGAGGAGTGACATAGTTACATAGTTACATAGTTAGTGAGGTTGAAAAAAGACATCAGTCCATCCAGTTCAACCTATGATGTGAGTGTGTGTTTGCTTTTAACCGTACATTGTATACCCCTGTATGTTGTGGTCTCTAAGGTGCCCATCTAATAGTTTTTTGAAACTATCGATGCTCCCTGCTGATACGACTGCTTGTGGAAGAGAATTCCACATCCTTACCGCTCTTACAGTGAAGAACCCCTTGCGCATTTTAAGGTTAAATTTTTTTAGTTTTAGTGAGTGGCCACGTTTTATTGTATCTCCTTTCTCTGAATAGCTTGTTCCTTATGCTAGGGTCGCCAGTACAGTATTTGTACATTGATATCATATCCCCCCTCAATCGTCTCTTCTCCAGAGAGAATAGGTTCAGTGCTTGTAGTCTTTCCTCATAGCTGATGTCCTCCATTCCCCTAATTATTTTTGTTGCCCTTCTCTGGACTCTTTCCAATTCCAGCACATCCTTCCTGAGGACCGGTGCCCAGAACTGGACAGCATACTCCAGATGTGGCCGGACCAGAGTCTTGTAGAGCGGGAGAATAATCTCTTTATTTCTGGAGTGAATCCTTTATACATCCCAGTATTCTGTTGGCTTTGCTTGCAGCGGCTTGGCATTGCATGCCACTGCCAAGCCTGTTGTCTACCAGTACCCCCAGGTCCTTTTCCATCCTAGACTCACCCAGAGGTTCCCCCCCTAGTGAGCAGCTTGCTTTCTGGTTTCTGGCCCCCAAGTGCATTACTTTACATTTTTCAACATTAAACCTCATCTGCCATGTAGTTGCCCACCCCGTTATTTTGTTCAGGTCCGCTTGTAAGGTTTTCACATCCTGCATAGAAGATATTGGCAAGCTTAGTTTAGTATCATCCGCAAATACTGAGATTGTACTAGATATCCCCTCCTCTAGATCATTTATGAATAAATTAAACAGTATTGGTCCCAGGACAGAAACCTGGGGGACCCCACTTTCCACACCCGCCCAATCCGAGTACTCCCCATTAACCATCACCCTCTGGACTCTCCCCTGAAGCCAGTTCTCTATCCAGGTACTTACCTTATGGTCCATACCTACCTTCCTTAGTTTGTACACTAAGCGTTTGTGGGGAACGGTGTCAAAGGCCTTTGCAAAGTCCAGATACACCACATCCACAGGCTTTCCTTTATCTAGGTGGCAGCTCACTTCATCGTAGAAGGTTAATAGATTGGTTTGGCAAGAACGATTTTTCATGAATCCATGCTGATTACTACTAATAATACAGTTTTCATTACTCAAGTCTTGTATGTGGTCCCTTAACATCCCCTCCAAAATCTTGCAGACTACAGATGTTAGGCTGACCGGCCTATAGTTACCCGGGCCCCTTTTTAAATATTGGTACCACGTTGGCTTTTTTCCAATCAGCTGGCACCATACCTGTCTGTAAACTATCCTTAAAGATCAAGAATAATGGTCTGGCAATCACCTGGCTGAGCTCTTTAAGAACCCTCGGGTGCAAGCCATCCGGTCCCGGTGATTTATTTATGTTAAGTTTCTCTAGTTTAGTTTTAAGTCTATCTTCTGTTAGCCATGGCGGTATTTCCTGAGGTGTGTTGTTTAGTTCGGCCTTACAAGCTGGGTTCGTGTAGCCCCCCGATTCTTTTGTGAAGACTGAAGAGAAGAAATTATTTAACACTTCCGCCTTTTCTCTGTCCTCAGTGGCCATATTTCCTTTGTCATCTTTTATGGGGCCAATGTGTTCTGGCCTCGCTTTCTTACTGTTTATATACTTAAAGAACTTCTTGGGGTTCTTTTTACTCTCCTCCGCTATATGTCTCTCGTGTTCTATTTTAGCCGCCCTGATTTCATTTTTACATTTCTTATTACACTCTTTGTAATGCTTAAATGCTGCCAATGACCCCTCAGTCTTGTATGTTTTGAAGGCCTTTTCTTTAGCACTAATATGCATTTTTATGTTGGAGTTTAGCCACCCAGGGTTTCGTTTTGCTCTTTTAAATTTATTTCCCTTTAGAATGCACTGGTCAATCCCCTTGTTAAGTTTGTTCTTGAAGCACTCCCATTTTTCCCCCGTGTTCTTTGTTCCCAGGGTTCTATCCCAATTGATATTTTCTAGCAGCGAGCGCAGTTTTGGGAAATTGGCTCTTTTGAAATTCAGCGTCCTTATATTACCCCTCTGCTTCCTATTACTGTAATTAATACTGAAACGTATTGACCTATGATCACTGTTTCCTAAGTTGCCCTGTATTTCTATATCCGTGAGCAGGTCTGTATTGTTGGTAATCACTAGGTCAAGTACCGCATTGTTTCTTGTCGGTGCATTCACCATCTGACCCATGAAATTGTCCTGCAAAACATTTAGGAACTGCCTAGCCCTGGCTGAGTGTGCGGTTCCTTCTGCCCAGTCTATGTCAGGATAATTAAAGTCCCCCATTATAATGACATTTCCCATCCTTGCTGCCAATCCTATCTGTAAAATGAGGTCCGCCTCCCCCTCCTCCCCCTGGTTGGGGGGCCTATAGCATACGCCCAATATTACCTTCCCCACCGTGCCTTCCCTTTGAAGCTCAACCCATAGGGATTCTGCCTCGTCCTTAGCTCCATTATTAATATCATCCCTCATATTTATCTGTATACTGTTCTTAATATACAGACATACCCCTCCCCCTTTTTTACCTTCTCTATCTCTGCGATAAAGGGAATACCCCTGAATGGTCGCCATCCAGTCATGAGAGCTGTCAAACCAAGTCTCTGTTATCCCCACAAAATCGAAGTCCTCCTCAAACATCAGTAGCTCCAGCTCTCCCATCTTGTTGGCCAGGCTTCTGGCATTGGTATACAAACCTCGTAATTTTGACCGGTTACATATATCCTCATTTGATGTTTTTAGGCTGCTTTCTTGATTTTTCCCCATACCCACCCTGGGTATAGGAGCTCCGAACACCCTACCGCTAATGCCCCCATTTCTGCCCTCTGAAACTTGCTTACCACTGGCTAATTCTACATCTGTACCCTCCCCCCCATCACCTAGTTTAAAAGCCCCTCTAACTTTTTGGCCATCTTCTCACCCAGTACGGCTGCACCCTCCCCATTTAGGTGCAATCCGTCCCTACCAAAGAGCCGGTGGCCGACTGAGAAGTCGGCCCAGTGCTCCAGGAACCCGAAACCCTCCTTACTACACCAGCTCCTCAGCCACTTGTTAACTTCCCTAATCTCCCGCTGCCTCTCTGGTGTGGCTCGAGGTACAGGTAGTATTTCGGAAAATACTACCTTGGAGGTCCTAGTCCTCAACTTAGCGCCTAAGTCCCTGAAATCATTTAGGACTCTCCATCTTCCTCTGCCTATGTCATTGGTACCCACGTGTACCATGACAGCTGGGTCTTCCCCAGCCCCACCCAATAATCTGTCCACCCGATCCGCGATGTGCCGAACCCGAACGCCCGGCAAACAACAGACTGTTCGGCGCACACGGTCTTTGTCACAGATTACACTGTCTGTCCTTCTAATAATTGAGTCCCCTACCACCAGCACCTGTCTTTCCTTTCCCTTTCTCCCGGCCTCACTGGAGGAGTTCTTCCCCTGTCAGCTAGGGGAGTCGCTCTGCTCCAGCAATGCTGGTCCCTGACTGGTTTCCCCAACATCACACAACGGGGCATATCTATTGGGGTGCTCCAGCCCAGGATCAGCCTCCTTGCCTTGTCCCCTTCTACCCCTCCCAACTGTCACCCCTCTACTGTGCTCTGATGCCTGCACCTCCAGCTCTGTGCAGACCCTGCCTGCACCTGACGGGTACGCTCCTGGCTCTCCTCTGGTATGGACATTCGTCTCAGTGTTGCCAGCTGCTTCCCTAGATTCAGGACCTGAGCTTCCAGGGAAGCAATTTGCTTACATTTTGCGCATTTGTATTCGCCCTCGATCGCATGACCGAGGAACGCATACATATCACAAGATGTACACCGAGTCGCATCTCCACACCCGCCGGGCATTGTACCTACTAATCTAATGGGGATTCAGTGATTTAAGTCTATCCTATGTGGCTATTTCCTGGCTTCCTAACTCTACCATCTCACCCTCTGGTGCTCCGCTACCCTCACTTGACACTCAGTTGCACAACACTCACAATCTCACAGCCCTGTCAGTCGCACAACACTCCCAGTCGCACACACTCACAGTCGCACAGCCCGGTCAGTCGCACCACACTCCCAGTCTCACAGCCCGGTTCAGTCGCACCACACTCTCAGTTGCCCAACACTCAGTTGCACAACACTCTCAGTTGCCCAACACTCAGTCGCACAGCCCGGTCAGTCGCACAACACTCACAGACACACAGCCCGGTCAGTCGCACAGGTAGTAATAGGTACTCCCAGACACTCAGGTAGTAATAGGTACTCCCAGACACTCAGGTAGCAATAGGTACTCCCAGACACTCAGGTAGCAATAGGTACTCCCAGACACTCAGGTAGCAATAGGTAAATAGAGAACAAGCTGGGTTCGTGTAGCCCCCCGATTCTTTTGTGAAGACTGAAGAGAAGAAATTATTTAACACTTTCGCCTTTTCTCTGTCCTCAGTGGCCATATTTCCTTTGTCATCTTTTATGGGGCCAATGTGTTCTGGCCTCGCTTTCTTACTGTTTATATACTTAAAGAACTTCTTGGGGTTCTTTTTACTCTCCTCCGCTATATGTCTCTTGTGTTCTATTTTAGCCGCCCTGATTTCATTTTTACATTTCTTATTACACTCTTTGTAATGCTTAAATGCTGCCAATGACCCCTCAGTCTTGTATGTTTTGAAGGCCTTTTCTTTAGCACTAATATGCATTTTTATGTTGGAGTTTAGCCACCCAGGGTTTAGTTTTGCTCTTTTAAATTTATTTCCCTTTAGAATGCACTGGTCAATCCCCTTGTTAAGTTTGTTCTTGAAGCACTCCCATTTTTCCCCCGTGTTCTTTGTTCCCAGGGTTCTATCCCAATTGATATTTTCTAGCAGCGAGCGCAGTTTTGGGAAATTGGCTCTTTTGAAATTCAGCGTCCTTATATTACCCCTCTGCTTCCTATTACTGTAATTAATACTGAAACGTATTGACCTATGATCACTGTTTCCTAAGTTGCCCTGTATTTCTATATCCGTGAGCAGGTCTGTATTGTTGGTAATCACTAGGTCAAGTACCGCATTGTTTCTTGTCGGTGCATTCACCATCTGACCCATGAAATTGTCCTGCAAAACATTTAGGAACTGCCTAGCCCTGGCTGAGTGTGCGGTTCCTTCTGCCCAGTCTATGTCAGGATAATTAAAGTCCCCCATTATAATGACATTTCCCATCCTTGCTGCCAATCCTATCTGTAAAATGAGGTCCGCCTCCCCCTCCTCCCCCTGGTTGGGGGGCCTATAGCATACGCCCAATATTACCTTCCCCACCGTGCCTTCCCTTTGAAGCTCAACCCATAGGGATTCTGCCTCGTCCTTAGCTCCATTATTAATATCATCCCTCATATTTATCTGTATACTGTTCTTAATATACAGACATACCCCTCCCCCTTTTTTACCTTCTCTATCTCTGCGATAAAGGGAATACCCCTGAATGGTCGCCATCCAGTCATGAGAGCTGTCAAACCAAGTCTCTGTTATCCCCACAAAATCGAAGTCCTCCTCAAACATCAGTAGCTCCAGCTCTCCCATCTTGTTGGCCAGGCTTCTGGCATTGGTATACAAACCTCGTAATTTTGACCGGTTACATATATCCTCATTTGATGTTTTTAGGCTGCTTTCTTGATTTTTCCCCATACCCACCCTGGGTATAGGAGCTCCGAACACCCTACCGCTAATGCCCCCATTTCTGCCCTCTGAAACTTGCTTACCACTGGCTAATTCTACATCTGTACCCTCCCCCCCATCACCTAGTTTAAAAGCCCCTCTAACTTTTTGGCCATCTTCTCACCCAGTACGGCTGCACCCTCCCCATTTAGGTGCAATCCGTCCCTACCAAAGAGCCGGTGGCCGACTGAGAAGTCGGCCCAGTGCTCCAGGAACCCGAAACCCTCCTTACTACACCAGCTCCTCAGCCACTTGTTAACTTCCCTAATCTCCCGCTGCCTCTCTGGTGTGGCTCGAGGTACAGGTAGTATTTCGGAAAATACTACCTTGGAGGTCCTAGTCCTCAACTTAGCGCCTAAGTCCCTGAAATCATTTAGGACTCTCCATCTTCCTCTGCCTATGTCATTGGTACCCACGTGTACCATGACAGCTGGGTCTTCCCCAGCCCCACCCAATAATCTGTCCACCCGATCCGCGATGTGCCGAACCCGAACGCCCGGCAAACAACAGACTGTTCGGCGCACACGGTCTTTGTCACAGATTACACTGTCTGTCCTTCTAATAATTGAGTCCCCTACCACCAGCACCTGTCTTTCCTTTCCCTTTCTCCCGGCCTCACTGGAGGAGTTCTTCCCCTGTCAGCTAGGGGAGTCGCTCTGCTCCAGCAATGCTGGTCCCTGACTGGTTTCCCCAACATCACACAACGGGGCGTATCTATTGGGGTGCTCCAGCCCAGGATCAGCCTCCTTGCCTTGTCCCCTTCTACCCCTCCCAACTGTCACCCCTCTACTGTGCTCTGATGCCTGCACCTCCAGCTCTGTGCAGACCCTGCCTGCACCTGACGGGTACGCTCCTGGCTCTCCTCTGGTATGGACATTCGTCTCAGTGTTGCCAGCTGCTTCCCTAGATTCAGGACCTGAGCTTCCAGGGAAGCAATTTGCTTACATTTTGCGCATTTGTATTCGCCCTCGATCGCATGACCGAGGAACGCATACATATCACAAGATGTACACCGAGTCGCATCTCCACACCCGCCGGGCATTGTACCTACTAATCTAATGGGGATTCAGTGATTTAAGTCTATCCTATGTGGCTATTTCCTGGCTTCCTAACTCTACCTTCTCACCCTCTGGTGCTCCGCTACCCTCACTTGACACTCAGTTGCACAACACTCACAATCTCACAGCCTTGTCAGTCGCACAACACTCCCAGTCGCACACACTCACAGTCGCACAGCCCGGTCAGTCGCACCACACTCCCAGTCTCACAGCCCGGTTCAGTCGCACCACACTCTCAGTTGCCCAACACTCAGTTGCACAACACTCTCAGTTGCCCAACACTCAGTCGCACAGCCCGGTCAGTCGCACAACACTCACAGACACACAGCCCGGTCAGTCGCACAGGTAGTAATAGGTACTCCCAGACACTCAGGTAGTAATAGGTACTCCCAGACACTCAGGTAGCAATAGGTACTCCCAGACACTCAGGTAGCAATAGGTACTCCCAGACACTCAGGTAGCAATAGGTACTCCCAGACACTCAGGTAGCAATAGGTACTCCCAGACACTAAGGTAGCAATAGGTACTCACAGACACTCAGGTAGTAATTGGTACTCACAGACACTCAGGTAGTAATAGGTACTCCCAGACACTCAGGTAGCAATAGGTACTCCCAGACACTCAGGTAGCAATAGGTACTCCCAGACACTCAGGTAGCAATAGGTACTCCCAGACACTCAGGTAGCAATAGGTACTCCCAGACACTCAGGTAGTAATAGGTACTCCCAGACACTCAGGTAGCAATAGGCACTCCCAGACACTCAGGTAGTAATAGGTACTCACAGACACTCAGAACATTACGGAAGGGATGAGTATGGAGTTAGAATCCGTATGGGTAGAACATCATAGGGAAGGAGAAAAGGGAAATGTAATTGTGGGGGTTTGCTATAGGCCACTTAAAAACAAGGGGAGGAGGTAGAGCTGGAATTTTTAGCACTATTGGGTAAAGTGGCAAAGCTAGGATCAGTCATCATATTGGGGGACTCCATAATCCCGACATTGACTGGGGAGAGGGGACTACACACTCACATAAGGCCCGTCTATTCACGGAAACCTTACAGGATAATTACATGTCACAGTTGGTGGATTCTCCTACTAGAGAAAACGCAGTCCTGGATCTATTGATCACTAATGACCCAGACCTAATCTCGGAGGTAGGACACCAGGGCTACCTGGGCTCTAGCGATCACAGGATGATCACATTTAGCGTAAATAACAATATAGCAAGGCAAGTGGGGAACATAAGAACCCTTAACTTCAGAAGGGCAAACTTTCCAAAATTGTACTCATTGATGGAAAGGGTTAACTGGGACCAAACCTTGGGATCACTGACCACAGAGGAAAAATGGGAATGCTTTAGGAACATATTAAGCAAATGCATCTTGCAGTGCATTCCTATGGGAAATAAATTTAGAAGAGACAAAGCCAAACCTGGCTGGCTAAACCGTAGCGTTAAAAAACATATTAGGGGTAAAAAATTGGCCTTCAGGAAATATAAATCAGAGGGCACAGTATTGGCTTTCGACCAATACAAGGAGGCAAATAAGAAGACTAAACAAGAAATCAAGATGGCGAAAATAAACTTTGAGAGACAAATAGCGGAGGATAGTAAAAAAAAACCAAAGAAATTCTTTAAATATATCAACAGCAAAAAAACTAGGGCAGAGCATATTGCACACATAATTAACGATGATGGGAGGATGGTTACAGAGGACACTGAAAAAGCAACCGTGCTGAATGCTTTTTTCTCGTCAGTCTTTACACAGGAAACAGAGGGGTACACTGACCATGACTGTATGGTTAGTAGTAATACACAGGATTTGCCACTATGGCTAACAGAGGGTGAAATCAGGGAAAGGCTGGATAAACTTAACAGAAACAAATCACCAGGCCCGGATGGCGTACATCCGAGAGTACTCAAGGAACTCAGTAAGCTTAATTTATAAAATAAGGTCTGCAGGTATCGACAGCAGGGTTTGCTCTTTTATACGGAACTGGCTAAAAGGGGGTGTCCAAAGGGTGGTAATAAACAGCGCATACTCAGACTGGTCTGAGGTAGTAAGCGGGGTCCCCCAAGGCTCAGTCCTGGGACCAACCTTGTTCAATTTATTCAAAACTGCGTTGAGGACGGGATCAGTAGTTCGATATCAGTTTTTGCAGATGACACAAAATTGGGCAGGGCAATAACTGCACAACATGAAGCAGATATCCTACAGGATGACCTGGACAAAATAACGGAGTGGGCAACGACTTGGCAAATGAGGTTTAACGTGGAGAAGTGTAAGGTTTTGCACTTGGGGACTAGAAACATAAAAGCACAATACACATTAGGAGGGGAACCCTTGGGGGAATCAAAAATGGAGAAAGATCTGGGAGTCTTGGTTGATGATAGACTAGGCAACAGCATGCAATGTCAAGCGGCAGCTGCCAAGGCCAGCAGAATATTAGCATGCATAAAGAAAGGGATATATTCCAGAGATATGTCTATAATCCTTCAACTTTATAAAACTCTGGTCTGACCGCATCTGGAGTATTCTGTCCAGTTCTGGTCGCCAGTCCTCAGGAGGGATGTGTTGGAGCTGGAGAGAGTCCAGAGAAGGGCAACTAAACTAATTAGGGGATTGGAGGACCTTAATTATGAAGAGCGTCTGCAATCGCTTGATTTATTCTCCCAGGAGAAGAGACGCCTGAGGGGGGACATGATAGCAATTTTTAAATATATCAATGGGGATCTCAGCTTAGAGAAAAAGCTGTTCAGTCGAAGGGATTGCATGAGGACTCGGGGGCATACAATGCGATTTAGAGGAGAAGCGTTTTAACCTCAGGCAACGTAGGGGGTTCTTTACGGTTAGGGCTACAAGATTGTGGAATTCTCTACCACAAGAGGTGGTTTCTGCGGGTAGTATGGTGGCTTTCAAAAGACTCTTAGACGTACATCTCAAGGATCAGAACATACAGGGGTATGTGAGATGATTGCAGCCACACACACCTACACAGGTTGAACTGGATGGACTGTTGTCTTTATTCAACCTCACCTACTATGTAACTATACTATTGTCATTTACCTAAAATGGAAGTTCAAATTTCCTAATTTGCAAATTATTTTAGTTACATCATAATACTAACAGTGTAAATCATTTTAATAGGAAACCCCCATTGATTTTGTCAGTTTCTGACTGGGGGGGGGGGGGGGTCAGCATAAAATAGGTAAGATGTCAAATAACCAATTTGCTACTTTTTTTTTTTTTTTAACTTAATAACTTAATAAAATAAAAACATACCATGACAAAGACCACAGACAGATTTTAACATAATTGCTTATATCTGATTATTGAATACATAAGTAACAAAATGTACTTTTACAGTAACCAGTTTTAGCCAGTAAACTTTCATTTTTAACCAGTTTAGCACAGTCAAAAGACCGAAGTGTGATTTTATTGGTTGACATGGGTTATTACTATTCAAAACCTAAAGTTGATATTGTGTTAATACATGGTGTAAGTAATAGATTATGCATCTCTGTCTAATCTGTATAGTATGAATGAGCGGGTGGATCATTGGAGCGTAGAGTTATATAGAGCTACAGCAGGTAGCAGAGGGACATGGTTTTCTGTACTACCCCATCCCTTTATACTTTAATTCACTGCGATCCCTGCTAGGGATAATGGTGACTCTTTGAAGAAGTGAATCAGAGACTATTGTCACAGAAAAGTGTGTGCCATAAGAAAGTCCCACTTCCCATCTGTATTTTGCATGTTAAAGAAGGACCACCCTTGAGTTCAGAGCAAGGGGTTTAGTTTTAGAGACAGATGACTTACATGAATGCCAATTATAGGGGATTTAGCGCATCTATGTGTGCAAAGGAAGAACTCACCTACACAACTGTCTACACAGTCCTGCAGCTAAGGATTTTAACTCCCTCACAATATGTGGGCTGGAGTGTGAAAGCCTTGTGTATATGAGATTAGGCATCTGCTTTCTTATTTATCAAATTTTTCTGCAGTATGATTTGGGCCATTTCAACTGAATATATTGGCAAAACATATAATCAGAATTAAAGTAAACTCTTGCCAAACTTTTCTAAACATTATCTATGACATATGGTGCATACTGTACATGGCATCTTTATGTAAAAAAAAAAAAAAACACTAGAAAAATGTTACAGTTATACAGTCTAGCTCTATATAGAATACCCACATTAGCTCTTACACCTGTTTTTTTACTTATGGACCAGAGCAATTTTTATATTTCAGCTTTTAACCTTTTTTTTTAGTTTGACCAGTGTTAGATTTAAAACAACTAATGATACTTTAGATAAAAAGTGCATATTTATTCTATAATTTGTCAAATTTATAACGCAACTACAATTATGTTTCTGTTACAAAGCATGGCAAAGTTATTTAAAAGGATTTTGCTAAATGTCACAAAAAATTAAGGAGCAATACAAATAAAACTAAATGTACTAAATTGCAGCCCAGAAACCAGAAAGAAACCAGTGGTAGTGTATACTATACCACTTTTCTCTCCTTACTGTGCCAGCTGCTGCCCCCCCTGTAACTTGCCCTACTGTCTCCCCTTACTATTCCCTATTGTCTCCACTTACTATGCCCTGCATTGTGCACTGCAGACCCTCCCCAATATAATGTGCCCTACTCCTGCCCCCACCCCCATGTACTGTGCCCTGCTGCAGCCCCTATGTAATGTGCCCTGCTGCAGCCCATCCATGTATGTAACCTGATGCTGCCCCCATGTAACATGTCCTGCTGCTGCCCCCATGTAACTTGTCCTGCTGCTGCCCTCATTCAATGTGTTCTGCTGCTGCCCCTATGTTATGTAACCTGCTGCTGCCTCCATGTAGCGTCTCCTGCTGCTGCCCCCCATGTTAGGTGCCCTGCTGCCCCCCCCAATTTAACATGCCCTGCTGCAACCCCCATGTAATGTTCCCTGCTACCCCCCCTATTGTAATGTGCCTTGCCTCACCTCCCCCCATTTCAATGTGCCCTACTAGCCCTCTGTGATATTCCCTGCTGACTCCCCATGCTCTTTCCTGCTAACCTCCCGTTCTCTGCCTAGCTAACCCTTATATCCTGCCCTGCTGCCCCTTGTACACTGCTTATCGCAAGTTCAACCCAGAATTGAGCATCTGTGCAGAAAAATGCAACACACAATAAATAGATATGTTATATTATTTATTCTATTATTTAATGTTTTTTTATTTTTTTATTTTTTTCAATGTTCCATGAGCTGTATAAGTGAACATTAATTAAGGCCTCTTTCACACTTGTGCGACCTGAAAGTCATGCGACTTTGAGATGACTTCAAGCAATGCCTGTGTAATCTTGATGCCCATGGATCTCAAGTCACATTAAAGTCGGACCAAAGTAGTGCAGGGACTACTTTGAAGTCGCTGCGACTTGAACATATGTACTCAGTGGAAATCATGGGGTACGACTTGTCATGCAACTTTGCAGTCCCAAGTCGCAGGACATGTCGTACAAGTGTGAAAGGGGCTTTCTGTCTTTGCCTAACCTTATGAGATAACTGAAGCCGTTTCAAGCTCTCTTTTATTTTAAAATCCACTTGGGAAAGTCAGTGATTCTGCCCATTACTATATCTGTCAGAAAGCGTGAATGCCCACAGGGATCCTTTCCATTCAAATGGCAAAATGCCTCTATTACTTACTTTGGGATTAGGCTCATTGCTAGCACACAGGATTTGAATCTCAGGCAAATGCTTGGTACTCTTACAGTCAATAAGGGGGACCTCATGGTCTGGGATAAAACCTACTTTATTTGGTTAGGTAGGATTAAGGATAAATCTTAAAAATTTCAGTGTTACCAAATTTTTGTCAAATGCTCCCTATATCTATACCAAAGATGTACTCCTTGCAAATGACACACATATACAACTGAGTTATCATACTTATTATGGCATAGAACTAAGGACAGAGGAGGATTGGGTCTTCCCATCCTCTATCTGGTATAGTATAGTGTGAAGGGTAAGCTCTGTCTTCCCTTAGAAAAAATGCTTGCTGGATGTAATTTGGCACATGCCTCATGAATACCAAAGCAGAATAGGGGATTGGCAGAAACTAAGCAAGTGTGGAAAGAAGCCTTTTTTAATACATTGGGGGGGGGGGGGCAGTAGGATTACTCTCTGTTTCAGATTTTTGGAAGGCACATGCTTAAAAGCTCTATCAAAACTTCAGAAGGAATAGGGCCACTTCCCGTTAGATGGTTGGTAATATGCCCAACTGAGTGACTTTGTAAAAAGCATGGGGCTCAAGATCAAATCTTGGCATTTGAAACTTTATGTGTTATGAGGCATGCTTCTATAAAACCACTTTCTTCAAATTGCTGCTAAAGTAGGAATCCTGAATAACTACATACTGTATCATAGGGGAACCAAAATTAGGTAACCAGATTCCAGAGACCAAATATTCCTAATTAAAGTCACTAAATTAGCTCACACATCTTCCATTAACTCAAAAATACAGGAATCCTGCTAACAATTATTAGTACATTGGCAAGAAGTCCCAGAGAGACTGTCAAAATTATCGTTTTCAGTGTTGGTATATTGTTGGAGGGGCCATGGACAGAGAGGCACCCTTTTACACTTGTGGTGGGAATGCACCCATATAAAACCATTCTTGGGAGGGCTTCGACACTTAATTGAGCTGATCACAAAGCAATTGCTAGCAGACAATCCTCCACCAGTTTTAATTCACATTACAAACACCATTTAATTTAAATATAAGAGTTCACTGATGCCACAGATTTTTAAACTGCCATTAAAAACCCTTATCCCATTGATGTGGAAAACCTCTAGGAATTCCTACTGCAAGAGACTGGATACTAAAAAATCAAACAATCAGGGAAGCTGAGGAATGGAGATCTTCATTGAATGGCAGCAGAAAGCATGGGTGAGGACGGCATGTTTGTTTGTTTTTTATCCTTCTTTTTTTCTTTCTCCTCCTCAATTTCCCTTCCCTATAGAATAATTTCCCATCACCCCACTTATGTTTTTGGGGTAATCATACTAAACCAGGGGTCTCCAAACTATGGCTTGGTTATCCCTGTTAGCCCTTTTACTAGGGACTATTGTATGTTTACAGGAGGAGATGGCATTTATTGTAGGAACTGTTCATAGCTTTGTTATATTTTTGTACTGTAAAATGCCAAATAAAAAATTTTGGAAAAAAAACTGGATACAAAATTAGGATTTCATTGAATTAAACAGTATGCATCAGTTGCATGTCTATCTATCTATCTATCTATCTATCTATCTATCTATCTATCTATCTATCTATCTATCTATCTATCTATCTATCTATCTATCTATCTATCTATCTATCTATCTATCTATCTATCTATCTATCTATCTATCTATCTATCTATCTATCTATCTATCTATCTATCTACCTATCTACCTACCTACCTACCTACCTACCTTTAATTATTTTACAATTAGCTTGCCGAAAAGAGTATTACTTTACTTTTTTTAATTGAGGCATTTTCTTTTTTAAATCATACCTAAATATATGTGGCTCACTATCATACTGTATGTATGCATGCAGGGAATCTGGGACAGTGTACAAGTTTGCAAGTTAAAAATAGGAGAAAGGTGCCCCCCTCAGCTAGATCCAGCAGAAATATAAAAAAAACAGAAAGAAGAAGAAAGAAAATAGTGCTTTAACATATAACCACAGTTAAAAATTTCTAAATTCTGGATACATTGTACACAATTCTAGATACATTGTATAAAAAAAGTTTTCACACCCTTGGTTAAATTATGTTTTAATAATTTTTTTCCTTTAAAAAGAGATAAAACAACAATTCTGTAGAATCCAGTCAAATGTATAATATCTTAATAGCCTGGAAAAATGTAGTATATAATGTGGCATACATCAAATAATTTATAAATTAAAAGAACTGCAACTACTCACTAATGTAGGTAAAATGCTCTTGTCAGCATTTTTTGTGCTAGGGATTGATTTGTTTGCTGTGTCTATATTGCTTGAATTGTACTTACTTACAGTATAATCAGAACGATAAATAACTCATTAATAATAAAAAACTAAAAGGTTGCAAGGTTTTCTTTGTATTCAAGTTAGATTTGAGCTTGCATTATTTATGGTATGGAAAGATTACAAAGAATTTGAGTATACACCTGTGGCATGTTTTGTATTATATTTTACACGATCATGCCGATCTTCAGGGTAGATTTGAATCCAAATAAAAAATTTAAATATATGAATTTTGTTAATTAAGAGGCTTTATGTTGATCTCAATGGGTACAACAATCTGATGAAAAAAGCTTTTTAGAATTTTATTTTCCTAGTGACTGCAAGCATTCATAACTTTCTTTAATCTCGGCTATCTTATCACCACCAAGCACATTTAACAGGACAGCTTTGTTTTCAATTCTTTCAGAGAATGGGCTTCTCTACTCTCTATATTTTCTTCCTGCATACAGGAGTGCCATACATGCTGTAGAAATGATTGACGTATTTAATAGAAGACTGTGGGTGTAATGGAATGTGGATGGAATCCAAGCTCACACAACACACACTACTGATCCTACTAGACCCCACTGTGCAGACCCAAGAGGGTCATTCACCGCAAAGCCACACTTGCGTGCAATCTGACATTATCTTTGGCCTCAGCAGTGCTGCTTTGTCTATGCAGTTAACGAATAAGCCTTTAGAAGATGAAAAACTAATGTTTGGAGCTGAAGGACTAAACTGGGTGACCTATGTGGTAGCTAGCATGCTATTATGTATGTGCTTTCTGCAGACAACTATTTGTTAAAATCTTTTCCAAAACATGCTAAATTTTATTTTTAAAAGATGTGCAGTAACCAATAGCAATAATAATTCAGCATTAAGCAATTTTGTTTAGCCAGATTTTTGGCACAGTTATGTAGGGAGGTTAGGCTGTCCAATTATACTCACAATCTTTAAAATATTTGTCCAAAGGCTTGGCAAAACCTGAGTAATCCAGACATTTCAAATTAACGGGGCAGCAAAAGAGCTTAACTATACTACTAGTTCCACAAAAAACTGAGCTGCACTAAAAATAAAATACAAAATATTGGGTACAAATTTGAATTAATAATCAAAATACATGTAATATAACCGAATATGTGAAAAAATTTGCAATATGTATAGATCAAATAAAATTAGGTAAGTACAAAAGTCCTTGTGACTAAAGAATCCTCTTCTAAAGCACTCATCACATCAACATAGTAAATGTCCATGACCTAAATTAGAAAATGTGTGCATAAAACCACCACCGCAATGGAAGAAATGCAAGCTAACCAGCTGCAAATGTCCCTCTACTTGAAGACAGGTCACAAAGGGCTCAAAACAGACAACCAAATTGAAGATCATCTGAAACAGCTCTAGATTTTCTCCCCAAGAAGCGAGAATTCTTAAGATGGTCCTCCGCATAGCATCATCCCACAGGCATTTATATAAAATCTTGGGAGCAGACACTTGAAAACTCTCAAATTAGCAGCTAGTTTAGAATGGTAGCAAACATGCGAACACTTCAAGAGCACATGTCTATGTTTGTCTGGCCTAAACAGACTGGCCGAAAGGCCAGACTGATGTCTGAATGGGAGAATTGGAGACAACTCTCTAAACAGACCTGTGTGTGCTTCAACAAAGCAAGCTGCAGTCTGCTTGTGAGGAGACTGGAGGTCCAGTGTGGTGACCGATGGACCTAATTGTCAGGGTGCCAGAAAACTAGACCACACGGGCATCAGCCTTAACATTCTTAAAGCCAGGCAAATAGAAGACCACATAGTTAAAACGAGACAAGAATAAGGCTCATCTGGCCTGATGGGGTGTGAGCCTCTTGGCCACTGAGAGATATGTCAGATTCTTATGATCGGTGAGAATGAGAACTGGACCTGGTGAACCTTTAAGCAAGTGTCTCAACTCTTTGAGAGCCAGGGTAATGGCCAAGAGCTCTCTGTCTCCAATCTCGTAATTGCATTCAGCTTGAGACAGCTTCTTGGAGTAGAACCCACAAGGAAGTAAGGGTCCATCAGCTGAGACAGGAGGGCGTCTGCTTCAGTCTCAGAGCATCCACCTCTAGGACAAAGGACAAACCAGACTTGAGGGCCTCGAAGGCTTGGATGGCAGCAGGCGTCTAATTGTGGGAATCCCTGCCCTTCTTGGTCAGATCAGAGATAGGTTTGGCCAAAGAGGAAAAGTTCCTGATAAATTTCTGATAGTAGTTGGCAAACCCAAGGTAATGCTGAATGGAACAGAGACCACTGAGACGGAGACCACTGGCCATTGTAGAACAGTCGAAATCTGCTGAGGGTCCAGGGAGAACCCTTCAACAGAAATGTTGTAGCCCAAGAAGGCAACCTACTGAAAAGTATGTCCATGTACAGTGTAGTATGTCCAAGATGGCTGCCAACAGGAGGGCAAGGTAAGACATTGACACTAATCCAGTAGAGAAAGAACACTTCTACAGGTGCATTTCAAAAAATTAAAAGTCAATTTATTTCAGTAATTAAGTTGAAACAGTGAAACTCATATAATAAAAAGATTCAATACACACAGAGTGATATATTTCAAGCATTTATTTCTTTAATTTTGATGATTATGGTTTACAGCTAGTGAAAACCCAAAATTCAGTATCTCAGAAAATTAGAATATTACATAAGACCAATAAAAAACTGGATTTTTAATACAGAAATGTTGACCTACTGAAAAGTATGTCCATGTACAGTGTAGTATGCACTCAATACTTGGTTGGGGCTCCTTTTGCATGAATTACTGCATCAATGCGGTGTAGCATGGAGGCGATCTGCCCGTGGCACTGCTGAGGTGTTATGGAATATCATGTTGCTTTGATAGTGGCTTTCAGCTCATCTGCATTGTTGGGTCTGGTGTCTCTTCTCTTCCTCTTGACAATACCCCACAGATTCTCTATGGGGTTTTGGTCAGCCGAGTTTGCTGGCCAATTATGCACAGTGATATCATGTTTATTAAAACAGGTATTGGTACTTCTGGGCAGTGTGGGCAGGTGCCAAGTCCTGCTGGAAAATTAAATCAGCATCTCCATAAAGCTGGTCAGCAGGGGGAAGCATGAAGTGCACTAGAAATTCCTGGTAGAGGACTCCGCTGAGTTTGGACTTGATAAAACATAGTGGACCAACACCAGCAGATGTGAAGGGTGTCAATGACTGTCTCCTGGACAACTGTCAAGTAAGCAGTCTTCACAATGATTGTCTAATCTACTGAACCAGACTAAGAGACTATTTAAAGGCTCTGGAAACCTTTACAGGTTGTAAAGGGTCAGCCTGGGATAGGGCTAAGAAATGGTTAATTATAGAGGGCAGGTACTTCCCTTTCAGACCTGCTTATTAAGCAGCTGGTCTGAAAGTATCAGCGGAGCTGATGCGTGAGAGACATCAGCACGCTGTGAGGAAAGCTCCATTGCTAGACTGTGACCTGCTGAGTGAGCCAAGCCTTATGAAAGACTGTAGCTCTCTTTAGACCTGTAAACTGTAGCCTGTAAGCCTGTCCATGGCAGAACTTGAACTGTTCCCATGTGTGCAACTATATTACAAGACAAGCCTGTTGTTTCTTCTGTTTCTTTTGCCTTTTTGCTGAATAAAAGCGTATTTAAATTTTACTGGACTGTCTCTGAGCTGGCTGTTTACCCCTCTGATCCCGTACGATGTGTTTTGAGTTAATTAACTGATTAGAGTGTGACACCATAAAGCCCTGTACACACACTACGAATTTCCGCCGACCGGTCATCCGTCTTTTGTCCAGAGTGCATGTCCGTTGGTTGGAATGTGCTCTAGACTGCACACGAATTTTGTCGTCTGACAGAATTCTACTTCAGAAGTGATGTCATGTGTTGGATTGCTTTCTATGTGTTCTTTCATCTCTGAGCATGCCTAGTCTTGCTCATAAGATTTTTCCCCGCCGAAATCTGTACTAATGAGACGAAAATCAGACGTGTGTTGACGGAGGACAAACATTTTATAGCCTTCACACCAGGATTTTGTCAGCCGAAAAGTCGGAGTCGGTTGTCGAAAGCACCATACTAACAATCCGAAAATCGGCAGATCGGTCGTTGGACGAATTTTCCCTTCCGAATTTCTTATCGTGTGTACGGGGCTTAAGTATACAATATTGAACTTTCTACAATATTCTAATTTTCTGAGATACTGAACTTTGGGTTTTCACTAACTGTAAGCCACAATCATCAAAATTAGCAAGAAAGAAATGCTTGAAATGTATCACTCTGTGTGTAATGAATCTATATAACCTATAAGTTTCACTTTTTGAAATTAAATAAAATAACTTTTTGATGATAGTCTAATTTTTTGAGCTGCACCTTTATCCTAAGAAGGAAATAAACAGCTGTGTGACAAAGGAGGCTGAGGGTGCTGTGTTCATTGTTATACTAAACAACCTCTGGTAGTGCAGAAAAACTTTTTTTAATAAACAGGGGAAAAAAAGACCTAACAATTTGAGGTTGATTTACTAATGGCAAATAGACTGTGTACTTTGCAAGTGCAGTTGCACTCTTTTTCCCCAGAGCCTAGTGAATGTTTTAAAGCTTCACTTTGTGAAGAATGCTCAATCATGGGCAAGGAAAATAAAACAAAACAGCATTTTTACTTGCACATGATTGGATGATGGAAATCACTAATCTCTTGAGAAAATGAGTGCTACTGCTCTTGTAAAGTGCACAGTCTATTTACCTTTAGTAAATCAACCCCATGCTCTGCTGAGTTGACAAAGTCCTTGTAAAACTCTTCACTTGAAGTCACATTTGACAAAATATGTATTTCTCATCTGTGTTAACCAGATCATTCTCTTCCTGTCCTTCTACTACTAACTATTTATGTATATATTTACACTAAGTCAGGGTTGTGTGGCGAATAGAGGTGTGAAAATCAGGCAAAGTTTGGTTAGCAGTAGGTTTGGCGAACCCAATAGAAACCCTTTTGTCGGGCCTTTGTCAAAGCTAATTTGCAAACTTTTCCTAAAAATGGGTATTGGGTAGCTGGGCACTGCCTTAGGAGACATGCATGAAGTGCGAGACCATCAGGCGGTGGGTCATTGTGGTGCTGGCAGGAAAACATTGTCGGGTAGTGAATCCTCATGGCAGCAGTTCATTGTAAGTGAGGATTAATCTATATCACCGGATGAAGTGTTTGACTTTTACAAATGCCAGCGGCACTACTACTGCAAAATGACTGATTCCTACAGGCCATTGTTTGCAAATAAAACAGTAGAGTAACACACATTTAGTGGCAGAAGCATTACCACCATTGTACCTCTAGTGCTATCACTTGGTTCACACCAGGAAAAAGACAAGTACCAATCATGATGACCTGCCACCACATCCGATGATCGTGTCTTGCCGTAGTACTGTCGCAAAATGACCGATCCTTGGCCAGCTGCTGCTTGTAAGCAAACCAACTAAGGATGTGCCATTCAGTGGCTATACTGTTAGCATGGGGGTAATGCACTACCGCCCAGTTAGTTCTGCCCCCACACCCACCTGTGAGGAGGGTGAAGAAAACCCCCCCCCCCCAACCAATGTTGAAGGGCATATGGCCTGGTATGGTACAGGAATCGGTGGCTACAAACTTGCTCCCTTTCCTGGCCACCCAGGCACTGTATGCCTGAATTAGGGTCTGGTATAAAACTTAAGAGGAACCCCATACAATGTTTTTTTTTTTTTTTAACTTTTAACAAAGAAGAAAACAGCATGAGGCTTCTATTAAAATTCGTGCTAGCTGTTTATCAAACTGTGAACAGCTTGAATTCCAACCTGAAGCCTATCCTTAGTAGTGAACATCAGCTATAACAAAATATTACAGCTGTTGCCAGGTATGGTTTGCATATTTCAACTTAAATTTCAGGTCTTGCTTTCCCTTTTACTCTTGGAAAGAGACATCGATAACAACAGATACAATATGGCCAATTTTCTCCAGTTAACAAAAGTTACAATATAGCATATTATCACTTTTAGATTTATGAATTACAATAAGTAAATTATACTAAGTATAAATAATAATATTTAATACAGATTATAATTATTTATACGTTATTAGCATACTGTCTTTTGAGTGCATTCATGTCAATATCAACCTATGGCAAACTTTTGGATAGTTGTGATAGTGTGATTATCTATTGGCATAGTATATCTGCATGTATTAAAACCTCTTTAAAAATTTAAGTCTATTAAACCACATTCTAATTTTAGCCTATGAGAACTATTACACAGTAAACATGGCAATTTGGTATACCATTTCCGAAAAGTATATTCACCTTTAAAGTAGAAGTTCAGTCTAAAACTACCTATTTCTAAATCTAGAGGCATCCACATCCCAAGGGTCAACCTATCTAACCATGTAAAGCAACATTTGCTATACATACCTTTTCTGAAGCCGATTCGGTCCAGTCTCACGCGACAAATGCTGTGTAGAAGAGACAGCCAACAATGGCTGGGAAATTAATGGGAAGTAACATCACCTATAGAATTACTATGGGGCTTCCGTTGTCGGCTGCCTAATCTGCACCTGCCTCCACAGAGAAGCCACCGCTGAGAGCTCAGCATGGGACCGGACTTCAGAAAAGGTATGTATAGCGATTTCTTCTTTACAGGGCTAGATAGGTTAGTCTTCGAACGTTACTGCGAGTAGATTTAGAGTTAGTTAGTTTTAAGCTGGACTTCTACTTTAACCCCCTAGGCGGTAATCCCGAGCGTGACTCGGGGTGGATTTTTCATTGCAGGATCGGTAACCCCGAGTCACGCTCGGGGTGGATGGGCAGAGAGCGCAGCGGTGTTCTCTTACCTTGTCCTGGCGATCCAGCGATGATCTCTCATTGCTGAGATCGCCAGCCGAGAGTCCCGCCGCTCCTCCGTCCACCGTCGGTGTGACCACTTCCTAGTTCCGTTCCCTGCAGCAGCAATGCTGCATGGGAGCGGAACTAGGGAGGGAAATTAAAAAAAAAAAAAACGTTGCACAAAACACAAAACACATTTTATATTATATATATATATATATATATATATATGCACATATATATATATATATATATATATATATATATATATATATATATATATATACATATATATATATATATATATATATGCATATATATATATATATGCATATATATATCTATATATATATATATATATATCTATATATATAGATATATATATATATATATATATATATATATATATATATATATATACCGGTATATATATATATATATATATATATATATGCATATACACATATATGTATATAAAATTATATTATTGATTCAATTATAATTCATGCGTTATATATTATATATATATATATATATGTATATATATATATATATACACACACACACATATATCTATATATAATATATAATGCATGAATTATAATCTAATCAATAATATCATTTTATTATATATATTATATATTAAATAATAAAATAATATTATTGATTCGATTATAATTCACGCGTTTGTGTTTCAAATTGATCACATCTGGGATGTCTACTAGACTCTTGTTTTGGTCAGGTTTAAGTCAGTAATTACTAAGAATTGTAGGCCTATAATACATAACGCCAAATTTCCATGAAAACAATTGTACCGCTTTTGGTATGTAATTCCTGACATAATCATACCGCCAGGGAGGTTAAGTGTCTGAAATCAAAGGTCTGTGTTGCCCTTCATAGAGAATCAAAGTTTTTCTTTCATTTTTTTTATATTTGCAGAAGGAAATTTATGTTGGAACTTGTATGCTATGGAACACACATAGGGGTTGATTTACTAAAGACAAATAGAGTGTGCACTTTGCAAGTTCAGTTGCTCTAGAGCAGTGGTCTCCAAACCGCATCCCAGGGGCCAGTTGTGGCCCTTTGATTGCCTTTATCTGGCCTTTATCTGGCCCCTGGGGCACTATTCCACCAAATGACTCCAATGATGGGGCACTATTCCCCCTACTGATACCTTCAATTGGGCACTATTCTTCCAATTGATACCAACAAAGGGACACTATTTCTACCCAAAAAAAAACAATGATGGGGCACTGATGCCAGGGCATTTTCTACTCCCGCTGGCCACAGTCTGGCCCCCCTAAAGCCTGAAAGACAGTAAACTGGCCCTTTGCATAAAAAGTTTGGAGACCCCTACTCTAGAGCTTAGTAAAAGAGGCAAAACACTGTTGACTTCCATTATCCATTCACGTGCAAGCAAAAATGCTGGGTTTTTTTTTCCTTGCATTTGATTGGGTAGTCTTAAAGTGAACCTTTAGCTTATTTACTAAGCTCTCGAGCAACTGCACTTGCAAAGTGCACAATTTGTTTGCCTTTAGTAAATCAACCCCCAGTATCCCCAATAAGCTCTTGTTATTGCTGAGGCCTATTATATAAAGATCACTTGCAAGTTGTTTAAAATTTTACTTTGGTTTTATTATGGCAATAATAGAGACATAAAATACAGAATATGTTTATGCAATTTACATAATGTTTAATGAGGCACACACTTCTTTATATATGCAAACATGTGTATACATACTTGAATGCATCCACTTCTGGTTCTAGTTTAAAAAGTCTCTGTATAATTTTTATAACAGAAGTCTGCTAGACTCTGGAAGGCACAAAGCAGCTCATTGTCAAAAGAGGAAAACAGGAAAGGAAACAATGTGGGTTTTCATTACAGAGAGAAGAAATCATATTTTAACTCAATGCAATGTATATTGTCAGAAGATTGATGTACTTTATTAACTGTTGACTGAAATTTTCAAATGGAAGACACATTTACACAGTTCAAAAAATTCAGATGGCTAGTACGTTTTAATTGTGACACACACACACACACGTTATGGTTTGTTGACACTAACATGTAAAGTTATAAACCATACCAATGCGTATTGTATACACACTGTATAGGGTGTTAAAGGTCCTACACCATAATTTCAGAATTTCCATGCAAGCCAAAGCAGGAATGATAACTCCAATTCTAGATTATTATTTTTTTTTGCCATCATTTTACAAATTTACAATTTTTTCCAGTCAATGGCAACTAAACTCCTACATTTTTTCTAGCACAACTCTACTTTTGCTACTCTTTTCGCAAAACAGAATATTGTGAAATTGTATAAGTAAAGCTACATACAGTAGGTTTTCCAGTATGTTTAATGTTGGAGGCCCACAGAGAAAAATATACCTGAGACTGTTATGTCTAGGCACAGGCCTACTGTGTCTAGTAATGATTCAGGCCTCACTGATATAAATAAGGTTCACCATGTACCAACCCGTGGGCAATGCCACCCATTACTCACTCTACCGGGGGCTTGCCTTGTATACAGGGCTCACTCAGGTTCACTCATCTCCGAGTATCGACCAGAGCCTTCGCAGAATTGCACGTCTACTCGGCACCCTCACGTTTGGTGTGTCAAGACAGGGAGCCAAACTGTTAGGCTCATCCACCACGCTCTTGGTCTCCCCTGACAACAGCATGTCTTCTTGCCACCAGGCACTTCAGGCCTGAAGACTTATTGTTTTTCCAGGTTAGCACTTTTCCCTGCATATCCAACAATGCTAGACCAGGTTACGACACCGTTGGGTACACAGGGACTCTTCTTCACCAAGTAGGAACTTCATGGGATACACAGTCTAGCATAGACTGTGTGCTATCCCACTTCTCAACAGCAAGGTTACTGAGAATCCACTTCAGACACATGAAGCAGCCAAAAGCTCAGTCCAACCCAATTTTATTATAAATGTCACAGTTCTAAAAAAGTAACCAGCATCTCCTCAGTCTTCACTTCTGATAATGCAAACAGTATTATGTCCTCTGTTCAAGGAAGAGCAGTTCCTTTTCTGTGTGGTAGTGTACCTCTTTGTGCCCAGCTACAGGAGAGCAGGGGGAAGATATAATAGAGCCCCAGTCCTCTAGATAGTCCATTCTCCCATTGCTACTCTTCCCATCAGCCTGCATCTAACTCCCTTAGCTAAGCTCCACCTAGCCTATATATGAGATTCTGTCAACGAGTCTGTGGTAGTGAGCCCTTATAGATCCCCAGCTCAGGATTCCCCAGGGCGTGGAGTCTAAGCCCCAGCCTGCTTCTTCACCAGGGCCCCTGATGGTGGGGATGGACTTGCAGCAGACTGGAACCAGGTCGTGGCCCCCAGTTAGGCCAAGCTGAGGATGTGAAGACCGCTGGCGTGTGCAGAGTAAACAGGAGACTATGAGGATATCCAAGAGACAAGCCGAGGTCAGGACAGGCAGCAGACGAACATAGACAGAGAAACGAAGCCGGGTCGGTACACAGGAGATCAGATACAATAGCCAAGGGGTTCACGGATTGGAGCTCAGAGAACAGTGATGTTGCTCAAGCAAGGAGCAGTGCACTGAGCATGTGTATATATATATGGAAGCACACAGGGAGGTGACCCAGGAAGTCATAGACAGGAACAGGATATAACCCACAGTGGAGCAGGCAATGCCCATAGGAGAACAGAGAAGCCAAACACCACATGTGAAGGGAGGCAAGATAGAGGCACTAGCAGCAAGGAGGTAAGAGATACAAACAAAACTACAGGCTAACTTGTGACAGATCCTGCCAGGAAGGAAAGAAATCATACTCCTTCCTGGAATGATTTAAAAGAGAATTGTAATTAAATGGGCCACAAAGTGGACCCTGCCTACAAACCTACTTACCAGAGGCATTAACTGGAGAATGGCTTATCTGCTCACTAAAAATTGTTGCTGTTTCTTTGTTTACTGTACTAATAATAAGTGGATAAGCACTTATTAACATCATGTCACAAGCTGCCTCTGCAACAGACGTAATGGCAGAAATTGAAAACAGCTTTGTGTATTGTAATTGGATCCTGTGGACAGTAAAGTAATTGGTTAGAAAATACCACTGGTAGCAAATCATACCACAATGCACCTATTTGTGCATTAGTACTGGTTGGCAGAGGCTTACTTTACACATGCACTGTACCTAAACTCAACAGGCATTTTGTTAATGACCTCAACTCCTCCTTTAACACCAAGTCCTTTATGTTTTAGCAAATTCCCAGACAGAGAGAAGGTCACCACAATCAAAGTAGATGCCCTACCCCAGATTAGATAACAAGCTGGATACAACAATAAGGACATTCAGGCCCTAGAAGAACCAAAAGCCCTAGAGAAACCTTAGGTAACTGAAGTCTGTCAGCCCAAAGGTGTTCCTTTGAAATCAAGGTGAAGGCACATAATTATTCCTTTTCTTGGCAGAATTCTCCCTACACAAATAACAGCAAATGATCACAGAAAAATTAGGTGTAGAGTAGAGACAGACTGTTATGTTACCCCTTGCAGGAGTATACAAAACATATGCTACAACTACTGCATTTGAGTATTAGCAGTGGTTAGTGCAGTTAAGGCATCAGAAAAAAAAGTGTTGGATAAAGATTTACTTTAACCTTTTTTCCCAGTAGGAAAGAGATCAGAGCCAGATACATACCAAAGGATGCACTGGTATTGTGATTTTTAGGGGGGGGAAGGGTCGCATGGCATGTATGTCCAAACTTTAACAGAGTAATCCTAGAGCCAATATGGTGGGGACAATGCTTGCTCTGCACACCAACAGTGCACATATTCTGGGAACTGCCCCCACCACAGGGGGGGGGATAGCTTTTCACAATTTTACCACTTCACGTAATTTATCTGCATTTTTCAACCCTGAAGAGGACTGCCACTGGATTGCAGAGTGGTTACTCAGTCAGAGCTGTTATTTTTTCAGGGCTATAGAATGTAATTTATTTTGAAATTCATGAGCATTGGGCTTTAGGGTTTAAATAAGGGGGCAGTTAGGTTTAAAGCTGTTCTAAAGTCAAAAGGTTTTGTACCTTAGTGCATAAAAACCTTCCATTAGCTTCCCCCCCCCCCCCCCCAAACTTTTACCTGAGTTCTCTATTTATCCTGTTCTGTGCCAGGCTGTAGCTTCCCTCTCCCCTCTTCCTGCTTTTACTGGCTACACTGACAGCTGTGGGAGCCATTGGCTCCTGCTGCTGTCAGTCAAATCCTCTTATGAGGGAGCATGGCCCAGCTGCGCTGTATGTGTCTTTGGACGCACACAGCCTGAGTCTGGAGTGTGCCCGCACATGTGCCCCCCACAGCACATAGCTTGCTATGGGGATACACACAGGGAAGAGGAGCATATGGAACAAACAGGGGGACTCCAGAGGAAAAGGTAAGGGACCGCTCTGTGCAATACTATTTCATAGAGTAAGTAAGTATACCCTCTTTTTTATTTTAACAACTTGGGTGGATGTCATATATTGTTTAGTGGAAGCAATTTGAGTGGCTATAAAGTCACAGCACATCCAGCAGACAGTTGGCTGACAAAACCCTCTACACCTACATCCTCCGAGATGCAGAGCAATCTGTGATAATACCTGCAAACTGTGGACATTTTTAACCATACCATAGCAAACTACCAGCAGAGAGAAGATTTTAGTGATATGGAAGTCATACTCTTTTCTGACATAGGAAGATTGTGAAATGACTATAGAGGAGAAGGGTGGCCATCCTAGAAATAAAAATGTTAGCATGTTCTTAGGCTGCTAATCACATGGGTACTGTTGGCAGCAGAAATGTTAAAAAGACCCACATTGTCAAGCAGGGCTGGGACAAGGGAGAAGGAAAGGGGCATGTGCACTGAGCACAGTGTGGAGAGGGACTCACTGGGAGCTTCTCTGGGAGCCCTCAGTTCTCTGGCTGCATCACTGACAGGAGTGTGGTCACTCCTGTTTAAAGGAGCAGGGGTCTGGATAGCTGCATGAGGTGGGATTCAGCAGCATACTGTGGGTGGAAGAAAGTGGGCACCTGCTGAGAGTGAAGGCAGACTGTCCTTCTTCCTGTCCTCTCTTGCCATGTGACATACTATTTGACAAGAGACAGGAAGAAGGAAAAGCTGCCTTCGTTCCCAGTGGGTGTCATGCTGAGAAGGGACTCCTACCTGAGTGAGTACACAAAAGGTGTGGAAAACAGCTCAACCCTCGACCTCTCCACTTCTCTTCAGAGCCTTTCAGCCCCCTTACCTACCCAGAGCCCCCCACAGATCACTTTATTTCCTTAAATCCCACAGAGCCCAGGTCCCCTTCCCTCCTTCATCCCACTAAAGTACCGGTAGATGCCAAATCAGCCCCCTTAGACTTACACTACAGATGCAGAGACATTTTTTCCTTCCAGTGACACTATAGCTGCAGGGACATTTGTCAATCTAGTGAAACTACTGGCACAAGGGCATTTTGCTTTCCCACCCGGTGACACCACAGATGCAGGAACATTATTGTCCTTCCAGTGATACCATAGACGCAAGGACTTTTTTTTTCCTTCCAGTGACAACACCATTGGAGGGACATTTTTTCCTCTTAGTGACACCACTGATGCAAGGGCATTTGTTTTCTTCTAGTGACACCACTGATAAAGTGACATTTATTTCCTTTCCAGTGACACCGCCAATGCAGACACATTTTTATATTTTCGATGACACCACCATTAGAGGGGTATTTTTTTCCCTACAATGACACTAACAATGTAGGGAAATTTTCCTCTTCCAGTGACACCACAGAGTCAGGGATTGTTAGCCCCATATTTGTGCACCAATAATACAGTTCATTTTGGTGTGCACTATTTCAGCACAAACCTCAAACATTACTAGCATTTCAATGCCAGTAGTAGCCCCATTATCTCTTCCATCGGGGGGGGGGGGGGCACTGTGCCATCTTCATCCTAGGCACTGGATGGTTTTGTCCTTGCACTGCTTCAAGCTGTACAGAACCAGTTTGGAGATAAACTCAGCATGTGCATATGTGCCAGTGCCACCAGATGCCACCATTATTAGGTGCTCGGTAACATGGAAACCTGTAATTGGAATAAATCAGATTGGAGTGCTGCTGTATGTAAGCTACATCCTAAACAATAAATAATTTCCATGTTGTAACAGAGGCTGTCTGTATAAATAGTGCTGTTCTAAAACACCACATTTTGCTTTAACACATCCTCCCAATCTGTAATGTAAAGGATTTCTGTATCTAAATGTTGCCTTCCATTCTTTAAAATTTTGGCTTTGGCTGCAAATCAAACCCAGGCAGATTTACATGCAGAAGAAATACTATTGGGCATAAGTATAGTAGCCTAGCACCCATATGAGTGATGATCCACTTCTCAAGGGATATTGTATTTGTCCTCACTGTCACTAGAAATATAGAAAGAAAAGAGGACATACCAGCATAGTGCATTATCCCACATGTGTTTATTTTGTATAAAAAGTAGTAAAACTACTCACAAGCATGGAGATGGAGATACACTTAAACAGGCCTCTTGCCTTTGGCTATACAGTCCTGGAATCAGCTATCTACAGATCACATGGTCAGCCAGTAGGGTCCCCTGAGTGGTTGCCCCTGCGACCTGTAGATAGCTGATTCCAGGACTGTATAGCCATGGCAAGTGGCCTGTTTAAGTGCATGTCCATCTCCATGCTTGTAAGTAGTCTTTATACTTTTTATACACAATAAACACGTGTGGGATAATGCACTATGCTGGTATGCCCTCTTTTCTTTCTATATTTCTAGTGACAGTGAGGACAAATACAATATCCCTTGAGAAGTGGATCATCATCATATGGGTGCTGAGCTACTATACTTATGCCCAATAGTATTTCTTCTGCATGTAAATCTGCCTGGGTTTTTCTATACAAAAAAAAAACACTTGTGGTATAATGCACTAGGCTGGTGCGCTTTCTTTTCTTTCTATCTTTCTAGATTTACTCATGCCCAGTAAGTGTTTTTATGCTAGGGATACTTAAAAAAGTTTGTGATGTTCACTCGTTTTTGTCACCGAAAGTGTTAAAATCCACTTGATCACACTGTTAATGTGCCGACTACATTGCACTAACAAACCCAGTACATCCATCCTTTTTTATAAAAACATGAGTAGAACTAATATGGCTTGTTTTATGGCTGTGTGCATATTTTCACATGAAAGTCAGCTTGCTTCTTTCTCTACCATTCCATATTTTTTTAAAGCAGAAGAAATATAATATCATTCAGTAACTCTTGAGAGCAGTAGTTCTGTATGTCAGTACTATCACATAAAAGGTACAACGTGTGCTGTAGCAGATCTATCCTTGCATGAACTAATTTGTCCAGTATTTCCATCCATTTCTGTTTTTTTTATCCAAAATATATGGCAGAAGAGATGGCTTAGTAGATGCATGAATATTCAATCAGTATAATTAAGGGGGAACCATGTTTGCATGGTCCCTATCTTTTGGTTACGTATGTTCCACCCTTAATAAAGAAATAAAAAACACCAAAAATGATCGATAAAAAAAAGACGAAATATAATATGTAGCATTGATACATGAATAAATAAATAAATCCCACAATGTGAAAACAATTTTACCACAAACCTCTGATGAAGTTCCCACTAGGAAGTAACGTGAAAAGATGCAGTTACCGGGTGACATTACAATACCTGCCGGCTCAGAAGAGGAAGAAAGGAATGGTTTTCTATGTTTTCTGTATACTCAGAACTAGTCCCAACCTCCCTGGAAGCAGTGACTTCCTATTTGATTTACATGCGAGTACTTTCAATACATTGGGTGAGTCATTTTTATGTTTTTTTTCATATGTAATAAATATTAAAACAGACATATGTTGTGTACAACTTTGAGGGGCACATGTAAACCTCTTTCTTTTAATTAGCAGAGCTTCTGCTAAATACTTGCAGCTCTTTTCCTTCAGTTCAGGGCTGCTCAGCTGTCAGTTAGCCAGTTACGGACCGTCCGCCGCAGGTATACTGCAGCAGGCAGCCTCTCCTGTGCGTCGGCCGTGCGCCTGGTGCTGGGGGGCGAGCGCCAGGCACCCGTGATCACTCCCTGCTGAGAGAGAAGGATGGGCAGCTGTTGTAAACACAGCTGACCGTTCTTCTCTCTGAAATGATCACAGAGCTCCTGTGATCCCTCTACATAGGATTACAGGTCTCTATGATCATTTCAAAAGCCCAACCCCCCACAGTTAGTAAACACGCTCCCTAGACTTACATTTAACCCCTTGATCACCAACTAGGTCAACCCCTTCCCTGCCAATGTAATTATTACAGTAACAGTGCATATTTTTAGCACTGATTACTGTAGTAATATCACTGGTCCCCCCAAAAGCGTCAAAAAGGTCAGTTAGAGGTCCAATCTGTCCACCGCAATGTCGCAGTCCCGCTAAAAATCGCTGCCATTATTAGTAAAAAAAAATAAATAAAAATGACATAAATCTTTCCCCTAGTTTGTAGATGCAATAACTTTTGCGCGAACCGATCAAAATACGCTTATTGCGGTTTTTATTTACTAAAAATATGTAGCAGAATACAAATTGGCCTGAAATGATGAAAAATTTTGATATTTACATTTTTTTGGGGGGAATGTTATATAGCAGAATGTGAAAAATATTGTTTTCTTTTTTTTTTCAGAATTGTCGATATTTTTTTGTTTATAGCGCAAAAATAAAAATCGCACAGGTGATCAAATACCACCAAAAAGCTCTATTTGTGGGAAAAAAAGGACATCAATTTTATTTTGGTACAGCATTGCACAACCGCACAATTTTCCGTTAAAGTAACGCAGTGCCGAATCGCAAATAACGGCCTGGTCATTAAGGGGGCAAATCCTTCCAGTCCAGAACTGGTTAATTACCAGCCACTCATTGTTTCCACAGTGACTCGCCTGGTTACCAATACCTGCCTCATTAGTCCAGCCTACCGCCAGCCCCTTCTTGCTATTTAAACAGCTCTGCTCATTCCCTCCGTGCCCTCGCATGGTTAACATCTCCAGTGTGTACCTGCTGTTTTCCTGTGTATGATTTTGCCTGGCTGATGTCTCTTCTGAATCCTGATCCTGATCTTTGGCTTCTGACAACGAAGACTTTGGTTTCTGATCACAGCTCGTCTGATTACCCGTTCTGGCTTCCAAACCCAATTATGCCACACTCATGGCTTTATATCCATGTAACTTTATCCATGTTCTCACATTATTATAAATATTGTTTACCTTTATCTTATGTACAGTCTGATCTTATTATCTATTTTATCTTGTTTAAATTAAATAAAATATAAGTTTTACTCATTTGGAAGTGTGATTGCCCTCAAAGTCCCACCCCCAGGGGGAATTTTCTGTTTTTCTCACAGCCTGTAGGGATGTTGGCAACCCACTCCAGGTTTTCTACTAGCTGGGGACTTGCTAAATTTTGGCTTCCAAACCCTGACTTCTGTTTTTGACTATGTTCCTGATTTGTGTTATTTTTGCTATTACATTAAAGGTATGATTTTAACTGCATTTTCTGTCTCCTTTATGGTTTATGGTTTCTGACAGTATTCCAGTGACAAGATCTCAAGTTTATGTAGAGTGAAGGTGTGCAGCCATCTTCTATTCACATCAGATAGCACTTTTTTGACCCTTTATTTATTGAGGGTCAATGCCAAGGTGGGCATATTCAATATTACGTAGAGCATGGGATGGCACAGGAAGTGGAGTTCATGGATCTGGACATAGTAAGGACACAGAAACGTTTTCTTATGCATGGACTTTTGGGAAAACAAAAATATTGGTGTTTGGGGGGCGTGGCTTCCGGCGCTGAAGATGGCCGCATAGATCTTCAGCTCCGCTCGGCCACCCGGGACATCGCTCACCTACAGCCTTCACAGCGGGTTTAAAAACCCCCACGATCGTGGCAGAACCTCCGGGCACCATGAGGAATAAAAAGAACACCTCACAATCACGCAAGCTGGACGGATTCCTTGTCTCTACCGCGGCGGGCCGCAGACAAGATGGCGCCGACAGGTCCCCACAGCACGCTTCTTCCCTGGACGGGAACCAACACCACAAGCCGCCACCGCTCAGGCAAGTAGCCAACCCGGACAGCGGGAACTCCTCCGGCGCTTCCACCCCTCCTTCTCCCTCCTCGAGAAGCCCGGCGAAGCAGCGCCCACGCTGGTGCTCTCCCCCCCCCCGATCCATCCCAACGATGCGAGATGGAGCAGGCGGCATCCTCTCCACCAGAACCCGGGGGCATGAGCACACCTCCTGCAGACCCCTTCGCAGCCTTCCCAGTGGGGGACCACCCGATCTCGGGTACACTCCTGAAAGGAATGCTTCACTCCCTATGGTCCTCTCTGCACTCAGATGTGATGCAGAGTCTCTCTCAAACAAGGAAAGATGTCCAGCAGCTCGAGGTGAGGGTGGACTCTGTTGAATCCTCTATGACAAAATGTACTTTGTCTCTCAACACTCTCATTACAGCCCATAATGATCATACTGATGACATTGACTGGATCAAGGACAAGCTTGCAGACCTGGAGGACAGGTCCCGTAGGAATAACTTAAAATTAAGGGGGATCCCGGAAACTGTCCAGCCCCAACACCTGCGCAAAATGGCTACAGACCTATTTTCGGCATTGATCCCCTCCTTGTCTTCCTCTGAATTGGAGATAGACAGGATCCATAGGATCCCTAAGCCTCACTTCATAGCCCAAGACCTGCCTCGTGATGTCCTTCTTCGGGTGCACTTTTTTCAGACTAAGGACAAAATCCTAATGGCCTCAAGGCAACTCCAAGCTCTTCCTGGCGACTTCCCGCAGGTGCAGATACTGCCGGACCTCTCCAGGCACACGCTCCAGAAGCGTAGGAACCTCGCCACCATAACAAAAGCCCTGAGGAACCACCAAATAGTGCACAAGTGGAAACACCCGGCTCAACTTTCCATCACCCATCAGGGCCGCACTGTCACAATTGCTTCTCTGGAGGAAGGTATGGCTCTTCTACACCGCTGGGGAATCATCCCGGAGCCTCCATCTGCCTCCTCGAGATCCTCCGGACCTCCTTCGCCACAGACCCTCTCGGATGAATGGCATGTGGTGTCCCGTAAACGTTCTAACTCTAGACACTCCTCACCCGGAGGTGAGCTCCAGCACCCGCACACACCTGCTCAACGTTAGTCCCTGGCCAAGGTTTTGGCGACCTACTGGCCCCTCTGTTTCGGTTGCAGGTAGTACCTGCCTCTAGACTCTTTTTTATTCTTTGTTTGGTTTCCCCAGCCTCCCTGCCTTCCCTTCCCTTCCTGTTTTGTTACTCCAGTCGGAATGATGGACTTGTGCTCTTTGACATGCCCGCACCCCCCTCGGCCCTCATGCAGATGACCCGTTTTACGTCTCTGAAGATACCATGACCATCAAGTTCCTTTCTTTAAATGTTAATGGTCTAAATCACCCTGTCAAGCGGTTCTCCCTCTGGACTGAGCTTAACAACAGTGGAGCTGACGTGGCATGCATCCAGGAGACTCACTTCAAGCTTAACCATCAGCCCAAGTTCTCACACAAGAACTTCCCTACTCTTTTTTTCGCCAGCGCCCCTGTGAAGAAAAGAGGCGTGATGATTGCTCTGAGAGACTCGATTTCCTTCTCACTCCGCAACCTGACCCAAGATCCTGACGGCAGATTTCTCATTCTTCAGGGTGACTTTAATGCGCTGCCTTTAACTTTAGTGGCGGTTTACGCCCCCAACACTCATCAGAAGCGTTTTCTATCCAGACTGCTAAAGGAAATCTCCAGTAATGTCTATGGTAATATAGTGGTTTGTGGTGATATGAACTCTGTGGTCGACCCGGGGCTTGACACCTCGGTGCCCGCCCGGGGCCGACAACTTTCATTGGCCTCTCTGTTGGCCTCCGAGCAATTGTTTGATGTTTGGCACTGCCAACATGGTTCGGAAAGGGATTACCTGTTTTATTCCTGCAGACACAAATCGTACTCACGTATTGATATGTTCTGGACTGACCTCCCTTCACTGGGAAAGGCCTCCTCCTCGGCCATCGGAAACATCACGTGGTCTGACCACGCGGCTGTGGAGATGGTTCTGGAGGAGTCCGGTCCTAGGGAACGGTCGTCGGTCTGGCGTTGTGATGTAAAGGTGCTTCAGGACCCAGCTGCTGGTAAGTTGATTCGGGACCAGCTCTCAGAATTCTTTGCTATCAATGTTTCCTCCGTGTCAGACCCCTGGGTGCTCTGGGGAGCGCACAAGGCGTTCGTCCGGGGAGTGTGCATCCAACAATCAGCAAGACTCCGTAAGGCATACAGCCACAAGCTCACGGCTCTCTTAACCGAGATCCGTGACCTTGAGAAGGCACACAAATCTTCTCCCACCCATGACCTAATCTCGCAACTCTCCCGTGCAAGAGACTCTCTGAAGGCCCATCTCATGGAACGCTTTGACCGTCATCTGAGGGTGCTCAAGCTCAAGTACTATGCGCACGCGAATAGAGCGGGCAAATCTCTAGCAGTCAGGATTAAACAACGCAGAGTGTCCACGCGTATCTCCCATCTCTCACATGGACGGACTGGAGCTAGACTGACTCATCCCAGGGACATCGCGAATGAATTCGCGGAATTTTATGGGTCCCTGTATAACCTGAACCGAGACCCTGACACTCCTCAACCGACTCCGGCTCTTATACAACAATTCCTGGACAAGTTACATTTACCCTCCCTGACAGAAGACCAGAGAAAGTCCCTATCATCCCCGTTCACTTTATGTAAAGTTTCCAAAGCCATTAAATTACTCCCCAATGGAAAATCACCGGGTCCGGATGGTTTGTGCAATGAATACTACAGAATTCATTGTGACACCCTGGGTCCACACTTAGTGGACGTGTTCAATCAGGCCGCTCGCAAAGCTGCATTCCCGAGTGAAATGTTGGGTGCCTACATCTCCACTATCCCAAAACCCGGTAAGGACGCCAGCCTCCCAGCAAACTACCGACCCATTTCCCTTCTCAACAGTGACCTCAAGATCTACGCCAAGATCTTGGCGTCCCGACTCCAGCCACTCCTCCCTCTGCTTGTTAAGAATGACCAAATGGGATTTATGCCAGGTAGGCAAACATCGGATGCTACCCGGCGGATCATCAACTTGATCCACCTGGCTGAGGTCTCCAGAACGCCTTCTCTGCTCCTAACGCTGGACGCAGAGAAGGCATTCGATAGGGTAAATTGGCTTTTTATGCGGCTCACACTGGAGAAATTTGGCTTCTCGGGTGCAATACTGTCTGCAATTCTTGCTCTTTACTCCTGCCCCTCAGCAAAGGTCCTCACTGCTGGTGTAACATCGACTCCATTTCAAATTACTAATGGCACCCGCCAGGGGTGCCCCCTGTCCCCTACGATTTTCAACCTGATGATCGAGCCCCTGGCGGAGGCCATTAGATCGGATGGCGAGGTAGGGGGGTTCCGTGTGGGGTCAGTATCCCACACGGTTAGCCTCTTCGCGGACGATATCGTTATTGCCCTCACTGACCCTACTCGCTCACTTCCGGCTGTCCATAGACTGCTCTCAGAATTCAGCTCCGTCTCTTACCACAAGGTGAACACATCCAAGTCATTAGTATTGAACCTGGGAATTGATAAACGAGTCGCTGACCGTCTTCAGAAAGATTTCCCCTACCCCTGGACTGTAGACTCTATTCCCTATCTAGGTATACTTATAACTCCCACCGTTAAACGACTCCTCCCTGCTAATGTAGAGGTCTTACTGAAGAAGACATCAAAACAATTGGCAGCCATGTCCAAAGTGGAGCTCTCCTGGGGTGGCCGGATGGCCGCCTATAAGATGTCGATATTGCCCCAAATCCTATATCTTTTTCGTGCCCTCCCACTAGCCTTCCCTAGAAAGTACTTAGAGGCTCTTTCCAAGAATATGCGAGACTTTATCTGGGGAGGCGCAAGAGCCCGAGTGGCTGCCTCCACTCTGGCTCTACCCAAGTTCATGGGCGGGGCCAAGCTTCCTGATCTGTATCTGTACTTGTGGTCCACAAGACTGGTCCAGCTCCGTATGTGGTTCTTCAATTCTACCTCCCTCCCCTGGGTTCAACTTGAAAGCCACCTAGCCCCCACTGGGGACCTCCGTCTGCTTCTCCTTGGGGACTTATGGATTCCATGGACGTTATCTCGGCTGCCCCCCACGTCCCGGTCATCGATCCTGGCATGGCGCAGACTGGCTCTAGCCGGCGTGAGGCAGACGGACGGACACTCCTTAGACTCCCGGTCGCTCCCGGTTTCCATCCTGTCCGCTCACATTCCCTCCCTCCAACTGACACACCTGGCCAGGTTGGGTCTGACTTCTATCTCGCATTTCTACGACTGCGATTCTTTGCGCTCCACTGCCTCACTGATGAAGGACTATAGGCTCCCTTCCACGCTGCTTTTCTCGGTCCACCGCATACACAGCTTCTTGGCTGGGCACCCTCCGACGACTGGTCATTTACCTGCTAAGCCCTGGGCGTTCTACCACACTGATTCACGCACAACCAAAGGCATCTCTATTTTTTATGACAGTCTCCTTGATTTAGCAGATATCCCAAAATCTGTGCCCATGATTAGGTGGGAGAAGGATTTGGCGCTCACTTTCACCACGACACAATGGTCTAGAGCTTTAACGTCCACCTATCGTTATTCACACTGCACCTCCCACTGGGAACTCATGTTAAAAATTGTAAATCGGTGGTATTATACGCCCTATAGGCTCTCAAAACTGTTCCCCTCCACCCCAGCACACTGTTGGCGTGAATGCGGTGGCATTGGAACCCTGATTCACGTGCTATGGGAGTGCCCCTCACTCACAAGTTACTGGAAAAAAATCTTCAGTTGCATAGCGGACTGTATGGGGATACTACGTCCTCCGAAGAAGGAACTGGCGCTGTTGAATTTGGGTATTGATGAATACCCAATTCAATTTCGACAGATGATATTACATATTCTGCTAGCGGCTAGAATACTTATTCTGCGCAGATGGAAGTCTCTGGAGATCCCGGCTTTCTCTGAGTTAGTAGCGGTAGTAAATGATAATTATCGCCTGGAAAAGGCATTAGCAACTAATGACATGTTGCTTCATAGATTTACTGAAGCGTGGCAACACTGGAAATATCATAAGCACTGACCATGGTGCTGGGCGGGGCGGTGGGGTCGGTCTCCTCCCTGACGCTTATGTTCCCACTGGGATGTCGGGGAGGGGGCTGTCATCCTCTCCGTGCTTGCCTGGACCGGTGGTCTTTACTCCTATCTGCCGATGCTTTAGGCTTACTCGCCACTCAGCTGGGTCCTGGCACATAGGATAACACGTATGATAGCACATATGACTTGACTTGCACATAATGATTACTGCATGTACCTTGACAGTATTGGTCTATGTTCTTACTGATGATTTTATAGTTTTGGAACCTACACCTGGTCCTGTCTGGAGTAACCCCCCCCCCCTCCCCCCCTCCCCCCCCTCCCTCCCCCCCTTTTCTTGTACTCACGTTATGTACTACATGCCTTGTTTCAACTATTTTCATGAGAATGTTTGTACTCTTGTTTCTCTTGTGAAATTCAATAAAAATTATTATTTAAAAAAAAAAATATTGGTGTTTGGATTGTTTTACACATTTTCCATATTTATATGCACATAATAGGACAATTTATGGATTAAAGTTGTATATATTTTTCACGTCCTGAAGAAGCGTGCTGCGTCACGGGAAACGCGTCGACGTCACACGCTGCTACGCTTACGGACTCCACCCTCCACCCTGTTTGGAATACCGACCGCTCACACACATCGGCTGCTTGGCGCCCAAACCCTTCTTGGTGAATGGCAAGCTCCCACACCCTCTGGCGGACACCACGGCTTGCTCCCTCAACAGATCTACCACGGTCGGACCTGCTTATGGACTGACTCCTAAGTAATTCACGGACTGTGCGCAGCTCACACTACATGGATCCACACGATTCATACGGTCAGTAACCGGCTTTGCTCTTGTGACTGTATGTCTGCATACTTGTCTGTCTTGGCGATACTTACATAGCAGACAATATTGCATGGAAGGCTGACCGCACGATCTGAGATATACCATATGTGTCTACCAGTGAGCACAGTCACCTATCCCGGACTGTTATATCCACAGACCAGAGGACACTCTATTCACTAGGTGCTCTGACTACTTAGACACAGAAACTGGATTAATATCAGATCGTCTATGTTTAATCACCGCTTCAAGCTGTCTGTCTGCTTGCTTCGCTTGCTTGTCTGTCTGCTTAAAGCCATATGTCCGGGCTGCTTTATATGGTGTCTACTGCTGTGTCCCTGTTTATATGGTGTCTGAAGACTTTATCTGGAAACTGCAGCCAAAAACTACATGTCCATTTGCCAGAGTGATTTTGTGGTAGAGCAATTAACTGCTTTTTACACCAACACAGGTGTGAGGACCCTGCATCCAGCGGTCATTTGTGGAGATCCCTGCATTACCACGGACTGAGACTTTTACACCACCAAGCTGATAATTATTCCCAGTTGGGTATTTCTATCAATCTGGAAGTGGTTCTTCCACACACATATATACAACTCTAGAGTGGTTAATCTCATGGTAATCCCTTGGTCCCCAAGTGAAAGGTTGATTTCCTTATGTGCCATCTGGGTGGTGGGTGGAGTCTGATAATAGCGTAGTAGCGGCATTTCACCAGACAGGACCCAATACAGTTTTTTATCTCCATAACAGTGGGTTATTCCTAATACCATTTTGTATAGTGTTGATGTTGTTGCTTGAATTTGATTTTTATCTAATATTTTTCACCTCAATAAAGTTTCTTGTGATTTAACACACCTCACCCTCGTTGGAGCCATATTTTGCAACTGCTTTTCTTTTTATTTGTTTTCCTGATTCTACTTAGTTGCTTGGCCCACAGGTTATATGCTGCTGGGTTTGAGGTTATATACTTCACACACTATATGTCACACCCTCATGCCCCGGAAGGGTCCTGAGTGGTTTCCCTGAGGTCCAGTCCTCCCCCCTTTCCCTTGGTACTAATATTTTCACAGATATAGTTTGGAAGAGCTATATTATTAGGAAATAATTTCACATTTATTGAGAAATTGTCATTGTAAGATTTTTTTTTTCACATTGTGGGATTTATTTATTCATGTTTTAGCACTGCACATTAATATTTGAGTACTGTTAGTGATGCACAGTTGGTGCTGGCTTACTGGTGTTCAATTCTTGGTTTTATTTGAGCAGACACATGTATTCTGAATTTTTGCCAAAAATTATCACACTGTCTTCTGCATATTGTCACATTTGCACATTTGGTTTATTACTGATTTTTTTTTTTTTTTTTTATCACATGTACTGTTTATGATTATACTGGACATTTTCTGATAATAATTTGGCGTCTCGGTCAGGTTTTTGTTACTATTTCCATGACTATGTTGATATCTCATAGTATGATTTCTGCTTTTCCCTAAACGCTTTTGTACACTTTAGTGCAGTTTACAGTTTTTGTGGTTTTGTAATACGGTTACTAAACAATAATACAGTACATCCATGACTTCTTAATGTTATTTTCTTATCCATGTCCCACCAATCACACTTATCAAATGACCCTAGAATAAATAATATATGACCCTGAATAACTGAAAGAAAATTCATTTTCATTTTTTATTGTCGATATGGAAGCATTTTTCCTCTTACATATAGAGTATAGTAAAGTTTCAAAAGGTCTTACACTCGTGTATTTTGGACTGTGTAATAAAACAGTACATAAAGATAATTGTTTCAGATATTCATGACTATAGCCTAAGATCTTTTTAAATTAAAATTATGCAGGAATATAACAATTGTACAAACTAAACATCAGCAAGAGCGGAGAATGCTACAGTACGTTTTTCAGAAACCCTGACCTTGCAAATGTCAGCAGCCTTTGACTGAGGGACCTTTGGCCAGTGTAGGCCGAGATGTGTAGTCAGAATAGGGATATGCAGTAGACCCTGAAAGCCCAGGCGATCGAAAAGATTCCAGAGAACAAATGGTTTGTATGAGAGGGGCAGTGACTGAGTAGGTGGGCAAGAACATGAGAGAGAAATATTATGGTCTTCTACAGACAAGTTCATAAGGGCAAAAAGAAGTTGAGCTGGCACGAGCTCTTATCTTCAATGGTTAGATTCTTCTGCCATTGAACAAATACAGAGACTTTGCTGTCTAAGCAATCTGGCTTTGTTCACTTATGATTTTTTTCCTTTTGTCCTGGGCTACAGAAGTTCATCGTCAGACACGCGTTGGCTATTAGTCCACTACAAAAGGCATATTTGAGTCCATAATTTAGAAATTCATAAAAACATTATTGTCTCTAGCAGGACATTTATTTACTAGCTCGACAATAAAGCTGAGTACTGTAATACAGAGGGTTATTGGGTGCTTTATGTTGGAATGCAATGAATGGATAATAAGCAGTGAGCCGTATGTCTAAAAGAAGATAGCTGGCAAAAATGTTTGATTAGCTTTAAATTTTGTTCTTTTTTACAATAGATATTGAAAGTCTCACTAACATAGTTAAAGAAAAAGAACAACTTATAACTTAACACACTGTAAATAATAACTAAAGTAAACCTCGAAACCATAACGTCTGATGGAATTAGTTAAAGCTGAACTCCAAGCAAATAGAACGCCGGCAACCAGCTCCAGCTGTGATCACACACAGCGGGAGCCCAGCGGTGGTTATCATGGACTTGATGTCCGCTGGTACCCGCCGATTGTTCAGTACACAGGCAGAATGGCGATCTGCCTACAGTATCTCACAAAAGTGAGTACACCCCTCACATTTTTGTAAATATTTTATTATATCTTTTCATGTGACAACACTGAAGAAATGACACTTTGCTACAATGTAAAGTAGTGAGTGTACAGCTTGTATAACAGTATAAATTTGCAGTCCCCTCAAAATAACTCAAAACACAGCCATTAATGTCTAAACCGCTAGCAACAAAAGTGAGTACACTCCTAAGTGAAAATGTCCAAATCCCAAAGTGTCAATATTTTGTGTGTCCAGCATTATTTTCCAGCACTGCCTTAAACCTTTTGGGCATGGAGTTCACCTGAGCTTCACAGTTTGCCACTGGAGTCCTCTTCCACTCCTCCATGAAGACATCAGCTGGTGGATGTTAGAGACCTTGCGCTTCTCCACCTTTCGTTTGAGGATGCTTCACAGATGCTCAATAGGATTTAGGTCTAGAGATATGCTTGACCAGTCCATCACCTTTACCCTCAGCTTCTTTAGCAAGGCAGCGGTCGTCTTGGAGGTGTGTTTGGAGTCCTTATCATGTTGGAATACTGCCCTGCGGCCCAGTCTCCGAAAGGAGGGAATCATGCTCTGCTTCAGTATGTCACAGTACATGTTGACATTATTGGTTCCTAAATGAACTGTAGCTCCCCAGTGGCGGCAGCACTCATGCAGCCCCAGACATTGACACTCCCACCACCATGCTTGACTGTAGGCAAGACACACTTGTCTTTGTACTCCTCACCTTGTTTCCTCTCACACACGCTAGACACCATCTGAACCAAATAAGTTTATTTTGGTCTCATCAGATCACAATACATGGTTCCAGTAACCCATGTCCTTAGTCTGCTTGTCTTCAGCAAATTGTTTGCGGGCTTTCTTGTGCATCATCTTTAGAAGAGGCTTCCTTCTGGGACGACAGCAATGCAGACCAGTTTGAAGCAGTGTGCAGCGTATGGTCTGAGCACTGACAGGCTGACCCCTCCACCCCTTCAACCCCTGCAGCAATGCTGGCAGAACTCATACGTCTATTTCCCAAAGACAACTTCTGGATATGACACTGAGCACGTGCACTCCATTTCTTTGGTCGACCATGGCAAGGCCTGTTCTGAGTGTAACCTGTCCTGTTAAACCGCTGTATGGTCTTGGCCATCATGCTGCAGCTCAGTTTTAGGGGCTTGGCAATCTCCTTATAGCCTAGGCCATCTTTATGTAGAGCAACAATTCTTTTTTTTAGATCCTAAGAACGTTCTTTGCCATGAGGTGCCATGTTGAACTTCCAGTGACCAGTATGAGAGAGTGACAGCGATAACTTCAAATGTATCACACCTGCTCTCCATTCACACCTGAGACCTTGAAACACTAACGAATCACATGACACTGGGGGGAAGGAAAATGGCTAATTGGGTCCAATTTGGACATTTTCACTTAGGGGTGTACTCACTTTTGTTGCCAGCGGTTTAGACATTAATGGTTGTGTGTTGAGTTACTTTGAGAGGACAGCAAATTTACACTGTTATACAAGCTGTGCACTCACTACTTTACATTGTAGCAAAGTGTCATTTCTTCAGTGTTGTCACATGAAAAGATATAATACAATATTTACAAAAATGTGAGGGGTGTACTCACTTTTGTGAGATACTGTATATGCATATTCGTTGGCAAGGTAAGTTGTGGTGCCATTCAGAATGAATAACAACATACTGCACTGACCCAAATGTAATTGTGAGAAAACAAAATTACCCATGCAATTGTGAGGAAAAAAAAAAATAACAGATTGGAGAAATCCCCCTCAATGGGACAGAGGCTAATGTTAAGACACATATACCTGTATGTACTTGCTCTAGTTTCATTTTAAACCCTAGTATTTTGATGAATATATGTATATTCATTGGCAGGGTAAGTTGGGGTGCCATTCAGAATAAATGACAGCATACTGCACTGACCCATGTAATCGTGCTTCACATTCATTTTCACATAACCATAACACAATATTGTGAATGGGCCCTAAATGTTCAGCTCTTAAACTATCATCCAAAAGTATTTTCTGACTATGGTCTCTATAGATTTTGTGTAACTCACTGACTTTATATAAGTTTAATTTTCAAGAGTCCCCACTGTGGATCTGTCCCTTAGGTATTGAGAAGTCTTTTTAATTTGTTTGGACGGTTGATGCTAAATAACACGATTTCCAATGTGTAAGTCTAAATGACATTTAACAAGCTGGTGATGGTTCAATAATGCCATATGCAGTAACTTGTGTTCACTTGCCTCTGATGTATAAGAAATACTATGAATTCTGCCTACTTGGCAGCTGGTTCTAAAGAGTAAGGTAACTTTCATATTGTGTTTGCAATATAGAAGCATTGTCCACAATCACAATATAAAATGATTCTAACCAGGTAACAAATGGGCCATCTAGTTATCTTCCTAGCGCATGTAAAGAAAGTCTATAAAATTGCAGGCAAATTAAGAGATTTCTATGGTCACAGCATACGCGCTTTCACTTTAAAACATCAGCATTGTATTAGCAATTAGGGATGATCGAAATTTTGAAAAGTTCGGTTCGACCAGAACACCCGAATTTCCCAAAAGTTCGGTTCGGATTTCAGAACCCCATTGAAATCAATGGGACCCGAACTTCGGTAATCAAAAAACACAATTTTTAAGCCCTAAAACCCAATAAATGCCTCTAAAAAGTGCCTAGGGTTCTGGGTCATGCCCCATTAACTATTAATCACAAAAAAAAAAAGTTCTTAAAAATTGTAATTTTTGCTAAAAAAAGCCAATTATTGAAAAAAAAAAAAAAAAAAAAAAGAGATTTCTTTATTTTGACTTTGGATTTAGTATTTGTGGGGTCTAAAAAGTGTACATGTGAAGTTTCAGCTCTGTAGCATGTCCAGAACCATGAAAAAAAAAAGATAATTTTTCAGTAGAACAGGGATGTGGGACCCTCCTTTAACACCTATATGATCTTTTTTTCTGGTTCTGGACATGCTACAGAGCTGAAACTTCACAGGTACACCTTTTAGACCCACCAGACACAAAATCACACAAAAAAAGTTCTTAAAAATTGTAATTTTTGATAAAAAAGCCAATTATTGAAAAATTAAAAATTGATTTTTATTTATTAGTGTGAGGAAAGGGATATCTAGTGTAGTTAGAGTGCTCCTTTACACTTAAGTTAGCTTCAAAAATTTAGTTTCTGTAGGGAAAGTGTTAAGTGTAAGGGGACCGTAGTGTAGTGTAGGGTTAACTGGCAGTGACTGCTATGGCAGAGTGACAAAACCCTTCCATAGCAGGGTGACCGCTATAGAGAAATGATCATTTCTCTGAGTTGCTTCGGCACACCCATATGGCTTCTCACCAGCCAAGCATTTTTTATGCTGCAGGGGCTGCCACTGCCAGTGCTTTTTTGAGGACATGTTTGATGTCAGACATGACATCTGAACATGTGTATAGGGGGTATATATACATATATATGTCTGAATATATACCCCTAGACATATATAGGTGTGATAGTAGCAGAAATAAATGCTTGCGCTAATGAAATCAATTACAGTAATATATTTCTGCTACTATCACACCTATATATGTCTAGGGGTATATATTCAGACATATATGTGTATATATACCCCCTATACACATGTTCAGATGTTTTGCCTGCCTCAAAAGAACCCAAAAAAAAATGCCAAAAGAACGCTAGCGTCAAAAAAAAATGCCCAGGTGTGTTTTTGCTGGCATTTTTTGGGGGGTTTTGGAGGCAGGCAAAACATCTGAACTTGTGTATAGTGGTGTATATACACACATCCATATATTTATATACACACCTAGACATATATAGGTGTGATAGTAGCAGAAATATATGCTTGCGCTAATTAAATCATTTACAGTAATATATTTCTGCTACTATCACACCTATATATGTCTAGGTGTGTATATAAATATAATTATGTGTGTATATATACCACTATACACAAGTTCAGATGTTTTGCCTGCCTCAAAAGAACCCAAAAAAATGCCAAAAAAACGCTAGCGTCAAAAAAAAATGCCCAGGTGTGTTTTTGCTGGCATTTTTTGGGGGGTTTTGGAGGCAGGCAAAACATCAGAACTTGTGCACAGTACCACTATACACAAGTTCAGATGTTTTTCCTGACTGCAAAGAACCCAACAAAAATGCCTTCTATTAAACCGGCAAGGTGTTACAGCAGCGAAGCTAACCCCCTGAGCTGAAAGTTTTCTAATACAAACGATCTTTTTTTATGGTTCTGGACATGCTACAGAGCTGAAACTTCACATGTACACCTTTTAGACCCCCCAGATACTAAATCCAAAAAAATCTCTTTTTTTTTTTTTTAATTTTTTTCAATAATTGGCTTTTTTATCAAAAATGACAATTTTTAAGAACTTTTTTTGTGTGATTTTGTGTCTGGGGGGTCTAAAAGGTGTACCTGTGAAGTTTCAGCTCTGTAGCATGTCCAGAACCAGAAAAAAAAGGATTGTATGTATTAGAAAACTTTCAGCTCAGGGGGTTAGCTTCTCTCCTCGGTTTTCACACCTTGCCGGTTTCAAAGCAGGCATTTTTTTGGGTTCTTTGCAGTCAGGAAAAACATCTGAACTTGTGTATAGTGGTACTGTGCACAAGTTCAGATGTTTTGCCTGCCTCAAAAACCCCCCAAAAAATGCCAGCAAAAACACACCTGGGCATTTTTTTTTTTTGACGCTAGCGTTTTTTTGGCATTTTTTGGGGTTCTTTTGAGGCAGGCAACACATCTGAACTTGTGTATAGTGGTATATATACACACATACATATATTTATATACACACCTAGACATATATAGGTGTGATAGTAGCAGAAATATATTACTGTAAATGATTTCATTAGCGCAAGCATATATTTCTGCTACTATCACACCTATATATGTCTAGGTGTGTATATAAATATATGGATGTGTGTATATACACCACTATACACAAGTTCAGATGTTTTGCCTGCCTCCAAAACCCCCCAAAAAATGCCAGCAAAAACACACCTGGGCATTTTTTTTTTTTTTGACGCTAGCGTTTTTTTGGCATTTTTTGGGGTTCTTTTGAGGCAGGCAAAACATCTGAACATGTGTATAGGGGGTATGTATACACATATATGTCTGAATATATACCCCTAGACATATATAGGTGTGATAGTAGCAGAAATATATTACTGTAAATGATTTCATTAGCGCAAGCATATATTTCTGCTACTATCACACCTATATATGTCTAGGGGTATATATTCAGACATATATGTGTATATATATACCCCCTATACCCATGTTCAGATGTCATGTCTGACATCAAACATGTCCTCAAAAAAGCACTGGCAGTGGCAGCCCCTGCAGCATAAAAAAATGCTTGGCTGGTGAGAAGCCATATGGGTGTGCCGAAGTAATTCAGAGAAATGATCATTTCTCTATAGCGGTCACCCTGCTATGGAAGGGTTTTGTCACCCTGCCATAGCAGTCACTGTCAGTTAACCCTACACTACACTACGGTCCCCTTACACTTAACACTTTCCCTACAGAAACTAAATTTTTGAAGCTAACTTAAGTGTAAAGGAGCACTCTAACTACACTAGATATCCCTTTCCTCACACTAATAAATAGCTAAATGACACTTTTAAAGTAAAATTAACAGAACTGCTTCCACTCTCTTCCATGTCCAGTATAACAATGCTAGGAATATGGCGGGGGCGATCTTATATACTGGGGGGCGTATTCACTAATGATTGGTCTAGGGACCCCCTAGTCACTCCAATCACATTCCTAGCATTCTCCTGCCCCCTCAATTGGCTTTTGCTAATGGTTCTGGTCCAATCACGGGCTTTTAAAGCCCATTTCCTGAAGCATTGCATTTTGGGCGGTTCTGGTTGCCGAATTCCGAACTTTTTGGGCAAAAAGTTCTAAATTCGGCCGAACCTCGAACACCCAATGTTCGGGCCGAACCGATGGTCGACCCGAACCGTTCGATCATCCCTATTAGCAATACAAACAATAGTTATTTCTTACAATTCAGAAAAAAAAAGCTTACTTAAAAAAGCTCCTTCCATTCCTTTCATTTTGTGATTGCTGTCTGTCTGCTGGCCATCTCTTTCCACTATTTCCTGGATTCTTCTGCTCTGCTATTTACTTTCAATTTCTAAGGACCACATGTCCCATGGTACCTCACTGCCTGCAAGCTCTGATTTCTGTACTGACTCTTCCTCCTGCGACTCCTCCTGCTGGCGCCTCTGAAGTTCATAAGGCAGGCTCTGTGAAATATGTGACACAGCAGTGCCTACTCATAGGCAGGGTTGCTAACTGTCAGTAAATTTACTGATAGTTTGTAAAAATCAGTGATTTTTTTTACAACTGACTGTAAATATCAGGGGCTGATAATTTGTCATGCTGTGTTGACTTTTTAAGTGTATATCAGGCAAGTTACAGACTTGTTAGTAGACTAAAAGCTCAGCTAGAATTCAGGCATCATTATAGCAGTAGTAAACCGCTGGCTTTTTTTTAAACCTACAGCGCAAAATTATAATATGCCAGTATGCATCGCATACTAGCACATTATGTGAACTTCCCTTAAACTAAGCCCTCCGGCAGCGCGCTGTTACCGCTGACAGAGCTTCCATCTTCACCCAGTCTTCCCTCCGGGTTGGTGGGCTTGGGTCCTTTTATTGGATGAGATGCATGCACACGGGAGCCACTGTTCATAGCACAGGGCTTTGAAGGAACCGGAACGGTTCCTAAATGGTGAACATTTATGAGACATTTACTGTACATATAGGTAAGCTTTATTATAATTATAGGTGGTCGCAGTGTCCATTTGTTTGTACTGCTGGAATACTGGTGAGGGAACTCACTGGACACCTTTGCTGCCATTGTGCTATATTGAGCTGGGAATTTTCTTTGGTTTTGTTTTGCATGCGCTGCCCTTTCATGTGCTCCTTGCTGTGAAGGCCAGTTCTAGGTGTGGGCAGTGGCCATTTGTTTGTACTGTTGGAATACTGGTTTGGGAAAGTCCTGGACACCTTTGCTGCCATTGCACTATATGCTGGGTGTCCAGTGCACCCCTGTGCTTTTGAGGAGCGGTGGGCTCCTTCCAGGCTCACCTGCCCTCTGCCTACCTATTATAATGCATGTGATTCCACTATGGAGGCTTTCTAAAATGTATAAATGTTAGGACTGCGGATAACAACGGGGTGCCTTGTCGCGGCCTCTGCAGCTTACGCATGTATTTGCAAATGTGCGCTAACTAAACCCCGGTTTTTAACGCAAACTGTTAGACAGGATAATTTGGTTAGTAGTAGGCTGGTTGGCGAGTTGAGCTGGGAATTTTATTTTGGTTTTGTTTTACATCCAGTACTCTTCCATGTGCTCCTTGCTGCGAAGGCCAGTTATAGGTGGGGGCAGGGGCCATTATTTGTACTTACTATAGGCTTACCTATAGGTAAACATCTTCCATGGGAATTTACTCCCACTTTAAGTAGGTGCTTTTGCAAGCGTAGCCGAATTTTAGACTACTACCACATTAGATATATTTTGTGAAAGTCTTGGGTAAAGTTATTAAGTCATTAAAATTAAATAGTAAAATTTAAAAATGAAAACCAGAAAATATAAATATTCCATGACTTTTGTGGATCATAAAGCTGGCTTATTTATCATATTGTATATGCAAATGGTACGATTTTAAGCATACTTTGAGGAGGAATTACTAAGAATGGAACAGTCAAAATCTGGGTCAGCTGTGCATGACAACCAATAAGCTTCTAGCTTTTATTTTTAAAGCTTAACTGAACAAGCCTAAAGCATAACTCCACTTTTGTTGAGAAAAAAACATTCCCTTCTGGGTGATCTATGTACATTGCAAGGATTGTAACAAACTTTGTTGCAGATTCCTACCTTTTGTTATTCTGAAGAAATCAGTGTTTGTTCCTCTGTGCCTCTGTGCTGAGTGGATCTAATTGGAGTGATTTCATAATTATCAACCAGCTGTGGCAGCTGCAGAGCACTGATGAGGAAATCTGCTGGGCCTGCATCCCTTTAGACGTATTCCTATTGGGGGTATCACACCAAAAATGACATTTTTGTTGCAGGGGATGCCTGAAACCTGACTTGTATCCTAGGCAGGCTTCTGGGAAAATTGGTCAGCCAATCACACAAGCAGGAAATTATGTTTCTGGGATGTGGTCAGTAAACATTCTGTGTACAGAACAGCTCCAGGTAGCCATATTGTATTGCATTTTCAGAAAATGACAGCGGCTGCAGATTGATAAGGAAAGGTAATTTTAATAACATTCAATTACAATATGACTTGTGTCGTAATTGTATATGCTATTTTATTTTTTCTTTATTTTCTATTTTTGTTGCCCTTTAAGATAGAAGCTGATTGGTTACCATGCACAGCTGCTCCAGTTTTACTAAGCTCCCCCCAACGTGATTATGCTATGCTATGTATAAGAAATATGCTTTGTGGACATGCTTGTTCCTATGCTTGTAACATGCTTTATAGTTTATATTGTAAAAAAAAAGAAAATACACTCCATCAAATGACTAGATCTGTTCTGCCTTGTGTATATGAACAGCAGCACAACTGTAAGAAATGTTGTTACAATTTGTTTGATATGTACATGTCAAAAATCGTGGAAAGCACTGGGGTGTTTACAGATGGCGATGCTCTGTCCTGCTTCATTAGTTGTCAGTATTGTATGTGTACAGTATCTATAATTCCTCTAGACAGTATCTGCCTCCAGCTTAAAGAGTGTGCTATTTCCAGCTTTGTCGCCTGCAAGACAGAGGAAAGCGAGAATGCAGGTAACTTCAACACCTCCTTCCACAGTCTCCAGGGAGCGTTCAGCAAGCTTGAGATTGCAGAGTAAGGAAGGGGGGCACAGGGGGGGGGGGGGCAACATAACCATTTGTATTCCACACAAGTGTCCAAGATGATGGTGGTGGCAGGCTGTAGTCATTTGTTGTATACAGTAAGATATTTGTACATACATATAAGAAGTGCTTAAGGCAGTTAAGTATGAATTCATACACCTGCAATTTAATTTTAAACTGTATGCAAAAATGATTTATTTTTACTAGTAAAGATTAGTGTTGAGCGAACACGGACTGTATTATTCGTGTTCGTACCGAATAATTGGATTTTTGTTACCCGAACACGAACACGGACACTTTACTGTATATTCGGGTAAAAATCCGTGTTCGGTCGTTTTATTTCCGGGTTTTGCATGCTTTGGCGCTCTTTTCATGGCGGGCTTTCAACAGCCAATCAACAATCATTTAACTGGTGTGCCTTAAGCCATCCCAGCCATGCCTGCAAATGTCTCAGTAGCTGTGATTGGCCGTCTGAAGCATGTGACCAAGTCTTTATAAGTTCGAGGCAGCCGCAGCGGCGTCATTATGCTGCTTAGATCAGGGACAGAGCACACATCAACGTGCTGGCTGCTGATTAGGGAAAGATAGGCAGGAAAAAACCATTTGTGTCCGGATAGAATTGAGGGACAGGTCGGAGTGTTTAGGCAGGGCGAGTTGTAGGCATTTTAGGGATAGAGTCTGCTGAATTATAGGGTCAGTGTGTTCTACAAACTACAATCGATATTGCTGTGTGGGGTGGGGTCTGCACTTAGTTCTCCTGATCTACGATCTCTTCTCAATCCTGTTAGGGACAGAGTCTGCTGAATTTTAGGGAAAGTGTGTTCTACAAACTACAATCGATATTGCTGTGTGGTGTGGGATAGGAGATAGGCAGGTGTCAGTGATCCACATCCATTTTTCTGTGTGTGGGCTGCAGTGAACACAATCTTTTTGGGGTGCAGTGAACACAATCCTTTTGGAGTGCAGTGAACAAAATCTTTGTGGGGTGCAGTGAACAAAACCTTTGTGGGGGTACAGTGAACACAATCTTTGTGGGGTGCAGTGAAGACAATCCTTGTGGGGTGCAGTGAACAAAATCTTTGGGGGGTACAGTGAACACAATCTTTGTGGGGTGCAGAGAAGACAATCCTTGTGGGGTGCAGTGAACAAAATCTTTGGGGGGGGGGTACAGTGAACACAATCTTTGTGGGGTGCAGTGAACAAAACCTTTGTGGGGTGCAGTGAACACAATCTTTGTGGGGTGCAGTGAAGACAATCCTTGTGGGGTGCAGTGAAGACAATCCTTGTGGGGTGCAGTGAAGACAATCCTTGTGGGGTGCAGTGAACAAAATCTTTGGGGGGTACAGTGAACACAATCTTTGTGGGGTGCAGTGAACAAAACCTTTGTGGGGTACAGTGAACACAATCTTTGTGGGGTGCAGTGAACAAAACCTTTGTGGGGTACAGTGAACACAATCTTTGTGGGGTGCAGTGAAGACAATCCTTTTGGAGTGCAGTGAACACAATCTTTGTGGGGTACAGTGAACACAATCTTTGTGGGGTGCAGTGAACAAAATCTTTGTGGGGTACAGTGAACACAATCTTTATGGGGTGCAGTAAACAAAACCTTTGTGGGGTGCAGTGAACACAACCTTTGTGGGGTACAGTGAACACAATCTTTGTGGGGTGCAGTGAACAAAACCTTTGTGGGGTACAGTGAACACAATCTTTATGGGGTACAGTGAACACAATCTTTGTGGGGTGCAGTGAACAAAACCTTTGTGGGGTACAGTGAACACAATCTTTGTGGGGTGCAGTGAACAAAACCTCTGTGGGGTACAGTGAACACAATCTTTGTGGGGTGCAGTGAAGACAATCCTTTTGGAATGCAGTGAACAAAATCTTTGTGGGGTACAGTGAACACAATCTTTGTGGGGTGCAGTGAACAAAATCTTTGTGGGGTACAGTGAACACAATCTTTGTGGGGTGCAGTGAAGACAATCCTTGTGGGGTGCAGTGAAGACAATCCTTGTGGGGTGCAGTGAACAAAATCTTTGGGGGGTACAGTGAACACAATCTTTGTGGGGTGCAGTGAACAAAACCTTTGTGGGGTACAGTGAACACAATCTTTGTGGGGTGCAGTGAACAAAACCTTTGTGGGGTACAGTGAACACAATCTTTGTGGGGTGCAGTGAAGACAATCCTTTTGGAGTGCAGTGAACACAATCTTTGTGGGGTACAGTGAACACAATCTTTGTGGGGTGCAGTGAACACAATCTTTGTGGGGTGCAGTGAACAAAACCTTTGTGGGGTGCAGTGAACACTACCTTTGTGGGGTACAGTGAACACAATCTTTGTGGGGTGCAGTGAACAAAACCTTTGTGGGGTACAGTGAACACAATCTTTGTGGGGTACAGTGAACACAATCTTTGTGGGGTGCAGTGAACAAAACCTTTGTGGGGTACAGTGAACACAATCTTTGTGGGGTGCAGTGAACAAAACCTTTGTGGGGTACAGTGAACACAATCTTTGTGGGGTGCAGTGAAGACAATCCTTTTGGAGTGCAGTGAACAAAATCTTTGTGGGGTACAGTGAACACAATCTTTGTGGGGTGCAGTGAACAAAATCTTTGTGGGGTACAGTGAACACAATCTTTGTGGGGTGCAGTGAAGACAATCCTTGTGGGGTGCAGTGAAGACAATCCTTGTGGGGTGCAGTGAAGACAATCCTTGTGGGGTGCAGTGAACAAAATCTTTGGGGGGTACAGTGAACACAATCTTTGTGGGGTGCAGTGAACACAATCTTTGTGGGGTGCAGTGAAGACAATCCTTTTGGAGTGCAGTGAACACAATCTTTGTGGGGTACAGTGAACACAATCTTTGTGGGGTGCAGTGAAGACAATCATTGTGGGGTGCAGTGAAGACAATCCTTGTGGGGTGCAGTGAACAAAATCTTTGGGGGGTACAGTGAACACAATCTTTGTGGGGTGCAGTGAACAAAACCTTTGTGGGGTACAGTGAACACAATCTTTGTGGGGTGCAGTGAACAAAACCTTTGTGGGGTACAGTGAACACAATCTTTGTGGGGTGCAGTGAAGACAATCCTTTTGGAGTGCAGTGAACACAATCTTTGTGGGGTACAGTGAACAAAACCTTTGTGGGGTACAGTGAACACAATCTTTGTGGGGTGCAGAGAAGACAATCCTTTTGGGGTGCAGTGAACACAATTTTTTGTGGGGTACAGTGAACACAATCTTTGTGGGGTGCAGTGAACAAAACCTTTGTGGGGTACAGTGAACACAATCTTTGTGGGGTGCAGTGAACAAAACCTTTGTGGGGTACAGTGAACACAATCTTTGTGGGGTACAGTGAACACAATCTTTGTGGGGTACAGTGAACACAATCTCATACTTCTGAAGCTTTGAGGGTGCTGCCTGTTCTATACTCCTCCTCCTCCTCATCCATCCTTTTAGGTGTACAAACAATAGTAATTGGGGCCTAGTGTGCTTCTGTACGTGTGAAAAACATACACTTTTTTTGATCATATTTCCTATTCCGTTGTTCAATAAAAACCTTTGGGGCTCAATTAAATTGCGGAATAGTCTGTGTCGGTACGTGTGAGATCCACCTTTCCAAGTTTTTGGGGTTCATCTCATACTTCTGAAGCTTTGAGGGTGCTGCCTGTTCTATACTCCTCCTCCTCCTCTTCCTCATCCATCCTTTTAGGTGTACAAACAATAGTAATTGGGGCCTAGTGTGCTTCTGTACGTGTGAAAAACATACACTTTTTTTTGATCATATTTCCTATTCCGCTATTCAATAAAAACCTTTGGGGCTCAATTAAATTGCGGAATAGTCTGTGTCGGTACGTGTGAGATCCATCTTTCCAAGTTTTTGGGGTTCATCTCATACTTCTGAAGCTTTGAGGGTGCTGCCTGTTCTATACTCCTCCTCCTCCTCCTCCTCATCCATCCTTTTAGGTGTACAAACAATAGTAATTGGGGCCTAGTGTGCTTCTGTACGTGTGAAAAACATACACTTTTTTTTGATCATATTTCCTATTCCGCTATTCAATAAAAACCTTTGGGGCTCAATTAAATTGCGGAATAGTCTGTGTCGGTACGTGTGAGATCCACCTTTCCAAGTTTTTGGGGTTCATCTCATACTTCTGAAGCTTTGAGGGTGCTGCCTGTTCTATACTCCTCCTCCTCCTCCTCTTCCTCATCCATCCTTTTAGGTGTACAAACAATAGTAATTGGGGCCTAGTGTGCTTCTGTACGTGTGAAAAACATACACTTTTTTTTGATCATATTTCCTATTCCGCTATTCAATAAAAACCTTTGGGGCTCAATTAAATTGCGGAATAGTCTGTGTCGGTACGTGTGAGATCCACCTTTCCAAGTTTTTGGGGTTCATCTCATACTTCTGAAGCTTTGAGGGTGCTGCCTGTTCTATACTCCTTCTCCTCCTCCTCCTCATCCATCCTTTTAGGTGTACAAACAATAGTAATTGGGGCCTAGTGTGCTTCTGTACGTGTGAAAAACATACACTTTTTTTGATCTTATTTCCTATTCCGTTATTCAATAAAAACCTTTGGGGCTCAATTAAATTGCGGAATAGTCTGTGTCGGTACGTGTGAGATCCACCTTTCCAAGTTTTTGGGGTTCATCTCATACTTCTGAAGCTTTGAGGGTGCTGCCTGTTCTATACTCCTCCTCCTCCTCTTCCTAATCCATCCTTTTAGGTGTACAAACAATAGTAATTGGGGCCTAGTGTGCTTCTGTACGTGTGAAAAACATACACTTTTTTTTGATCATATTTCCTATTCCGCTATTCAATAAAAACCTTTGGGGCTCAATTAAATTGCGGAATAGTCTGTGTCGGTACGTGTGAGATCCACCTTTCCAAGTTTTTGGGGTTCATCTCATACTTCTGAAGCTTTGAGGGTGCTGCCTGTTCTATACTCCTCCTCCTCCTCCTCCTCCTCATCCATCCTTTTAGGTGTACAAACAATAGTAATTGGGGCCTAGTGTGCTTCTGTACGTGTGAAAAACATACACTTTTTTTTGATCATATTTCCTATTCCGCTATTCAATAAAAACCTTTGGGGCTCAATTAAATTGCGGAATAGTCTGTGTCTGTACGTGTGAGATCCACCTTTCCAAGTTTTTGGGGTTCATCTCATACTTCTGAAGCTTTGAGGGTGCTGCCTGTTCTATACTCCTCCTCCTCCTCATCCATCCTTTTAGGTGTACAAACAATAGTAATTGGGGCCTAGTGTGCTTCTGTACGTGTGAAAAACATACACTTTTTTTTGATCATATTTCCTATTCCGCTATTCAATAAAAACCTTTGGGGCTCAATTAAATTGCGGAATAGTCTGTGTCGGTACGTGTGAGATCCACCTTTCCAAGTTTTTGGGGTTCATCTCATACTTCTGAAGCTTTGAGGGTGCTGCCTGTTCTATACTCCTCCTCCTCCTCTTCCTCATCCATCCTTTTAGGTGTACAAACAATAGTAATTGGGGCCTAGTGTGCTTCTGTACGTGTGAAAAACATACACTTTTTTTTGATCATATTTCCTATTCCGCTATTCAATAAAAACCTTTGGGGCTCAATTAAATTGCGGAATAGTCTGTGTCGGTACGTGTGAGATCCACCTTTCCAAGTTTTTGGGGTTCATCTCATACTTCTGAAGCTTTGAGGGTGCTGCCTGTTCTATACTCCTCCTCCTCCTCCTCCTCATCCATCCTTTTAGGTGTACAAACAATAGTAATTGGGGCCTAGTGTGCTTCTGTACGTGTGAAAAACATACACTTTTTTTTGATCATATTTCCTATTCCGCTATTCAATAAAAACCTTTGTGGCTCAATTAAATTGCGGAATAGTCTGTGTCGGTACGTGTGAGATCCACCTTTCTAAGTTTTTGGGGTTCATCTCATACTTCTGAAGATTTGAGGGTGCTGCCTGTTCCATACTCCTCTTCCTCATCCTCCCTTTAGGGTAGGAAAAAATTTAATCGGGCCTAGTCTGTGTTTGTACGTGTGAGATACACAGTTTTTTATCCTATTCCGCTATTCAATACACACCCTTTTGGTGTAAAAAACATTAAATTGCGGCATAGTTTGCATATTTGACTGTGAGATACACCCGTGCGATACTGTTGTTCTTTTGTTCCGCTATTCAATAAAGACCTTTCTAGGGCAAGATCTTAAATTTCAGAAATATGAGGAGAGCGTCAAATAGGGGCCGTGGCCTGGGTCGTGGTGGTGCTGCTGCTAGAGCTCCTGTTGCAAGGAGAGGACGTGGTCGATCTGTGCCAGCTACACGCACAAGTGAAACACCTTCCTCAAGTGTGAGTAGGCGACAGAACCTGCATCAGTATTTGGTAGGGCATCATACGCCCCTAGAAGTGATGAGGCCAGAACAAGTGGAGGCGATAGTAGATTGGTTTGCTGCTGACAGTGCCTCCAGTTCCTTCACATTGTCTCCCACCCAGTCTACTGCAGAAAGGTCACAGTTGGCACCTGCAGCCGATGTCCAACCGTCTTTCACCTCACACCCTTGCAAATCAGGCAAGCAGTCTGAGCCCCAAGCCATACAGCAGTCTCTTCTTCTTTTTGATGACTCTGTCAGCAGGGTTTCCCAGGGCCATCCACCTAGCCCTGCCCCAGAAGTGGAAGAGATTGAGTGCAGCGATGCCCAACCACTTATTTCTCAAGATGAGTACATGCAAGGATCATCGCAGCACGTCTCCGATGATGAAGAAACGCAGGTGCCAACTGCTGCGGCGTTCAGCATTGTGGAGACCGACAAGGAGGGCAGGGGTGAAGACTGGGTGGAAGATGATGTGGAGGACGATGAGGTCCTCGACCCCACATGGAATGAACGTCATGCAGGTGACCTGAGTAGTTTGGAGGAAGAGGCGGTGGTCGCACAGAGCCACCAGCACAGCAGAAGAGGGAGCAGGGTGCAGAAGCGGAGCGGCCGTGCCCTAGACACTACGCCCGCTACTGCCCAACGCAGCAAGGGAACGAGCGCACCAAAGTCAGCTCAAAGGAGTTCTCTAGCGTGGAAGTTCTTTAGAAAATGTGCTGATGACAGGACACGAGTGGTTTGCACCCTGTGCAATCAGAGCTTGAAGCGAGGCATAAACCTTCTCAACCTGAGCACAACCTGCATGATCAGGCATCTAAGTGCAAAGCACGAGCTGCAGTGGAGTACACACCTTCAAAACCAAGAAACGTCTCTGGCTCATCCTGCTTCCTCTTCTGCTGCAGTCTCGGCCGCTCCAGCCACATCTGTAGTGATACCGGCACCTGCCACCCCGCAAACAGACGATCTGTCAGCAACACCACCACCTGGGTCACCAACAACCATCTCCACAATGTTCCGTGGAAGCGTTCAGCTTTCCATCTCCCAAACACTTGAGAGGAAGAGGAAGTACCCCCCTACCCACCCACGATCCCTGGCCCTGAATGCCAGCATTTCAAAATTATTGGCCTTTGAAATGCTGTCATTCCGTCTGGTGGAGACGCACAGTTTTAAAAACCTTATGTCGGTGGCTGTCCCACAGTACGTCGTGCCCAGCCGCCACTACTTTTCCAGGCAAGCCATCCCTTCCCTGCACAACCAAGTGGGGGAAAAAATCAGGTGTGCACTGCGCAACGCCATCTGTGCCAAGGTCCACCTAACTACCGATACGTGGACCAGTAAGCACGGTCAGGGGCGTTATATCTCCCTAACGGCACACTGGGTAAATGCAGTGGCGGATGGGCCTGAGGCGGATAGCAATTTGGCGCATGTCCTTCCACCACCGAGGATTGCAGGGCGCTTCAGTTTGCCTCCTGTTCCTAACTCCTCCTACTCCGCTTCCTCATCCTCTACCGCCTCCTCATCCGGACAGCGTAACACCTTCACCACCAACTTCAGCACGGCCAGGGGTAAACGACAGCAGGCAGTTTTACAACTTGCCTGTTTGGGGGACAAACCACACACCGCGCAGGAGTTGTGGAGGAGCATGGAACAGCAGACAAATGAGTGGTTGCTGCCAGCGAGCCTCAAGCCCGGCCTGGTGGTGTGCGATAACGGGAGAAATCTCATAGCAGCTCTGGGCCTAGCCGGTTTGACGCACATCCCTTGCCTGGCGCATGTGCTGAATTTGGTGGTGCAGAGGTTCCTTAAAAACTACCCCGATATGTCAGAGCTGCTGCAGAAAGTGCGGGCCGTTTGTGCGCAATTTCGGCGTTCTCACCCTGCTGCTGCTCGCCTGGCAGCGCTGCAGCATAACTTCGGCCTTCCCACTCACCGCCTCATATGTGACGTGTCCACAAGGTGGAACTCCACCTTGCACATGCTGGAAAGACTGTGCGAGCAGCAGCAGGCCATAGTGGAGTTTCAGCTGCAGCACGCACGCGTGAGTCGCTCTGCGGAACAGCACCACTTCACCACCAATAACTGGGCCTCCATGCGAGACCTGTGTGCCTTGTTGCACTGTTTTGAGTACTCCACCAACATGGCCAGTGGCAATGACGCCGTTCTCAGCTTAACTATCCCACTTCTATGCCTCCTTGAAAAAACAATTCGGACGATGATGGAAGAGGATGTGGCACAGGATGAGGAGGAGGATGAAGAGGTAACATTTCCAAGGCTTTCAGGGCAGTCATTCGCAAGGGGCTCCGAGGGTGGGTTCCTGCACACAGAAACGCCAGGGACACAATTGTCCAGCAGGGGCACAGTTCTGGAGGATGAGGAGGATGAGGAGGAGGAGGAGCTGGAGGAGGAGATGGAACCATTTTCACAGCAGGGTGGCACCCAGGCCAGCTCATGGCCATCACTGGTGCGTGGCTGGGGGGATACAGAGGACACGGACGATACACCTCCCACAGAGGACAGCCTTTCGTCGCCTCTGGGCAGCCTGGCACACATGAGCGATTACATGCTGCAGTGTCTCCACAACGACCGCCGAGTTGCCCACATTCTAACTTGTGCTGATTACTGGGTGGCCACGCTGCTGGATCCCCGTTACAAGGACAACGTACCGTCCTTAATTCACTCACTGGAGCGCGATCGCAAGATGCGCGAGTACAAGCGCACGCTGGTAGACGCGATGCTGCTGGCATTCCCATCTGACAGCGGGGCCACAGTGGAAGCACAAGGCAGAGGAGGAGGAGGAGGAGGTCGCCAACTCAACCAGGGCACCGCCAGCACCTCAGAAGGCAGGGTTAGCATGGCCGAAATGTGGAAAAGCTTTGTCAGCACGCCACAACAAACAGCAGCACCAGCAGGTCAGATGGAACGTCTTAGCAGGAGGCAGCATTTTACCAACATGGTGGAGCAGTATGTGTGCACACGCCTACATGTAGTGAATGAGGGGTCTGCCCCCTTCAACTTCTGGGTCTCCAAATTGGGCACATGGCCTGAGCTTGCCCTTTACGCCTTGGAGGTGCTGGCGTGCCCTGCAGCCAGTGTATTATCTGAACGGGTATTTAGCACGGCTGGGGGTGTTATAACAGACAAGCGCAGCCGCCTGTCCAGAGACAATGTGGACAATCTCACGTTCATTAAAATGAACCAGGCATGGATCCCACGGGACTTTTCCGTACCTTGTGCAGAATAGCAATGGATACCGACCTTACCCAGCCATTGTTCCATTTTTGCTCTTTCTCACTCTTTTGGGGTGTACCCTCATTTAAAATTTGTGAAAAGAAGCAGTGTTGGCTACCTCGTCCTCCTCCTCAGGGCCAGATTAACGTAGGGGCTATTGGAGCTGCAGCTCCATGCAGGCCCCTACCTTTTATATAGGCCCCGGGTTGGCCATATTCACTGTGACCGCTCTTCTGTCACTTGTAAACACAGAAGTCTGGCTTCTATGCCCGCTTCCCCAGGCAGCACCCTCAGAACCTCCCCACACAGCGCGAAGGCCGGACAAGGAGGGACAGTTGCCGATGCATGGATGTGTTTATGGGCTTCAGAGACAGCATCCCATGTTGAATTAGGCATGCATGGCTGCACCCTTCCTCCTCTGGGTGCATGCCAAGGCACGGCCCTTAAGGCCCTTCAAAATCCTCAGCACCAAGACCATGATGCTCTTAATCCGGCTCTGGTCCTCCTCCACCGCCGCTTCCACCTACACCGCCCATAGGTGTGCGCAGCCTATTGCATTAGGGTGTGCACCCCAAAGTTGAAATACACATGCATGTGTTTGCCTACATGTACATGGCCCCGATACATTACTCTCCCTGCTGGCAAAGAGAAATAGAGCAGAGCAGGTGCGAGGGAGATCTTTCCCATCTCCTCACTGGCAAACAGAGCGATAATGCTATGTGCCCTAGGTGATTAGGGTGTGCCCAGGTACACCAGGCACACCCTGTGCGCACGCCTATGACACCGCCACATCCACCACCACCTCAACCTCCCTCCTACTCCATATGGGCCTCGTCCTTCAGAGATGAAGAACATTGTTTTATTTTTCTGTTTTTTTTTTGTTGTTTTAAGTTATTTCCCTATCCACATTTGTTTGCAGAGCACTTGCCATGCTCTTAACTACGTTTTGCTGCCATTTGCAGCACTCTAGCCCTTTCCATTGGTGTTTTAGAGCCATTTTAGTGCCTTAAAGTTCGGGTCCCCATTGACTTCAATGGGGTTCGGTGTCCGGGAAAAGTTCGGTAAAAGTCCGGGACACGGACCCGGACTTTTTTTTAAAGTTCGGCCGAACCCGTCGAACACGGACATCTAGGTGTCCGCTCAACTTTACTAAAGATACTTTCTTACAGTAAATAAGGTATAAGTTCGAATGGCCAGGAAGACATCCATGACAGGTTATATGTGGTCCTGAAATCAGTCCAATTGAAGACCGATCATTGAATCTATATGGTGATATACAGTATGGAAAAAATCAGTCCCAGGCAGATCAACCACATGAATGAAGGGGATACACCAACCAGTAAGATGTGCCAGGTAAGGATAGGGTGACTACAGAACCAATCCACTTCACACCCTAAATGAGTATTAAATCTGCTTACCGGCACCTGTGGACAACTATATTATAGGTGGTCCCCTCAAGCACAAGGGAATAGCATCTCCCTCAAATCCATAAAGCCTGGAACCACTCAGGGAAGTTTATTCCCTGAGTGGTTCTTCCTAGGTATTTCCTCTGTGTAATCCAGTCTCCGAGAGAATGAGGTAAAGAGGAGACATCACTGGATTACACAGAGGAGATTGAGGTGACCACCTATAATATAGTGGTCCACAGGTTCTGGTAAGCAGATTTAATACTCACTTAGGGTGTGAAGTATTATAGCGGGACTGCGATATTGCGGCAGACATTCGGACACTAACTGACACTTCTGACACTTTGCCTGGAACCAGTGACACTAATACAGTGATCAGTGCTTAAAATATGCACTGTCACTGTACTAATGACACTGTCTGGAAAGGGGTTAAACATCAGGGGGGATCAAAGAGTAAATATGTGCCTAGCCAGTGTTTTAGTGTACTATGTGAGGTGCTTTTACCAGGGGAAGTAATAGATTTTATTCACTGCTTTGCGGGGAAAGAAAATCTAGTACTTCCCCACTGACAGGGCTCTGCCTTGCTTACATATGTCCGGTGTAAATTCATGCCGATCACCGGGTGCTAGCGCTAATCCATTGGCCGGCATCCAGTGATCAACATCTGCTGTTTTAAACCAATGTTTCTCAACTCCAGTCCTCAGGTTCCCCCAACAGGTCATGTTTTCAGGCTTTCCATTATTTTGCACAAATGATTTGATTAGTTTCACTGCCTTAGTAAGTACTACAGCCATTTCATCTGACGGAAATCCTGAAAACATGACCTGTTGGGGGTACTTGAGGACTAGAGTTGATTAACATTGTATTAAACCACAGCATGGCTGGGTTGCTGGCGGCGCGAGCGCTCCCTACCCGGAAGTGTCAGATCCCATACTGGGTACGTGATCTGGCGCAGCTGAGCCGCCTTGCCATCGTATATATCTAGGTTATATAGTTGGCAAGCGGTTAATAGCCGGCCACCGCATGTATACATTGCTGTGTTGTTCTGGGGGGTGCTGCACCTGCACCCCTAGAACTGTGACCAAGCTATCACTGAAAACTCCTGGTCAAATATGGACAATCGCAATCTGGTAGGCTGGGCTCCCGGTGACATCATTACTGTTTGGTCAATCACACTGCCACATGATTGGGAGACCCTCATATCGGCCTTGGGTGTCACGGCCCACATAAAGGGCTGGGTATTTCCAGAGACCACTGTAAGATTTATTTTTCATTGTCTAACCTGAATAATGTTGGAGAGTATAGGGAAACAATGTCAACCTGGAAATACAGAAAGGAATGATTTGTGTTTAGCGTGAGTGTAGCTAGATTTTATGGGCATGACCTACGTCTATACAAAGCTCAGACCAGTTCCTAAACCTGAATTTGTCTAAATTTTCTAAGGTAAAGAATGGGATTATTAATACCAACTAACTCACCAAGACAGCAAATGTTTCCACTCTCCTCTGGAGTGGTCCCCTCTCTTACGCAGACCCCTGGGCAGATGCTTGAGTACTCATGATACTGTTTTTCCAGAAGTATTCTGCCCAGCAGCTCCACTTGGTCAGCACACTGGATCCTTCTGCAGCACAGCTCAACCCCTGGTCCCTAGGTCGACTGCCTGGACCACCTTCCTCAACAACAGGAGGAGAGACAGCTGTCACCCTCCTCCTGGGACCTGGCTTCCCACCCAAAGACACTGTCACATGCTCCCTCCATATTTATTCCCAATCCCAGGATGCATTGCAACAATGCCCACCCACTGGGACAGTCATAAACCCTGGTGTTCTATTGGTTAGGTTTCCTCCACTGTCCAACAAGGTCCCTCATTGGATACAGTGGGGAGACTCCCCAGACTCAACAGGTCACACCTGGAACTAACAGATCGGACCCTCCTGATAAGCAGAACAGGGTCACATACAGTATATGCTTTGCCTAGCACCTACCTAGGAGGGTGCTACATCTCCATCAAACGATGTGGCATCCTTTCATTCCTAGCACATTATCCAGTCCATATCATTATAGATATGCAGCATGATATTTTTCCCCATTGAGATCTGATGTGTTTTCAAAGTGTTCCTAATTTTTTTGAGCAGTGTATTTACAATTCATTAACAGTATTCATCCAGTATGTTTTTTGCCTACAAAACACCCGGTGCAATAAAGTGCAAAAAAGTATTATTATTATTATTATTAACAAAACATCATCCAACAGAGCATAACTAATTAAATTTAGCAGATTTCTAATTGTTGTCCTTTTGTGGCATACATTATGGACAAACGTCTTTTGGGTGTTGTGTTTTGTCTTGTGAATCTTTATCTTAAATGCTTGCCTACTGTACACTTTCCCCCTTCCTGCCCAGGCTTATTTTCAGTTTTCTTGGCTGACGCACTTTGAATGACAATTGTGTGGTCATGCAACACTGTACCCATATGCCCTTTTTTTCTTTTTTTTTTACACAAATAGAGCTTTCTTTTGGTGGTATTTAATCACCTCTGGGTTTTTTATTTTTTTGCTAAACAAACGAAAAAAAGACTTTTGAAAAAAAAAAAACATTTTTCATTGTTATAAAATTTTTAACAGGGCAATGATAATTAGTGCCCTGATTATTAGTGTTGATGTCTCTTTAACACAAGCTGGTTATCAGCTCTCTTTTTCTCTCCTCACACTGTCAGCATGAGAAAAGAAAAGCCGATAACTGGCTTGTGTTTACTTCCTTGATCAACTGTCATTGGACACAGCTGATTATGGGGGTAAAGGGTCGCTGTGATTTGCCCTTTACCCGGATATGGGATCAGATGAGTCCAAAGGACTCAGTGGTCACAGAGCACGCCACTCTTGCACTACAGGGGGCGGGCAAGCAGCGCGATTACAGTAGGACATCCATGGACACCCTCCAGGCAAACTAAGCCCACGCTGTAGCCATCTTCGGCTAAAGCATGGGCATGAAGTGATTAAACCCAAACCAAATTAAACCAAAAATTTAATATATTGAGGCTTACCAATTATTTGTCGGGGTGGCTGCATTATTTATTTTTTCTTAGGCTTTTTTCTTCTGTTTTTACCTAGTGATCTGGCCAGGAACATACCTCCTATATTAGAGTGCCCCCACTCTGGATGAAGGAGTACAGAGGGCATAGCAGACAGCAGCATTGTCAGTCTGGGGGAAGGGGAGTGTTCAATAGACTAGTAGATTTAACAATCTGAAGCCAGACTCCAGCTAACACTTTAGGAGCAGTTATAGCAAACAGTTTTTTTCCTTTAGGGATAAAGGTTTTACATAAATAAAAGCTGAACCTTTGTAAGCATCCCTGCTAGTGTTAAATGTTTTGTCTCATCTATATAACTGATACATTCTGCTGGAGAGCTTGTTCTTTTGAAAAATAACACACTTACTGGCTGGATCATCAAATGAAAATAAAAGAAAGAAAGCCCAAAAAAAGAAAATGAATGCAGTCATCCCATCTAAGAATTGGTAAGCTGAAAAAGAATACAATTTTGCGTTTGGTTTTAATAGCATATTTAAATCCGACAGCAAGAATTTAATACATTGCAGCTTAATAGTCTTTAGCTGTGATGATAGCTTTAGTTTTTTTTTTATTATAACTATTATAGGAAGCATAAAAAAATACCAGTTGATATTGCACCAGAAATGCAGTGTTAGTGTCACTTAACCACTTGCCAACCGCGCTTTAGCTGAATTACGTCTCCAGTGCAGCCGGCCATTTCTGGGAGCGCGTCATATGATGTCCTCACATGATTGCACCTACAACGCGCCCGCTGCTGCTCACGGGCAGCGCACTCTGTGATCACTGTGTACTCCGGACACTCTAGACACAGCTGATCACAGATTGGTGTAAAGAGCCAATCAACGGCTGTTTACGACGTGATCAGCTGTGTCCAATCACAGCTGATCACAATGTAAACACAAGCCAGTTATCATCATTCCTTTCCTCATGCTGACAGCGTAAGGAGAGGAAGAGCTGATAACTGGCTTGTGCGAAAGGGATATCTACACTGATAATTATCAATGTCCAGATTATCAGTGTGGTCTCAACAATGACCACCAGTGCTGTCTATCAACGCCTACCAGTGCTGTCAATCAGTGCCCACCAGTGCCACCTGTCAGTGTTGCCTATCAGTGCCAATCAGTGCCACTTATCAGTGTCCATCAGTGCCACCTATCAGTGCAGCCCCATCAGTGCTTCCCCATCAGTGCCCATCAGTGCCACCTATCAGTGCCACCTCATCAGTGCCCATCAGTGCAGCCTCATCAGCGCAGTGTAGGAGAAAAATTACCTGTTTGCAAAATTTTATAACAAAGAAACTTTTTTTTTTTTTTCAAAAATGTTTGGTCTTTTTTTGTTTATTTAGCAAAAAGGAAAAACCCAGTGGTGATTAAATACCACCAAAAGAAAGCTCTATTTGTGTGAAAAAAAATTATAAAAATGTCATATGGTTACAGTGTTGCATGACTGCGCAATTGTCATTCAAAGTGTGACAGCGCTAAAAGCTGAAAGTTGGCCTGGGCAGAAAGGGGGTTAAAATTGCCCAGTAGGCAAGTGGTATATAAATATATGTATAGTGAGATGTGTCATTAAAATCTAGGTCCAGATATTTAAAAAATGATTTTAAATATCTTATAGGGCATTTCTAATTCAGTCATGTGATCCTTTTGCAATTCTCCTGTAAGTATGTGAATCTGTGGGCGGAGCTCTAGCAGTCTCTTAGTCGAAAGCATTGCTTTCATGTTGCTTTTTTTTTTTTTTTACATAATGTAATTTAGTAGTGGAAGAACTTGTGGAAACGGTCAAAAGATACACCATGGTGGAGGACCTGCTTGGGTCTAACCAGCACCAGGAACCTATACCAAGGCCCGCAAAGCCACCTGCAGCTCCTTGGAAGGAAGTTTTGCCAGACCCTGGAACCAGCACCCAAGAGTCCGGCTGTACAGATCAGCAGAGGTCTGTTTCTATCAGGAAAATGAGAGATGTACAGTACTAGCAGTGCCACTCCTTGGGCCATACCTGTGCACAGTGCCCACTTCAGGAAGGGCCCATGAAGTGGAGGGCTGACAGGTGAGCATCTTTTTATGTACATAGAGTATGCACTTTACATCTCAACCTGGCTAAGGGTTGATTTAAGTGTCACGTGTGGGTGAATTACCTCCCCAACAAGGCCCTACGGGACCCTGGCAATATGGTCGCACATGTACTCTCCAGGGTGATCAGAAGATACTGCCAAGTAAGTAGGACTCTCTGAGTAATGTATTCATGGGGACCCCAAGGAGTACCCCCTGGTTCCAGTGTCAGTTTCCTATGGTGGTATCTCTGTGACACAAGAGGTTGGAGTGGTCAATCATTTGATTCAGGATGTCAAACTGAGACAGAACTGTCTATCGTTTTTTGAATTGTAGGAAGAGGTACAGAATTAATTTCCTGGACAGTTCAGAGACTTAGGGACCGTAGGCTCATCAGGTCACAACTTTGAGGGGTCAAGTACAGAGCTGCTCACATTAACACCCCCTAATATTGATATTCATACTGATCATTGAGATATGGTGAATGTTAATGATACTGTTGATGATGTTCGTATTTCAGGTCTAAGGATGTGTCCAGAGGTGCATTTGGTCTCACCCAATTGCAGGACCCTACACTGTTAAATGCTATAGACCAAGTTATTATCATTAATGGGGTTTCACAAATACCTGATGCACAAATTAGGTTTCCTCATTTTACATTTAACAGTGATCTGCTTTTATTATGTAGCTGAAGTCTGAGGGGAAACTGTAGAGCACTTGCTGGTTCCTGAGCCTTATAGGTGGTTGGGGCTCGAATTTGGCTCATTGCACTGGGAGGACACTTGGGGACTGGGAAAACAGAGGCACAAAAAACAGTTCGGGAATACCAATATATCCTGGTGGTTCTTGATTACACAGCTAGGCATCCAAAGGTGGTCCCTTCAAGAAAAACTTTCTCAAACCTGATTTCATGGGAATTGTTACATATGTTCTTGAGAACTGGATTTCCAAGCATATACTGACTGACCAGGGTACCCCTTTTATATAGCAGGTGATGGCAGACTTGTGCATATTGTTTTAAGTTAAGCCGTTGTGGATGTCTGTCTATCACCCACAGACAGATGGCCTCATCAAGAAGTTTAACAAAACTCTGAAATCCATGCTAAAGAAAGATGGGAAAAAATAGGACATGTTGCTTCCCGCACTGTTGTTTACCAGAGTTTCCACATGCATCATTTGGGATTCAATTGGTGTAAGGATGCAGACCCCATGGATTGCTTGATCTGGTAAGTGAGACGGGAGAAAGTGAGCCTTCACCACGCAAGATGGTAACTGAACATATTTCTCAAATGTGAGAGAGGGTTGCTAAAGTGATGCTCTTAGTGAGGGAGCATCTCCTAAAGCCTCAGGAAGTCCAAAGAAAGTTATACAACCGGTAATCCAAGGTCAGATAGTTTCAGGTTAGGGACCAGGAGGCTGTACTGATACTCATGGCAGAGAGTAAGTTCCTGACTAAATGGCAGGAAACATTTGAGGTGGTAGAGAAAGAGGATGAGATTAATTACAACATACATCAGACCGGAAAGAGAAAGCTGAAAGACCTATAAAATATATCATGTAACTTTTTTGAAACCCTGAAAAGATCGGGAACAGGTGTCTGCCTGTGGTTGGTGCTAATTTAGAGTGCCCTGCAGGTGTTGAATTGTGCAGGCTGCTACCACCTTATTAAAGCCACAAACTCAGCAAGCAAAAGAAATTTACAGTAAAATAAACTGATATTTATAGAGCTGCCAGGTCTTGCAAATGTTATAGAACAAGACATTACAACAGAGCCCAAAGTAACAGTTCGAGTAAAGCCATATCATATCCCAGAAGCACATAGGAAAGCAGTGTCTGAGGAAGACAAGAGAAAGCTTGAGCTCAATGTCATTGAGTCATTGCAGAGGGAATAGTCAAGCCCAACTGTGTTGGTACCTAAGCCCAACGGCAGTCTATGGTTTTGCAATGACTTTAGGAAACTTGAATGAAGTTTCCAAGTTTAATGACTATCAGATGCCCCGGGTGGACGAGTTAATAGAGAGGTTGGGGCCAGTATATCAACATGTTAGATCTCACCAAGGGATACCCCTGATACCCTTAACCAAGGAAGTCAGAGGGAAAACGGCTTTTTCCTCACCTGAGGTTCAGTTTTCAGTACAAGAGAATGCCATTTGAGTTACACTCTTCCCTGGCAAACTTTCAAAGAGCAATGAATACGATTCTAGGCCCTCATCAGAAATACTCCTGGGTTTACTTAGATGGCATTTTTAGTACAGATTGGGAGTCCCATTTTCCCCAGGTTCTGGTGATGTTAGAAGAAGGTAGGGTTTATAATCAATCCCTGGAAATGTGCAATAGGGGTGGAAGAAGCCAAGATCTGGGGTGCATTATGAGCAGGGAGCTGGTGAAACCCCAAATGAACAAATTAGAACTCATACAGAATTGGCCAAACCACTTAATCAAGAAACCGATCCAAGCATTTCTGGGCATGGTTGCCTCCTACTGGTGGTTTGTCCCCAACTTTGCCTCTATTACTGCACCACTGACTGACTTGACAAAAGGCAGGTAGTCAGTGATGATCCAGTGGAATGCTGATGCCAAAGAATCTTTTCAGAAGCTTAAGGCCGTGTTGTGCCAACATCCAGTGCTGGTTGTTTCAGATTTTTCTAGAGAGTTTGTGATTCAGACAGATGCCTTGAATGAGAGCTTAGGAGCAGTCCTGTCACAGAAGGTCAATGGGGAACAGCACCACATGGCTTTTTTCAGCTGCAAACTGACAGCAGCTTAGAGAGACTGTGCTGTGGCAGAGCCAGAGTGCTTGGTCATAACATGGGCTCTGAACTCTTCTGTACTTTCCACTCAAACATGTTATACTTACCTACTCTGTGCAATGGTTTTGCATGGAGCAGCCCCAATCCTCCTCTTCTCAGGTCTCTCGCCAGTGGTCTTGGCTGCTCTTCCCTGCTGAGTGACAACCATAGACCACGGGAATAAGAGTCCTGGTTCTTCGTGACAGTAAACGCTGTGCCAGAGAAGGCATGCCATTCCTAGGTGTGTTGCAGAGGTTGAATAGGGCTTCATAAATGTTAGAACCATCACGTGCACATTTTTCTAGGAGATGACGTGCTGAAAATCCCATTGGTGAGCAAACTTCTTGAATTCTTTACTTGAAATTAATGTTGCATTGTCAGTCATCAATTGATATGGAATTCTATGTGTGGAGAATATCCGCTTTAATGTCCTAAACACTGTGTTACTGTAAGTGTTTAGGAGGACATTCAATTTCCACCAGCCAGAGTATGAATCTACTAAGATCAGTTAATACTTGTTTGACCACTCAAATATGTCAGCTGCTGTGATAGACCATGGTCTGTCAGGTATTTGGTGAAGAGTTAAAGTTTCTCTCATCTGGTGCTGTCATAGAGCATTGCATGGGGCACATATGGAAACTTCTCTTTCAATGTCAGTGTATATAGTGGGACAAAACACAGTTTCACGTGCCCTTCTCTTAGTGGAATCAATGCCAGGATGACCTTGATGGAGCTGTGTCAAGTAGTATTTCTTGAGAAAATGAGGGATTACATGTCTCTGACCACACAGGAATAATCCATCATTAACTGTCAATTCATCCCTCCATGAGTAGAATGGTCAGATATCATGTGGGATTTCCTTAAAGGAGACAGGCCTCCCAATGAGAATGATGTCCTTGAGGCGCTGACAGGTAGCGTCTGCCTGTGTTTCTTGCTTTAGTTTCTAAATCCTTCTGGATGACAACACCCCATCCAAAGCCAACACATTATAATCCTCAATAGCTCCAGAGTTATCAGAAGTGGGGAGGTGTGCACGTGAAAGAGCTTCCGCAACAAACAGTTCATGGCCTCGTTTATAGATTACATTCAGGTGGTAGCATTGAAGCTTTAGCATCATTCACTGCATGCGCGCAGATGCTGTGCGCAGGGTTTTTTTCAGTATGGTTATGAGTGGCTGATGATCTGTCTCCACAGTTACAGGGCGGCCATAGATATAGTCATGGAATTTTATGCAGGCAAATACTAGTCCCAATAATTCCTTCTCAATTTGTGCATAGCGTGCTTCAATCTCAGTGAGGGCTCTTGATGCAAAAGCCACAGGCCTCAAATCTTGAAGACAGACTGCACCAAGACCATTGTTCTGTTCTCACTACATGTATGCCCCAGGCGTGTGCAGCTAAACATACAGCTAAACCTTTAATCCTACAATAACCAGTCCTTTTGTAACTTAAGACTTTATTCCATTGAAAGAATGGTGGTCACATGACAGGTTACAAGTCAGAATGGATATGCAAATAGGATTGTGAATAGTCAGATAGGACTGATCAGATAGGATTGAGAATATGGTGAAACTGTAAATAAACAGATAAACATACAATCAGTGTACAAACATAAACAATATATGCACTGAGTATATAACTGACAGTTCATAGGCATACCAGCGATGCTTCAAAGGGGGTTCAGGAATCTCCCACAACAACCTCAGATGCTGACTGCTCCTTCCTGAGGTAAATCTAAAATGGAGATTTTCTCAGAGAGGGGTGGAACTAATACTCAGTAATAGAGAACATGAAATACCATAAAGTACCGTACAACAATTGTATTGTCACAGTGGCATCTTGTGGACAATATTGGTATTGCAAGTTCCACTAACATTAATTACTTCCAAGCTGAAGGCATGACAACCATGCAACCATGCTGGGAAGCATCAGCAGACAATACCACTGGCTTATGCACAAATACTGTAGAACAGGTGGAGTAGTTAATTGTGCTTTAAATGCATCCAGAGCAATAGCATGTTGTTCAGTCCAACACCAATCGGCATCTTGGTACAGAAGCTGACAGAGTGATGTTATCTCACTGTAGTGATGAATGAACTTCGAGAGATAATTGGTCATGCCAAGAAAACTTTTCAATCCATGTTTGTCCTCTGAAGCAAGCATTTGATGGATGGCTTTGGTTTTTTCTGGGTCAGACTTGACACCTTTTTTCGTGAGAAGGTGTCCAACATAAGGCACCCTTGAGACCCTGAAGTGACATTTAGTAGGTTTGAGCTGCATATTGATGGCTCTGACACGGTCTAGTATGCATTTAGGTTGTTTGTCATGTTCCTCAACTGAGGATCCCCAAATCAAGATATTATCCATGACTATTTCACATGGCTGTCCAGCAAAGAGCTGTTCCATACACCTCTGAAAGACTTTGCTTCCAGTTTAAATCCAATATGGCATCCATAACCATTTGTATCTCCCAAATGGGGTCATAAATGTTGTGAGTAATGGTGATTCCTCATCCAGAGGGAGTTGTCAGAATCCCCATTTTGCATCTAGAATGCTGAAGACCTTTGCCCATGGCATATCACCAATCACTTGCACTACAGTCTTTAATGGGTGATAAGGCCTCAGGAGAACCTTATTGAGATGCACAGGATCAATGCATATGCGGACAGTGCCATCTTTCTTGACTACTGTTGCCATGGCAGACACCCAGGGGGTAGCCTCCTGCACTGGTGCAAGCAATGATGCCCAGTCTAATCATCCTTTCCAACTCTTGCAAGACTTTGTCTTTTATAGCCAGTGGGATCTTTCGAGGGGCACACACAGTAGGCTGTACCGTTTCATCTAAGCACATGTGATACACGACTGGAAGCTTACCAACAGTGTATAGTGCGAATTAAGTCCTCATAATCCTTCAACTTAGGAGCCTGTTGTTGTACTGCATGTAGTTCTGGACTGAGTTGGAATAGATTAAAGCGTATGCTGTCTGCTAAGCCTAGCAAGCTCTTAACATTTATATCCACAACGTGGAATATCAGCTTGTCCCCTGATAGATCCAAGGTAGAAGTGCCCAGTGTCTGAATTGTTTGACCGCCATAAGCTACCAGGTTTACTTTATTGGACTGACCAATTTCAGCTTTGGGGGTCAATGCTGTGCAATGTGGATAAGGACATGACATTTCATTTGGCACCAGTGTCAATTTTCAACTTGACATGTTTGTTGCATGCTGTTGAGAGGGTGGTGAATATTTCTCCTTTATTTGCAATGAAAACAATTTTGGTGACAACAGAGGGTTGTAGTCAATGGAGAACATTCAGAACAAGGTCATGTTACCAGTGGGGTACCTCAGGGATCTGTACTGGGACCAATTTTGTTTAATATCTTCATAAGTGATATTGCAAAAGGCCTCGATGGTAAGGTTTGTCTTTTTGCTGATGACACAAAGATATGTAACAGGGTAGATGTTCCTGGAGGGAAACGCCAAATGGAAAAGGATTTAGGAAAACTAGAAGAATGGTCAGAACTCTGGCAACTGAAATTTAATGTGGATAAGTGCAAGATAATGCACCTGGGACGTAAAAACCCAAGGGCAGAATATAGAATATTTGACACAGTCCTGACCTCAGTATCTGAGGAAAGGGATTTAGGAGTAATTATTTCAGAAGACTTAAAGGTGGGAAGACAATGTAATAGAGCAGCACGAAATGCCAGCAGAATGCTTGGATGTATAGGGAGAGGTATAAGCAGTAGAAAGAGAGAAGTGCTTATGCCGCTGTACAGAACACTGGTGAGACCTCACTTGGAGTATTGTGCGCAGTACTGGAGGCCATATCTCCAGAAGGATATAGATACTCTAGAGAGAGTTCAGAGAAGAGCTACTAAACTAGTACATGGATTGCAGGAAAAAACTTACCAGGAAAGGTTAAAGGACCTTAACATGTATAGCTTGGAAGAAAGAAGAGACAGAGGGGATATGATAGAAACTTTTAAATACATAAAGGGAATCAACTCGGTAAAGGAGGAGAGCATATTTAAAAGAAGAAAAACTACCACAAGAGGACACAGTTTTAAATAAGAGGGGCAAAGGTTTAAAAGTAATATGAGGAAGTATTACTTTACTGAGAGAGTAGTGGATGCATGGAATAACCTTCCTGCAGAAGTGGTAGCTGCAAATACAGTGAAGGAGTTTAAGCATGCATGGGATAGGCATAAGGCTATCCTTCATATAAGATAGGGCCGGGGACTATTCATAGGATTCAGATATATTGGGCAGACTAGATGGGCCAAATGGTTCTTATCTGCCGACACATTCTATGTTTCTATGTTTCTATGGTGATCATCACCACTTCATTAATTCTGTGCACATTTTGTTGTTATAGTGTCATTAGATGGTGTCATCCACGCACCTCTGTTTTGAGGCTTGGACCTACAACATTCTGCAAAATTATTCCATTTGCTGCACCACATACACTTCTGCCTCTCTTTTAAGTTCCTTAGTGGCCCTTTCAGAATATTCAAACAACATACATGTTCTGATGGCTGATTCCAGTGTCAAATCTTTCTCCCTTACCAATTGAGCATAAACTGCATCATTGTAGATACCACATACAATCCTGTCACGTATCAGTTCATCTGTTAGTGCACCAAAATTAAATTTTTAGCCAGCAGTCTCAGTATGGCAGAAGTCCTTCATCAGGTTTCTAAACCCTCATGTTAAATGCATGACTAAGGCACAACATATGTCATCAACCCCACGTGATAACCGCTATGCATACTTTACTACAATAAACTCCAGGACACCATTTTGCAGTAAAATTGGCCGTAGCGGCCATTTAATAACAAATAACCAAATATAACAAAAACATTCCTTAAAACAGAAACAATATTAATAATACAGTAACCAAAAACTTAAGGTTGCCGATCTTTGAAGGCACACAGAATGAAACATCCACATTGTATCTGCGTAACTACTTACACAGTCCCCAGTCGCACCACACCGGTTTGGAGACAACCCCAACTCTCTGCAGATACCTCACAGTTCAACCTACCAGTTAAACCACCATTAACTGGTATTCCACATGGGACTCCTTACCTTAGATGGGTCCCAAATATGATAATCACAGCAGATTTTACAATGCCTCCAAAGACCCCAACCGCCACAGCATGCAGGTGAGAAACCTCGCACCTGCATGCCCCGCCAACCGCACAAAACTCGCTTTACCCCATCTGGCAACCCAGGAACCAGAACACCCTGCCTACAGCAGTAAGATGTACATCGTCACTGTGCAGATGTCCCCCCAAATCGACTGCTAAATCCTGGTGATGGGCTACCAAACCACCCTAAGGGACAACAAAACTGCCAACTGCTGTGCTAACCTTGATTTGTGTCTATCATGCTTATAGGCTGACCAGGCAAAAGACGCCAAGATATGCGGCCTACAGTATCTGACCAAACCCCCACTCCCCCCCCCCCCCATTGCAGAAAACGCTATGGCAAGGAAAAGGACATTAACCCAGACCCCACCAACCTAAGGGTGTATGGACCTGGCGCTGCAAGAGCTGCCACCAGTGCGGAGAACCATAATGTCAGGGGCCCTGCAGAAGCGGGCAGAAACTGCCAACTCCGGGACCAATCCACTCCAAACCAGCCCGGAAAACACCTGTACATCTGGCGCTGGCCCCAAGCCTAGGGATAACCAACCACCCCAAACCAAGGAATGACCCAGGATCACACAAGGCTAGCATCAGCATGTGAAAAAAAAATACCCTAAAAGGATGCAAAAGAAAGTTACCACAGGCAGATAAAGCGTAGAGACAACACACAAACGGGCGACAACCCAAGGCTGAATGAGCATGCGCATACTAAACCAAATGAGGCTGGACATAAATGTTACCTATCTGACTCCCACCTGCCATGTGTGTCAACACGAAATCGGCCTAACCCCCACCCGGGAGACAAAGTGGCCTCCCAGGTGCCAGAGGGGTGAGAAGAGTAACTATCTGAAGCAAAACTTGTGACCAATAAACAGCACCTGAAAACCAACACCAATTGAAAGGAGGGCAAAGTCGCCCATTACATCGAATGAGAAAAGGAACCAGCATCCGCTGGGCGAAATTGCCAACATTCTGCAACCATTGAGACTAGCCAAATTGAAGAGTCATGAACCTGGAAAAACCACCATCAAGCTCCTATTCCTGCCTGGTACACTCTAGAAAGGCGGATAAACAAAACCACAGAAAAGCCATCTAAGTGAATGTACCCAACCAGCCAACCCCCTTAATACTCTAGCAGAGCTAACCCACCGCTAATCCGAAGAGCCCCGTAACCGGCTAAGGCGAACGCCGCCCATAACAGGAGCACTGTACAGACTGACGGACTAACAGCAGTCACCCGGAGGAACAAAGTCTGCTTCCTGTCCCATGCGATAGGACGGCACCCCATCTGACCTCCTGAGAAAACCTTCCGATACAATTTTAAATCATGTATTACCAAAACTCCCTGGTGAATTTCTACAACATAAATAAATGCCAGCACGGCCAAATACGGTCGATGACCGAAACCCCACACACCAAAATGAGAACAAATTAAATATAGCAAAAGCCTCCGAACCCAAGTACTAACCATATCAATGCCACCCCCCAGTCCGAAGCTCCCACTATTACCGCCAGACCTCGAAGTAAGCAGACCATGTAAACCCACGGAAGGAGTTCAAAGTTAAACCGAAGGCAATCCACCCGCAATCTGCCACAGCTGCAGCGGACAAGGGATCCTGTGTAGCTCAACTTACAGTGCCAACTCCAGGAACTTGCCTAACAGAAAGCGAGGCAAAAGGCAGCCAATGTATTCCTCGTCCCGAAAGAGACATGACATGCCAAAACACATTACGTAGTAGACAACGCAAAACAAGATGGCGCAACAGTCAAACAATGGGCACAGAAGAAGAAAGATGGTAAAGTTGTCACGGCGGAGCTGGACCCATCTCGCTGGTAAAGGAGTCCCCCAAGATACAGCAGAGACCAGAACTGGAAAAAAGTTCCAGAAGCACCAAATTCTGCAAGAACCCAGCCTCCCACGGGGTGGCAGGCCAGAATTTCACAATCCACTGACCCCCATAGAATGCACCATGCCCTCTGGAGCCAGCAACATCCTTGTAGCGATAAAGCTAGAAGTGACCGACGGCCCCATCATATCGATCAGCCGGCTATTGAAGGTCTCCAAAAACGTGCCAGCCCTCAGGCCCGCCCTATGCTCCCCGGACAATTTAATAAAATGCCTAAAGAACGGCCCTGCCCATGGTGGCCGAAAGCTGCCGACAAACATAAAAGCGCTGACAATTGGCATAATGTGGCATGCAAAATTAAGCTAGGCCAACATGACCGTAACTGACGCAGCCAGATCGCATTATCGTCCGTCACAACAACACCTCTCTGAGAGAGAATACCTGGAATTCAGGCAGACGACACTCAGTACCCAGATTCTACTGACTATCCCCAAAACATAATAGACGATGCCAGACCCTCTGTCTCATCCGCCGCCAGAGGAATACAAACTAAATACTGAACAGTCGCCAACCGGATTTCGCACAAGTTAGAGGAAGAAGGACCAATGCCCAACAGTCGTCTGAGTAATGAATGCCAAAGTGGAAACCGGCCACATTCCGAACCACCCATTTGAAAAAAGAGCTAAAGGTCTCGAATAGGGCGCACAATATAGAACAGCCCATCGGAAGGCAACAGCAACATAGAAGGCGTCAGACCAACTGCAACCCAGGAGATAAAAAACAGTGTGGGTGTACTGGCAACAGCCAGAAGGCCCACTCAACGTCGGTCTTAGCCTGGAGCCCTCCCTGGCATAATGCTGCACCCAACAGACGACAGTGTCAAGCGAGGTGTACCACCCCGAATGCACGCCTCCAGGTCCATTGCAACATTAACTGACCTGCCAGGACAGACGGTGTATCACGCAAAACCTATGAAATTCCTTCATCGTGACCATGCCAAAAGGTGAAACACCAAATTCTCAAGAGGTGGGGGGCAAAATAGGCCCACCCCTGCCCCAATGCCAAAGAATTGGCAAGTTTATCTAGAAAACCCCTTCAGAGTGCAAACGCACAAAAAACAAGCCGGCAGCCATGGGCGGAATAAGAGGAAGGGCGCAAGAAATCAGGACACGCTTAGAAAAAAACCAAGCCTACCACCGACAGGAAGCCATCCTGTCCGGATACCTAATAAACAGGCAAAAAATTTGGGGGAGCATACCCATGTATTTCTAAAGCTGCTGCAGCTATGAACCAAAAGACATGTATATTAAAAAAGAAGAATAGCGCGCAAATGCAAAAGAAATAACTACCAAATCTGAAGACAATCCATAAATAAAAATAGGGGGTTTGGTCCCACCATATGGCCATATCGTGCTCAAGCCCACTACTGCGTCAAAGTACCCCATTATCAGTGGGTCCTACACTATCCATGAAAAAGAGATGAATCCAGCCTTTCTAACCCTTGGAGATAATACTCCTTGCTGGGAAGGATGTGCAAATGCACTACAGGGGACTCCTCCTATATCCACTTGATGGTGGACACTGATTAAGTACAGGTGTGTGTGGGGGGGGGGGTGGGGAGGGTTGCTCAACCTCGATAGTCTGGTCAGACCGAATACATAATAAACAGGCAAAAAATTTGGGGGAGCATACCCATGTATTTCTAAAGCTGCTGCAGCTATGAACCAAAAGACATGTATATTAAAAAAGAAGAATAGCGCGCAAATGCAAAAGAAATAACTACCAAATCTGAAGACAATCCATAAATAAAAATGGGGGTTTGGTCCCACCATATGGCCATATCGTGCTCAAGCCCACTACTGCGTCAAAGTACCCCATTATCAGTGGGTCCTACACTATCCATGAAAAAGAGATGAATCCAGCCTTTCTAACCCTTGGAGATAATACTCCTTGCTGGGAAGGATGTGCAAATGCACTACAGGGGACTCCTCCTATATCCACTTGATGGTGGACACTGATTAAGTACAGGTGTGTACTGTACTGTACTTAATCAGTGTCCACCATCAAGTGGATATAGGAGGAGTCCCCTGTAGTGCATTTGCACATCCTTCCCAGCAAGGAGTATTATCTCCAAGGGTTAGAAAGGCTGGATTCATCTCTTTTTCATGGATAGTGTAGGACCCACTGATAATGGGGTACTTTGACGCAGTAGTGGGCTTAAGCACGATATGGCCATATGGTGGGACCAAACCCCCATTTTTATTTATGGATTGTCTTCAGATTTGGTAGTTATTTCTTTTGCATTTGCGCGCTATTCTTCTTTTTTAATATACATGTCTTTTGGTTCATAGCTGCAGCAGCTTTAGAAATACATGGGTATGCTCCCCCAAATTTTTTGCCTGTTTATTATGTATTCGGTCTGACCAGACTATCGAGGTTGAGCAACCCTCCCCACCCCCCCCCCCCCCACACACACCTGTACTTAATCAGTGTCCACCATCAAGTGGATATAGGAGGAGTCCCCTGTAGTGCATTTGCACATCCTTCCCAGCAAGGAGTATTATCTCCAAGGGTTAGAAAGGCTGGATTCATCTCTTTTTCATGGATAGTGTAGGACCCACTGATAATGGGGTACTTTGACGCAGTAGTGGGCTTGAGCACGATATGGCCATATGGTGGGACCAAACCCCCATTTTTATTTATGGATTGTCTTCAGATTTGGTAGTTATTTCTTTTGCATTTGCGCGCTATTCTTCTTTTTTAATATACATGTCTTTCGGTTCATAGCTGCAGCAGCTTTAGAAATACATGGGTATGCCCCCCCAAATTTTTTGCCTGTTTATTAGGTATTCGGTCTGACCAGACTATCGAGGTTGAGCAACCCTCCCCACCCCCCCCCCCCCCCCACACACACACCTGTACTTAATCAGTGTCCACCATCAAGTGGATATAGGAGGAGTCCCCTGTAGTGCATTTGCACATCCTTCCCAGCAAGGAGTATTATCTCCAAGGGTTAGAAAGGCTGGATTCATCTCTTTTTCATGGATAGTGTAGGACCCACTGATAATGGAAGGTCCGGATACCTACCTAGAAAATGCAGCATCCTTGCAGGCCACCGCCCACTCTCTCACTTCCCACAGGGTCACCGGAAAGGCCCTAACTGTCCTCAAAGCAGCGAGGCAGGGGGCAAAACCCCCGCCTCCAGAGCACGTGTGTAAGTCAGCAGCTGGCGCCAAACACACATCCACCCCAATTAAACTGCCAACAGCACCCCTGCTGGCTGGGAGGGGCGTTCAAACAACTTGCCGTTCCTGTAAAACGAGGAGGAGGCCCGCCCCAAAGTCATAGCTCCATCTATAAGCTGATCCCCGAATGTCTCAGCGTAGAGACGGCCGAATGGCCCTCTGTTGACTAAACAGACGATCATAGCGCCGCAAAGACACGCCGGCAAAAATTACCCTATGCACCTCGTAAATGGGGTAAAGATGGTAAATAGCGCATGACCAGTTTCCGTGTGTCTCCCCCATGCCGCTCGCCATAAAGGCAAACGCTAGCAACCAGTTGCCACAAGATCACGGGATCAATCTATATCACTGAGAACCTGCATCCTCCATTTACAAACCCCCCTGCGTGCACCTAACAAGGTTAAACTTCGCAAGGGGCAGCAGAGAGCAAAGTTTGTCTCGCACCACAGGTTTAAGGCGTGCTCAGAAGTGGCCGTCAAAACAGACACAAACCTCAAATTCCAAAATTCCGCTGTGCGAACCGTGTCTGTGATCTCACCTGCGTCCCCCGGCGATTCCGCAGTGGTCGGCCCTGTAGTCCCAGCAGCATCCACGTCATTCCGATGTCACCTCAGGCGCTGACACGGGATGTAATGCCACCAGCGGCTCCAACCGGACAAGGAGCAGGGCGGCGCCTCCTGCCACCGTATCAGGCACCCAGGCCGCTACGTTATCGCAAGAATGGAATCCGCATCAACCCGCTTCACAAGGGAGCGCAGCCTTACTGCGATCCAGACAAGTCCACGGCCTGTGTCTGACAAAGCGGGCACACTGACCGCCGCGCGTGTGTGTGGGGGGGGCGTCATCAGCCATGTGGGGGGCGGATGAGCCACGGCCCCCCATATCCTTGAACTGACCCTAACCCAACAACCCACATAAAATTTGCTAGAAAGCAGAAATAGACTGAGGACACTTACCCGGCTGCCTCGGATCAGGTCACAGTATCTCACACAGCTCAGCCTCCGATCCGACGCCGCTGACAGATCCCTCTTCTCTGCAGGGACGCCAGAGGAGAGATCGTCAGCTCCTCCTCCTCCCGCCCCTTCTCTCCTGGGTCTGCCCCGCCCACACTCCCCGGGGATGTGTTGGCAGGAAGCTTAAAGAAAAAAGAAAAGCTGAACAGCATGAGCCTCCATAGTGAGGTAAGTAAGCCTCCATAGTGAGGTGTGTGGGGGTCTCTGATGTAAGGGGGGTCTCTGATGTAAGAGGGGCTCTGTGTGGGGGGTCTCTGATGTAAGGGGGGCTCTGTGTGGGGGGTCTCTGATGTAAGGGGGGCTCTGTGTTGGGGTCTCTGATGTAAGGGGGGCTCTGTGTGGGGGGTCTCTGATGTAAGGGGGGCTCTGTGGGGGTCTATGATGTAAGGGGGGGCTCTGTGGGGGGTCTCTGATGAAAGGGGGGGCTCTGTGTGGGGGGTCTCTGATGTAAGGGGGGCTCTGTGTGGGGATCTCTGATGTAAGGGGGGGCTCTGTGTGGGGGTCTCTAATGAAAGGGGGGCTTTGTGTGGGGGGTCTCTGATGTAAGGGGGGCTCTGTGTGGGGGATCTCTGATGTAAGCGGGGCTTTGTGTGGGGGGTCTCTGATGTAAGGGGGGCTCTATGGGGGGTCTCTGATGTAAGGGGGGGCTCTGTGAGGGTCTCTGATGTAAGGGGGCCTCTGTGAGGGTCATTGATGTAAGGGCGGCTCTGTGAGGGTCTCTGATGTCAGGGGGGCCTCTGTGAGGGTCTCTGATGTAAGGGGGGACTCTGTGAGGGTCTCTGATGTAAGGGGGGCTCTGTGAGGGGGTGCCTGATATAAGGGGGCTCTGTGGGGGGGTCTCTGATGTAAGGGGGATCCCTAATGTAAGGGGGCTAAGTTATTAGTGATCATAAAAAGAAAGAAAAGTCAAAGTGCAAAAAAGGTGCAAGAAAATGTGCGGGGGGGCGCCACAGGATTTGCTCGCACAGGGCGCCTGAACACCTAAGGCTGGCCCTGCTCCTGACCCTCTATCTGCACAGTGCTGATTGGCCCTGTGTTGATCACAATCACTCTCCCAATAGAAAAAAAAAAAAAAACTCTCTAGCAATACACACCAAACTGAGCATGTGCAGCCTGACTCGGATTAACCCCTTAGGTTCAACAGTGAGTATAACAAGCATGCTTTACTGCATATACACACTGATTTTACTGTTGTGGGTTTAGTAACACGTTATCCAATTATAAGAAAAGACATAACCCTCTGAAATCTTACAATGTATCTGAATGACTTTTAAGAGAATTAAGAGAATTATTGTACCTCAACTTAAACCCATACCAGATTTCACAAGCCCCAGGAACAATTATATTTATCTAAAACTAAAAACGTTTTTTTAGTTTTAGATAAACATTAAGGACCTGTGCATTTTACATGCCCTTTTGGTGCAGGGCATTAAAAAAAAAAAAAAAAATCCTGCTTGCTGCATCTTTAACACACTTTAACCACTAGGCGACTGCTCACAGTAATCCTACTGCGGCAGTGCGGCTCTCCCAAGTCCAGCGACGTAGACCTACGTCGCTGGAGTTCATGTGATTCCGTGTTTAGACACAGCAGGAGTCGGGCCGTCGTGGAAATGGTGAGAAGACCCGCCTGCTTATGTAAACAAAGCAGGCGGGTCTTCTCAGTGACAGACAGGAGAAGATCGCAGGATTCAGCATAGCATAGCTGAACCTGCGAACTCTGTCACAGAACCCCCCCCCCTCCCCCCCCCCACACACACACACACACACACACACACAAACACACGTCAGTAAGCATGAGGCATACATTTAACCCCTTGATCACCAACAGTGTTAACCCCTTCCCTGCCAGTGTCATTATTACAGTAACAGTGCATATTTTTAGCACTGATTACTGTAGTAATGTCACTGGTTCCCCCCAAAAGTGTCAAAAATGTCAGTCAGGGGTCCGATCTGTCCGCCGGAAAGTTCGCAGCCCTGAAAAAAAAAAAAAGCGCCGCCATTACTAGTAAAAAAAAAAAAAAACAATAAAAATTACATAAATCTTTCCCGTAGTTAGTAAACGCAATAACTTTTGCGCAAACCAATCAAAATACACTTATTGCGATTTTTCTTACCTAAATATGTAGCAGAAAACAAATTGGTCTAAAATGTTAAAACATTTTGATTTTTACATTTTTTTTTGGGGGGGGGGGGGGGAATGTCATATAGCAGAATGTGAAAAATATTGTTTTTTTTTTTCAAAATTGATGCTATTTTTTTGTTTATAGCTCAAAAATTAAAAACCGCACAGATAATCAAATACCACCAAAAAATGGGGTGTTGTCAGAACCCTTGAATATAAAAAATGGCACAAGACAGGGGTGTCCATTATCCCCCTGTTATTTGTGCTGACACTAGAACCTTTCCTGAATAAAGTCAGATTGAATCAGGATATAAAAGGAGTCATGGTAGGTAAGGAACATTATAAGACTGCAGCATACGCAGATGATTTATTGTTCACATTGATAGAACCAGAAATATCGCTGCCAGTACTCCTAGAGGAAATTAAACAGTATGGAGTACTATCAAATTTTAAAATAAACTATAGGAAATCTGAAGCAATGGGTGTGGGAATATCAAAAGCAAAAAAGGATAGAATAAAGAGCAATTTTGGATTTTCATGGGTGGAGAAAGCAGTGAAATATCTAGGGACTTACATATCCGCAAATTTAGCCCAGATCTATGAACTGAATTTCACCCCCCTGATTGGAGAGACAAAGAAAAATTTGGAACAATGGAGGGGAGGGCTTCAGTCATGGTTTGGAAGAGGAAATTTAATTAAAATGAATATCCTGCCGAAATTTTTATATATTATGAGAGCGCTACCAGTCAAAATCCCTAATAGTTTTTTTAAAACTGTGCAGGGTGTGTTTGGTGGATATATCTGGGCGGGTAAAAAACCACGTATAGCACGAAACACCCTAACACTTCCCAAAAATATGGGTGGATTAGGTGTACCTGACCTGCGCAGATACTACCATGCCATCCATTTAAATAGAATATTGGACTGGTGGCAACATCGGGAAACAAAAAGATGGGTCCAATTGGAACAAGCACAAACGATGGTCTCACTAAAGAGAGCAATCTGGTGCTATAAGATACTCCCTAAACCCTTGAAGATACACCCCTTGATAGGGAACACAATAAGAATAGGGTTTCAACAGACAATGAGACAAAACTTAACTTCAACGGAATCCCCATTGTATCCGATCCTGGGAAACCCCAAATTCCCACCAGGCTTAGAGAGACAGCACTTTAAAAAACTATGGGAAACAGGACAAGATGGTATTAAAACTTTTGCGAGCCAACAGGTGTGGCCTTCAATCGGGAGACTAACAGATGAGGAGGGACCATATAGGCTACTCCTATGGGAGGCACTCCAATTGCGACACTTTTTGGAGTCGCTGCCGGAGTTAAGAAAATTTAAGAAACCACTGACACATTTTGAAAAACTATGTGAGAAAGTAGGAGGCATAGATCGCCCATTATCCATTTTATACAAAATGTTAAATACTCCATTGGACCAACCGAATCTGAAATGGTTGGAAAAATGGAAGGTGGATCTAAATATTGAGATAACGGACACACAGAAACAGAGGATGTTCAGGGCAATATTTGGACCAACTAAATGCACTAAAATCCAGGAAATAAATTATAAAATCTTGACTAGGTGGTATAATACACCAGACAAGCTGCATAGGTGGTACATCCAAGAATCAGATAGGTGCTGGAGATGTGGAGAAGGGGAAGGCACAATATACCACATCTTCTGGAATTGCCCAGAGATAAAGAAATTTTGGCTAGAGATTGGTGATATAGTCCAAAAAGTAACAGACTTTAAAATTGAGGGAGAAGCCGCCTTTTGTCTCTTACAAATAGTAGGGCAGACAGAGAGGAAATACACAAGATCAGTACTGCCACATATGATGAATGCTGCAAGAGCATGCATTCCCCAATATTGGAGAAAAAGACAAGCCCCTTCGGTGGGTGAGTGGGTAAGAAAATTAGAACACATTAATAAAATGGAGGATCTAGTGCTCTCCACACAACATAAACAGGAACAATATAAAAAGACATGGGGAACATGGAACTTATTTATATCCTCGGAGGCGGGCAAACAACTGTGGGCACCATTATCTCAGAACGCGGAAGTTAAGTGAGAGGGAAGGCGTCCTCTACTCTGTTGAGGGGGGAGGAGATGTGAGGGAGGGGAGGAGAACTATTTGGAATGTTCCCCTCCGGGTCCTTTTTTTTTTTTTTTTTTTTTTGTTGTTTTTGTTTTTGTTTTTTGGTTGTTGTGGGGTATGTGTGGTGTTTGATAGCAAGTATGAATGAGGGGTGAATGGGGGAAGGGGGGGGGGTATTATAGAAAAGTGGAGGGACAAGGAAGGGAATGAACAGATAGGAAGAAGAAGGGGGAACAAGGCAAGATCCGGAGCTAAGGGTCATTTAAATTAAAAAAGCATAACGAAGTAAAGGGAGGTAAGGATTGAACGAGTAGGAATAGAGAAAGGGACTTGCTGTCTTAACAATATCTTGCCTTAGTTGAAGATTGTATAAATGACTATATATTAATGAATTGGAAATCTCTAGAGGATTCTAGTAGACCTCAGTGATGAGAAAATTGATGTGGATAATGTCTTTGTAACCCACTGATTTAATATGGTGTTATATATGCTGTAATGAGTTCTCTGAAAATGCAAAATAAAATGATAAATATAAAAAAAAAAATACCACCAAAAAAAAGCTCTATTTGTGGGGAAAAAAGGACATAAATTTCCTTTGGGTACAGCGTCCCACGACCGCGCAATTGTCCGTTAAAGTAATGCAGTGCAGAATCTCAAAATAGGGCCTGGTCAGGAAGGGGGTAAAATCTTCCGGGGCTGAAGTAGTTAATCAAAGGGCACGTTATATAGTAACACTCCTAATACTCATGTTGAACGCACCTAAAGCACACTGCACCAATGTGAACCCAGCCCGTTTATGGTGCTTGTGAATTATGGTGTTGGGTAAAGATGACACCACTGTTACTTTTTGTTATGTAGACAAAACAGGAAGTAAGAAAAATTCCCTTAGGTAATTGTTACCGGTGCCCCCATTGGAGGATTTCCCCTCTATTCCTCTTCCAGTGGCAATTAAAAATTGGTTGCTTTTCTCTCACTTCCATTCCTTTCAACACATTTCTTTTTTTTTTTTCTATTTAAAGCTGCAGATAAAAAACGTTTTGACTTTGGATACACTTTAAAATAGGAAAAAAGTAGGTTTTACCAGCATTAGGTGTTTGATGCAACAAGATCTCTTCACTTCCTGTATGTATAACTTTAAACTTTACTCTTTCTATCCAATATTTTTTTTTTCCAAACCATCTGTGATTCTGCATCCAAATGAAATGCAGCCAAAAACTGAGCTTAACAGAATAGTGCAACCTGCCACTAGTGCTGGGGACACCGGATGATTATTCAGCCACTTTTATTATCTTAGTAAGTGATCCTTAGCTTAGCATTATGTTGAAACACAAGTTTTTATTAAAACCAAGCTTCTCAGAGAGCCCCCTTTGCCTTGCTTTTTTTTTTATAACTATATTTTGTGTTCATAATTATTCTTACATAATGATTTATTTTATTTGACAACCATGTTTTGTGTTCACAATTATTATTACATAATGATTTATGTGTCAAAGCAGCGCTATAGATCAAACAAATAATGTGCAAATAATTGTAATATGAAACAGCAAATAAAGTGCAAAAAGTGCAATATGAAACAGCAAATTATAAGTACAATATAAGACAGCAAATGTTCAAACATGCATGTTCCAATAAGAAACAGTAGATGTGTCAGAGAGCACAATATAGAACAGCATTCAATAAATTGTGGATATACATCCAACACTTAACCGTACATAAAAATAACAACAAATGTGCAATCAAACAAGGTGCATAAATAAATGCCCTTAGAATGCGTTACCATTTTCATGGTCTTTGAAGCACATTCCATATTTGGGTATAAAATTTACTCCCAACCATTCTGATCTTTATGCAGCCAACTTTACTCCATTATTGAAAAAAGTTACTGAACTACTGACGAAATGGGCATCATTTCCATTGTCGTGGTTTGGGAAGATAAATGCAATCAAAATGGTTATTCTACCCAAATTTTTATATTTATTTAGGGTCCTGCCAATTCATATACCTGCACATTTTCTTTGAATCTTACAATGTAAAATAATTAAATTCACCTGGGGTTCAATCAAACCTAGATTGCCCGAATCCACATTGATTCTCCCCAAAACAAGGCGTGGACTGGGTCTCACCAATTTTGCCACATATTACAAAGCTGCGCAATTGGCACAATTAACTAAGTATCATGCCACTACTGAAATTCCCTTATGGGTTACGATAGAATCTATCGAATGTGACCCCATCTCAATTTCCAATCTCTTATGGTTACAACCATCAGATCGAAAACATATTACTAATCCAATTACCAAGCATTCTCTCTCTTTATGGGATAGACTAAAGACTAATTATAATTTACAGTCTACACACAATCCACTACAATCTTTTCTGAGAAATCCAGCCTTTTATCCGGCTTGGCAATTCCCAAATTCATTTCGGGCATGGTCTAGGTCAGGCCTGTCAAGGCTATTTAATCTGGTCTCTAGTAGGGATGATCGAACTTTTCAAAAGTTCGGTTCGGCCAGAACATCCGAACTTCCCGAAAGTTCGGCCCGGATTTCAGAACCCCATTAGAATCAATGGGACCCGAACTTCGGTAATCAAAAAACACCATTTTGAAGCCCTAAAACCCAATAAATGCCCCTAAAAAGTGCCTAGGGTTCTGGGTCATACCCCAGGGACTATTAATCACACGCAAAAAAAGTTCTTAAAAATTGTCATTTTTGATAGAGAGGCAATTATTGAAAAAATAAAAAAAAATAAAAAAATTAAAAAAATTCTTTGGATTTAGTATCTGGGGGTCTAAAAAGTGTACCTGTGAAGTTTTAGCTCTGTAGCATGTCCAGAACCATAAAAAAAGATTGTTTGTATTTTGTCACTTATAGAACAGGTTAGTGGCTTCTCTCTTTTCACACCTTGCCGGTTTAGTAGCAGGCGTTTTTTTGGGCATTTTTTGGGGTCTTTTCAGGCAGGCAAAACATCTGAACTTGTGTATACGGGTATATATACACACATATTTATATGTATATATACACCTAGACATATATAGGTGTGATAGTAGCAGAAATATATGCTTGCGCTAATTAAATAATTTACACTAATATGGCTCCGCTCCTATAACACCTATATATGTCTAAGTGTAAAATACATATAAGTATGTGTGTATATATACCACTATACACAAGTTCAGATGTTTTGCCTGCCTCCAAAGAACCCAAAAAAATGCCCAAAAAAATGCTAGCGCCAAAAAAAAAAAACGCCCAGGTGTGTTGTTGCAGGCATTTTTTTGGGGGTTTTTGGAGGCAGGCAAAACATCTGAATTTGTGTATAGTGGTATATATTGTGACAGGAAGTCAGGTAAATCTGTGGATGTAGTCACAGACAGGAGATAAATTTCCACCTGGTTTAGAAAATTCACCAATTACTATAGGGTGTCGGCTGCAAAGGCAGCAGGAAGGTGTAAAGAAGTTGAAAGGCCTTCAGCTGTTCGGAATGAGGAAGTTAAGGCCTCTATAATTTGTCCAAAGGAAGTCTATGGATTGCTGCCTCCTGACGCTGTGTGAAGCTGGGGAGAGGAGGACAGTCAGATGTGTGCCTCCCGACGCCGTGTGGGCATGGGAGAAGGAATGCCCCCTGAAGCTGTGTGAGCATGGGGAAGACCTCCTGAAGTGAAGGTGAGGTCTTCCCCATGCTCACACAGCTTCAGGGGGCATTCCTTCTCCCATGCCCACACGGCGTCGGGAGGCACACATCTGACTGTCCTCCTCTCCCCAGCTTCACACAGCGTCAGGAGGCAGCAATCCATAGACTTCCTTTGGACAAATTATAGAGGCCTTAACTTCCTCATTCCGAACAGCTGAAGGCCTTTCAACTTCTTTACACCTTCCTGCTGCCTTTGCAGCCGACACCCTATAGTAATTGAATTTTCTAAACCAGGTGGAAATGTATCTCCTGTCTGTGACTACATACACAGATTTACCTGACTTCCTGTCACAATGTACACACATACTTATATGTATTTTACACTTAGACATATATAGGTGTTATAGGAGCGGAGCCATATTAGTGTAAATGATTTCATTAGCGCAAGCATAGATTTCTGCTACTATCACACCTATATATGTCTAGGTGTATATATACATATAAGTATGTGTGTATATATACCCGTATACACAAGTTCAGATGTTTTGCCTGCCTCCAAAAACTCCAAAAAAATGCCTGCAACAACACACCTGGGCGTTTTTTTTGGCGCCAAGTATTCAGACCCCCTTAAATTTTTCACTCTTTGTTATATTGCAGCCATTTGCTAAAATCATTTAGGTTCATTCTTCTTCCTCATGAATGTACACATAGCACCCCATACTGACAGAAAAACACAGAATTGTTGACATTGTTGCAGATTTATTAAAAAAGAAAAACTTAAATATCACATGGTCCTAAGTATTCAGACCCTTTGCTGTGACACTCATATATTTAAGTCAGGTGCTTTCCATTTCTTCTGATCATCCTTGAGATGGTTCTACACCTTCATTTGAGTCCAGCTGTGTTTGATTATACTGATTGGACTTGATTAGGAAAGCCACACACCTGTCTATATAAGACCTTCCAGATCACAATGCATGTCAGAGCAAATGAGAATCATGAGGTCAAAGGAACTGCCTGAAGAGATCAGAGACAGAATTGTGGCAAGGCACAGATCTGGCCAAGGTTACAAAAAGATTTCTGCTGCACTTAAGGTTCCTAAGAGCACAGTGGCCTCCATAATCCTCAAATGGAAGACGTTTGGGACGACCAGAACCCTTCCTAGGGCTGGCCGTCCGGCCAAACTGAGCTATCGGGGGAGAAGAGCCTTGGTGAGAGAGGTAAAGAACAACCCAAAGATCACTGTGGCTGTGCTCCAGAGATGCAGTCAGGAAATGGGAGAAAGTTGTAGAAAGTCAACCATCACTGCAGCCCTCCACCAGTCGGGGCTTTATGGCAGAGTGGCCCGACGGAAGCCTCTCCTCAGTGTAAGACACATGAAAGCCCGCATGGAGTTTGCCCTAAAAAACACCTGAAGGACTCCAAGATGGTGACAAATAAGATTCTCTGGTCTGATGAGACCAAAATAGAACTTTTTGGCCTTAATTCTAAGCGGTATGTGTGGAGAAAACCAGGCACTGCTCATCACCTGTCCAATACAGTCCCAACAGTGAAGCATGGTGGTGGCAGCATCATGCTGTGGGGGTGTTTTTCAGCTGCAGGGACAGGACGACTGGTTGCAATCGAGGAAAAGATGAATTATCAGGGATATCCTGGACAAAAACCTTCTCCAGAGTGCTTTGGACCTCAGACTGGGCCAAAGGTTTACCTTCCAACAAGACAATGACCCTAAGCACACAGCTAAAATAATGAAGGAGTGGCTTCACAACAACTCCGTGACTGTTCTTGAATGGCCCAGCCAGAGCCCTGACTTAAACCCAATTGAGCATCTCTGGAGAGACCTAAAAATGGCTGTCCACCAACGTTTACCATCCAACCTGACAGAACTGGAGAGGATCTGCAAGGAGGAATGGCTGAGGATCCCCAAATCCAGGTGTGAAAGACTTGTTGCATCTTTCCCAAAAAGACTCCTGGCTGTATTAGATCAAAAGGGGGCTTCTACTAAATACTGAGCAAAGGGTCTGAATACTTAGGACCATGTGATATTTCAGTTTTTCTTTTTTAATAAATCTGTAACAATGTCAACAATTCTGTGTTTTTCTGTCAGTATGGGGTGCTATGTGTACATTCATGAGGAAGAAGAATGAACCTAAATGATTTTAGCAAATGGCTGCAATATAACAAAGAGTGAAAAATTTAAGGGGGTCTGAATACTTTCCATACCCACTGTATATATACACCTAGACATATATAGGTGTGATAGTAGCAGAAATATATGCTTGCGCTAATGAAATCATTTACACTAATATGGCTCCGCTCCTATAACACCTATATATGTCTAAGTGTAAAATACATACAAGTATGTGTGTATATATACCACTATACACAAGTTCAGATGTTTTGCCTGCCTCCAAAAACCCCAAAAAATGCTTGCAACAACACACCTGGGCGTTTTTTTTTTTTTTTTTTTGACGCTAGCGTTTTTTTGGGCATTTTTTTGGGTTCTTTGGAGGCAGGAAAAACATCTGAACTTGTGTATAGTGGTATATATACACACACACTTATATGTATTTTACACTTAGACATATATAGGTGTGATAGGAGCGTAACCATATTGGTGTTAATTATTTCATTAGCGCAAGTAGTGTTTTCTGCTCCTTTCACACCTATATATGTCTAGGTGTATATATACATACATGGGTGTGTATATATACCCCCTAAACACATGTTCAGATGTCATGCCTGACTCCAAACATGTGCTCAAAAAATCCTTATAGACGCCTGCAGCCAAAAAGCAAGCTGACGGGTGAGAAGCCATATCCCTGCAGCGAAAGTGACTTCAGAGAATCTAGCTTTTCTCTATAGCGGTCACCCTGACATGGAAGGGTTTGGTCACCCTGCCATAGCAGTCAGTGTCAGTTCACCCTACACTACATTACGGTCACCCCGGCACTTAACACTTTCCCTACAGAAACTAATTTTTTGCATCTAACTATAGTGTAAAGGAGCACTCTAACTACACTAGATATCCCTTTCCTCACACTAATAAATGCTAAATGACACTTTTGAAGCCAATTTAACAGAACTGCTTCCATTCTCCTCCATGTCCCTGTATTACAATGCTAGGAATTTGCCGGGGCTATCTTATATACTGGGGGGCGTATTCACTAATGATTGGTCTAGGGACCCCCTAGTCACTCCAATCACATTCCTAGCATTCTCCTGCCCCCTCAATTGGCTTTTACTAATGGTTTTGGTCCAATCACGGGCTTTTAAAGCCCATTTCCTGTCCCATTGCCTTTTGGTAGGTTCTGGTTGCCGAATTCTGAACTTTTTGGGCAAAAAGTTCTAAATTCGGCCGAACCTCAAACAGCCAATGTTCGGGTCGAACCGATAGTCGACCCGAACCGTTCGATCATCCCTAGCTCTTCTATCTTAAGTTTTCCTTAACTTTGTGAATCACATCATTTACCACATTCAGAACTTTTTTCGATATCGCCAAATTAAAAATTTCTATACCCCATTTATAACAAATGGTACCATTCTGAATCAGCTCTCTCAATTTGAGCGCATCTGTATCAACAACCCACACTCCAGAGGTCTAATTTCTAGCCTATATTCTCAATTGCTTAACAATCCAGATGTAGATACACCAAACTATGTCAGGAAATGGGAAACAGACCTTGGCCGTACACTTAACCAATCAGAATGGTCTGAAATCTGGTCTGTAACTAAATCTTCTTCTTCAAATATTATCGCAATTGAATCATCATACAAGGTTCTTTCACGATGGTACTTGGTACCAGCCAGAATCGCCAAGTTCACACAAACTATCCGGCCTTTTGTTTTAGAGGTTGTACGGAAATAGGTACACATGTTCATATATGGTGGAATTGCTCAATTGCTACAGTTTTTTGGAAAGAAATATTCTCTCTAGCATCTAAAATGTTTGAAATAGATATTACTCCAGATCCGGTGATTGCCATTTTAAATTTAAAACCCGCATGTCTGACATGAAAACAATTCAAATTATTCCTTCAGCTTCTTAATGCCGCTAAACAAACCATAGCCAAAGCTTGGAAGACTACAACTTTGAATCTTGTAGAAGTTAAACATAGGATGAATAATGCATTATTACATACAAAAATGGAAGCCATGGATTGTGATAAATTTAGTACTTTTATAAGCATTTGGGACCCTTGGATTAAACATGGCCTATCACCGGGTTTTGAGGAACAGGTTCTGAATGCTTGGTAGTTAAGACTTATATTTTATTTACTTTGTATTAACTTTTGTGGTACAAGTTCTATTCTCGATGCCCTCTCCTTTACCCACTTTACCCTACCCACACCCTGCTGACTTCTTCCTTTTCCCCTTTTTCTTTTTTCCCCCACAGCCATGTTCTGAATACCTTCTCAAAATCTTAATATCTCAGAATATCATATTAATAATTCTACCTTTTTCTTTTGTTTCTTCCTTTTGTGCAAACTTCACTATACAGTATAACATTTATAATACTTCTGTAACAATAACAATATTTCTACTTCTGTTTTTGTTTTGTAACTTGCTTTATGGCTGTTTTATAAAACTCAATAAAAGTATTGAACGTGAAAATAAAAAAAAAAAAAAAATAAATAAATAAATGCCCTTATGTCATAATAAAAAGGAAATTGTGAAGTCCACAGTGGGAACAAAGACCATTAGCATATGTTCTTCCAACCCATGTGTAAAGAGATCCACCACTGGCTAGAAATGATCATGAAGCCTCTTACCAGAAAAGATGGGCCAAAGGTTATAATGGCCAAGAGTGCATAAGATGTTAACACAGGCTGGGCGGACAGCAACGAAAACGATGGTCATCACTCCACAGTCAATCCCAATGGAATGCCAGGAAAGAAAAACAAATCTCCACCGTGAAGTTCATAATGAACCCCAAAGTTTATTGGAAGCTTACAGGGTTCACTGACATGCTTCACAGCAAGGTGGACCAGCAGGCTAATAGTGTAGAGCAGGGAGCACTAGATGGTGCTTGATGGCTAATGCAGACAGAAGCTAAAGGCCCGTACACACGATAAGAAAATCTGAAGGGAGATTTAGTCCGACGACTGATCTGTCGGTTTTAAGATTGTTAGTATGGTGCTTTCGACAGCCGACTCCGACTTTTCGGCTGACAAAATCCTGATATGCAGGCTATATAATTTTTGTCATCCGTCAAAACAACGTCCGATTTTCGTCTCATTAGTACAGATTTAGACGGAAAAAAATCTTAAGAGCAAGACTAGGCATGCTCAGAGACGAAAGAACACATACAAAGCAATCCAACACATGACATCACTTCTGAAGTAGAATTCTGTCGTACGGGAAGATTCGTATGAAAATAACCTCTTCGCTTTCCACATCAGACTAGCATGCCACAAAAAACGGATGACAGATCGTTCGATAATCTGATCGTGTGTACGGGGCTTAAGAGTAGCTACACTGTGGATTTTGACTTTGTATATATGCACAGTGTTTTCATATTTGTTGGTACTTTTTTGCACGGTTGTGTTGGATGTATATATTTGCTGTCTCGTATTACACTTATAGTTTGCTGTTTCATATTTCAATTATTTGCACATTATTTGTTTGATCGATAGCGCTGCGCTGCTTTGACACAAATATTATGAGAATTGATATCACAATTTTTAGCAAGCTGCTTTCTGAGTCTTACTTACCTAGCGCAGATTTTTCTACACTGTTTTACAATGCCTTGCCAAAAAAAAAGTCGACCACCTGGAATTAACTAAGCAATTAACTAAACTAAGAATGCAGTAATTATCCTTTTGGATAATTACTGCATGTGCCCAAAGAATGAGGTCAGCTGACTACCTGAATATACTGAAGGACCAGGTTATTCCATCAATGGATTGTTTCTTCCCTGATGGCACGGGCATATTTCAAGATGACAATGCCAGGATTCTTCAGGCTCAAATTGTGAAAGAGTGGTTCAGGGAGCATGAGACTTTATTTTCACACATGGATTGGCCACCACAGAGTCCAGAACCCCATTGAGAATCTTTGGGATGTGCTGGAGAAGGCTTAGCGCAATGGTCCGACTCTCCCATCATCAATACAAGATCTTGGTGAGAAATGAATGCAACACTGGACGGAAATAAATCTTCTGACATTGCAGAAGCTTAGCGAAACAATGCCACAACGAATGCGTGCCGTAATCAAAGCTAACAAAATACTGGAGTGTGTGACCTTTTTTTTTTTGGTGGCGACTTTTTTTTTTTTGGCCAGGCAGTGTACTTACATAATGATTGATTACAGATCTCTCAGGAACTTGCTCTCCTTAATATATTGTAATTCCTTTTTGGAGAATCATCAATATGTAATTATCAGTGCAAATTAATTTAACATGAAATCTATAAAATGCACAAGCAGTAGTATATTCATATTTATAAAGCACAATGAAAAGTAATTCATAATATGTCTAATTAATACTGTACAAATTGCCAAACAATAGCAGGCATCTTGCAGGATAGTGTCTTTTCCAATGAGCTTACAATCAAAATTCAAAAACACATCTGAGCAGCTGGTTCTCCCAAAGAATGCCAGCCAGACGGACGCATCTCTTATTAGGTGACATGCCATTAACATGCAGTAAGCATTGCTAAACACCACAATCACAGTCCAGAGGAAGTTCACATTAACACAGACACTTTCACCTTTTGCCCACACTTTTCCCATCTGCTGTTCTTAGCACTTGCAGCTTGTTAGAGATAATATTGGTAAAATTCTATTATATCAGTGTGATGTAATCCCAACAGCCTTTGCAGCTACTTGTCCACTTGTAAACTGTGTCTGGTCAAGCTAATTTTAAGTTGCTGCAACAAAGTTTCCAAACAACAATCCTTGCGTTGGCTCATGATAAATTACTACAAGTGAGATTTTGAAAATTGGTAAAATGATAGTGTCTTACCACTTCAGCCCCGGAAGGTTTTACCCCCTTTCTGACCAGGCCATTTTTTGTGATACGGCACTGCGTTGCTTTAATTGACAATTACGCGGTCGTGTGACGCTGTACCCAAATAAAATTGATGTATTTTTTTCCCTACAAATAGAGCTTTCTTTTGGTGGTATTTGATCACCTCTGCGGTTTTTTTTTTGTTTGTTTTTTTGCGCTATAAACAAAAAAAGAACCACAATTTTGAAAAAAAATATATATTTTTATACTTTCTGATATAAACATGCCCAATAAAAAAATGTAAAAAAAAATGTTTTCATTAATTTAGGCCAATATGTTTTCTGCTACATATTTTTGGTAAAACAATTCTAATAAGTGTATATTGATTGGTTTGCGCGAAAGTTATAGCGTCTACAAACTATGGGATACATTTACGGACTTTTTAGTTTTTTTATTGTTTTTACTATTATTGGCAGTGATCAGCAATTTTTAGTGGGGCTGCGACATTGCAGTGGACAAATCTGACACTAAGGGGCTGATTTACTAAAACTGGAAAGTAAACAGTCTGATGAAGCTGTGCATGATAACCAATCAGCTTCCAACTTCAGCTTGTTCAATTAAGCCTTGATAAGAAAACCTGGAAGCTGATTGGCTACCATGCATAGCTGCACCAGATTTTGCTCTCTCCAATCTTAGTAAATCATCCCCTAAGTGACATGTTTGGGGGACCAGTGACACTAATACAGTGATCAGTGCAAAAAAAAAAAAAATGCACTATCGCTGTATAAATGACACGGGCAGGGAAGGGGTTAACACCAGGGGCGATCATGGGGTTAAGTGTGCTCCTAGGGAGTGCTTTCTAACTGTGGGGGAGTGGCTGCACTAGAGGAAAAGAGACATCTGTTTTCCAGCTTAGCTGAAACACAAGATTTCTCTTTTACTCCCTGACAGAACAGCGGTCTGCCTTGTTGTCATTCCTCAGAACGATTGGCGGGTCCTGGCGACCTTCACAGCCACCAGACCCACTGATTGGCTCCCGCTGTGTCCAATCACAGTGGGAGCGGTGCTCCAGCGGGTGTGTGCGCACCCCCTACATCTCATGCACAAAATTGCGTACATGTACGTGATTTTGTGCAGTCGGGCCGCCCTCCCGCAGTATATACGCGGTGGGTGGTCTGGAACTGGTTAGGAAGGGTGTGTTTTGGAGTTGATGAATTGTACAGCGTTCCTTGCAAAAGATCAAAGTCACCAGAAAAAAAGAAAACTGGAATTTTCAGGCATAGCTCGCCCTACAGACCCATTTTTACATAGGTCTATTTTTCCATTGTTATATTGACAATTGCACGCACATATAGTTACATAGTTAGTCTGGTTGAAAAAGACACAAGTCCATCTAGTTTACCCAATAAAAAGGGGGGGGGTGTATTCCTCTCATACCTATATCATGTAAAAGGACAGTATAAATCAGTATAATGCAAAGAATGTACTAATAAGTAAATATCTTGTTTCCCATGGCAGAAAATGAAAATCCATTCATATGCATGCTCGGAACTTTGGTAACCGCAGATTGAAGCTGACTTGTTGCTATGAAAAATGGTTTCAAAGAAGAGATTTTTTCTTATGGTTTTGCTTTATGTTTTGCTGTCAGTTTTGCAAACTCATATACTCAACCATTATGCTGCTTGTAACCATTTACAATCTCTTCTTGATTTGAGTAGCATTCATTGTTTCTATTGTTTGTGTAACTTCCTCTACAGCCCACATAACTTGACTCATCACTCCTGGCACATGATGGAATCCACTTACTTGGAGACTATTTCCAAGTCTTTGCCTACATGAAAATCGGTCAGGGAGGATTTCAGGGTTACTATCAGGAAATATTGCCCTCCAACATGTCTATTTTATAGAGTTGTTGCTTCTACCAGTTATATTTTGTCACAGTTTACTGCTAGTAATGCATAAATTGATTTTCTTGCTTCAGGATCAGGTGTTGATTTGCTCATGGCATATATTTTATAAATGAGGCACTTCACACTAAAAAGATTTGTAGCATTTGTATGTTAAATTGGATGTAAACCCTCACATATACACAGTGAAGTGAACAGCCTCAGAAGATTCACAGAGTTTAAACAAATCTTCCTACATAAGTTTTATTTGTATATCTGCTGTCTTCAACTTTCTACACTGTTTAGAACTGTTTAGTTAACATTGTATTAAAACTTGTTCTTCCTGTTCCAGCACTGGGTGTGGAGTCTTGGCATACACTGTGTGACAGCTGATTGGAGGAAAGGCACACACACTCCCTCCCCCTCCACATAGGCAGAGGAAGGAAGAAACACGCATAGCTGTGCTTTGAATAGACCAGCTCTCTGCTAATCTTTCTCTATGCACCCACCCCGACACAAATTTCCAGCTGCTTTTATGTGTCGGAGAACTTGTCAGAAGTTATCATGCTGATAACAGAGGAATGGAGCAGCAGAAAGACACAGGACTTAGGGCTTTGGATAGACATAAGTAAACACTACAGATTTATGTCAGACAAATATTTCAGCCAAGCACTCACTCCAAAGGGGAAGACTGGCGTGCTGCTCTCCTCAGGCAGGGAACTCCAAAACGGATGCATAAAAGAAAGGAAAAGGAGGCGCAAACACCTAGTGCATTACCCGTGGTACTGTTTAAAATAGTTTAATAAATGCTGAATGCATACTCACAAACATCAAGAATTGAAATCGTGTTACAAATTCCCGTCACACGTATGTTGGAACATGTCCTGGAAAATGCAACCGCTAACGCGTTTTGGGAGTCAAGCTCCCTTCTTCAGAGCTGGTCATGACATAGCACGATTTCATCACAATACAGATCATTAGTCTGCACAAACACTCAGGTGCTGTTCCTGGATCACATTCCCTGCTCTGGGGACCCCTTTGCTGTTTGTGGATATAAGTTCTGAAGGCAGTTTTTATTTGAACTGTTCCATGAAATGTAAAACTAGAGGCCACAAAGATTGTGAGGGCTAAGGTATATAGGCTTATTAGGAGTGGGTCTGTTGACACTGGATGGTCCCGCCCCCTCCTTCTGGGGGGAGGGAGGGGTAAGGGAGGGGAAAAGGTGGAGAAACATTGAGCTACTCTCTATATATATACTTCAATCTGCTATGTTATGACCAGCTCTGAAGAAGGGAGCTTGACTCCCGAAACGCGTTAGCGGTCGCATTTTCCAGGACATGTTCCAACATACGTGTGACGGGAATTTGTAACACGATTTCAATTCTTCATGTTTGTGAGTATGCATTCAGCATTTATTAAAATATTTTAAACAGTACCCCGGGTAATGCACTAGGTGTTTGCGCCTCCTTTCCTTTCTTTTACTACAGATTTATGAACCCAGGTCAAATTTAAAAAATGGGGTTTACATCCACTTTAAATTATAAATAAGGGTTTTCGACTAAATAATGACTAAAACTAAAACGATTCAGATGACTAATATATGGCTAAAATGAAAATAGCATTTTAGTCAAAAGACTATGACTAAAACTATATAGAAATTTGCTGTCAAAATTAACACTGGTTACATATCACAAAGGCTAAATCTGTGTCAGTAGAGGATGTATATAGAGCATGTTCCAACCTTAATACCATAAATAATAACATGCTATTAGATTTTTACTTCTGGAGTGTATAACGAGTTTAGAAATTCTAGAGAAATGCTTAAAGTGGTTGTAAAGCCACTGATCCCAATTCCTGCCAGCCCCCGTTTAATAATAAGATAAACTACACAGTGTCTGTGTTTTTTGAAAATTCGGCAGCTAAACACCTTTTTGCCATCGCCAAAGTGTGGTCACATGACTGCCCTCCGCTCTCCTCCCCTAATCTAAGGACTACAGGGGGAGGGGCTGAGATTTCTCTGACATCAGCTGGGTGGTCATGTGACCGCACTTCGGAAATTTGCAAGATTCCCCCATCAGCATAGACAGTATTGATGCGAGAATCCATCCTGCTGGGCCATTGTCTTCTTCGGGCAGGGGGGGGGGGGGGGGGAGCAAGGGACAGTGATTATTGCCAGTGGCTATAGGAGCCGCTAGCGATAATCACAAGTGAATCCGACAGGCTGGTTTGACCAAAGGTGATCAATTAACTTGGTACATTCAGCCTGCCCACACAGGGTTTGAATCTCAGCCGGTCCCTGCTGAAGAAGCCATTAATGTAAAAATGTATAAATAAACTACAGCAAAAACTTTCATTTATCATCTCAAAGACAACTGAACTAAAGCCCCATTCCCGCTAGGCGTAGTGAGAACTTGTGTACCCCTCATCCATTTTTTTGTGTTTCCGCACATCATGCATAGGGCAGCCTATTCACTTGAATGGGTTGCCCTATGTGTGATGAACACCCAAAGAAGCACATGTACCAATTTTTGCACTGAGCCAGGCGCATTACAATTTTCACACGTTTGTCATACAACATGCCAAAATCACACCGCATTTGTGGTGCCATTAAGAAATAATAGTAGTGCAAACACAAGCGATTCTGCCCATGTTTTCAGAGCAACCAAGTGTGAATGCAGCCTTAAAGTGAGAAATGTATATTTGATGAAACATAACCTTGCAGATGTTCATGTGAGCAAGTAATAGCAGTCAACAGCATCATGAACCACAGCATTAAATGAAGGTGAGTGGCCTGTTTTAGAACAATCAGTGGCAGTTGATTACTTACACAATTTTTTTAAGGTAGCCCTTCAAAAATTCAGTTATTCCCATTCAAAAAATAATTTCCAATTTTTTTGGACTCTAAATATGATCTCTTCTATTTCTCTTACTTCAAAAAGGGATCAGCCGTGTTTCTCACATGGTGACCAGATTTATCAGTAGAAAGAAATGAGTCATAAAATTATACCATCTTCCTCATTCCCACAAATGGAATTATGTCCTAAAAAAAAAGTTCTCTCTCTTTTTTCTGTGACTTAAAAATGTTCTCTTTTTTAAAATAAAAAAATACACTCGTTGATGGTTTACCGATATGCTTCCTCTGTGCTTTTCCAGCCTGAGATAGTGCCAATAGAAACGTCATGACAAGAACAACATGGGAATTGTAATTAAATTCTAATTAAAATAATTTCAGGATAGATAAAAACGTGTAAGTGATTTGCACAATGGGAAAAAAAATTTCCACTTCAATAGATTGTCTGACTTAAAGAACCTCTATCTATCTGATTGTGGTGGGGAAAGAGAATCACTGTCAGGTTTTTATTTCTGTCTGTGTCCCTGTTCAGGAGATTCATTTTCTCTAATTGTTCTATTCACCAGTGTCACCAGGGTTGAAAGTAAAAACAAATCCAAAATTCTGAGTTGCCACCAGAAGAGGAATAGAGGGAAAATCTTCCAATGGAGAAACTTATTCCTATGAAAACTGGCTAAGAGGGGACCTCCTAATCAGGGGACGCAGTTTTAACCTTCCTCTCCTGTATTCAAAATGAAAAAATGTTGGCTTTAGATATATAGTACTTTACGACAGGTATGAAGTGAAGGAACTCACAGGTACCTGCACATTACTGCAGCAGATTTTAGTACCTTCTGCTTCACCTGAGTGCAATGCTGTTCTTGATAGTGCCATCTGTAGAAATAGGAGGAAGTTGTTTGGAAGTGGCACTGTATCTGTGAAACTGCTTAGGTCCTGGTGATGTGGCAAAGTGCATGTTTATTGGTGTTTTTATAGCTGTTAAAGTACTTGTAAATGTACATTTTATTAAAAAAATGCCAAACATGTCATACTTACCTTCTCTATGTAATGGTTTTGCATGGAGCAGCCCCAATTACCCTCTTCTCAGGTCCCCCTCTGGCACTCCTGGCTCCTTCCTGCATTGGGGGCACTCATGCAGGCTTGCTCCTGAGCCGGATCTGTGTATCTATAGACACACAGAGTGCTGCTCGCCCCTGCTTCCTCCTCACTGGCTGTGATTAATAGGAGCTGGAGCCAATGGCTCCTGCGACTGTGTCTAGCCTATGAGGAGGCAGAGAGGCAAGAGAGATGCTGCTCTTGTGCACATCACTGGATCGAGATCGTGCTCAGGTAAGTATAAGGTGGACTGGGGGGAGCGGCACTCGGAAAGGTTTTTTACCTTAATGCAGAGAACGCTTTAGGGTAAAAAAACCTTTAGCCTTTAGAACCACTTTAACCACTTGCCGACCAGTCACTGGGACTGTACTGCGGCAAAGTGGCTCAATTCCGTCCAGCGACGTAGACCTACGTCGCTGGACTCCTCCCCTTGTGGGCGGCGCTCGCACGCCGCCGGAGGCTCAGTCACAGCGGGAGTCGGGCCAGGGGAGGAGCAGCGGCGATCGCCGCCGCTCTTCCCCGATCGTCGGGGAATCGAGTCTGGAGATCCACCCACTTGTGTAAACAAAGCGGGCGGATCTCCTAAGTGACAAACAGTGACAGATTGCAGGGTTCAGCATAGCTGAACATGCGATCTGTCCCTGTGTCACTCAGTCACCTCCCCCACACACGTCAGTAAGCACCAGGCATACATTAACCCCTCCCTCTCCAATAAAATTAACCCCTTCCCTGCCAGTGTCATTTTTACAGTAACAGTGCATATTTATAGCACTGATTACTGTAGAAATGTCACTGGTACCCCCAAAAGTGTCAAAAATGTCAGCCAAGGGTCCGATCTGTCCGCCGCAATGTCGCAGTCCCGCAAAAAAAATCACAGATCACCGCCATTACTCGTTAAAAAAAAAACACCAAAAATGACAGAAATCTTTCCCTTAGTTAGTAAACGCAATAACTTTTGCGCAAACCAATCAAAATACGCTTATTGTGATTTTTTTTTTACCAAACATAGGTAGCAGAAAACAAATTGGCCAAAAATGTAAAAAATTTTTGATTTTTAAATTTTTGGGGGGGGAATTTCATATAAAAAAATGTGAAAAATATTATTTTTTCAAAATTTACGCTTTTTTTTGTTTATAGCGCAAAAAGTAAAAATCGCACAGGAGATCAAATACCACCAAAAGAAAGCTCAGTTTGTGGGAAAAAAAGGACGTAAATTTCGTTTGGGTACGGTGTCGTACGATCGCGCAATTGTCAGTTAAAGTCGCACAGTGCCGAATCGCAAAAAGTGACCTGGACTTAAGACAGCAAAATCCTCCGGTGGTAAAGTGGTTAAGTTGTTCCTAACCAGGGTAATGCTCTGCCTATTGAAGGTCCTTAGGTGTTGACTTAAAGTATAAGAGCACAAAAAAAAAAAACAAGATGATTCAAAGAGGTGTAAATGATTAGCTTTTATTGCAAGTTGATATGCATCAATCGATTTACAAAAAAAATACAATCATTTGCACCTAACTGCCTCATTGATTCAACAAAAACAGTTGCAGCCTATATCCTTCCTCTAGCATATTTCCTTTTCTACATAAATAAGTACACTTCATTGAAGGCATGTGCTATATAAAAAATATTGACTGTATGGTGGCACTGAATCAACCAGGTTTTAGGGAACAACATAACATTTTTTTTACATAAAGCCTGACACAGGGTTTAAATTTATTCCAAAAGCTTGCATCTTTAAAAATTGTCTCTCTTTCTTATTGTCTTGATCACCTGTGTCACCAGGATTGAAAGTGAAAATAGATCCAAAACTTTGAGTTGCCACCAGAAGGGGAAAAAAAATCTTCCAATGGAGACACTTGTTCCCATGACAACTGGCTAAGAGAGGACTTCCTAATCAGGGACAGCAGTTGTAACCTTCCCCTCCTCTATCCAAAGTAAAAAAGTGAAAAAAACTTATTCCAAAAACTAGATAGATAGATAGATAGATAGATAGATAGATAGATAGATAGATAGATAGATAGATAGATAGATAGATAGATAGATAGATAGATAGATAGATAGATAGATAGATAGATAGATAGATAGATAGATAGATAGATAGATAGATAGATAGATAGATAGATAGATAGATAGATAGATAGATAGATAGATAGATAGATAGATAGATAACAAAAACGATCTGTTTATTTCCCTACCAATTTACACATTTACCACCTCTGCAGGCCTTTTCATGTATAGAAGACCCTGCTAATACATTTAACTAATTTAATTTGTAACATACAGTATAAAGTATTGGCGCCTGTTCCTGCAGTATGCATTCTGTGAAATATGTGTTTTTCCTCGTTACTGAATCTATTCTTGTGAATCGAAAGTTTCAATCACATTTAGCACTCTGAATTGCCCCGATGACGAAACTCCTTTGTTAACCCAAAATAAATGTTAGTCTTCGAACATCACACTCCAAGGCTGTTTTCTCCACTGCATATCATTTGGCCGTTATCCCATGCCTTCCAGCTCGTTATAAATATGCATCCGCTGCTGGCGCTACCCCAATCATCTCTGCAATCAGAGCTTTTAATTAGGTTAATTAAATTGTATCAAAGCTCACAGGGACGCAGCTCACTGATGCTGATGAGGCATCCACAACAAGACCTTAACTCTAGCTTCTAATGAAGGCCCCTCTCGCTGCTTTAGCTAATGACAGTGCATAATAAATGAGATATTCCCTAGGAAGGTACATCAGGGGCCAGTGCTTAAGTAAATGATGAGCCGGCTTCATACTATTTCTGGCTCAGGGTCCTGCCTGGTGTAGACATACCCTGGGAATGAGAGGGAGCTAAATAATGAATGCGCACCACGGCCGTCTGACCTAGGGATTTATAGCTGCTAAAGCAGCAGACGCTATAATAAATATTGTGCTAGGACAGATAGAGGACTTTTCAAGAACCAGTCCCATTAGCTCAGCTAGAAAGCAAGATGGTCATATAGTTATATGTTATTAATGTTCCTAAACAAATCCACTTAAGCCTAAATCTACTAAAAGTTATAGCACAATGAGGTTGATTTACTAAAACTGGAGAGTGCAAAATCTGGTGCAGCTCTGCATAGCAACCAATCAGCTTCCTAATTCCTGTGCCATTCTTTGCTCACCTGTATCTCCACTCAAAAGGGGTTCATCTTTTATAACTGTAACTGTCTCTAAACAGATTCCTAGAGAGTACCAGACTTGAGAGGGGAGGGGCTTCCTTTTGCAGTTTTGCATGTAAGTCATTGAGCCAGCACTACTTCTTCAGCGCAGTGGCTGTATTAGCAGCTGAACCACCAGTGGCAGTGTTTTTAAAAGTGTAGTCTTTCACTTACATTAGTCCTTTACAAGACAGTTCCTCTCCAAGAGGAAATCTTTAACCGGGTAGGTTCTTTCTCAAAGCAGCACATTGTCTTAGGAAAGGAAAGTCACTTATATGCCAAATTTTTAATAAAAGTTTGCATATAAAAAGTTTCATATAAAAAGTATAGACAAACAAACCAAGCAAGTAAAAAAAAAACCTGTGACTAGTATAGCGTGCTCCTCATCCTAATTTAAAGCAGGATGCATGTCATACATTTACATAAAAGGATCAGTCTCAGGGAGACCCAGTAGGATCCTGTCATTAAAAAAGAAGAATTAAAAAAAATTAATTCTGTCCAGTAGGAAGAGACCAGCATCATCTCCGGTATATAAAGAACAAGAAATTCAGACAAAAAGAGCATCTGGGGCAACATAAAAATGCAGCGGTCGAGGGTCAAACAATTGGATTAACCACAATATAATATGAAGCACAAGAGTGAGAGCATAAAATGTTGTAACACCCTTAATCAGAAGCAGTAGAGGTGAAAGGAATCCAACCTCTCCAAATGTTATCAAAATTATAGGGCACACCCCTATTAGAATGAGTAGCCTTGTAAAAGGGTAGAGCCTTGTTTACCAAAGCCTTCCACGCAGTAAGTGCCAAGGCCTTCTTGTAGAACAAGATAACGAATTTCCTGGTGTATTATAATAGAGCAACAGGGTGAGTAAGGAATGGATGGCTATTAGTAGGTGCCATAGAAGCCACTAAGCTTAGGAGACATACTCCAATGGAGGGAGTAAAAGAGATAGTAGTAACCAACTGTATACAGGCTAATCTAACAAACCAATACTGTTACATTTCTGTGCAATCCCAAAAAATGTGAATGAAATTATCATTGGCATGAAAACAACATCAACAGAATGAAGACTGATACCTATAAATTGTGGCAAGTTAAGCTGGAGTCAAGTAGACTCTGTGCAGGAATTTATAATGAATCAATTGGTCCCTGGCTGATAACAATCTTGTAAAAAGAGCTCCCCATAGTTTGTCCCAATCATCATCATCATCAAAAGCCTGGTACACACTATTAGTTTTTCAGTTCAAACCAGCAGGTTGAACAAAGAAAAAAAAAACGGTCAGCTCTGTCTGAGCTGCTGTACTAACAATCTGATGTAAGTACAGTGATCCCCCACCCCTGCTGAGCAGTTGTGTTCTGACAGGTGGATGACCCCACCCCACCAGAACACTCTGGTCCACACTCCCCACCATTGGCTGAGAGCACTGATTGGGAGCTAGTCAGCTGCTGGTTTTCCAACATACTTGTCCGACAAAAGCTGGCTAAATGGTAGGCTTTTGTCGGACCAGCTGGCATACACAAGGGCCAAATGTCGGCCTGTTTTTAATAAACCAGCCGATGTCGGCCAGCATTTGGCCCATGTGTAAGCCAGCCAGTCCAGACAGAAGCTGGCCATTTGGCCGGCTTCTGCCGGACAAGCATGCTGGAAAACCAGCAGCCAACTGGCTTTCCGATCACCACTCTCTGACAATGGCTGAGAGCGCTGATCAGAAAGTTCTGGCGGGGGGCTATCCCCCTGTCAGAACACAACAGCTCAGCGGGGGAGATTGCTGTACTAATGTCGAATTTTTAGTACAGCGGCTCTGAACAGTTTTTTGTTCGTTCAACCTACTGGGTTGAACAGAAGACAAATTAATAATGTGTACCAGGCTTTAGTAAGGTTGTCATCCCTCAACATTTGTTCAAGTTTGGTTGCCTTAATGGAGAACCAGCTATTCCCACATTTTTGCTTGAAAGGCAAGTGTGAAAATTTGAAAATTAGCAGCTGGTATACAGTTTTAAACTCATTGAAGGACATCAGTTACACCATTACATACAATATCCTGCAAATTCTTGACAAGGCTAGCCCATTTTTAACATGGCAATCTCTCAAACTGGAGTCCAACTAATTGGACAGTGTCTCATATACCAGTCTCTCACAGGAGGACAGTCTCTTTGCAGTATGGCATTGCAATAGACAGTCGGTATGTCTTTTTCTCTTCAACTGGGCAGCCCTCTAACAGCACAATCTCTCACATTGTACTCAAGAATGGACAGTGTCCTAAATAACACTCTCTCATAGGGCAGTCTCTAACAGAGTCGTTTTTCATCTGGTAGTCTCTCTTTATAGATTGTCTTTCAGTCACTGTAATTGGTAAAATAAATTAAAGTAGCAAGTATTGAGTGAACCTCCTACTAAGGTGTGTTGTATCTTCCCTGACATTTTTAAAGTCCATCATATTGTTTTGCTGCAAAGTAACCTAAAACATACAAGTAAAACACATATATGCAACATAATAGATGAGACTCAAGGTTTATCTTACGGGGCTGAAATTTATAGACTAAAGTAGTACTTGTTACCATTAATAAGTATACAATGTATTTAACTTTTAAAGTTTTGTCTAAGGGTCATTGTAGCTGTATTAGTGGACTTGCGAAAGAGACAATTGAGTACTGTCCGTGATACTTTTTTTACTTGCACTAACATACTAAGTTATGTCTAGAAATTGGCAATTAATTGAAAGTTTCTTTGCCACCAACAGGTACAATTCAGACTTAAAACTCGCTCTTCCATTAAATTTCACCCTACTAATTGGTAAGTAACCAAATTGTTATTTTATGATGTTTTAAAGGGCTTTTTTTAAGGGGGGGGGGAGTTGGACTAGGACTGGAGAAGGAGCAGGAGAGTACCTGTATGGCACCACATTAGACTAGTTAGGGCCCAAGTGATCCATTGGTTCATGGGTACATGGGGTGACTGAAATAAGACAGGGGCATTCTATCCAGCTGTTATAAGGGACTGTTGCAGTACCTTTTGAGCAGACTGTACAAAGTGGTTCCAATAAGCTAGGACTCCAGTTCAAGTGGCATCTCTGTGCAGGGTTATAACTATAAATCATACAGTCCCATAGGAAATCCTCGATGAGGTTCTTCAAATTCAGTGACAGACTTATGTCACCTGAAGGTAATTCCTTTGATTACATTGTGGCAATAAACCCAGGCATAAACCTACATGTATGCATCGTACATACAGTACAAATACCATTTTACATTTGTGTACATCATAGAGAATAGTTTCCTGGAAATCATTTTATTTACCAAAAATTTAGTAGATCTATGGGAGCCATGGTTTGTGGCAGATAAATCTGCTTTACTGAAGTTGCATGCATGCAGATAATGAATGACCAATAACACAGCTACTTACACATGTTTGCAGACAGATTTGCATTTTTGTAATATTGGTAGGTCTTAGTATCATCCCATCATCTTTTTTGAAGGTATCACCTCTACAGTTTGAAAGGTTTAATGAGTGCCTGGTTTTTCCAGCCAGTTCCAGTGTACCATGCTTCATCCAGAATAAGAATTTATATAAATGAATATGTCAGATATCTATTATTGTTATTTACCTATCAAAATAGAGAGGTGAAAACATGTGCAATTTGTTTCGTTCTGAATTTGTTTTCGAACAAAATTCGGCATTTTCTTCATTAAAGACTCCTTTGATGAATGCGTAAGAAAACAACTTGTCAGAAAGAACGAAAATCGCAAAGAATGAAAATCCGAAAGAATGAAACATGATTTAACCTATGAGTTTAATGAATCGATTATATTTGGATAATTTTGTTTCCTTTTTTTCGATAGTGCATCGGTCCACAGCAGAGAGAGGACTGCAGCCTACTGTACGCCACTCAGCCATATGCAGACTCAGCCCAGGCGGGACAGATGACACGCAATATGTTGCAGACATCCCTGGTGGGACCCACTGAATCAGCAGAGCACAGCCATCTCAGTGTCTCACGGTGTGGAGAATTGACTTTGCTTGTCCTTCCAGGAGTTATAAGAGGGTCATCAGGATTGGTGAGAGAGCACCTGCTCAAAGTCTAGTTATCAATTGCTATAGAATCTCTTGAACACTGTATACAGACACCTTACCTTTGGATCAGTTAGTGGATCATCATTAATCAGAACCAGGTATCTAGCATTGCCTGTCTCACACTGTGCTACACTTGGGAATCATTTGTTCTTTGAGCTCCAACTGAAGATGAAGATAAAAGCAAGGCCTTGCATTTTGAACATTGCTATTTTATTGCTTTTAAAGGAGAAGCACTACTGGTATCTAGATTACCTCATCTCTCAATAGGATACAGGTACTGTAGGCCGGCCTGGGGTTCCTCTTTAGTAGGAGTATTTCATATAGTGAGTCATAGCTTTCTGAGAGATTCATTCCCCTACTGTCTGATACTGTGTGTATTGGTGTTATTTGCTTGTTACTATAACTGGTCATTTACCTTTTCTCTTAGTATTATTTCAACTGAGTCCTGTCAGTTTACCTTGGGCCTAGTTGATTAATATCTCCTTTTAGCCTTCCTGCAGTGTTTCATAACCTTTTTTCAGTTAAGGTGCCCTTTAAAATTCTGCACAATCTTGAGGCACCCCATCCAAAAATGTAAGAAACGAAACTAATAATTTTACATAATGCAGCAACATCCACATACGTAGGGCACACAACGTTAGAAGTGATTTTTTTCTGCCAGAGCAAATACACTTTTGCCCACTGGTACTGACTAGTTTTCCAATGTTTCTCTTCTCCCTTATTCACCTAATGTGACCCCAGTGCTGACAAGAAGGGGCAAACAAGGATGCTTTGCAGGTACCATGTATAATTGTGTGCTTGCATGAAAAGGCCAATAAAAAAAAGTGCATATAGCATTTCCCTTACCTGTTCTTTGTTGTTTACTTATCTTGGTCCTATGACACACTGCTGCACATGTTTAAAATATCAGCATTTTAATATTTTCTTCTTGACACATTCATTAATGTAATTTGGTTGTTTTTTGTGACTCATGTACTTGCATTAGGAAACTCTGTTTCTTATATTGTTTTGAAATCTTACATATAAAGGTGCTAACTGACACAGCTTCACTAAGCCAACACATTCTGCCAGCTGGCTATCAACTTAAATATGAGTCACCTTTATGTCTATATTTAAAACTGTAATGTAGTTACTTTATAGATACATTATTTTTTTTATAGTATATGAATTTTATGGTATAGGATATTTTTAGGATAGATGTGGAGGATATTTTTTTTTTTTTTTATCAGTTCTTTACTGTATGTATCCTTATTCATGTGTACGAATGTAGTTGAATGCAAGTGAATGTATGGATCCTTGTTTGTATTTAGAGTAAAAGTTTTGGCCAAGGCTTTTTTGGCTATACTTCTCCTTTGGATCACAGGAGTGCAGTTTGTTCTGCACTTCTGTGACCCATAAAACCCACTGTTGGCTGATGTCACTCAGCCAGTCCAGGCACGGGAAAGATCCTGACCATGAAAAAGAATGAGAAGTACTCTATATCCTACTATTGCCACATCCCTGTAAGTGCAATAAAGAATAAAGAAGAGGGGAATAAGAGAGTCCCACAAATCAATGGGGTCTCTCAACCTCTCGAAAAAATTGGGACTTTAAAGGCTAATAGTAGGTGCTGATCTTGGTGGAAATAAATACAACAATCATCTAAAAAAATATATAATTTATTTCACATATACATACAAAATATGACAATAAACATGTATTTGATAAAACATGATAAATTCATGCACATAAGTCATAAGACAGAGTTATTAACCACTAGAGCCCCGGTGCCTCTGATAGTTAAGGCAGCTCATATAAGATATATGGTAAATCATGATAAATCATGATAAGAGATCATACAAATATGGGGTTCACTTGTGGTGAATGTGGAATCGCGACGCGTTTTGCTTGGTTGCTTCCTCAGGCGATTCCTGAAAACCTAGGGAATACAATACATCAGCTATACAATTTTACAATTTTATTCCAAACACACTTAATTTTGCTCATTAGAATATTTCTTATTGTGATTATTTAAATTCAATTATAACAGTCAAATTCACTTTTAAAACAGATATTCTTGACAAAGAGCAGAGATTTGAGTGTATGTCTCATTACATTTGTTGTGTAATCCACTTGGAAAAAAAAAAGGGGGAGGAGGAAAGGAAGGGGGAGGGAGAGATAAAAAGGGAAAGAGGATGAGGTTGGGGAAACCAAAGTACCCCAACATATTACCAAGGCCTTAAATGGGGGGGGGGAGAGAAAGAGTATAGCCATAGCAGGCCAAACCAAAGATGTGGATAATACCATCTACTTTGTGGCCTTGATGTGTATTGCTAGTAAGCAATATATCATGCAGTGAGAATCAGCAATTAGTAGACATGTAGGATTATACCACAACTTCGATCTATCGGCTGTGAAATTTTTTGCATTGGAACACGTGCCCTCATCAGAAAGGGGGGGGGGGGTGACATAGATCCCCAACTGTTAAGATTAGAAACAAAATGGATAGTCAATTTACGGGCCACGATCTCCCCATGGACTAAACGAAATGTGTTAGCTATAAACCCTTTTAGTAACATCATTTCAGCTTTCCATAACGAGGACAGAAATGGGATCAACCCCCCTTTTTCCGTTCTCATTCCCTTTCCTCCCTTCCTCTTCTTTTCCCTTTCCCATTTTCTTCCCTTCCCCCCTTTTTCTTCCCTTCCCTCTCTCCCTCCCCCCGTTCCTCTTTCCTCCTATAGGAAAGTTGATATCCAATACCCAGCATGACTTAGACCCAAGCCTGGGATATTCCCCATGTAGACCACAATTAGGACTTATGTCTATTTTATTTATTATTTTTTTTTGTCCCAGGCCACAGGATACGGGATCCTATTTTTTAAGCTCCTTTCTATTATCATTTTTCTCATATTTTCTGTCATATTTTGTACGTATATGTGAAATATGTGAAATAAATGATATATTTTTTTAGATGATTGTTGTATTTATTTCCACCAAGATCAGCACCTACTATTAGCCTTTAAAGTCCCAATTTGTTCGAGAGGTTGAAAGATCCTGACCATATGGTCAGTATTCGGCCAGAAGCCTGGACCAGTACCAGGCTCAGTCTCTCAGCGATCCCCTAAAAGCCCGAGCCAGCCCCTCCCACCCCCTCTACAGCCCAACATTTCAGTGAGCACTGGAGAAGAGAGGAGAGGAGAGCAGAGAGCCACTGACTGACAGTCATGGCTCTCTGCTCAGAGTTGAGGGGAATCAGTCAGCTGTGTTTAATCGCTCAGTTCTCACTGCAAAGCTGCCAGGGAACAGATGCAGCATCAATACTCACCTAGGTGAGTATAACTGTTTATTTCTCTTAAATCCCAATCTTTTCTTTTAAACTTTTTCTAAAGCCAAAAACCTTTTTTATTTTGAATAGAGTAAGGAATAACGGGCATGTGCATACCAAATATATGTATGTTATTTGCTGTTTGTACCTGTAGTACAGCCCAGAAACAATAGTGCACACTGACAGTAACGGACACTGATTGTTAGGAGAGAGTGGAGATTAATAGAAAGCTAAGCCCCTTTCTCAGTCCTTAAGACCCATAGCCTTTCCATCTTATCAGATATTGTAATGTAACAGGATGCCTACGGGAATCAAGAACTTTAACCACTATAAATTCTTCCTCCCCTTGAACTGGGTCAGGTGGAGAAGGGATTTCTTCTGAATGGCTTTAAAAGAGCCATATGAAAAACAGAATGGATTTTCATCACAGGGTTAATTTGTGCTATTGGGGTTTGAGGATTTTGTTGGTTTGGGGAGCTACCACCTTGCACTAACCAAATTGTGCAGAAATTATAGATTATAATAATCTTAAATGGTATTGAAAGTGCACTGTGCTCAAAAGATTTAGCCTTTAGGCAGAAGATGTGCAAAAAGTAAACAGAAAGTGCTTCGTGCTGTTAAAAATGATCTTTGTTCTATTTAGTTTTATTTGAGGAATTAGTATAAACTCACTGTTAGGAAGTGACGAAACACGTAGAGCGGCAACACGGCGTCATTCGTCACTTCCGGTTAGGTGGTTTCGGTCCGTGGAACGCGGAAGCGCCGGAAGGCCGAACACCTGGGAACACCCGATGAGCTGATAGTGAACTTCCTAACAGTGAGTTTATACTAATTTTCCCCCGATATACAGTTGTACTACGCCATGGAAGCCTTTCTGCTTTTTGTATACTGACTCCCTAGACGATTATCACTGAGCAATCTGCAAACAAACGAGCCTAATACAGGAGCTCCATAGGTGCAGCAGGAACAAACAGGCAAAGTGATACAGTGGGAGAAGTAACAACCAAACCCTTTTGGAACAAGGGAGGCAGTCTGGTAAGTGCTTTACCACGGGTACTAGCACTTGCACTCCCAGCACGCGCCAAATCGGCGCCACTCACTTACAGATTGGAATTGCATTTCTTCTGTGATCACGACTATAAGTTTTGACCCCCCACATGGGGATATCACAATAAATGTATTTATAGCAACAACTTTTTATTCACTTATTTATAGCACTTTGGCACTTATAGCAAGTAGCACCAGCCGGTTGTTTTACAATCTGCACCCGGCGAACTGTCACACAGATTGATTTACATAGCACAAGTGCACTTTAATTAATTTCTGCTTCAAATAAAACTAAATAGAACAAAGATCATTTTTAACAGCACGAAGCACTTTCTGTTTACTTTTTGCACATCTTCTGCCTAAAGGCTAAATCTTTTGAGCACAGTGCACTTTCAATACCATTTAAGATTATTATAATCTATAATTTCTGCACAATTTGGTTAGTGCACGGTGGTAGCCCCAAACCAACAAAAGCCTCAAACCCCAATTATCTTTTACCCTAGTGGTAAATTGGAAACAGCACAACCACCTGTTTTATTTATGTTCAGGTATTAGTGTTGTATACACATTCCGTAGCGCAGGTACACCCTATCTTTTTTCACTAATTTGTGCTATTACTCCGAAAGGACGAAGTCTCCTAGAAGAAACTGGTCTAGTTTTGTCTTCCGTAGAAGAAAGTTTAAGCTATAAATGTTTAGTGGATAGTCAGACCTTATCACCTAATAAATAGGAAGGAATGGTTTGTCTGTGTCTATTTGCAATTTCCTTATAGGCAGGGCTTTTTTTCAGCGGGAACGCGGGGGAACGCAGTTCCGGCACCTCCAGCACTGACTGTATGTAATGGCAAGGGGTGCTGGAGTGTGCTGCAGGGTCTATTAATGCTGGCTGCTGGGGGATTTATTCCAGCTGGAGGCAGTCTATTTTTGCAGGGGGTTCTGTTGTTGCTGAGGAGGTCTATGGTTGCTGGTGGGGCCCCTACTGTTGCTGGGGTGGGTCTTATATTTCTGGGGAGGTCAGTTCTTGCTGGAAGAGATCTACCATTAAGGGAGGGATCTATTGTTGCTGGCTGCGGGGAGATCTGTTGTCGCTGCTGGGAGTCTATTGTTGCTAGGGGGGAAAGTATGTTGCGGGTGGTCCATTGTTGTTAGAGGAATCTATTGTTGCTGGCAAGGGGCTATATTGTTGTTACCTACAGGGGATCTATTTTACTGCTTTTCTTGTTATAATTACCATATTCCCAAATAATTACTTAACATCACTAAATAATACTTGGTTCTGTATTCTCTAAAAGGGCAGTACTGGGAGGTAGGTAGGGGGTAAACCATGGAATGATGGGTAGGGTCCAAGAAAACGGGTGACTTGGAAAGGGGTTCCTGCACCTATTTTGTGAGAAAAAAAGCCCTGCTTATAGGATTCTTGAACCTTGTGTAAAGTCTTCTTTAGTAATTCTTGATTTTCTTAAAAAGCAGACAGTCTTGTATTTACAGTTGGTAACAATGAATCTACCGGAAGTCCAATAATAAAAGATGGATGGTATCCATGTATGGCAAAAAAAATAGACTTTGAGAGATGGAACTATGGCAGATGTTGTAACCAAATTCTGCTAATAATAGATATTCGGCCCATTCGTCCTGGAGATGGCAGATGAAACAACGCTTTTATTGCTCTAACGTTTGATTCATTCTTTCAGTCTGACCATTTGATGGGGGATGGAAGGCAGTAGATAAGTTTAATTTAATTCCCAGTGTATAACAGAAAGTCTTCCATAGTCGTGATGTGAACTGGACTCCTCAATCTGATATTATTTCATTTGAAAGTTCATGCAGTCTGTAAATTACTCATATTAGTATTTCTGCGGTGTGTTCAGCTGTAGGAATGTTAGTGATGGGCAAAAAATGGGGCATCTTAAACTATCTACTTCTACCATGACAGTTGTAAATCCCTTGGATGGTGGTAGGTCAACAATAAAATCCATGGAAATGAATCCCCATGGTTGCGATGGCACAGGGAAGGGTTGTACCAGGCCTACAGGGAGGGAGTGTGGTACCTTATGGCGGGCACAGGTCTCACATGAGAGAACATTATCATTTACATTTTTCTGATAGGAAAGACACCAAAAGGTCTATTGTTTTCCTAATACCAAGGTGACCAGCAGATTTTGAATAATGCACCAGCTGAAGAACCTTAAGTCTATTCTCTTCAGGGACATACATTCTTTTTTCAAAGGTCCAGTGGCCATCATGAAAGTCCATGTTAACATTTCATGGTGGATTTTTTAAGAATGGATCCCTATAATAAGCTTCTTTAATCTTTGAATAAAGTTTTGCAGGGTAAATTACTCCCAAAAAGTATCTTTCTTGTAAGATAGTTCTCACTGGTTTGATGTCTGTAGAGAAGTCACTTGACAGTCTTGACAAAGCATCTGCTTTTCCATTTTTACATCCTGGTCTGTAAGAAATAACAAAATTAAATCTTGAAAAAAAAAAAGAGTCAATCTCGCTTGCCTTGCACTGCAAAGTTTAATAAATTCAAGATTTTTATGGTCAGTAAGGACAGTTATGGGATGTGTGGTGCCCTCCAGAAGGTGTCTCCATCTGGCTAAGGCTTCTTTGACTGTTTATCCGCCGAGCACCCTGCAATACACTGCACGCCGCGCAGTGCATTATAAGCCCTGATTGGGCAAAGCTTTGCCCAATCAGGGAATAATAAATAGCTGGTTGTTAAGGAGCGGGCTGGGAAACCAACTGCTGCATCCTTTAAAGCGGAGTTCCACCCATATTTCACACTTGCCTCTATGCAGATCTTGTGTGCAGGCTAAAAACATATTGGCATTTTTTTATGTCGATTTACCTTATTTATAAAGAAATATCTGTCCTTTTCCTGTGTATTTCGCCGCGGCGAGGTACATCATTTCTGGTTTTGCATTGGCTCCTGGGAGATGAGTGTCATCAATCCCAGAAGTCAATGGGCATCACCGGCTCATATTATTTCCATAGCAACTGAGCAGGAACTTTCTCTGACGCCGCTGGGTAGCCAGCATGCACCGTATTCTGGAAAAGACACCCAGGGGGCTTCACATGCCCACACTTGAGATGGCTGCGCTGTACAGAGGAGGAGAACGGCAAGTTTTCTAATGCAGCACAAGAAAAAAAACAGCGGAAACTCTTGAAGATAGCTAAGGTTAAAAGAATGAGCGAAAATTATACCAGGGGTAGTTTTATCATAAAAAAAAAAAAAAAAGACCGTAACTCTGCTTTACCAAAGAATGAGTCATCAGTTGTCAATGTGCTTCCCCCCTGACAGCTGAATAAAAAAAAAAAAAACATTGCCGGCAATAGAAAAATGTGAAAAAAAAAAACGGTGTGCGGGTCCCCCCCAATCCATACACAGTCTTATTGGTTTGATATGGATTTTAGGGGAGCCCCACACCTATATTTTTTTTAAATAACGAAGTGGGCCCCCCCCCCCAAAATCCATACCAGACACTGTACCCCTACCCATTCACCAAAAAAGTGTCAAAAAGAAAGAAAAACACACACACAGTTTTTGACAATTCCTTTATTTAAAAAATAATAAACAATGTCCCCCCGATGTAGATCCATCGTCAATCATGACGCCTGCCCGCCACCGCCAGACCTGAAAAAAAAAAAAAGAAACGTTCTCCTTGTGACAAAGGCTAACCGCCATCTGCCTACTAAACCATCTGACAGTTCATATATAGGTAAGGGGCGGGGCCATCTGACGACATCACCTGGTAGCACCACCCCCATGTGATGTCACTGACCCAGCATGCACCGATGTCATACAGAGTGGAGATCTATCCACTGTCTCTATATGTACTGGGGATGATTTAGGTATCTAGGGGATGCAATTTTCTTCAGCAAATTGGCAGGAATTGATGTTGCTCACACCTATGCGCTGCGTTGTTTTGCATTGTGTAAAGTGATGCATGTATCATTTTTGCGTAACATGTCACTGTAGAAATTCTATACAGCGCATGATTGCACGTGGATGTGTAAAATAGGGTTTAACAAAATAAAGTGCTTCCCCTTTCTGCCACAATCATTCTGCCATCTTGTTTTTCTACACTACACTCAATCAGAAACCATGAAGGAAGTGATGTCACAGGAAATAAGCTTATGATACACCACAAAATAACACAGCTCAACACAACAAAAAAATTGCACTCAAACTGAAAGTAAACACGATGCAAATGCATTAGAAATGTGCATTAACTTGGTACAATAAGCATTTTAACACATCTCAGTGTAGATGCCATAATGTTTGGACTGTGGTGTGAACTGGCAATTACAGGTACGGTACTCATTATCTCTCAGACTGATTACAGATAAAAGGCATCTTTGTTCAGGTATCATCCACGGTCAGCAACTACTTCCTGGAATAAGATGCTGGTTCAGAGACAAAATCATGTAAATCTTGGTGTCTTCACAGTTCCGTTGTTCGAAAGCATGGGGCCTCATACAGCCTACCTGACGGCACCCCCCTTGACAGTGCCCCTCACTCTGCCCCTAGCCCCTATCAGTTTTTAAGGTATGCATTAGGCAGCTACAGAATTCACTCCAGTTATTGACTGGAAAGTTCTAAAATAAGGCATTTCTAGTTAGAATGTATACTGTAAATGTGAAAACAAAAATCCGCGCTAACCCTGTGTATTAACCACCTATTACTCAACTCTATATACTATAGGAAGCAGAAAGCACCACTATGCATCCAACCACCTGTACAAATTGCAATAAATATATAAATGCACAAAAAAGTGCAGCGCTCTCCATAAATAAAGTGTATTCAAATGATAGTGCATAAATATCTGAAAACAGTGTAAAAATTATCTATGTATAATAAATAAATAAATTATATATATATATATATATATATATATATATATATAAAATCCATCAATAAATGATTCAATGTCCATGAAAAAAAGGGGTGCAGTCCCATACACCAGAAACTCTTCAGTTATTGCCTCTGATCACCACAGTGGCCTTCACCCCACTTATGGGTGTCTTCTCAGCTGCTTGAATGGACCTCACTAATTAAAGGAGTTCTATATGCGATTTGCAGTGTTATAAGTGGCACCACTCCCACTGGCAGTACACTTCAAATCCGTGGCTTTCAGCAGCTCTCAGCCTGGTGTCAATCATATAGGAGGCAAGAGGAAAGAACCTGAACATTTGAAAAAGCCCATTGGGCGCTACGCGTTAGGTGGGCGGTGGCGTAATGACGCTGGGACTGGGTGAAGCTGTTTATGCAGAGGATTGTATTGTGAAATGCTTGTTTTTTACTTCTGAAATGTGAGTGAGAGCTGAGAGCTGCTGAGAGCCACAGATTTGGAGTGTACAGCCAGTGGGAGTGGTGCCATTTATAACACTGCAAAGTGCATATAGATATATAAAAAAATGTGTAGCGCTTACAGCGTTTTTTTTAAAAGTGCATATAGACCTCATTTATTCCATTCAAGCAGGGAGCTGCTGAGAGAGACATATTTGGAGTGTACAGGCAATGGGAGCGGTGCTACCTATAACACTGCAAAGCGCATATATACCTCCTTTAATTAGTGAGGTCCATTCAAGCAGGGAGCTGCTGAGAGCCACGGATTTGGAGTGTACAGGCAATGGGAGAGGTGCCACTTATAACATTGCAACACTCCTTTAATTAGTGATGTCCATTCAAGCAGAAGACACCCATAGGTGGGGTGAAGGGCACTGTTTTGATCAGAGGCAATTACTGAAGAGTTTCTGGTGTATGGGACTGCACCCTTTTTTTTCATGGACTGTATATACAGTATCTCACAAAAGTGAGTACACCCCTCACATTTTTGTAAATATTTTATTATATCTGTTCATGTGACAACACTGAAGAAATGACACTTTGCTACAATGTGAAGTAGTGAGTGTACAGATTGCATAACAGTAAAAAAAATTTTGTCCCCTCAAAATATCTCAACACACCCCTAAGTAAAAATGCCCTAATTGGGCCCAATTACCCATTTTCCCTCCCCGATGTCATGTGACTCGTTAGTCTTACAAGATCTCAGGTGTGAATTGGGAGCAGGTGTGTTAAATTTGGTGTTATCGTTTTCACTCTGTCATACTGGTCACTGGAAGTTTAACATGGCACCGCATGGCAAAGAACTCTCTGAGGATCTGCAAAAGAGAATTGTTGCTCTACATAAAGATGGCCTAAGCTTTAAGAAGATTGCCAAGATCCTGAAAATGAGCTGCAGCATGGTGGCCAAGACCATACAATGGTTTATGAGGACAGGTTCCACTCAGAACAGGCCTCGCCATAGTCGACCAAAGAAGTTGAGTGCACGTGCTCAACGTCATATCCAGAGGTTGTCTTTGGGAAATAGACGTATGAGTGCCGCCTGCTTTGCTGCTGAGGTTGAAAGGGTGGGGGGTCAGCATGTCAGTGCTCAGACCATATGCCGCACACTGCATCAAATTGGTCCGCATGGTTGTCATCTCAGAAGGAAGCCTCTTCTAAAGATGATGCACAAGAAAGCCCACAAACAGTTTGCTGAAGACAAGCATACTAAGGACATGGATTACTGGAACCATGTCCTGTGGTCTGATGAGACCAAGATAAACTTATTTGGTTCAGATGGTATACCATCAAGCATGTGTGACAGCAACCATGTGAGGAGTACAAAGTATTTCATGATAACAACCCCAAACACACCTCCAAGACGACCACTGCCTTGCTAAAGAAGCTGAGGGTAAAGGTGAGGGACTGGCCAAGCATGTCTGCAGACCTAAACCCTATTGAGCATCTGTGGGGCATCCTCAAATGGAAGGTGGAGGAGAGCAAGGTCTCTAACATCCACCAGCTCTGTGATGTCGTCATGGAGGAGTGGAAGAGGACTCCAGTGACAACATGTGAATATCTGGTGAACTCCATGCCCAAGAGGGTTAAGGCAGTACTGGAAAATAATGGTGGTCAAACCAGATATTGACACGTTGGATCCAATTTGGACATTTTAACCTAGGGGTGTACTGACTTTTGTTGCCAGCGGTTTAGACATTAATGGCAGTGTGTTGAGTTATTTTGAGGGGACAGCAAATTTACACTGTTTTACAAGCTATACACTCACTACTTTACATTGTAGAAAAGTTTCATTTATTCAGTTTTGTCACATGAAAAGATATAATAAAATATTTACAAAAATGTGAGGGGTGTACTCACTTTCGTGAGATACTGTATATTTAAAAGATGGACTCACATTAATTAATGAATTTATTATACATAGATACCGTATTTATCGGCGTATAACACGCACTTTTTCCTCCTAAAAATGGAGGGAAAAGCAGCAGTGCGTGTTATACGCCGATATTAAAAAAAAAAAAAACGGCCAGGAAGCATTGCCGAGAGCAGAAGGGGCGGGCCGGGCCGAGGAGAACGAGCGAGCGCAGTCATCGGAAGTCCCGCCTATGACAGACGTCACACGTCTCGGCAGAGGAGACGGGACTTCCGATGACTGCGCTCGCTCGTTCTCCCTTCTCCTCGGCACCGCCCGCCCCCTTCTGCTCTTATGACAGACAGCTAGTCCTTCCTTCTCCTCGGCCCGGCCCGCCCCTTCTGCTCTCGGCGCTCCTTCCCGACCTTTTCAAATATGGTCAGTTCAAATGGCGCTTGCGAGGCTGCATGTTTGGACATTGCGCTTGCGAGGCTGCATTGACACTGCTGGTGGGCTGCATCTATGGACACTGCTGGTGGGCTGCATTATGGACACTGCTGGTGGGCTGCATGTATGGACACTGCTGGTGGGGCTGCATATAAGGACACTGCTGGTGGGCTGCATATAAGGACACTGCTGGTGGGCTGCATACATGGACACTGCTGGTGGGCTGCATACATGGACACTGCTGGTGGGGCTGCATATAAGGACACTGCTGGTGGGCTGCATACATGGACACTGCTGGTGGGCTGCATACATGGACACTGCTGGTGGGGCTGCATATAAGGACACTGCTGGTGAGGCTGCATATATGGACACTGCTGATGAGGATGCATTGTTGGACTGCAGATGAGGCTGCATTCATGGGCACTGGTGAGATATCCTTTGATTTAAAAAAAAAAAAATGTTCTGAGTTCAAAGCTGTTTATTTTAAATTTAAGCTTTTTTCCTGAAATTTCTCTCCAAATATTGGGGTGCGTGTTATACGCCGGTGCGTGTTATACGCCGATAAATACGATAATTTTTACACTGTTTTCAGATATCTATTTATGCACTGTAATTTGTATGCACTTTATTGAAGGAGAGCGCTGCACTTTTTTGTGACTACGTAGAATGTGCATCATGTGTAATATACTTATTACAAACCCTAATAACCATTACTATAATATTCTAAACTTCTTACACATAATAAAAAGCAGCAGAAGTGTCTTATTTTAGAACTTTTTTGACAACAACTTATTAGCAGGGATGAGCTCAGGTGTGTTCGGACCCTAGTCAAGAAACTGCCTCTGCTATCCTGCCAGAAAGCTGTCACAGCACCTCACCAATCAAAAGTGGAGCTGAACAGGGCAGATGTCAGTGTTTTGACATCGGTGACTGTTATACTCCACACAGTGGACAGGGTTGGCTTACGGTGACTCTACGAGTGGCCAGATGTAAATGGACTAGTGTCCATTTACATGAGGCTTCCTCTGGTCACATTTAGGTCTAGAAAATAAGGAAAGGACAAAGTGCTTTTTCATTTCTTTGTTTCTTTTTATCACCTGAATAGAAACAGAGGTAGGTGGGTGTAAATGAACAGCATTAACCTCCCTGGCAGTAGGATTCTCTTGGATTTTAGGTGCTGAAAGCAGTACAATTATTTTGCATGTAATTCTTGTGAATGAGCAGCCCAAACCAACTGTATACATTTATTATATATATATATATATATATATATATATATATATATATATATGTATGTATACATATTTTATGTATATATATATATATATATATATATATATGTGTATATATGTATATACGTATATATATATATATATATATATATATATATATATATATATATATAATGTATACAGCTGGTTTGGGCTGCTCATTCACAAGAATTATGTATATATATATATATATATATATGTATGTGTGTGTGTATATATATATGTATAAGTATATGTATATGTATATGTGTATATATATATATATATATACAGGTATATATATATATATATATATATATATATATGTATATATATATATACTGTATATATATATATATATATATATATATATATATATATATACATATATTTACATAAAAAGTACAGTAAAACTGCAGGAAAGGGCACTGGGGGGCAATGTAATGTGATTTTTTTTTATTTTGCATTGTATCAGTGTGTTTGGTGTGTTTTACATTTGAATTTGCCGCCGGTTCCACCCCCCGCCGGACGTCACGTCGCCGGAGACGGAAGCCGGGGCTCGCAGACGATCGGGAGGAAGCTCCGCCGCCGCATACCGCCCGCATACTTCGCTGGATCCCGGAGAAAAGGTAAGTAAAACCTCTACCAGGATCCAGCGATCTTCCTAGCGGTACCCCGAGTACCATTTACATACACACTCTTGTAGACCTACATGGAGCTTTCAATCGGGTCTGCATGAAAAACTGACAGGTGTCCCTAATTGGAAAGCTTGGGGGAAAAGTTCTTAAAGGGGAATGGTTGTGGGGGGTAAAAACATGACTCAGCTGCACACACAAATGTAAACTAGCATCTCCCTGTGCTCATGATCATTATCAATATGTTACATTGTCACATGGCTGTTGGATGCTGACTTTGTTATGGTTGTACAGTGTTAGTTTCTAATACACAGTACAGCCATAAGGTAACAAAACCAGCACCCAACAACCTTCTGACACACTGTGACAGATCCATACAGCACCTGCTGTGCTGTGATCATCATAATGATGATGATCATAAGCACACAGCAGGGAGTCTAGGGACTGTACTGTAATTCCACAGTAGTTTATAGTAGCCAAGATTAGCTGGTGCCTCACATCAGTCTCTCTTAGGCTTCAACACTGGCACTTGAGGGAGAGGAGCTGATTTGGGTAGAAATCAATCCGCCAGAGAAGGGAAGGCATAGACAGTGGATGGTGGCTGGCTGGGAATGTGCAAAGCTACATGCAGCAGAGGATTATCTGCTTGTGCCCAAAAATGGAAAAAAAGTCCCTCCTCTGCTGTCACCTCCTGGACTCCTCTGTTGACCTAAAGGGGGACAGGAAAATGTAATTTTACACCCTGGTAAGCAAGCTCTAAAGTTACCCAAGCCCCCCCTGTAGAGACGATGGGTCCTGGTCCCAGTACAACAGGACCGGTTGTACTGCCTAAATCAGCGGTCCTGACTGTGTTCACTAATGTCTGGCAAAAATCAGAGACTGCTGAAGCTACCAAGTACTACATTGTTACCAAGTTGCATAATTGCAGTCAGATCACTTCTTGTCTGCAGAAGAATGATGACCTCATCTTCGCCTAGGTAAAATGACTTGAGTTCAAGAGCTGCTTTTAATGATAAAAAAGCAGGATTTTTTTTTTCTTTTTTTTATTTTTTTTTTTTTTTTTGTATAAAACTGTTGCTTACCCTTTTTTACTTGTTGTTAGAGGTCCTCTTTAGAAGATATGGGTTCCATACTGATTTACTATGTTTACCTATGAAGTTTATATGTGTATGTTTGTGTCGAAAAATGAGATCTTCATCAGGATCTACAGCTATAGTTTTTTTGTATAATTTGTGTATAAGAAAAATGAATAAAGTGGACTAGAAATGGGTTTAAAGTGGCTGTAAAGGCTGGACGTTTTTTACCTTCATTCCTTTTATGCATGACGGTAAAAAACCTTCTGTGTGCAGCAGCACCCTAGCCTCCTCTAATACTCCCCTAAGCTCCCTCTCAATCCAGTGGTATGCACAAGATTCTCCGGGTACTCTCCATTCTTAATGGCTGAGACAGCAGCCAGTGAGCTAACAAGGAGAGTGATGGGACAGGGCCGAACCGCGGCCCCTTGTCTGAATGGACATGCAGAGCAGCGGCTCGGGAGCTCACCTGCTTGGGTCCCCCATTGCAAGCTGCTTGCTCTGGGGGGCACTCGACAGGAGAAAGGTGCCAGAAGCACAGGTGGGGGACCCGAGAAGAGGAGGATCAAGGCTGCTCTGTGCAAAACCACTGGTAGTTTATTTTTTTTTTTAATTTTTGCCATTAAAATCACTTTATTGACAATTTGTCCCACAAAAAAAACCTTCCAATCTGTTTATATACTAACACAAAATGAAAAGAGATGTCAATCTAGGAAAAAACTTTATAGGGTGAGAAGGAAGTGGAACATGCTGTGGCACAAAAAAACAGATGTGGTTAAAATGTTTAGGATGTGTAGAACATGGTAAAAACAGAGGTGTTTGAGAACATTTTAGTTTGGCAGTGCTGTCAGTCCTTCATTAATTCTACAATGTACTTTGTTACCAGAATGAACTGAGGTGATACCATGCAATGTTCTTAAAGTTGAACTAATGTGCAAATAACTCGTGCATTCTTAAACATTATGGCAAAAAGCTCCTTGTGGCCCAGAATTATATACCCTGTGTATAACAAAAAAAGTAGTACTTTGCAATGCCCAAATGAAAATGTTATCCTTTCAGAAATAGTATTCAAAATAGATTGTAAGCTCTAATAAGCAGGGCCCTCTGATTCCTCCTGTTTTGAATTGTACTGTAACTGTATTGTCTTCCCCCACACTGTAAAGCGCTGCGCAAACTGTTGGCGCTTTATAAATCCTGTATAATAATAATAATAGCAAACGACACATTTATTGCATTTTACAACTGTGGGGAAGAATCACTAGTAAATGACACAAAGCAAGGAAATGTTTGTAGATCATAGAAGGACATTAGGTGACAGCAGTAAAAAAGAAAAAAAAAAAAAAAACAGGGTGAATCCTTATTTTGGCATAAATTGTACCTAATTTTTTCTTCAAAGGAAATGTAATTTTGAATACGTGCATAAAGGATAGATTATAGTACATAGTCTTGAACTTATGACGTGAATACTGTGCCCTGCTGCTCTCTTTCAAGGTATTAGACATTTTGGAATATGAAGACACCTCCGTTATCTTCTTCAAATATGGTGTACTTTGCATGAATGTAGATGTGGTATCACACAGATGACACAAAGATCGTGTAAAGTGTGTACAGAAATGTTGCACACCAGAACAATCTGCTTATTTTTCCAAGTCAAGAATGGGTTGGGCATAATGTAGCACGAAACAACAACCTTTCCTAAACTTTCTACCACAGAGGAACCCTTAAAGTTATTTTCAAGTCTCATGAAACCCTGCTAAGACTAATTCAAAGGGGATGAGCCGCTTACATTGGAGCTGGGTTGGAAGGATGCTCCTCTTACAGTGGTGGTCCGAATGCCACCCTTACAGACAGCTGAAAAGATCTCTGGCATTGAGTTGCAGGCTCTTACAAGTGATGTTGTCAATGGCAGGATCTTAAAAGCAGTTAAGGTCCCTAAATAAAATTAGGGGGATTTCAGGGTTGCCCAGCTGGTATGTCATGAGAACTCTCAACATAGCAGAGTTAAAAGGAGGCGGCACATAGAAAGCTGCAAGAATACATTCCAGTTGAAATATTCTTCATAGCAGAATCACATATCTCCCCTCTGAGTCAATCATTTTATCAAACACCTGAAAATATAGGCATCAATGTATCAGTACACTCACCCCCTTGCATAGGAGGTATGGGTAGAATATTATGCCCATCCCACCCAGGAAAGGTTCACACATGACAGAGTCTCCGGCACCAGGTGAGATTCCTGCAGGGCCCATATAACAGGTAAGTGCTTTCAGACGGTGGTAGACACCATAGTACCCTGAAGGGGATTTTGGAGGCTTCTAATGTTCTATGATAATGTAGGGACAGTATTCATTAGGATATGACAAGCTGGCAACTGCAAGGCAAAAACGGAACCATTAATGCTTGGATCAAAGCATTTTCCTGCTCAGCCGAGCAGGCGAGGTCTGGGTACATAGCAGTATATGGAACATAGTGTGGTACTGAGAGGGCAGAGTCTAATCACTTATGAGGCTCACGGTGGTTTGGTCTGGAGCAGAGAGTTCTGGAAGCATAGCAGTATAAAGTAATAACAGATGGTAGTAGAAAGAAAACATTGGTGTCACCATCTCCTTGGGCAAAAAGAATCAACCATAGGCCTCGGATGGTAGCCCCAGTGGGCTTGCAGGTAGATGGTGTGAAACCACAAAGGAAAACAGCAAACTTAACAAAAAAAAAAACAACATGAATTTATATGGAATAACCCATCTAGTCTGGGGGGGTGACCTTGGGCCAGGGCCCGGGTGCTGGAAAGATCCTACGACAAAACATGAGAGGAAGCCCTTACTGGAGGCACAGGTGCAAAAGAGGACAGCGTGAGTAGATCAGTACTGCTGGGGACTAACAGGGGGGGGGGGAGACTGCCACATGTAGCCAATCTCCCTGAAGACAGCAGTGTGCTTAAATCTTCATCCTTCCCAGGGAGGTCTCCTGTGAGTCAGCCGGGTGGGCTGGTGAGAGTCAGTCTGAAGGACTGGGGTAAAGAAGTTAGCCTGGAGGGCTAGTGAAAGGGGAAGCTGCAGTCAGAAAAGTTGGCAGTGGCTGAAGAGGTGGTACTGGGACCAGTGACCACAGAGAGGAAGTCATGTGAATGTATAGGCTGTGTCACTCTACTGTTCTACACTCAAAGGGGCTGCGAGTCCCTGCCTGTAATGGGCTGTTGCTACATCTGACTGGAGTCTGTCAGACCATTACAGAGTTACATAGCTGGAACAAGCAAGTGTGTGCTGGAGACTGTATATAGACTGTATATAGGAAGATGTCCCTGAAGTTGTTGCCAAAGTTTTGTTGCTGAAGTCAAGTTGGCATCCCATAACCTCCTATCCCTATCCAAGTTTTAACCCTAAAAAAATTACAAAAACAAAGTCACAGACTCTTCTCTGACTCTGGAGTGAATGTGAAAATGTGGTGTGCCTGGCTGTGCAGGAGTGGGGGATCCAGTTTATCTGTGCCTCCATAGGGGGTGTGCTACACTAACATGACCCAGAGTAGCTTGCCATCATCTGCAGTTTGTCAACTGACTGGTCTGCTAGGCAACCATAAGCAAACACAGATCCCTGTTGCTGGCAATGAGATCTATCCCTGTCTAATGCAGATACGATAGTCTTCACACGCTGACACTAATCTGCATGCCCATCTCATTTTATTTTAGCCACTTGCTGCAATTAAGGAGCACAAAAGGGCTTAGCTGCACAATGCACTCTCATACAGACTTACAATCGAGCACACAGTTACTAGTAATATAATGCAACAATCTCTCTAGGAGTTATGAATTCTTAGCTTAGTACATAGAAGGCCACTTATTATATTTATTATCCCTAGGTCGGCATTGCATAGAAATATGTACACAAGTATAAAGAAAAGACAGGAAAGAAAATGACATACAGAAATAATAACTATTTGCTATAAAATAAAAAGGGAGAAAAACTGAAATAAAATTTACCATTTAGGCATTTTTATCTTGTTGGCAATCGCAAGTCAAAATAAACAGCAATCTCCATGTTTTTGAACTTGCTCCAGACAAATGATAGTGTTCACTTTCATGTTGCATAGAGGAATGGATGTGGTACAGACCAGAGGCATAACTAGAACCTTCAAGGCCCCAGTGCAAGAAACCATGAAGGGCCCCTCAGACCCCTGGCCAAGGCCCTTCCTTTCAAGCCTGGGGCTCTTCCAACTGATCCTGGGACCCTTTATTCTTGTTGTGGGGCCCTTTATTACAGTCCCACAGTGGGACTCTTTCACAAGTTCTGCAGTGGGCCCCCTTCCTGCCATCTTGGGGCCTCCCCGCGGTGGTGGAATGACAGGGCCTGGTCGCAAGTGTGACCTTTGCTATCCTGGAACTTCCCCCACTGGTATCAGTAGTTTTTATTTTTTGTTATTTTAATTCTATTATTTTTTATCATTTTATTTTATTTTTTTTACAATGTCACTGACTATGACTCTGTCCATTCAGAAAAGGAAGGAGCTGGTAAATTACATATTTATCAATCCTTTCCTGGTTATCTATTGTGACACATCCCCTGCAGCAGCAGGCAGGAGAGGGGAGGGAGCACAGTGGGGGGGGGGGGACCAGGGGAGCACACAGGGCCCCAGAGACAGCAGAACATAAGTGAACTGGATAAGAGGAGCAGTGGGAGCAGCATACAGAGGAACCAATCTCCTCCATTTTCTTCCTGCAGCTACTGGAGGAAAAAAGAGGACAGTGATTTCTCTACATGCTGCCCCCACCGCCCCTCCTATCCAGGTATACAGGGGAGCCGCACAGGCCCCCTGGAGCATGGGGCCCAGTTGCAATTGCAACCCCTGTAGTTACACCCCTGGTACAGACTCTACCCTTAGCCAATCACCTTTGCTTTGAGTAAAGCTGTTGTCCAAGCAGCATCCATAAAACTGTTTAACCTGTCCCCAGGTTGCTTTATCATTTTGCATTCACATATAGCTTATAGTTTGTACTGTGAAAAAAGTATGGCTATAAAAAAAAAAATGTATACTCACCTAGATGGATACTACATCGATCCGATGCTGCATCTGTCCCCTGTTGGCTCTGCAGTGAAAATTGAGCAGTTAAACACCGCTGATCACTCCCTTTATCCCCCTTTGCTCTGAGCAGAGAGCCGTGACTGTCAGTAAGCAGGTCTCTGCTCTCCCCTCCAGCGCTCACTGGAGCGCTGAGCTGTGGAGGGTGCAGGAGCTTAGGCTCTTGGCGGATCACTGAGTGGCTGAACCAGGTGCTGATCCAGACCAAATGGAACGACCCAGAGCCTGAACCGGCACTGTGACGTCAGCCCCGCTGTCGGCTGAACATGGATCACAGGAGTTGAGAACAAACTGCACTCTTGTGACCCACAGGAGAAGTATAGCAATAAAAAGCTTTGGCTATACACTGTACTTCTCTTTTAAACATTCCCTTTGATCTAAGAAAATTAGTGATAACAGCCGATAGTGTAGTGCCTTCAATATGGGAAGGCCTCTCCCCCTACTGAGTTTGCAGTTGCCTAGCATGGGAGATTTTTTAATTTTTTTCCCCCAGTATATCCAACTGTCATCCGATTTGATCCGTTGAAGGGGTGGGGAAAAGATCCCCATCCATCTGTTTTTAGCGGACAGGGTTGTGTCAGGTGTGTGTCAGTGGAGAGCTATGGATGATCTGATCGGGCCTGCCTGAAAAACTGACAGGCGGACTTGATTGGTCCGTCAGTGTAAAAGGGCCTAACTCTCTCAACTTCTCTGAGTTCTCATCCAATTGTGGTCAGCTGTGGCAGGGATAAATGTATCCAGCAGCAGCATCAGCTCAGTCTCTTTCCCATGCATTTGCTTGCTTCAAGGCTGTCCTCTCCCCTTTCTTCACCAGCCTGCCAACACACTTCTCCTTGCTTTGTTGCATCAGCCAATCACCTTCCAGATAGAATCAGACCTAGCAAAGATGGCTGCACCATGCACTGGTGACACTGCAGATGAGCATTGCAAAGTGGTCTCCTTAAAGATGGCTGCTACACTTCTGCATTAATTAATATTAGGTTTAACCCTGTCCACACTGCAGAAAGATAACACAGCAGCAACAAAGGATCAAGTTCTGCAGCAGTTATCAGCTACAGTTTAGGTTACATATCTTATGTTACAAAGATTGAATACTGTAAATTGTAGTTTACCAGTCATTAGGTGTGGTAGCTGTATTTGTTTTCATTCGTCAGGCTAAGAACATTTTTAGCAATCAAAGAAAAATTGGATTTTTTTGCTACTCATGGTAAAATCCTTTCCTCTGAGTTCGTTGAAAGACATGGTTCTTCTATTCTTGACCGTAAAATTACTTTCTTTGAGTTCATTGGTTTATAGCGCCACTTTTAGGAGTAAGAGACTAGGCAGAAAAAGAACACAGTACCGCCCTTGAGCAGTCCTAGCTGGTATAAACTGACTCTCTGTTAAAGAAAAACCAGTTATTCAAAAAACAGCGTAAGAAAATAGAAAAACTGAAGAAGAGGGTTGGGAGCAAGGGATATTATGGTGAGTAACAAAAAGAATCCTGTTTCCTCTTATGTTCATTGACAGAGACAGCTCTTTATATTCTTGATCAACTTGACCAGCAACTGTACAATATGTGTGCCCATTGTCTCTGAAATAATACATTCTAAATTTGAATAAAGGATTAAGCCTGCTTCATTTATCCTTTTTATATTGCAGCCTGATGCTACTAATATACTATCCAGGCACTGTACAATATGTGAGGCTAAAGTCCATGAAAGAATACACTATATCTTTAATTTGAGGATAAGACCTGCCTTGTCTCTCCCTCCTATAGTGCTGCGTAAAGAAGCTGGTTATGAACCTTCAAGTCACTGTACAATTTTTGTGGTTATTGTCTCTAAAATAATACACTCTAATTTTTATTTCAGCATAAAAACTGCCTGGTTTCACTCTCTTTTACATTGCGGCCTAATCAAGCTGCTTCCATACGATCTAGCCGCTGTTCAGTATTTATTGGCTACTGTCACCTGAAATAATACCCTTTCATTCTTAATTAACCAGTAAAGCGCTTTAGATGTACTTAGTACAAACAGTGACAAGTTAAGCACAAACTGATGTAAAGCCACCCGATCACTTTCACTGTGCAAGTGGCTCAGTCCTGCCCCCCTGTCAGGAGACACCCCCCACGCATGTTTCTTGGGCTCTCCTACTCTTACTGGGAGCCTGGGACAACATCAACTGGCTTCAGGTTGGTGAGTGGAAGAGCAAGGAACATCTATTCCTCAATCTTCTCTGCAGTAAATCAAGCCGGAAGTGACAAAGATTTTGTCAGGATTTTGTCATTTTCCGTTTCTGAGCTGTTATTCCCTGGCTAATACAGCCAATGAAGCATCTGACCAAGCAGATCTGTGCTCGGTTTTCTGCTTCAGAGGACTGTGGAGACATTGAGGTCTGCCCCAATGTCTCCATAAAGAGAACCTGTCACCTACCCAAAGCTATCACATAGGGTGGTAATAACCCCTTGTGATAGCAATCAAGTTAAATAAAACAAATACATAAAAAATATTTCAAAAAATAAAATTAAAGCAAAATGTTTAAAAAAAACAAAACAAAAAAATGAACTGTAACCTTCATTGCCCCCCACACACCCAAAAATGTAAACTCACAGGGTGCCCATGTGTATGTAAAATGTGATTGCATCACAGAAAAAACCTGGAAAAAAACACCTGGGGGGAGGATTTTCCAGAAAAAGGGGGAGAGGGGATGTTTTGGATGCTTTGTATTTGAAGAGAATGTGAAGCAAAAGGTATATATAAAAATGACAAACTTTTATTACATGATTAACACAAAAAACAATAATAATAATGGTAAAACAAAAAACAGACAACCAGTCTTGCAGACTGGTATAGACCGTTTAAATATAAAGGTACATATATTAAATGTTAAAAGACCTTCAATGTATCAATACTCATGGATATACAGACAATGGATACCACACACTGTTGGAAACAGATTGAGATGACAAAATGTTGGATCCCCAACAAACGCCAACGCGTTTCAACTTTAAATAAGTCTTCTTCAGGGAGTATGTATTGGTCCGCAATTCTTTTGGCAAGCATCTGTATATACAATACATGGAACATATCATTATATCAAAGAGAGAGAACAAAAAAAACACAGTATATCTAGAAAGACCTTAAGTAGGTAAGTAAATAACTTACATATATGTGTGGTCCATCCGCATGTATAGCAAAAAAGCTATCGGTGGTGTACTGTAAAAAATTTTTATTTATAATCCAAGGAAGCCCGGGAGCATATCAGGATGGAGGCTCTCTTCTGGGAACCACAAAGACAGGGGCTGAAAAAGAGACCGAGGTGGACCTGGCAAGAGGAGAAAGGAGAGAGAAAAAAAGAGGACATGGCAAAAAGGGCCATATGAAAGAGTCTCACTAGCAGTAAAAAAGGAAAAAAAATGTATTCAAAAAATAAATAATAAAAAAGCAAAAAAATGTAAAAGAAATAAAAATGAATGAAAAAAATGAAAAAAAAGAAAAAGAAAAAAATAACAAAAAATAAGTAATAAATGAATAATTAGTAAAAGATAAAAAAATATGATTGCATCACACATGTGAGGTATCCTCACAAATGTCAGGTTAAGAGCAAGAATTCTAGTGCCATGGCTCAAAGTTACCTCTAAAATGATGAGCAGGAAAGGTTTTTTAAGCATTACCTATGGATATTTTGGGGTACCATCGTTTTTTTTTGCAATATCACTGACACAGACAATTTCAAGACCTGATATGTTTGATATCTGTTTTTTGTTTTTGTTTTTTTCTGAAAATACGCACTTGATAAAGTCATGCAAATATCATTATACATTAAAACATTTTAACTATCTTTTTTTTCCACAGGGTCTCTGCTTTCAGAAAATATATAGTGTTCTGAGGGTTTTAAGTAATTTTATATGCTGCAGCAATACTGACATTTCTAAAGGAAAAAAATGTGATTTAAACTTGCTTGCGTCTGTAATGTATTGTCGGCTTCTGGCAATACAGATAAAAAAACATGAAAAAAATGGCGTAGGGTTCCCACCCAGTCCATACCAGGCCCTTCCGTTCTGGTACAGATTTTAAGGGGAATTCCATGCCAAAATGTAAAAAAAAAATGGGGTGGGGTCCCCTCCTCCCCAAAATCCATGCCAGCCCCTTATCCGAGCATGTAACCTGGCAGGCCAGGATAGGGGGATGAGCAAGTGAGCAGCCCCCCCCTTCTTGAACCATACCAGGCTGCCCGCCCTCAACATTTGGAGGGTGCTTTGGGGTTCCCCCCAAAGCACCTTGTCCCCATGTTGATGGGGACAAGGATCTCTTGCTGGCAACCCTGGGCTGTGGTTGTGTGAGTCTGTGGGTGGGGGGCTTGTGTCATTTGATGTCAGAAGAGGGCAGTGCCACTGGGTGATGTAACCAGGTGGCCCTATCCCTTGCCTATAAAACAGCTGTCAAAGCTGAAGCACGGCATACGGCCGGTAGCCTCAGAAAAGGCAAAGCGTTTTTGAAACTTTGTCTATTTTTCGGGTCGGCGGTGTCATTATTGACAATGGATTTACATCAAGGGACACTGTGACGGTACTAGCCGTCACTATGGGTCGCAGATCACCCTGTCCCTGGATTGTAAACCCCTTTGTGTCATTTTCTTATGAGTTTGGGACATTGCATTTTATTTTCCCTTTATTCATCCTCTGAACAACTGACTCATGGCATTGAGTTAATGTAATGTAATGTTACAACCCATCCCCCCCCCCTCCTGTTTCTGTGTCTAAGTGTGTGGATTCATGGCAGACAATGGTCTGAGTTGGAGACATCTCTCCGCAGGAGGTGTGTATTAAGACTGCATGTTTCAAATGTACAAATGTTCAGTTCTCATTGGTTGGTCCCTGTTCCCTTCCCCCCCTTCTGTGGAAAGGCTAAGGGGAGTTTCCCTAACTGTATGTAAAACTGTTGTCTTGGAATGTAATAAACAGTTTAAGCTCTGCATGGTTAACCCTCAACACCTGTGTGGATTGTCTCGTGATTGAGGGGTTACGGGCTGGGTATGGCTTCTCCGCAGGCTGTGGGTGCGTTTGGAGGACAGGAGACACAGTTTCGGCGGATGTGCCCACCTGGGGTACAAAGATCCGTTACAGACACTATTTTTTTTTAATAAAGGACTTGTCAAAAACTGTGTTCTGTGGTTTTTCCTTTTTTACACTTTTTTGATGAATGGGTAGGGGTATGATGTACCCAATACCCATTCACATGGGGGAGACCGGGATCTGGGGCCCCCTTGTTAAAGGGGGCTTCCAGATTCCGATAAGACCCTCACCCGCAGACCCCCCACAGCCACAGCCCAGGGTTGTCGGGAAGAGGCCCTTGTCCCCATCAACATAGGGACAAGGTGCTTTGGGGGGCACCTGAAAGCACCCTCCCCATAATAAGGGCAAGCAGAAAGCCAGGCTGCATGCTCAGATAAGGGTCTGGTATTTTTTTTTAATTTTGGCGTGGAGTTCCCCTTAAAATATGTACCAGACCCAAAGGGCCTGGTATGAATTTGGGGGGGGGGGGCACACCATTTTTTGTTTTTTTTAATGTTGGCATGGAGTTCCCCTTAAAATCTTTGAAAGATCCAAAGGGCCTGGCATAGATTTTGGGGGCACCCATGCCATTTTTTTTTATTCTGTCTTAGGGTTCCCCTTAACCACTTAAAAACAATGCACTTTCACCCCCTTCCTGCCTAGACCAATTTTCAGCTTTCAGCGCTCATTGGCATCTATAGGAAATCTTGGTCAGCTTGGCATGACACTGCTGCGCCATCTGAGTGTGGTAAAACGATTTATTGGTACACACAGTAATAGTGACTCACAGGAGGATTGTAGAGATGCACCAAGAAGTAATGTTGTTCATCCGCTCTGTGGACGTGGCGTAGCATGTAGGTGTGCAGCTTCAGGTCGGTGGGTTCCGGCACTTCCTAGATCTCCGGAGCTTCCGTCTCACTCAATGTTGTCACGTCAATAGTATATTGGTCTTATTAATTATATAAGCTCAGTCCAGTCTAGCCCCCAGCTATGCCTGATGAAGGAGCACGCATGCTCCGACCGCATGCATTCCCCTGCTCTAACCGGACATGATGACATTGAGTGAGACGGAAGCTCCGGACATCCAGGAAGTGCCGGAACCCACCGACACAGCCGGGGACCTGAAGCTGCACACCTACACACCACTCCACGTCCATAGAGCGGATGACCAACATTACTTCTTGGTGCATCTCTACAGTCCTCCTGTGAGTCACTATTACTGTGTGTACCAATAAATCGTTTTACCACACTCAGATGGCGCTGCTCTCTTTCTCTATCCTTGTCTGCCTACAGAGTTCCTTCTAGCTCTTTCCAGAGCTGGTGGCCGTCCCAGCACTGCGGTTATCCCTCTACACATTTTCCTCCCCATGGATCTCCTAAAGGACTAATCTGTGTGTAGTGCATCAACGCTCACACATTATATTGTACAGTCTGTTTTGCTCCCTGTGTGCTGGTTATTGTTATTGTGTTGTGGTATGGCACTGCTCCCTGTTTTTTAACATTGGTGTCTATGGGAAATATTGGTCTGCTTGACATGGCACTGCTCCATGTCTTTAACATTGGCATCTATGGGAAATCCTAGTAGGCTTGGCATGGCACTGCTCAAGAACTTTAAGTGACAGGGACACAAAGCTTGGGGAGCATCGGGAGGGGACCTAGAACTACATAATTTCTATACATTTTAAAAGTGGGGTATGCCTGTACACTACACTGACTGCACTAAACTAACTCAACACACTATCCACTAACTAGTTACTACCTACCTAATCTCTGTTATCACACACTATACATGGCTGCCGTGTAAGCAGCAGCCTTATATAGTGTGGGGTGTGGACTTAGCCCTGAGCCATGATTGGCTAAAGGCACCCTGCATTTGGCCAATCATGGCTCTGACAGGACATTGTGCTGTAAATGGGCAAAGCATACAGGTCAGGTGCATGCTTTGGCCAATCACAAGCACTTACTGCACTGCAATCGTGCAGTGCATTATGGGGCGCTCATCGGCCGGCAAACTTCCTGTCGAGCGCCCCGAGTGTTCGTGCATTTCGTGAACACACGAACATCAAACTCTAATTATGGCAAATAAATCTGGTTTAGGCTATACAAGAAGATATTACACATCAGTCTTTATTCTTAGACTTGAAGCACTGTGCTTATTGTTGGGTATTCCGATTGAGCCTGGTTAGAGCTGTCATAAACCTGTAAAAGCTATTTGACAGTATACTGGTTTTACACTGTCAGGATGACAGTTCAGGTGTTTATAAGCTGTGTACAATAAATTACATACTCAGTAGTATATCTAACACAAGTAAAGGGAAATTTTACTTCCAGCAGTTGCTATAAACTGTGTTTGACCCTTATTGCCGGAGAGAGATTAGCGTAGCTGTCTAAGCTGGCACCACACTGAACGGCTGCCTGTAATTAATAAGAATCTTCCACTTGGGATGCAGGCAGGGACTTTTCTCTAGAGCTGCCTCACTCGGCTGGATGCAGGATCGTTTGATGTGAATCTAAACTGTTCCTGATGGATTTCTGAGTTTTACCCAGTGCTTCGTTTCATGGGATTTGTGTTGTGTGCGCTTTTTCAGTGTTTATCTCAGATGAATGATGTATTGTGTAATGCACAGTTGTGGAACATCTCCAAGCATTGTGCAGTTTTTCAGCCCACGTGCAAAGTAACAAACACCATTCTGAGACCTTATTCACATGAGTCTTTTTCTTTTACCATTGTGACCCTCATTGTACTCTGTTCCCTGTGCAGAGATTTATTTTGTCATGTGATCTTACACAGTTAAAGTGGGCTTTTCAACAACTCTGTCTGAATGAATAAATTCTTGGCATGTCTGAAAATACAGAAACATTATCAATTTTCAAAAACACTTTACCATTTAGCATTAAAAAAGCAACAATTAAATTCCAGTTCAATGATTTTACCTAGGCTGAGAAGATGACATCAGTGTTCTGCAAGCAAGAGAGAACGGGCAGGGGTTTATATTGCTCAGTTGACTGTCATATCCCTGTACAGCACAGTCACATTAAGAATTTACAGTACAAATTTGATTCATTTGTAAAATATGATCTATGAATTAACTGTAATTATATCTACATGTATTATACATGGTTATTCACTATGGAGAATGATTTGCGCTACTTTAATATAATGTCTTGTACAGCAGTGTTAATTTTGGCAGCAAATTTCAATTTAGTTTTAGTCTTAGTCTTAGGACTAAAATGGCATTTTAGTTTTAGTCCCATTTTAGTCTTCTGCAAGTGTTTTAGTTTTAGTCGTATTTAGTCGACTAAAACTCCAGTACATTTTAGTCGACTAAAACGTCCTATATTTTAGTCGACTAAAACTCATTTTAGTCATCTATAATCTAATGGGTGTAGTTCAATTGTAATTTGTAATGCATTATTTAAGCATTTCTCTACAATTTCCAAACTCATTATATATACTGCTGCTGGTCCTGGAGTGAAAAATCTAATATGTTATTATTTATGGTATTAAGCTTTGAGCATGCACCAGTGTTAATTTTGGCAGCAAATTTCGATTTAGTTTTAGTTAAAAAAACTTTTGACTAAAATGCCATTTTAGTTTTAGTCGTATTTTAGTCTTAAGACTAAAATGCCATTTTAGTTTTAGTCGTATTTTAGTCATCTGAATTGTTTTAGTTTTAGTCGTATTTTAGTCGACTAAAATTGTGTAAATTTAGTCGACGAAAACGTTTTAGTCGGTTTTAGTCGATGAAATTAACACTGTTGTACAGTGATTTTAACTTTTGTTTTAGCCTATGGGAACCATGGTACAGTTTGAATAAATTATATATTACTTTCCTACTTTATTGCTGCCTACAAATTAAAGGGATTGTAAGGTCTCAAAGTTTTTCACCTTAATGCATTATATGCATTAAGGTGAAAAACCTTCTTTGTTGTAGTGCCCCCCAGAACCTCCCTTTTTCTTACCTGAGCCTATACGTTTCAGCGCCTCTCATGAGCTCAGCGGCTCCAGCCTTGGCTTTCAACTCATTGGACAGATTGATAGCAGCAGGATCCATTGGCTCCCGCTGCTGTCAATCAAATCCAGTGACACGTGAGCGGGGCCGAGTCCCGCTGTCTGTGTCAATAGGTGCAGCAGCAGGACTCGGGATCGCACCCGCATGGGTGCCCCCATGGAAAGCAGCTTTCGGTGGGGGCACCCAATGAAGAGGAGGAGCCAAGAGCGCCGCCGAGACACCCCAGAGAAGGAAGAACGGGGGTACTCTGTGCAAAATCCTTGCACAGAGCAGGTAAGTATAAGATGTTTGTTATTTTTATTTAAAAAAAAAAACGAACCTTTACAACTCCTTTAATCATGCTATTAAAATTATACTGTTACAGAAAATGTTTAACTATCCACGGTTAGGATCCAGGGTTGAAACCAAAAACATACAGTATCTCACAAAAGTGAGTACACCCCTCTCATTTTTGTAAATATTTTATTACATCTTTTCATGTGACAACACTAAATAAATTACACTTTGCTACAATATAAAGTATTGAGTGTACAGCTTGTATAACTGTGTAAATAATTTGCTGTCCCCTTAAAATAACACACAGCCATTAATGTCTAGACCGCTGGAAACAAAAGTGAGTACACCCCTAAGTGAAAATGCCCAAGTTGGGCCCAAAGTGTCAATATTTTGTGTGATCACCATTATTTTCCAGCACTGCCTTAACCCTCTTGGGCATGGAGTTCACCAGAGCTTCACAGGTTGCCACTGGAGTCCTCTTCCACTCCTTCATGACGACATCACGGAGCTGGTGGATGTTAGAGACCTTGCGCTCCTCCACCTTCCGTTTGAGGATGCCCCATTGATGCTCATTAGGGTTTAGGTCTGGAGACATGCTTGGTCAGTCCATTCTCTTTACCCTCAGCTTCTTTAGCAAGGCAGTGGTTGTCTTGGAGGTGTGTTTGAGGTCACTATCATGTTGGAATACTCATCTCCGGCCCAGTCTCTGAAGGGAGGGGATCCTGCTCTGCTTTAGTATGTTACAGTACATGTTGGCAATCATGGTTCCCTCAATTAGCTGTAGCTCCCCAGTGCTGGCAGTACTCATGCAGCTCCAGACAATGACACTCCCATCACCATGCTTGACTGTAGGCAAGACACACTTGTCTTTGTACTCGTCACCTGGTTGCTGCCACACACGCTTGACACCATTTGAACCAAATAAGTTTATCTTGGTCTCATCAGACCACAGGACATGGTTTCAGTAATTCATGTCCTTAAATGAAATAAATATATATATATATATATATATATTTATATATATATATATATAACAATATATTTAAATCATACAGAAAAGTCCATAAATGAGTGGTCAAATCCAGGACAGAAAAGGTAAATGACACCAGCATTCCCAGAAGAACCATAAACAGATAGGGGAAGAGGGTGACTGGAAAACCAGAAAGAGCCTTCACACGCTATGTAGTATAGGTAATCCCCTTACGAGATCAAAATGACCACTAAATCATAGGTGATCAAAATAGGCAATTGACCGATCAACCATCCATAAGGCAATGGTCATAGGTCATAAAAGGCAAGAGATGAAAGCGCTCCCATAGTGCATTAAAAGATAAACCATTTATTGTGGCTAAGAAATACTGTAAGTTGCACTTACAACAAGTCAAACAATACAGGTATAAAAGTAATATGCTGTGGCGTTCCTGTGGGATTCGTTCTGATATCCCGGCTTCTGAGAGGAAAACAGATATCCTCTAATCAGAATCAAGAAGCATAATGTCATCACCGCCATAAACACCGCGGTGACGTGATTTATGGCAGTGACGACATCACGCTTCTCGATTCTGATTTGAGGATTGCGGTTTCCCTCTCAGAAGCTCAGATCTGGTAAGGGGATTACCTATACCACATAGAGTGTGAAGCTTCTTTCTGGTTTTCCAGTCACCCTCTTCCTCTATCTGTATATGGTTCTTCTGGGAATGCTGGTGTCATTTACCTTTTCTCTCCTGGATTTGACGACTTGGTCGACCATTGTGAGGCCGGTTCTGAGCGGAACCTGTCCTGTTAAACTGCTGTATGGTCTTGGCCACCATACTGCAGCTCAGTTTCAGAGTCTTGGCAATCTTCTTATAGCCTAGGCCATCTTTATGTAGAGCAACAATTCTTTTTTTCAGATCATCAGAGAGAGTTCTTTGCCATGAGGTGCCATGTTGAACTTCCAGTGACCAGTATGAGAGAGTGAGAGTGATAACACCAAATTTAACACACCTGCTCCCCATTCACACCTGAGACACCGGGCAGGGAAAATTCGCTAATTGGGCCCAATTTGGGCATTGTTACTTAGAGATTTACTCACTTTTTTTGCCAGGGGTTTAGACATGAATGGCTGTGTGTTGAGTTATTTTGAGGGGACAGCAGGCTTACACTGTTATACAAGCTGTGCACTAACTACTTTACATTGTAGAAAAGTGTAATTTCTTCAGTTGTCACATGAAAAGATATAATAACATATTTACAAAAATATGAGGGGGTGTACTTACTTTTGTGAGCTACTGTATATATATTCTTTCCTAACTGATATGATCTAGAAAACTCTCTCTAGAAATCACCTCTCTTGAAAGCTAGGTAATAAATTTGCTCAGTAGATTGAACAATGTCAGCAAATATTTGGGTCTGCGCAAATCTTCTGATCCATTTCAGTTAGTTTACATGCCTTTCACTGAGAATTTTGAATACAGAAAATGCCAGGTGAAGTAGTACAGAGCATACCAACACAGGTTATAATATCTATTTAGTGTGCATTAGGTATTGCACAGAGGTACACAGAGGAAATAAAGAAAAACACACTGAGATGTGCAATGGTCAAATATCTATAATACATTAGGTGTTAGAAATATGATAAATGGAAAGTAGACACACCACCAGTGTGTACCCCATGCAGCAGCAAGCCCTTATGAATGCGCTTCTGCTGGAGATGGCCGTGCCTGCAACTGCAATTTCTTGGAGTACATCAAGGGACACAGAGCAGACAAATTATTCCTTACTTGACAGGGTTATGCACCACCTATGGGTGATTGAACACTGGAAATAAGACAGACAGTCCCTTCCTATATAACCCCTCTCATACAGGTAAGTATTCAGTTTTGTAGAAGGCCATACACCCTAATACAGAGGGGAGGGATCTCTGTGACCCATGATGGACTCCAATAAATGGATTTTATGGTAGGTAAAAAATTCAGTTTTCTTCATTGTATATCACAGGACACAGAGCAGCTCAAATATTTCTTACTAACAGGGATATCCCAAAACACTGCTCATGATGGGAGGGTGAGAAAACAACCACCAACAGGCCCATAAGAACCTTATACAGCAGCCTGCAAAACAGTGTGACCAAAGGCTGCAACCTCAGTGGTTCTAACATCTACCTGGAAAATTCTTGTAGAAGTTTGAACTGAAAACCAGGTTGTGACTTTGCTGACCTGGGCCACTGAATCTTGATGATGGATAGCCCAGGAGGCACCTACACTCCTTTCAAACCAACAGCTTTAGAGATATAAATGCAAAGGGAAATAGTAGACTTGGTAGACACTTAACTCTTTTTTGTCCCTTTTGGAAGGACAAGTAGAGACTCTAACTGCGGCCGTTAATTTCAAGAACATCCTGATAGCCAGAACCTCATCCAGGGTGTAGAAAGCCTTGTCTTCCACAGATGGAGGCCTAGGAAAAAAAAGTCAAAACAATGTCCTGTTTGGCTGTGAGGGTAGAGCCACTTAAAGCCTTGTGTGATGTATCTTATAAGCTTCCTGTCTACTGCAGGTTCTGGTTCCAAAGGAAGCATATCCTGCTCCATTCATCCGTTCAGCTCTGTTCAGCCTTATCAAACTCAGGCAAATTCAAATGTCAACCGGGTCAAGGGTAGAGGGGCATGGTTGATGGGCAGGGTCTGTGGCTGACCCCAGTACTCACTCTAGTGATTTGCAGAGTGTGGCCTGAGTTTGGTATGATCGTGAATGTCCTGGTTGAGATGGAAGTTCAAAACCACCTTAGGAAAAAAAGACGTCCGAGATGAAGAACCCTCTTGTCATGGTGCAGTTCTAGAAATGGCTCATTGCTAGAGTTATCTGTTTTGAAACCCCTTGCACTGAAATCAGGAACACAACCTTCCTTGTCAAAGGAACTAGGAGTAAGTCTTAGATGAGCTCAAGTGGATCTCTCTGTAGAACAGAAACCAAATTGAGAAGCCATGTAGTCAAAGGCAATCTGACAGGAGGAACAATATGCATAACACCTTGTACAAAGGCAGGCACCAAAGAATAATGTCACGTACCTGATGCAAGGCCGAGATGCAGAGAGGGCTCCCCTTGCGGCTGAGTGCGGCACACCCCTGGGGTTGAGACAGAGGGTGTAGTGCCCACAGAAGCACTGGTTGCCGGCAGGGTCCTGATGGTAGACAGGCGGTCTCTAGCAGAGTGCTGGGCAAGAAAACACTGGACAGTCCAAGGAGGAACCAGGAACAACCAGGCAGTAGGTGTAAGACCGGCCGGGGGTCAAACACAGGGCTCGGCAGGAAGCTGCAACAGGTGCAAGCCAAAGGTATAGCAGGAAGGCCAGAAGCAGACAAGTCCGTGGGAAAGCCAAGATCAGGTACTGGAGGGCAGGTAGACAGGAAGCAAGTCCGTGAGCCAAGCCAAAATCAGATAACGGGAGAGCCAAATTGGAGCAGGGATGGTCAGACGAAGCCGAGGGTCAAAGCCAGGAGAGAGAGCAGAGAGGTCAGGAACAAGCCGGGTCAAACAGGAATCCAGGAAGTAGCAATGCTCAGGAAACAGGAAGAGCTGAAGACAATCCAGGAATCTGATGGGCTGAGCAGAGTCCTTTTATAGGCCAGTGAATTTGTCTATGGCCATAGTCCATTGTGGCCATGGGAAGTACTGGCAAAGTTGCCAGTTGCAGCACAGCCATTTCACTGACAATGAGTCTATGGCCTGAGTCCATTGCGGCCATTGGAAGTACTGGCGGAGTTGCCAGTTGCAGCATGGCTGTTTCTCTGACAAATAAGAAGCAATTGGCCTCTGAAAAAGGACCACCAATGTTAAAATCTGACCTTTTATTGTACTTAAAGCCAGATGTATGAAAACCCCCCCAAGATACTTCTTACAACATACTTGTGGAGATAAAATTTCCTAGCTTCACACCAGGCCACATAGGATTTTTAGGTCCTGTGGTAAATCTTACTCGAAGTAGACTTCCTGGCGCTCATAAGCTTGGGAAACACTGCATTAGCTATTTTCCTGTCCTTCAGCATCCCGGCTTCATTAGCCATGCTGTTAAAGCCACTGGCTGTAAAGACGAAAGACCAAACCTTGCGAGAGGAGATCGGAATGAACCTGAAGAGTCCAAGGTTATGTCCACCAGCCTGCCTACATTATCCTAATACCTTGCTTTCCTGAGCCAGGCTGGTGTAATCAGAATTACTAGCATTCCCTCTACCCAAATCCTGCAGAGTAGATGCGAAAGATGCTGTGATGAAGGGAAGGCATAAATCAGGGAGGACTGGTCCCAAGCTGGTCCTGGAAACAAACCTGTCCAGTTTTGCATTGAACCTGGAGACCAACAAATCTACATTCAGCATGCCCCACTGCTGACGGAGTGCCCTGAAGATTTCCAGGTGTAGAGCCTATTCCACCGGTAATAACTGCCAGTGGCTGAGGAAGGCTACCTGCCAACGTTCCACTCTTGGAATGTGAACTGTGGACATGACAGATCACCCGCTATCATTTTAAAGATGCATTGTCTGTTTGTTTGCCTCTAAATAATTTTGCCCCTACTTCACCCCATACCCAGGGGATACTGTATTTACTTATTCCAACCTTTTTTTATTTTATGCCTTAGCCTCCATTCATCACATGTACTGTTTTCTGCTGGAGATAGACACGCAGTGATTTTGTGAAATATTTGATGTTCATTTATTATGATCTGCACAAGTTTTTGAATCAAAGCATTCTATGATATGCAAGATGTTATTTCAATGGAGTCAATGTCTGCTAATTCTACTGACATTATAAGTTACAGCTATGCATCAGTTATAGAGATCCCGCTTGCAGTGCTTAGTTGGAGAGGTGGAAGAACCACGGGTCCAGGATATTAATAGGGAGTGACCTCTCCTTCAATGGCAAAATTCCCTATACTAATTGGTGATCTAGAACCCCCTCACCTGAAAAGCTGGTGTCCAACATCAGCATCTTCCAAGAAAAGGGGCGAAAGGACTTCACTGCCTCCAACTGCTGGGGAGAAATCCACCAATCTAGAGACCTTAGAGTGCTGGCATGTGAGGACATTAGAGAGTCCAATCACTGTATCCTCTTGTTCCATACCATGAGAATATTTCACTGCAGAGGTCTGGAAAGAAACATCACAAAAGGTACTGACTCAAAGAGGCAACCATCTTCACCAAAACTCTCATGCAGAGACGATTTGAGGGATAACTCAGGGACCCGGGAGAAGCCACCGAATTTCTCAGTGCAAGGCATTTCCCCAAAGGCAGAATCACTTTTGCAAGGAAGCCCAGTTTTCCCAACAGGGGTCCAGTATTCGCCCATCATTGTGGGTTGTACCCCAGAGGGCTGTCAGAGACCCAAATCCCCAGTTGGGGTTCACTGCCCTGGACCTGTATAACACCATACCAGAAAATACTGTGGCAGTTCTACTGCGCAGGGTTCAAAATAAGCAGGGTCCAATGCCAACTGGCAACATTACTTACAGGCCATCCCCGCATAATGTCCCTTTTATCTGATGCAGGGTCCAGGTATCAGGTTATGCTGGGTTATGATAGTCATAGGAATGGATCTGGATACCAACCAGTCTCCAGAATCTTGAGGAAGCATAAAGAATCTGGCTTTGTTGTGCAGAGAATCATACAACAGTGCCTGATCAATCTTCTAATCAAATATTTCTCCTGGCCAGTAAAAAGCTCGTCAAACTGGTTGCATATAAAATTTTTGTACAGGTGTCATTATTACACAAAACTTTTGTGTAGGCTCTTTTTGTCTAGCGTAGATGTCCATTTGATATTACTGGCAGGCAGTGGCTCTACAGCCACCCTGTCAGTAATTGAAACATCTGCTGGTGGTACTGTGGCTCCAAGACCCATATGTTGTAGTTCTGGTGTCCACCAGTGGGTGTCTCGCAGTAGCCAGCAGTTCCTAATAATTAGTCATTATCTGATGCTAACTGCTGGAAGGGTATTTAGTCCCTGCTCTGCTACCCCATATTTCCTTGGTGTTCTGCCTGTGTGCCCTTGATCTGTGTGACTTGTGACCAGTTACTCTGCTCCTGATCCTTTGACCATCTGCTTAAACCTACTACCACACACCCTCTTCTAATCCTGACTTGTTCCCTGCTCCTTTGGTTTGATCCTGTGCACATGACCCTGTGACCCTGGCTCTGATACTGACGACACCTCTTTAGTCTTAGCTCACCATTTTTATATAAATAATTAGCTAGATTACTTAATTGGTTTTGGTAGTTTGCTAATCCTTCCCACTCTCATCCAATAGGTTCACTGGTAATAGTTCAGGGGGGGGAGGGGGTTAGTATTATTGGTGCATTGGATGTTTGTTTATAGGGGTATACTGGTGTTGTCTTTTAATAAATCACATTATGTTAAACCATATTTGTGCCTGGTGTTCTCTGTGCAAGTCCATACATTTCTGGTCACGCCTGTTTTACTGGATACCAGCACTATTCCTTACACACAGTAACCCTCAGGCCAGAAGAAAACAGTGGCTGCACAGGAAAACCATTGTGGTTCTGCTATTGATTTTTGCAAGATGCATCCAGAGGTGGTTGTATAGTATGCTTTGCTAGCATAGGAAAGGGAATATTGCCACCAAAAATTGAAGGAGCAGTCCAGGGATCAGCACCCATTTGGCTCATCCTAATGTTTATCAAGCCAGGGTTTTGTTTGGTTGACTTGATTCAGGTTTGTGCAGAATTAGCTTTGTCCAATATTTCTAAAGGTAGTAATGACTTTTCACCTCCTTTTAGTATGGCTCAGGTGGAATCTCTGGTATGGTTGCTGGAAGATAACTCCCCTTTTTTATTTGAGCCTGTTCACAACAGGTGCTTTTGGATTGTGTTACTGCTTTCTCTAGTAAGACAAGGGAATTGTAAACTGAGTTTTGGTCAACCTCTACTACAAGCCTGGTCAGATACAGTATATCCCACTTAGTCTCAGCCAGTTTGCACCTACCAATTACTGCTGCTAGACACCTGCTTGCTCAATTACTTCCCTCTCTGTCACCCACAGCATCCACAGTTGCTACCCAGAATACTCTGCTCCCAACTATATGTCAGAATCCTGTCTCCACTAGCTGCACTACCTCCACATTTAACCCATTCAAGACCTTGCATTCCACCCTATTTCCCTCCAAAATCCTCTTCTGCAACTTCTTCTCCGTTTTCATTGTCTCTCAGTTCTGCTCCTACTCCTCCATCAGCTGCACACCCTGCTCACAATCCTGTAAACACAGGGCCGCACTTGCCTACCAGGATACCGGGAAATTTCCCGGTAGGCTGGCAAGTCCCCCCTGTCCTGGGGCTGCGAACACCTGGAAAAAAAATGGCTGCGGCCGGCCCGACATGCGCACTGCGCATGCGCCACCGCCGCTTGGGAAAGCCCGTACATGTTTGGCTATTCCCGTGCAGACGGTGCATGCACGGTGATGTGTTGGTGTCGTGCCATTTTTAAATGTAAGGCTCCTTTCGTCCAAAAGGTAAGCGAGACTTCTCCTTAGGAGATGCAGTGCTGCAGGCATGGTACAGGAGATTCTCCTGTACCATGCCCGCAGCACTGCATCTCCTGCACTATGCCTGCAGCCCTGCATCTCCTGTACCATGTCCACAGCCCCTGCACCATGCCGACAAGCCTGCATCTCCTGTACTATGCCCACAGCCCTGCAACTCCTGTACCATGTCTGCAGCCCCTGCACCATGCCCACAGCCCCTGCATCTCCTGTACAATGCCCGCAGCCCCTACATCTGCTACACCATGTCCGCAGCCCCTGCGCCATGCCAGCAACCCTGCATCTCCTGTACTATGCCCCCAGCCCTGCATCTTCTGTACCATGTCTGCAGCTCCTGCACCATGCCCACAGCCCCTTCATCTCCTGTACCATGCCCGCAGCCCCTGCATCTCCTGTACCATGTCCGCAGCCCCTGCACCATGTCCGCAGCCCCTGCATCTCCTGCACCATGCCTGCAACCCCTGCATCTCTTACACCACGCCCGCAGCCCCTGCATCTCCTGCACCATGTCTGCAGCCCCTGCATCTCCTGTACCAGGCCCGCAGACCCTGCATCTCCTGTACAATGGTCCGCAGCCTCTGACATCTCCTGCACCATGGCCGCAGCCCCTGCATCTCCTGAATCATGTCCGCAGCCTCTGCATCTCCAGTACCATGTCCGCAGCCCCTGCATCTCCTGTACATGTCCACAGCCCCTGCATCTCCAGTACCATGTCCACAGCCCCTGCATCTCCAGTACCATGTCCGCAGCCTCTGCATCTCCTGTACCATGTCCACAGCCCTTGCATCTCCTGTACCATGCCAGCAGCCCCTGTATCACCTGCACCATGCCCGCAGCCTCTGACATCTCCTGCACATTGCCTGCAGCCCCTGCATCTCCTGCACCATGCCCGCAGCCCCTGCATCTCCTGCACCATGCCTGCAGCCCCTGCATCTCCTGCACCATGCCTGCAGCCCCTGCATCTCCTGCACCATGTCCGCAGCCCCTGCATCTCCAGTACCATGTCTGCAGCCCCTGCATCTCCTGTACCATGTCCACAGCCACTGCATCTCCTGCACCATGCCCGCAGCCCCTGCATCTCCTGTACCATGTCCGCAGCCTCTGACATCTCCTGCACCATGCCCCAAGGGCCCCTGCATCTCCTGTGCCATGTCCTCAGCCTCTGACATCTCCTGCACAATGCACCGCAGCCCCGGGATCTCCTGCACCATGTCCGCAGCCCCTGCATCTCCAGTACCATTCCCACAGCCCCCGGCATCTCCTGTACCATGTCCACAGCCTCTGCATCTCCTGTACCATATTATATATATATTTGAAGCCCTATATGCTTTCATATCTGTCTTATCTATATATATTATACACTCTTCAAATGTGCTTTAAAATGCATGGTTTTCCCTTTTATGAACAAGAAAATGGCGCTATGCTGTTGGGTTGGTATAATAATGCTATGGGGCTGGTATGAAATTATTTCCAGGGCTGAATTTTATTCCCAATCCACATCCAGAACTTCAGTGTCTAAACCTAAGGTTTTTCCAAACTCCTACAATCCTGTCATTATCTACTCCTGCTTCCATGCCTGCTGATGAGGTCAAGTCCTCCTCCATGCTAAATGATGAATTCCAGTCTGCCTCCATGCCTGCTGTCGGGTGCAGTCTGCCTCCATGCCTGCTGTTGGGGTCCAGTGCCCCCCCCCCCATGCCTGCTGATCTTGTCCTGTGCGCTGCTAAGCCTGCCGATAGGATCCAGTTTGCCGCCATGCCTGCTGTCAGGGTCCAGTCTGCCCCTTTGCCTGCTGTCAGGATCCTGTCCACTTCCATGCCTGCTGATGGGGTCCAGTTGACCTCCATGCCTGCTGATAGGGTCTAGGTCACCTCTGTGCCTGCTGATGGGATCCAGTCTGCTTCTAAACATGCTGATTCAGTCCGGTCTGTTTTTATGCCTGCTGATCCGGTCCAATCTGCTTACATGTCTGCAGATCTGATCTAGTCTGCCTAAATGCATGTCGATATGGTCCAGTCTGCTTCCTCCCCAGTGATTATAGTCAAGTCTACCACCATGCCTGTTACTCCAGCCAGCCACTATCAATCAAGCCTTCTACCTTCAAGTCCTCAACCATTTCTTCAAGTTACTATGCACCCAGCCCACGTTCGAGACTCACAGGGTAACTCCCGTGATATGCCACACACTATCCAGTCTGACATTACTGGTTTTTACTGGTTCTACTGTGCAGTTTAACTCCATTTATTCTCTGCCTGCTAACCAACCTGACTTCACCAAGCCTCTTACCAATGTTCAGCTTAAAGGACTTGTGCCCGATGCCCAGCCTGATGGTCGTGTGCCTAGTGCCCAGCCTGGTGGTCCTGTGTCCAATTCCCTGCTTGGTGGTTCTGTTTTCAATGCTCAGCCTGGTGGTTCCATGCACAGTGTCCAGTCTGATGGTTCTGTGCCCGATGCCCAGTCTGCCTCTAACGGTTTAGTGTCTGATGCCCAGCTTGACAGTTATGGTCCAGTATCTGATGCCTGTTAGAGATGTAGAGTTTCATATTATTTTAAATTATAAAAGTCTCTGAAATAAATATGAATGTTATATTGTAATATGTTAGTTTTGAAGGTTCTTCAATATGTATTTGTGAAGGACAGAGAAGCCATTTTGCTATGTATGTATATTTGTTTTTGAACCTTATGTCAGTATGTTAGGAGGAGTTATGTGTCTTACTACAGTGGGTACGGAAAGTATTCAGACCCCCTTAAATTTTTCACTCTTTGTTATATTGCAGCCATTTGCTAAAATCATTTAGGTTCATTCTTCTTCCTCATGAATGTACACATAGCACCCCATACTGACAGAAAAACACAGAATTGTTGACATTGTTGCAGATTTATTAAAAAAGAAAAACTGAAATATCACATGGTCCTAAGTATTCAGACCCTTTGCTGTGACACTCATATATTTAACTCAGGTGCTTTCCATTTCTTCTGATCATCCTTGAGATGGTTCTACACCTTCATTTGAGTCCAGCTGTGTTTGATTATACTGATTGGACTTGATTAGGAAAGCCACACACCTGTCTATATAAGACCTTCCAGATCACAATGCATGTCAGAGCAAATGAGAATCATGAGGTCAAAGGAACTGCCTGAAGAGCTCAGAGACAGAATTGTGGCAAGGCACAGATCTGGCCAAGGTTACAAAAAGATTTCTGCTGCACTTAAGGTTCCTAAGAGCACAGTGGCCTCCATAATCCTCAAATGGAAGACGTTTGGGACGACCAGAACCCTTCCTAGAGCTGGCCGTCCGGCCAAACTGAGCTATCGGGGGAGAAGAGCCTTGGTGAGAGAGGTAAAGAAGAACCCAAAGATCACTGTGGCTGAGCTCCAGAGATGCAGTCAGGAGATGGGAGAAAGTTGTAGAAAGTCAACCATCACTGCAGCCCTCCACCAGTCGGGGCTTTATGGCAGAGTGGCCCGACGGAAGCCTCTCCTCAGTGTAAGACACATGAAAGCCCGCATGGAGTTTGCTAAAAAACACCTGAAGGACTCCAAGATGGTGAGAAATAAGATTCTCTGGTCTGATGAGACCAAAATAGAACTTTTTGGCCTTAATTCTAAGCGGTATGTGTGGAGAAAACCAGGCACTGCTCATCACCTGTCCAATACAGTCCCAACAGTGAAGCATGGTGGTGGCAGCATCATGCTGTGGGGGTGTTTTTCAGCTGCAGGGACAGGACGACTGGTTGCAATCGAGGGAAAGATGAATGCGGCTAAGTACAGGGATATCCTGGACAAAAACCTTCTCCAGAGTGCTCTGGACCTCAGACTGGGCCGAAGGTTTACCTTCCAACAAGACAATGACCCTAAGCACACAGCTAAAATAACGAAGGAGTGGCTTCACAACAACTCCGTGACTGTTCTTGAATGGCCCAGCCAGAGCCCTGACTTAAACCCAATTGAGCATCTCTGGAGAGACCTAAAAATGGCTGTCCACCAACGTTTACCATCCAACCTGACAGAACTGGAGAGGATCTGCAAGGAGGAATGGCAGAGGATCCCCAAATCCAGGTGTGAAAGACTTGTTGCATCTTTCCCAAAAAGACTCCTGGCTGTATTAGATCAAAAGGGGGCTTCTACTAAATACTGAGCAAAGGGTCTGAATACTTAGGACCATGTGATATTTCAGTTTTTCTTTTTTAATAAATCTGCAACAATGTCAACAATTCTGTGTTTTTCTGTCAGTATGGGGTGCTATGTGTACATTCATGAGGAAGAAGAATGAACCTAAATGATTTTAGCAAATGGCTGCAATATAACAAAGAGTGAAAAATTTAAGGGGGTCTGAATACTTTCCGTATCCACTGTATACTGTAGACTCAAATCATATATGCAAGAGTGGGTGTTACTTTTATATTTAGAATTACTATCTTCTTGGGAAACACTTTTTGCTGACATTGTCTTTAAATATAGTATAAAAGACAACTATATCTACAGATCAAGCAGAGATGAGAAAAGAACATCCTACACTCTGAAGACACGTAACATCTCTATCTCTCTCTCTTTTTGACGCGTGAAACCTTTCTGTTTTGTCCTGTTTCGTATGTTTTGCTTTACTTTAAGAAAATAAACAACTTTCCTGAAGTATCGTGACAGCTGAGAAGTCTATTTCGTCGAACAATGCCCAGCTTGCCTCTGATGGTCCGCTGCCCGATGCCCAGCTTGCCTCTGATGGTCCTCTGCCCAATGCCCAGCTTGCCTCCGATATTCTACTGCCCGATGCCCAGCTTGCCTCTGATGGTCCACTGCCTGATGCCCAGCTTGCCTCTGATAATCTACTGCCCGATGCCCAGCTTGCCTCTGATGATCTACTGCCCGATGCCCAGCTTGTCTCTGATGGTTCACTTCCCGATATCCAGCCTGCGTTTAATGGTCTGGTGTCTGATGCCCAGTCTGCCTCAGAATGTCTGCTGCCTGATGCCCAGCCTGCCCCCAGGGCTGCTGTTAGAAATCGCGGGGCCCTGTACAGACTACCTGGCAGGGCCCCCTCCAAGAAAATATTAAAGATATATTTAGTTAAAATTACAACAAAATCACTATTATCAGACACAAATAAAACATAACTCGCATAATTCCTGCTAAATCTAAAAAAAAAAAACTATGTTAAATAAAAAAGAAGATGAGATGAGAAAAATATACAGGCTGGGCAGTTGGAGCTCAGTGATCAGAGAGACAGAGAGAGAGAGAAACAAAGTTACAATTTACAATAAACTCCTGAGCAGAGATAAGTGCTGGGAGGGGGCCCACACAAGGGAGGGGGATTATTGAGGGACAACTGTCTCTTTCTCAACAGATAAAAGCTGATAGCAGGGAGAGGGACAGATCAGATTCAGGTGCTGGAGGAAGATTTCTGTATTTGTTGTCCATCACTAATCCCCCTCTCTGTGTGGGCCCCCTGTGTGCTCGGGCCCCCTACAAGAGGGCTGGTGGTCCCCCCCTATCAGCGGCCCTGCCTGCCCCTGATGGTCCACTGCCCAATGCCCAGCTTGCCTCCAATATTCTACTGCCTGATGCCCAGCTTGCCTCTGATGGTCCACTGACTGATGCCCAGCTTGCCTCTGATGTTCTACTGCCCAATGCCCAGCTTGTTTCTGATGGTTCACTTCCCGATGTCCAGCCTGCCCCTGATGGTCTGCTGCCCAATGCCCAGTCTGCCTCTGATGATCCTCTGGTAGATTCCCAGCCTGCCTCCGATGGTCTGCTGCCTGATTCCCAGTCTGCCTCCGATAGTTCCGTGCCTGATGTTCAGGCTTGCCTTATCAATCCTCTTCCTGCCATCCAGCCAAATTCTACTAAATCTATGTCTACTGGCCGGTTCTGTTTCGTTAACTCTATGCTTGCTGCCCATCTGGATCCTAGTGCAAAGGTTTGGCTTCCTCCTGCTGATGGGTCTGGAACTTTTAGGTTATCATTATTGTTATGTGCCTTGTATGCCTGTTTGGCCTGACTTTATTTTCATAGTCACCTCAAAGAGGTCAGTATGTTCAGTATGTTGTTCCTGTGGTGCCAAAGCCTGGTGGGCTGGACATACCCTCGGTAGCCGGTAGCTGCATTTGCTTCACAGCCTTCATAGTGGTGAGCTCCCAAGGAGTGGCGGAGTACCATTTGAGCCTTGCCATGACCTAGTCCTAGATGCAATTACTACAATCTCAGGTGCACTAAGGGACGCAGGTCAGGTAACGATTGCCTCGGAAAGACCAACAGTAGGTGGTTACAGAACAAGTCCTGGAGTTCCAGTGTTGTCAAATGACCCCATTGCTAAGTTTTCTGATAATTCATGGTACTCCAGCATTGGGGTACCTGCTGTCTTGAGGGACTTGAAGTATAAAATTTCATACCTCTCTGAGTATCTGAGCAACAGGACATCCAGTCAGTTGCCAAACCCCAGTATTGGGGTACATAGTCAGTTGTCAGACCCTGAGCGATGGGACATCAAGCCTAGATTTTGATGGGCTGGGGCAGGTAGGCAAGGGAACTCACTGAAAATCTGGCATTTCTTTGGCTTATTTCCCCTTTGGACTTATTCGGCAGGTTGATATCTCCTATGGACTCGTATAATTTAAACGGAATTGGATCACCTGCTGGTGGCACTGTGGCTCCCAGACCTGTAAGTTGTAGTTCCAGCGTCCAGCAGGTGTCTCCCAACAGCCAGCAGTTCCTAACCTAATTAGTCATCACCTGATGCTGGCTGCTGGGAGGGTATTTAGTTCCTCCTATGCAACCCCATCTTGCCTTGGTGTTCTGCCTGTATGCCCTTGATCTGTGTGCCTTGTGACCTGTTACTCTGCTCCTGTTCCTGATCCTTTGCCCATCTGATTGAACCTGCTCCCAAGTATCTTCTCTCTGTCCTGACTTGTTCCCTGCTCCTTGGGCTTGATCCATTGTGAATAACCCTGGCTCTGATACTGACGCCATCTCTGTATATAGGTAGTTAGTAGCTTAGTTAGTTGGTATTGGTAATGGTATTGGTAGTGGTTCATTGAGGTTTTGTTATTATTGGTGCATTGGATGGGTGTTTATAGTGTGGTTTTGCTCAAATTGTGTTTTAATAAATCACATTATTTTATACCATGTTTGTGTCTGGTGTTCTCTGTGTTCTTTGTGTAAGTCCATGCATTTCTGTTTACGCCTGTTTCAGCACTTCTAAGGTGTGTGGGAGGGCCACCCTCCCTAAGGTGTGTGGGAGGGCCCCCCTCCCTCAGTCGTCCATTGTCGTTCCCATGTTCTCTGGTGTGATCGGGGAGCCTGGGAACGCTGCAACCTGTTGGGCCAGCTGAAAACAGAAACAAGACAGGTACATCTGTACTCGCTCCTCCTCTGTGACAAATTAAACAGGAAGTGATGAAGAGTTTGTAACTTCCAGTTTCAGTTTGTTTTTTAAAAGCCAGCTGTTGGTGTTTACCACTTGTAAAGCATCTGATCAAACCAATCTCGGTTTGTTCAGATGCTTTTGAGGACAGAGGAGGGATCTGGGGTCCAGATCTCTAAGAAAAGAGTACCTGTCACTGCCCATGCTTTCATAAAGGATGGTATGTACCATAGTCTGATGCCATTCCACGGGCGTGCACAATTTTAACCACTTTTGCCCCGGAGGATTTGGCTGCTCAATGACCAGGCCCTATTTTGCGATTCGGCACTACGTGACTTTAACGGACAATTGCGCGGTCGTGCGACGCTGTACCCAAACAAAATTTACGTCCTTTTTTTCCCAGAAATAGAGCTTTCTTTTGGTGGTATTTGATCACCTGTGCGATTTTTATTTTTTGCGCTATAAACAAAAAAAGAGCAACAATTTTGAAAAAATAACAATATTTTTCACATTCTTTTATATGAAGTTCTCAAAAAAAATGTAAAAATCATAATTTTTTAACATTTTAGGCCAATTTGTTTTCTGCTTATTTTGATTGGTTTACGCAAAAGTTATTGCGTTTACTAACTACGGGAAAGATTTATGTCATTTTTATTGTTTTTTTTTTTTTTTACTTGTAATGGCGGCGGTCTGCGATTTTTTGCGGGACTGCGACATTGCGGCGGACAGATCGGACCCCTAACTGACATTTTTGACACTTTTGGGGGTACCAATGACATTACTACAGTAATCAGTGCTAAAAATATGCACTGTTACTGTAAAAATGACACTGGCAGGGAAGGGGTTAACAGTATGGGTGATCAAGGGGTTAAATGTGTCCCTAGGGGCGTGATTCTAACTGTGGGGGGGCGTGGCTTGTGAAGTCATCATAGAGACATGCATATATATATATATATATATATATATATAGCAGGATCACATAGCCTCTGTGATCACTTCAGGGAGAATGACAGAATTCTGTGTTTACATCAGCCGTCTATCCTTCTCTGTCAGCGGGGGGAGATCCTGAGTGGCCGGCGGCCATCGGAGCCGCCTGTCACACGCACTGGCTCCCCAGGCTGACAAGCAGGGGCGGGAGCGCGCACTCGCCCACTAGAGTCTCTTGAGCGAGCGACGTAGTACTACGTCGGTTTGCCCAGGAGCGGCTGCCTGCTGCAGTAAATCTGCGGTGGGCGGTCGTCAAGTGGTTAAAGCATGACACATTAGGTATCTATTTACTCTGCATTACCTTCTAAATTGGGCATTATATTGTGTTTATGTGCACTGAGATTCATTAAAGTGTACTTTTTCTTGAAAACTTGAGTTTTAAAAATGGTTGTGCAAATAACTTCTGATTGCCACAATCACCATTTTATTCTCCAAGGCCTCTGCTTTCAAAAATATATAATGTGTGGGAGTTCAAAGTAGTTTTCTAGCAACAACAAAAAAATGCAGTATTTATTATTAATGTGAGAAATGGCAGAAATGGCAGAATTGGCCTCAGCAGCAAGTGATTAAACCACTGCAACCCCTTAAATGTTTCCTTTACCTCCACCTGGGTTTGTTTCTCATGGGTTGTGCACTCTGTTCACTGAGCAGGAAGGTAACACAGTAAGCTGCAACAGCACATAGCGGTGTCACTATCATTCCGCAGTGTGTCCAGAGTGTGTGAAAATAAAGTGGCTAAACATAATTACAAATATTATGGCAGGAAAAGCAGTTCATGTATATGTATTTTAACTCTGTATCTAGTTACTTTACCAAATTAGGGTTTTCTGTTTTTTTTTTAACATGTTAGGTCTTTGTGCTACATAAATGTAAATGTGTAAACCTATTATACAACGTAAAATCAGACACTTAATATAATTTGCAGCAACATTTTCAAATAATATGCAAAGTGAACAAGTGAAAAGAGCCCTTCACAGCTTGACTACACACATAATGACATTCCCTAGGGTCAGTTACACTTACAGAGGGCATGATATTCAAACAGCCCAGCTTCCTTTCAATAGTATTGATACAATGCTATCCCATGCCCTTTATCAAGTAACCTCTAATAAGGTCAGCATGGACCCCACAAATCAATTATATTGAATAGATGAGGGTGCTCAGTATTACACAGAGTGTACCCTGTCTGTCATATGTAATCAATGCTTCATTTGGCTGGATAACGGTGCCAGTACGCAAAATATCACACCCGAATGAAACCCATATGAGCTGAGCAAATGTTCTCCATACATCATGTTTCATTCTTAATCAAATATAAATAACATACGTTTCAAAAGTTATTTTTTATGAAAATAATTTACCTTTGGAATATTCAGTTTGATTATAAAAAATAATAATTATGCATCTTCTGGATGAAATATATTCTGGACTTTACACACCTCAATTTTGGCACTTTCATCCATGAACATTTAGCTGCATTTGAAATACAAGCTGCTTTATGGCATTTGTCCTCTGGAGAGCTGCCTAAAGGAAACTTTAAAACTCCTACCAATACTCAAGGTGATCCAGGGTCCAACACTTCTATTACTTTTTTCGTTTTTGGCACACATCAGTATATTCATGTGGCAGGAATTCAGTTTTTTTTTTTTTGGTCGCTGACCAGTGTGAACCTATCACACCTTACTTCATATTGTTTGAAACAAGGTATACATGGCAATAGCAGCCGAGTGGACTTATGAAAAGAGTAAGTATGATGTGCAAAGAGCAGTAGCCCAAAGTTAAAGATCAAATCACTTTAGCTCCGGAAAGGTTTTACCCCCTTTTTTTATGGCCCTTCATGACCAGGCCATTTTTTGCTATGCGGCACTGCGTTATTTTAACTGATAATTGCGCAGTCATGTAATGCAGTACCCAAACAAAATTTATATAATTTTTTTTCACACAAATAGAGCTTTCTTTTGGTGGTATTTTATCACCACTAGGTTTTTATTTTTTATTATATAAATGAAGAAAGATTGACAATTTTGTAAAAAAAAAAGAAAGAAAAAACAATATTTTCTGACAGACTCCATGGCAGCATACGTTCAGATAGCCCCGCCTCCTCTCCTACCTATAAGACCCCCACTCCCATGAATCTTTGCTTCCTTTCAGCATCCATGTTCCTTTTTGGTACTCCTCTGGTTGCACACATAGCGGTGCGTTCCTACCTTCAACGGACGTCAAGTGATTGTGAAGTGGTTCGGCATGGATTGGTCGCAAAATGGTCGTTATTCCTCCGATAAGCCCTTGCTATTAGCCGGGTATGGAGGGGGCAATTGAAGATACCCATGCTGGAGCATTGGTGTGGCCAGAAAGCTCAGCTGCTGCGGGTGCCCCTGTGTTGCCCGAAGTCCGGTGTCCATTTGTGGCTGTGCCTGAGCCAAAGCGCAAGTATCCTTATTACTTTTATGGATATCTTTCTTTCTTTGATGGGTCTTCCCTGGTTTCTAGTGGCGCTCCCCCCTCTCCACTCCCTAGTTCTGACAGTTAGTTATGGCTCCCTAAGTCTCCCTCTATTGTATTAGGGCTGGTATTTTTGATTACACTGTTCCTGCTGCCGGTGGGGGTTGGGCGCTCTGTTACCTGTAATTCCCCGGTTTACTTCTTGCGGTCCCGGTGTTTCTCCTCCTTCTGCGCATGCGCGGCCGGGTCCGAAAGCGAGGCTTGGTTGCGCATGCGCAGTCGCTGTGGGTGGCCATTTTCGCGCATGCGCAGTTGCCGCGAGTAGCGCTGACGTCACCGGGCACCAATTTCAAAGGGGGAAACTGCCTTTAGAATGGTGGGAATGTCAGTTTTGCTGCAGCAAGCTTCCCCAGGCGCTAGGAACTCTGCCAACAGGTTGGTGGTGCTGGGAGGGTATCCACTCCCTCCCCCCCCTTGCGGCTTAAAGGTACATTAACCTTTTTTTCCTTCTGCTTCTAGTGCCCACGCTACAGTCAAGATGGAAACGTCCCCTCCCCTATGTGGCCAGCCCTCACATGGCAGGTACTCTTGGGGTGGGCTGGGGGGGGGAGGCACTGTTTCTCTCATTCCCTTCTGCTACCTTTCTCCTGTATGTTTTCTAAAGCTCTTCCAGGTCCGATCCGCAGCATAGTACACGCAAAGAGGACCGGCATTCAAAATCGCAGCACTGGCATTCCTATTCCAGGTCAAGGTGTAGATCCTCTTCCAGCTCAAGGCGCCGCAGTGAAGACCTGTCCTCTCCATCTAGAGCCCACGGTCGCTCGGGTCATTCCCGCAAGAAGAGATGCTGGGGATGTGGCCTGAGGGTTCCAGACGGAAAATCTTTCTGCGACCGTTGCTATGCTCAAGCAGCAGGTGAAAGGGGAAACACGGACCAACATCTGGAGTCCGTGGTGAGACATGTCCTCAAGGATTCCTAGTCGGATTTGGGGGTCACCCGCCAAAGTGCGACTTCTGTCTAGCCGCGCTCTCCAAAAAGGGAATTGCAGGGTCAAGATTTCTTGGACTCTTCCCACCCAAGTCGCCCTTCCCTCCTACTATCGGAGAGTGATTTAGGAATGGACGATCCCTGTTTAGGGTTTGATTTTGGTCTTGTTCCTCCTCTTGTAAAGGCGGTAAGGGAGGCCCTCGATTGGGAAGAACCTACAGTCTCTACCCCCAAACAGAAGAAATTCTTCAAACAACTGAACAAGGAACGTCTGAATTTTCCATTCCTAGAAGAACTAGGGGAAATTATCACTGAAGAGTGGAGCAAGGTGGAGAGGAAAAACTCCATGCTCTCTAAAATGTCAAAACTCTACCCATTTAAACAGGAGGAGGTAAAACATCTAGAGTCCCCTCCTCTGGTGGACGCGGCAGTAATGAGGCTCGTTAAGCACGTAACTCTTCCTCCGGAAGATACGGTCTCCTTTAAGGATCCGTTGGAGAGAAGAATTGACTCTGATCTTAAGTGAGTCTATCTTACAGCGGGCATGGCTTTAGTCCTGGCCGCAACGTCTAAAGCAATGGAGATCTGGACCAAAGGCATTGATGAGACCCTCAGGGGTGTTTTAGAAGAGGTGGCCAGGAGCTCCCCCATTCAAAAATTAAAGATGGCATTGCCGTTCCTGGGCGAGGCGTCCATAGACATCATTCGCCTTTTGGCCTGAGTTATGTTATCTTCTGTTACTACGAAGCGAGCGCTTTGGCTCCGGCCTAGGTTGGCTGACCCCGCATCCAAACAAGTGTGGTGCCAGATCCCATTTTTCAAAGTGCTATAACTAGGGCCACTGGTGGTAGGTCTGGATTTCACCCTCAGGATAGGTGCCCAGTTGGCTCCAAACGAGTTCTGCCAAGGAAGCAAAATGTAGGTCGTGCCAGGGAGGCACGTAGCTACAAGCCCGGCAAAAGCTACTGTAGAAGCTGGAAATCCAGGCAGTCCTCATTTCAAAAGGCCTCCAAAGGAGATTCGTTTGGTGATCGGGAGGCCACAAAGTCCTTTTGAGATTGGGCCCACTCAGACATGTCGGGTGGGGGCTCGTCTCTTCCACTTCCGGCATGTTTGGGCGGCCTCAATCCGGGACACTTGGACCGTCAATATGGTTTCTATGGGTCACTCCTGGACCTTTCCAAAAATCAGGTTTGTCCCCACTTTGCTTCCGGTATCGTAAGAAAAAAGTCAGACTCTTCTTACCTATGTAGAATCCCTGTTAGTTCAGGGCGCAGTGGTTCCCATTCCAGAGATCGAGAGAGGGCAGGGTATCTACTCACCTCTTTTTATGGTCCGGAAAAAGAACGGAGCCTGGAGGCCCGTCATAGACCTTACACATCTGAACCGGTTTATTTGCAAGGAAAAATTCAAAATGGAATCTCTGTTGACAATCCAACATTCAGTTCAGCTGAGAGATTGGCTAATATCTATAGATTTAAAAAACGCATACTTTCATGTCCCCGTCGCGAGGAGTTTTCAACAATTTCTCCGCTTCGCCATAGGACGGACTCACTTCCAGTTTACCTGTCTCCCCTTCGGGCTTTCCACATCGCCTTGCACGTTTTCAAAGGTCTAGTTGGCGGTGGTGGCCTTAATCAGAGTAAGGGGCATCAGGCTGCATCACTATCTGGACGATCTTCTCCTCCTGTCCCAAGACAGGTCCCAGCTCCTTGAACACAGAGACCAAGTCATCAAGGTCCTCCGGGAGTTTGGGTGGATCCTAAATATCGAGAAAAGCCACTTGGTGCCCACTCAGTCTCTCGTCTTTCTGGGGGCACAGTTCAATATGGCGGAAGGTACCATTTCTCTGCCCGAGGAGAAGATTCCGGTGATCCGGGACAGGATTTTGCTTGCCCTCTCCTCCTCCCATCTCACTGCCCGACAGTGTCTGAAAATAATTGGGACTCTAGTAGCCACAGCTCCCATGGTGAAGTTGGCACTATGGAAGCTTTCTCCAGCAGTGGACATCGGGTGACCTGGTTCAACGCATCTCTCTAACAGCAACCATGAGGAGGTGTCTTCCCTGGTGGTTGCTACGGGAGAACCTTCTGAACTGTCACTCCATAGCTCCCATTTCGTGGGTCACAGTAACATCAGATGCCAGCAGTACGGGTTGGGAAGCTCACTGTCTGTCCAAGGGGGCACAGGGCAAGTGGGCCTTCCCTTCCCGCAGAGTAGTTTCCAATGTTCTAGAACTCAGGGCGATCTTCAGGGCTCTTCAGGCCTTCAGTCATCTGATTTGAGGGTCGTCTATAATACTCAGGCTAGACAACACAACGGCAGTAGCCTATGTGAAGAGACAAGGAGGAACCCGCAGCTGGTCCTTGCTTCGGGAGGTGGAACCGATTATGTCCTGGGCCCAGAAGAATCTGTCCAATCTGTCGGCAGCATATGTTCCGGGAGTACAGAACCTGCAGGCGGACTTTCTCTCTCGGGTCACACTCGACAACAACAAGTGGTCTCTCAACAAAGAAGTCTTCGAGTAGGTTCAGTCCCTAGGGTTTCTTCCGGAGGTCGATCTCTTTGCGGCTCCATGCAACAAGAAGCTTGGAAAATATTACACAAGGTTCCGAGACCCCGAAGCCTTCAGGGTAGATGTTCTCATGGATATTTGGAGGTTTCACAGAGCCTATGCCTTCCCTCCGGTCCTGATCGTTCTTCAATTTTTACGGAGGCTCAGGATGGAAGCAGTAGAAGTCCTGGCAATAACTCCATAGTGGCCCAACAGGCCATGGTTTCCCTTACTGACGCTACTCAGTTACCGGGCTCCAATTTCCCTGCCAATTTCCCTGCCTCTCAGGCCAGATCTATTATCTCAAGGTCCAACTCTACACCCATGTCCGGCACGTCTGCATCTCAAGGTTTGGCTCTTGAGAGGGGGAGGTTCCTACTCTTCTGAACGCTCAGAGGAGTAGCACCAATAAAGTTTACAAAAGAATTTGGTCCAAGTTCTTTAGCTACTTGTCTCCTGAAACTGACCCTGATGTGACTCCTACAATACAGGATGTTCTAGGCTTCTTAAAGTCAGGTCTGGATTTGTCCTTGTCAGTTAGCTCACTCCGGGGTGCAGGTGTCAGCCATCTCAGCCTTCACGGGAGTATCTTGGGCTAGGCATTCACTGGTCCGTCAGTTTTTCAAGGGTGCAATGAGGCTTACGCCTCAAAGGAAGCCAGGATTCCCCAAATGGGACCTTCCCTTGGTCTTGGATTTCTTCTCCTCACTCAGCTCGGCTTCTAACAGGCCTCTATCGATCAAGGAGCTCACATTCAAAACAGGTGGTGGCAATTACATCAGCAAGGCGTGCTTCCGAGATCCAAAGTTTTGGATTTAGAGAACCGTTCCTAACCTTCTTCCCGGACAGAGTAGTCTTAATACCTATGCTGGGGTCAACTCCCAAAGTGACCTCAGTTTTTCATCAAAACCAAAAAATTGTCCTTCCTACCTTTAGGACAGGAGAAGACTCTCTGATCCATCCTCTTGATGTAGGTGACACCCTGAAGCAGTATTTAGCCGCCACAGCTTCTTTTCGTCAAACAGAGTTTCTCTTTGTTCTTCATGGGAAGAAAAAAGGGATGCGGGCCTCATCCAGAGTGGTTGCTGCATGGATCGTTCAAGCCATTCAGTACAAATCAAGGGGCTAGGCTTCTCCGGAGGCGGTGACGGCACATTGAACCCAAAGCGTCTCTATGTCTTGGGCAGTTTCTAGACACGTCGCCCCTGAAGTGATCTGCAGGGCACCTTTCTTTCTCATTATTGTGTTGGACTGGCTGCCTTATCTTCTGTTAATTTTGGTGTTCAAGTGCTGCCAGTTGATGGTACTAATTAAATGTTTTGTTCAGCATCTGCCCTCCCGGGAGTGTATGGCGAGTTATTTACCGAACGTATGCTGCCATGGAGTCTGTCAGGAAAACGGAAAATTGTCTATCAAATACTTACCGTAATTTTCCTTTCCTGATAGACTCGATGGCAGCAGGAGTCCCCTCCCAGTTCCTGAGTAGGCTAGTTACAGAACATGGATGCTGAAAGGAAGCAAAGATTTATGGGAGTGGGGTCCTATAGGGTAGGAGAGGAGGCAGGGCTGCCCGAACATATGCTGCCATGGAGTCCATCAGGAAAGGAAAATTATGGTAAGTATTTGATAGACAATTTTCAGTTTTTTTACTTTCTGCTATAAAACATATCGAATCAAAAATTTAAAAAAAATTAAATCTCTTAAAATATTTTGGCCAAAAATGTATTTTGCTACATGTCTTTTGTAAAAAATAAAATTCCAAAAGGTGTTTATTGATTGGTTTGCCTGAAACTTATAGCATCTACAAACTATAGGCTATATGCTGGTATTTTATTTTTATTTATACTAGTAACGGGTTAGTATATTAAATTATTTATAGCAGCGGGTTAACCTCAATTTCTTCATTTAGACCCCCAAGAGTCAGGGAGTCCAAATGATAAATCCAGTAGGATTCGCGGGCACAAAGACGTTTGAACCTCTCAGCTGGGGGGAGATTCTTGGGTATGGATTTAATGACCCATACTCTTATGTCTACTGAGGACTGAATTTAATATACTAACCCGTTAACCCGCTGCTATAAATAATTGAATATACTAATCCTTCACCTTTCCGCCATTCCAGGACTTTAGAGGACCTGTTCTTTTTATGACTCTCTAAATACATAGTCCAGATAGTTCATTACAAGCCTATGTTTCCATATATGCACGCTTGTGGATGCACAGACAAGCATAAGTGTACACACACATATACTGTATTGGCCTTAGGCCGCCTCCATTATCTCATAATCGCCTTCCCATTCCCTTCAAAGTTCTCCCCTATTTATTCTCATTTCCTGGTACATCTATTACAATCCTTTTTACATCCCCAATTATTTATTATTGTTAGTTTCATTTTTCTCTTTCAACACAACTTTAAACAGCACACATTTCCTTTTTTTTTTCTACCATCAGTCCTGCTCTAGTTTTTATGTATAATGTTAGATCCTCATGCCAGCGCTTTAGCCGGCTGTTTATTGTCATGATGACTGGAGACGCTGTTCCCAGGCTCCGTCACCGTATTTAGGTTCCTCCCTTATGCAGTAGCCTAGCCTGCCTGAAGAAGGAGTACGCATGCTCCGAATGTGAGCACCTACCTGCTACCTCTGGATGTGACGTAGGACGCTTCTGCAGTGTTAATTTTGGCAGAAAATTTCAATTTAGTTTTAGTCTTAGGACTAAAATGGCATTTTAGTTTTAGTCCCATTTTAGTCTTCTGCAAGTGTTTTAGTTTTAGTCGTATTTAGTCGACTAAAACTCCAGTACATTTTAGTCGACTAAAACGTCCTACATTTTAGTCGACTAAAACTCATTTTAGTCATCTATAATCAAATGGGTGTAGTTCAATTGTAATTTGTAATGCATTTTTTAAGCATTTCTCTACAATTTCCAAACTCATTATATACTACTGCTGGTCCTGGAGTGAAAAATCAATATGTTATTATTTATGGTATTAAGCTTTGAGCATGCACCAGTGTTAATTTTGGCAGCAAATTTCGATTTAGCTTTAGTTATAGTCTTTTGACTAAAATGCCATTTTAGTTTTAGTCGTATTTTAGTCATCTAAATTATTTTAGTTTTAGTCATATTTTAGTCGACTAAAATTGTGTTAATTTAGTCGACGAAAACATTTTAGTCGACGAAATTAACACTGCGCTGCTGGAAGACGGTCCAGGAACCAGGAAGTGCCGGACACCACCGACAGAGCTGGGACCAGAGGCTGTTCCCCTCCATATCCCAATTCATCCCAAAGCGGTGCAGATGATTACTATAACATGCTGGCTTTTCACATCAGTCTTGTGAGTTTTTAATTGTCATTATGCAATAAACCTATATTTTTAATCTACACTGAGGTGGCACTGCTCTCTTCTCCCCTTCCCTTGTTTGTTTTGCTACAGAGTCCCATCTAGCTCTGTTTGGAGCCGGTGTAACGTTAGAAAACCATACCTCGTTAGAATTCCATACCCTCGTCACTCCCTGTCAGAAACAGCTGAGCAGCGTAGCAGTGCGCATGCTCAGAGCCCCGGATACATCATTGAACAGCAGAGAAGCTGACAAGTGCGCATGCTCGGAGGGTATGAAATTATCACGGTAGTGTGTGTAATGTTATACTTGCGGCGGTTACATTAAAACAGTTCGGCTTTAACATGAGTCATCTCCGCTCCTATCCCTGTCACTTCCCAGACGTCGGCTACTAAATATAAAAGCAGCGGCGGGTGTATGAAATGTAAATGACGGAGATGTCGGCTCCATGATCCGCTTTTATATTTATTAGCCGAGATCAGGGAAGTGAGAGGGATAGGAGCGGAGATGATTAATGTTGCAGAGGAGCTGTTTTAATGTAATGGCGGCAAGTGTAACGTTACACACACTACCGTGATAAATCCATACCCTCCGTAGGTGCACCGGAAGTGACGAGGGTATGGTTTTCTCAGGGGTATGGTTTTTTCACGGAACACCGGCAGCCACCCTGCTCATCCATAGACTTTCTGCTCAAGGCTGTTGCTTACAGACTTTGTCTACCATCAGAAATGACTATTAGGCTCCATGTACACGGGATGTTAGAAAAACGTAATGCAAAGCCAGTTCTGACGCCGGGAAAAAGCAGCTGTCAAACGTGCTTTTAGTAGCTTTTTCCATTGACGTTATTGCACGTTTGGCCACGTTGCTTTTAGCAGCGTTTTTTTCTGCCTCCATTCAAAATCAATGGTTCCCTATGGGAGCCTATTGATTTGAATGGAAGTCACACCGCAAGTCGGATCAGGATGATCCGACTTGCGGCGTGACTTGCGCTGTGAGAATCTTAAGGGGGAACTCCACGCCAAAAATGGGAAAAAAACGGCGTGGGGGTCCCCCCCAGGTTCCAAACCAGGCCCTTCGGGTCCGGCATGGAATTTGAGGGTAGCCCCACGCCGAAAAAACGGCGTGGGGTCCCCCCCAAAATCCATACCAGACGCTTATCAGAGCATGCAGCCTGGTAGGGCAGGAAGGGGGAGGGGACGAGCGAGCGGCCCCACCCCCCCCTGGACCATACCAGGCCACATGCCCTCAACATGGGGGGGTGTTGGTGCTTTGGGGCAGCGGGAGCTCTGCACCCCCCACCTCAAAGCACCTTGCCCCCATGTTGATGAGGACAAGGGCCTCTTCCCCAGTGGTTGTGGGGGTCTGCGGGCAGGGGGCTCATCAGAGTCTGGAAGCCCCCTTTAACAAGGGGGCCAACCAGATCCCGAACGCTCGTCCCCTCCCCCTTCCTGCCCTACCGGGCTGCATGCTCGGATAAGGGTGTGGTATGGATTTTGGGGGGGACCCCACGCCGTTTTTTCTGCGTGGGGCTACCCTCAAATTCCATGCCGGACCCGAAGGGCCTGGTTTGGAACCTGGGGGGGACCCCCACGCCGTTTTTTTCCTATTTTTGGCGTGGAGTTCCCCCTTAAGATTCTCACAGCGCAAGTCGCGCCGCAAGTCGGATCATCCTGATCCGACTTGCGGTGTGACTTCCATTCAAATAAATAGGCTCCCATAGGGAACCATTGATTTTGAATGGAGGCAGAAAAAACGTATAACGTGGCTGAACGTATGTTCATCACGTTCGGTCACGTTTGGTCATGTTCAGCCGCGTTTCTGCATTTCAAACGCCGGGAAACACACGTTCGAACGCAAATAATTGCGTTCCAAAAAACGTCCCTGAACTCAACTGCCTGCAAATGACTGTAAACGACCCTGTGTACCTGGACAGATAAGATAAAATGTAGATGGGTTAAGGGGCTTCTAAAAAAAACGCCCAACTGCTCCTAAACGGCCATTTACAACGTACATGGAGCCTTAGCCCTTATCCTTTATGCATCTTCATGCATGCACAGGCTATATAATCATCATTCACTATTTGCACTACTTGCCTCACAAGCGCTGGTCTATGTTTTTTGTTTTTCTTTTTTGAGAGACTTCACAAATGCTTTTAAAACTGATTCTGGAATGAATGGAATTTCCTAAATGTAAACCGCACATAGAAATTTGTTCATTTGAGAAACATTTTTCATTCTGCTAATTCAAATGTTCTCCTCACTACAGTGAAAAAGGAATGTGGATTCGAACCCACTAACAGAACAAATATTTCAAAAACGAAAATTGTAGTAGCATTTGACCATAGTTCTGGACAATATAGCTTGCAACATTATCTCTTTAAACCGTATTTTAAATTAAGGGTTCATTCGCACAGCCATGCACGTATTTTCTGCACAGAACACAGGTTATTATTTGCAGAACTAGCAGAAGATACTGCAGGATTAGACGCGTACAATTTGTCTTCCCTTCAAATGAATGACTATACATGTACCTGTTTATATGCACTTAAAATCTGCAGATCTGTGCAGCCATAGATGCAGCCGTGGCCTACTTTTTTGAGCACAGTTAAATACAGAAGTGGCGGTTGGTGCATTGGGGGCGCAGGGGCGCCGCCTCCCTATCTATGCATCCGGCCCCCTAATCTACATGCGGGGTGCCGGACGCATGGACTTCAATGGGGCTTTTTTTTTTTTAGCCATGTGATTAGAGCCAGAGGCTCTAATTTTCTAAAAAAAAAGGGTGGGCTTGGGGCGCAGAGCACTACGCCCCGAGCCCACCCAGTTGCGTGTCAATAGCGAATGAAAATTCGCTATTGTCACACGGATCCTCCTCCTGGCCAATCAGGAAGCGGGACTTGAGACCCGTTTCCCGATTGGCCGAAAGGAGAAGCCATGCCATTTAGCATGGAGGAGGAGGGAGGAGACGCAGAAGACAGGAGGAAGAAGCCGAAGCTGCCGCCGCCTGCTGCTGTAGATATCCAGGCAGGGTGAGTGGGCGGGGTGGTCCTGTCCTCTGTCCTGTCCTGCTGTAGTCCTGGGGGGGGGTATGGTGCGGTCCGTCTGACGCCCCCCCTCCCCAGTCCATGGAGCACCAGCCGCCACTGAAATACAGTGCACATTTTCACATCTGTGTATATGGGCTCATTGATTAACCGATTTCCGCCCACCCGCCCACAATGAACTGCAGGTGAGCGGCCGCTGTAGGCAAAGCGATACCTGTCTGTCTACTTCCAGGTTTAGGGCACACGCATGTACACAGCGGGAGGCTGTCAGGTAAGTCCTAAATAAAGTAAACAAAATAAAATCAGCGCAATTAAATACTCAAGAACACCAATGAACTCCTGATGGCTGCATGCATTCAGTGCCTTCACCTAACACAAATGAACAAAAAAACGTAAATAATGCTGTGCCAAAGAGTGAAATATGTGACACCGTAATCAGCGTTACCAACTATAATAAATAATAATAAATATGTAGGGAATAAGGTTTGTCATGTGATTGAAAAATGAGGTTCGTCACGTGATTTATACTAGATGCAATTTCAGATTTTTCATTAATTTATTCCCTACATATTTATTATTATTTATTATAGTTGGTAACGCTGGTTACGGTGTCACATATTTCACTCTTTGGCACAGCATTATTTACGTTTTTTGTCAGCATGTCCTGGCTAATGATTCAGGGCTGGGACCTGCTGATCGGCTGTTTACAATCACAGCTCGGACCTCTTGTATTGGTAAACAATATAGAACTCTATACAGAGGGAGCGATTTGTCAGTAGCAAAGCAGGGATGAGAAACTGAGAGATCTTTAGTAAAAAGCAGCACACTTTACACACATTACACATAGTTAGGCACACTTTTAACCTCTTGATTGCCCTAGATGTTAACCCCTTTCCAGCCAGTGTCATTAGTACAGTCTATAGCAGTGATGGCAAACCTTGGCACCCCAGATGTTTTGGAACTATATTTCCCATGATGCTCATGCACTTTGCAGTGTAGTTGAGCATTATGGTAAATGTAGTTCCAAAACATCTGGGTTGCCAGGGTTTGCCATCACTGGTCTATAGTATTATCACTGATCACTGTATTCATGTCTCTGGTGATGTCAGTGGCAGTTAGTCAGTTCCCCCCCAGCATCAGTTAGTGTCATATCAACCACTGCACTATCGCTGTCCCATTAAAAGTCGCTGATTGCCACTGTTAGTAGTATTTAAAAAAAAAATTCCAGTATATATCACATAGATTGTAGATGCTACAACTTTCACGCAAAGCAATCAATATACAGTTATTGGAATTTTTTTTACCAAAGAAATGTAACAGAATACATTTTGACCAAAATAGTTGAAGAAATTAGATTTTTTTTTAAATGTTATGGGATATGTAAAAGATATTGATATATTTTAACATTGTTGGTATTTTTTTGTTTATATCACAAAACAAAAACAGTGGTGATCAAATACCACCAAAAGATCTATTTGTGTGAAAGAAATTATATAAATTTGTTTGGGTACAGCGTTGCAATTACCAGATAAGGTGGTCCGTGCCGAATAGCAAAAATTGGCCTGGTCATGAAGGTCATGGGGGGGAGTAAAATCCTTTGGAGCAGAAGTGGTTACTATACGGCTGCATTTAGATACACACAATACTATAGTCTGTGTTTATCTAAACACAGTAGAGAGGGAGAGAAAGAGGGAGAGAGAGAGAGGGGGAGAGAGATGGAGAGAGAGGGGGGGGGAGAGAAAGAGGGAAAAGGAAATGGGGTGGGGGAGGGAGAAGACAGGGAGAGGGATGGGGCGAGAGAGTTAAATAAAGAGAGGGAGGGAGGGAGGGAGTGGGAGAGAGAGACGAAGAGATACAGAGATGGTGGAGAGAGAGAGAGAGGGAGAGGGAAAGGGAGAGAAGGAGAGGGAAAGGAGAAGACAGGGAGAGGGAGGTGGAGAGAGAGGGGGAGAGAAGGAGAGGGAGTAGACAGGGAGAGGGAGGGGGAGAGAGAGGAGAGAGAGAGAGAGAGAGTGAGGGAGGGAGTGGGGGGAGAGAGAGAGGGAGAGAGAGAGAGAGAGAGAAAGAAATGGAGACAGAGTGAGAGAGGGAGGGAGATGGAGGGGGGAGGGAGATGGAGGGAGGAGAGCGACAGAGAGATGGAGAGAGAGAGAGATGGGGAGGGAGAAAGAGAGAGATGGAGAGAGAGAGATGGGGAGAGAGAGAGAGAGAGAGATGGGGAGGGAGAAAGAGAGAGATGGGGAGAGAGAGAGAGAGAGAGATGGGGAGGGAGAAAGAGAGAGATGGAGAGAGAGAGAGAGAGACAGAGATGGGGAGGGAGAAAGAGAGAGATGGAGAGAGAGAGAGGGAGATGGAGAGAGAGAGAGAGAGAGAGAGAGAGAGAGAGAGAGAGAGAGAGAGAGAGAGATGGGGAGGGAGAAAGAGAGAGATGGAGAGAGAGGGGGGAGGTAAAGAGGGAGATGGAGAGAGAGGGGGGAGGTAAAGAGGGAGATGGAGAGAGAGGGGGGAGGTAAAGAGGGATATGGAGAGAGAGAGAGAGAATTAATAAATATGTTTGCAGTGTAGAAAGGGAGTGCCAAAGATGGCTAGATTTTAGCATATTAAACAGGCCATAGGACGATCCTTAAAAAAAAAAAAAAAAATTAAACAGCGTGGGTGATTATGTCAGTTCAATAAATGTTTCCTAGTTGGCTTTCCTTTAATGTAGATCTGTCAAAAATCTGGGCAGTTCAAATCAGGCATATGGTGAAAATAATACATAAGCAGAGAATATCTTTCTTAAAAACCAAAAGTCCAGTTAGTAGTAGATACATATATATATATATATATATATATATATATATATATACACATAACTCCAGCTGCCTATCCCTCTTGATCTGGTGGTGATTTTTGGTTTGTTCTTTTCAGTGAAGACAACCTCTCTGCATATTCATATCTTCATCATGAACTCAGTTTTGCCCAGATTTGTGACTGGTTTACTTTAAAGGTAAGAATATGGTTTCAGATAACACCCTCAGGAGAGCAGCAAGTATCCCCCTTACCGCCTTCTTTTTAAAGAGTTCACTTGGATTAAGAGAAATTGGTCCAGCAGTGGCCCTTTGTACAGGGCACAATATACTGCTCAGACAAACGCTAAGCTTTAATAGGAAGGAAAAAACAGTGATCTTCAACTGACATCTAGTGGTAAAAAAGGTGTACTACATAATAGCAGATAAGTGCAGGGAGAGTTTTGCAGGAATCTGATTTAAACCTATTTTTTAAACACTTTGTAAAATTTCCAGATATTTCAATAGTATTTTCTTTTTTTAAAGGGAACCCAAAGGAACATGTAAACTACAAAACCATAAAGGTCTGGGGGCAAAGGCCTACTACAACCAAAAACAGAGAAGAGTGGAAAAGGTTAAAACCTGCATCATGTTTGTGTAACATGTTGTATAACTGGCTGTGTTCTCAGTAGAGAAGTTTCCAATCATAATAATGGAAAATATCTTCAATGAGAACACAAGCAAAACATTTTTTTTACTTTTTTTTTATAGTAGGGTGAAGTGTTGGAATTGTATTTCTTTATCCTGGTTATCCATATATAGCATGCTATCCGATCAGGTCCGCCTGTCAGTTTTTCATGTGGACCTGATCAAACTCTTCATTTACCCTGGGTGCTAGCTTTGACATGTGAGGAGAGCAGGTCTAGGTCTATCTCCGCTCTGCACAGTGAGCAGAGACAGACCTGTCATCTGCTTTCTCAGCAGGGATCAGAGGAGCAATCACCTGCTGAGCAAGCAGAGTCTGTTCAACGGAGGCCCCCATGTGAAAGAGGCCTTACTCACATTCATAGGCTAATATAAACAGGAACTAATTAACCTACCTGCATGTCTTTGGAGTGTGGGCTTTCAAGAAAACACATAAAGAGACTGCCATTGCTCTCCTACTCTAAAAATGCTAGTTGCCTGGTTGTAGTCCTATGCCTTCAGTAGTTTCTGAAGCACTGTCAAGGGACATGTAGATAATGTGTTTCTTCTTTTCTCTGACTTTCTAAATGGCAGGGGGGGTCCAGCTCAGTGACTCCAAAAGGACTGAAGCCAAAGGTAGCCAGGCAATTAAAATTGGAATAGCAGAAAGCAATAGCAGCCCTCACATTTCTCTAAGTACAGGTCTCCTTTAAAGTGACCCTGTCATGATAAACTAAATAGGCAAGCCCGTTACATGTAAAAGATGACTGAACTTGCCCTTTTCAGTGCTTTTGCTGCCAAACACCGAGGGCTTTTTTTCTGGTGGAACGTGCCGGAACAATATTCCGGCACCTTCATCAGAGACAGTGTGGGAGGCACTGGGAACAAAGCCTGCTTCCGCTTCAGAGTGATCATATGGTGGAGTAGACAAGCAGGATATCTCTGGCTGCAGCCTAAAAGAGCAGAAGGCAGAGTGATCTGCACTCCACTCCGCCTCTCCCTGCAGACCGGAAGCTCATTTAGGCGCACCTGCACCAGAGAAGTCACTGTCACAGTGTAGCAGAGGTGCAGAGCAGTTCGACAATGTGTCTCCATGGAGACAAGTTTTTTTGGTAAATAAATTGACAGTGCTGCTGATAGAGACTGTGTTGTGCCTATCTCTTTGCTAGATTATGCTGTCTCTTTACTAGATTGGGCTCTCTCTTTGCTGGATTTGGGCTGTCTCTTTACTGGATTGGACTGTCTCTTTGCTGGACTGGGCTGTCTCTTTGCTGGATTTGGGATGTCTCTTTGCTGGACTGGGCTGTGTCTTTGCTGGATTAGACCATCCCTTTGCTGAACTGGGTTGTTTCTTTGCTGGACTAGGCTGTCTCTTTGCTGGATTGGGCTGTCTTATTGCTGGATTGGGCTGTCTTATTGCTGGATTGGGCTGTTTTTTTGCTGCACTGGGCTGTCTCTTTGATGGATTTGGACTGTCTCTTTGCTGGACTGGGCTGTCTCTTTGCTGGAATGGGCTGTGCCTTTTAACTGGATTGGGCTGTCTCCTTGCTGGATTGGGCTGTCTCCTTGCTGGATTGGGCTGTCTCCTTGCTGGATTGAGCTGTCTGTTTGCTGGATGGGGATGTCTCCTGCTGGATTTGGGCCTGTCCCTTTGCTGGATATGAGTCTGTCTCTTTGCTGGATATGGGGATGTCTCTTTGCTGGATATGGAGGATGTTTTTTGCTGGAAATGGGCCTGTCTCTTTACTTGATATGGGGATTTCTCTTACTGGATATGTGCCTGTCTCTTTGCTGGATATAGACCTATCTCTTTGCTGGATATGGGACTGTCTCTTTGCTGGATATGGGGCTGTCTCTTTGCTGGATTTTGGGCTGTCTCTTTACGGCATATGGGTCTGTCTCTGGATATTTCTAATAATTTGTGCAGTTTACTACATTGCTTTTATTACCAAATTCCATATAAATTACTTGTATAGCCTCCTAAAATATACTTGATTACCTTTTTTCTAAAGGGAGCGGTGGTAAGAGGTGTGTAGGGGTGGAGACAAGGGGCGGTTCTAGGGATTCCTTGAGGATCAATCATCTAGGTCCCCTGTAGCTCCCACTGGTTCCTCCCTCTGATCTCAAGTTACAGTAGGATACAATAATGAAGTAGCAGTCGTAAAGTGGAACCAATGTGAGCTGTGGGGGACACAGAAAATCAAGATATCTGTAAGAGATTGGTTTAGAGGAAAAGAGCAAATTCTCTTAACCACTTCCCATTTGTGGTACGTAAAAAATAAATAAATAAATAAAAAAGTAGTGTAAAACATAAGTTTAAATAAATATATATTTTTAATTTTTTTAAAGTGTCCCGTGCTCATGTGCAAATGCAAACGCACGCATGGGTCATGCATGTATGTGTAAACGATGATCACACCATACATATAAAGTATCACCGCGAATGTCAGAGTGAGAGCAATTATTCTAGCACCAGACCTCCTGTATAACTCTAGACCATAGGTCAGCAACCCGCGGCTCCGGAGACGCATGCGGCTCTTTTGAACCTTTGCCGCGGCTCTGAGTTGGATGCTAGCGAGGGGAGGAGGCGCACTGTGCGCCCCGACACTCCCCACTGTGGCGCTGTACTGGCTGTGACGTCGCGTGGGGGGGAGTGGTGCGTGCGTTAGTGACGCACCGTCCCAACGTCACCTTCCCGCCTGCTGTCAGAGAGGAGGGCAGCGGCGCGCTGGTCACTACTTTTTAAGGGGCATGTATGCTGGTCACTACATTGAAAGGGGCATGTATGCTGGTCACTACTTTTTAAGGGGCATGTATGCTGGTCACTACATCATAAGGGGCATGTATGCTGGTCACTACATCATAAGGGGCATGTATGCTGGTCACTACATCATAAGGGGCATGTATGCTGGTCACTACATCATAAGGGGCATGTATGCTGGTCACTACATCGAAAGGGGCATGTATGCTGGTCACTACATCATAAGGGGCATGTATGCTGGTCACTACATCATAAGGGGCATGTATGCTGGTCACTACATCGAAAGGGGCATGTATGCTGGTCACTACATCATAAGGGGCATGTATGCTGGTCACTACATCGAAAGGGGCATGTATGCTGGTCACTACATCATAAGGGACATGTATGCTGGTCACTACATTGTAAGGGGCATGTATGCTGGTCACTACATCATAAAGGGCATGTATGCTGGTCACTACATCATAAGGGGCATGTATGCTGGTCACTACATTGTAAGGGGCATGTATGCTGGTCACTACATCGAAAGGGGCATGTATGCTGGTCACTACATTGAAGGGGGGCATGTATGCTGGTCACTACATCATAAGGGACATGTATGCTGGTCACTACATCATAAGGGGCATGTATGCTGGTCACTACATTGTAAGGGGCATGTATGCTGGTCACTACATTGTAAGGGGCATGTATGCTGGTCACTACATTGTAAGGGGCATGTATGCTGGTCACTACATTGTAAGGGGCATGTATGCTGGTCACTACATCGAATGGGACATGTATGCTGGTCACTACATCATAAGGGGCATGTATGCTGGTCACTACATTGTAAGGGGCATGTATGCTGGTCACTACATTATAAGGGGCATGTATGCTGGTCACTACATCATAAGGGGCATGTATGCTGGTCACTACATCATAAGGGGCATGTATGCTGGTCACTACATCATAAGGGGCATGTATGCTGGTCACTACATTGTAAGGGGCATGTATGGTGTATATAGCATTAAGGTAAGAAACAATATATGCAGTGTTATATTTGTTTTAAATGTCGCAATGGTTTTGCGGCTCCCAGTTTTTTTTTTTTTTTTCGGAAACGGGTCCAAGTGGCTCTTTTTGTCTTAACCACTTTACCACTAGAGCATTTTGCTGTCTTACGTCTGGGCCACTTTTTGCGATTCGGCGCTGTGCGACTTTAACTGACAATTGCGCGGTCGTGCGACTCCGTACCCAAACGAAATTGACGTCCTTTTTTTCCCACAAACAGAGCTTTCTTTTGGTGGTATTTGATCACCTGTGCGATTTTTACTTTTTGCGCTATAAACAAAAAAAGAGCGTTTATTTTGAAAAAATAACAATATTTTTAACATTTTTTTATATGAAATTCCCCCCAAAAAAGATGTAAAAACCAATTTTTTTTAAAATTTTTGGCCAATTTGTTTTCTGCTACCCATGTTTGGTAAAAAAAATCGCAATAAGCGTATTTTGATTGGTTTGCGCAAAAGTTATTGCGTTTACTAACAAAGGGAAAGATTTCTGTCATTTTTGGTGTTTTTATTTTCAACGAGTAATGGCAGCGATCTGCGATTTTTTTTGCGGGACTGCGACATTGCGGCGGACAGATCGGACACTTGACTGACATTTTTGACACTTTTGGGGGTACCAGTGACATTACTGCAGTAATCAGTGCTATATATATGCACTGTTACTGTAAAAATGACACTGGCAGGGAAGGGGTTAATTTTATTGGAGAGGGATGGGTTAATGTATGCCTGGTGCTTACTGATGTGTGGGGGGGGAGGTGACTGTGTGAGACAGGGACAGATCGGATGTCCAGCTATGCTGAACAGTCCGATCTGTCACTCCCTGTCACTGAGGAGATCCGCCCGCTTGTGTTTACACAGGCGGGCGGATCTCCACACTAGATCCCCGACGATCGGGGCAGAGCAGCGGCGATCGCCGCTGCTCCTCCCCTGGCCCGACTCCCGCTGTGAATGAAAACAGCGGGAGCGCGCCTCCGGCGGCGCGCGAGCGCCGCCTACAGGGGAGGAGTCTGGCGACGTAGGTCTACGTCGTCAGACGGGAACGAGCCACTTTGCCGCAGTACTATTCAAGTACTCAGCGGTAAAGTGGTTAAAGGTTGCAGACCCCTGCTCTAGACTGTTAACCTGTAAAGGCTTTCAAAGCGTCGCCTATGGATAATTTAATGTACCATAGCTTGTCACCATTCCACGGGCGTACACAATTTTAAAACACGACATGTTGGTTATCTATTAACGCAGCATAACATCATCTTTTATTTTTTATCAAAATAATGGGTGTTATATTGTGTTTTTGTGCACTAAAATTCTTGAAAGGGTATTTTTTCCTGAAAATTTGCATGTAATAAACCACTGCACAAATATCAAGTGACTTGCAGAATCTACCATTTTTTTTTTCTCCAGGGACTTTGCTTTCAGAAAATATATATTGCTAGGGGGTTCTAAGGTACTATTCTAGCACAAGAATGCACATTTTACATGATGTAAGTGTAGCACCCTCCTAGTCAGGTGCTAGGTAAAAGCATTTAATTGTTCTTCTGCTTATCAGGGAGCAGGATTTCTAGTTTTGCCTGTTACATGTGTCCAGGTGTGATTCACTTGGTCTGAGGGAGTGTCCCCACTGTGTCCAATAGGGAGCCTGTTGGACAGTGGAGGAAACCAAGCCAGTGACACACAGGCTTTTGTGGCTGTCCCAGTGGGAGGGCACAACCGCAGTGCATCCTGGGATTGGTCATAAAAGCCAAGGGCACATGTGACAGGGCATCTTTGGCAGGAAGCAGAGTCCCAGGAAGAGGGTGATGGCTGTCTCTCCTCCTGTCAGAGAGGAAGTGGTCACAGGAAGTCGGCCTAGTGGACCAGACGTGTGGGGCTGAGCTGGGAGGTCCTGTGAAAACTGATAGTGGAGCAGTTGCAGAGATTCCTGTGAAAAACAGTGTCTGTAAGTACCAGAAAGCTTGCCAGGGGTCTGCCCAGGAAGGAGACCACTCCAGGGAGAGTAAGTGGACAAAATCCAGCACACACAGTGGGTCAGAAAGGGGGTGCCAAGATAGACCCTGAAGAGAAGCTTAAAGTACTGTTCATCATTTAAAACCTTCAAATCAGTGGCAAAGTGAAGCAGCAGCCTTGCCGCACACACCACAGATAGTTGTCCTCAAGTTGTGCATAGTGCAAAGTTGGACTATCCCACTCATCCCTTCTCCCATTCCAGTTCCAAAATAAAATACAAAAAAAAACAAATCCCCTGGACTGTTCATTGACTGAGCCGAGGACTTAAAGCTATAAGTTCAATTGTCTAATGCTAAGGGTAACCCAGGGGAATCCAATCTAAGCATGGGGGCAGTGCTACATAAGAAATGTCGGAATTGGCACGGACACTAGGTGGTTAAAGTAGAACTGAATACAAAACATTTTTTTCCCTTTTCTTCCTGTTCCATAGTCAAAACAGAAAGTGAGAGGAAATCTCTCCAAAATCTCCAAAGTAAGGGAATCCCTGGTTGTCACCAGCACTAGTTTCCCTACTGGAATACTTCCCCTTTTCTGGTGACAACGCCAAATTTGGGTTTTTCTTTTACTTTCACTTTCGATGAAACAGGACAAATAGAGAGGGTGAATCTCTCTAATGGGATACACACAGCAATAAAAACCTGACAGATGTTCTAACTACTCTCCACTCTATCCAAAAGTAAAAAAAAAAATGTTTTACCTTTAATTACACTTTAAAGCGGTGTTCCTGCCTCCCCCTCCAAAAATTAAAAGTCAGCAGCTACACATACTGTAGCTGCTGACTTTTAGTATTAGGACACTTACCTGTCCTGGAGTCCAGCGATGTCGGCACCACAGCCGATGTTTCCTTGCGGCTTCACGGGCGGGTTCCTACTGCGCATGCACAAAGTGCGCTGCGCATTCAGATTAGCTAGGCGGCGGGGGAAGGAGGAGGGGTCCAAACTTCCGAGGGACAGCACCGCGGTGCCGTCTCCCAGAAAACAGGTACCCATTCTCTCCTTCCCCCTGAAAGGTGCCAAATGTGGCACCGGAGGGGGGAGGAAACAAATGAGCGGAAGTTCCACTTTTGGGTGGAACTCTGCTTTAAGTTTGATAAGAAAGCATAATTGCCAAATTCGATCTTTGTACTAATGCTGCAGTAATTTAGATTAAAATACTTTACCAATTATATTGTATGACCTGCATTTCACACATTTTACTAAATGTTCAGGTATGAACCAAATAAAAATAATAACTTTAGTGCAGCATTTCACCAAACTGTACTGCATCTCACAAATATGACCACAGCCATATATTAATACTACTATACTAGTGAGAAGAACAAACTGGTGGAAGAAACCACCTTAATAGATGCAGCATGTAACCTTTGCATGCTTAACCACTTAAGCCCCGGAAGATTTTACCCCCTTCCTGACCAGGGCCTATTTTGCGATTCGGCACTGCGTGACTTTAATGGACAAAACAAATTTGTTTTTTGGTAAAAAAAATCGCAAAAAGCGTATTTTGATTGGTTTGCGTTTACCAACTAAGGGAAAGATTTTTGTCATTTTTGTTGTTTTTTTTTTTAACACGTAATGGCGGCGATCTGCGATTTTTTTTTGCGGGACTGCGACATTGCGGCGGACAAATCGGACCCTTGACTGACATTTTTGACACTTTTGGGGTTACCAGTGACATTACTAAAGTAATCAGTGCTATACATATGCACTGTTACTGTAAACATGACACTGGCAGTGAAGTTTTTTTAAAAGGGAGGGGTTAAGTGTGTCCCTAGGGGCGTGATTCCTACTGTGATTGGCTGTGGCTAGTTGTGTAAGAACAGTGATCAACGGTCCTACATAGTAGAACCGTATGATCACCATTTTTACACAGGGGAGAATGACAGGCGGCTTTGTTTACATTAGCCGCCTGCCTTTCTCCCGGTGTCACGGACGATCGCGAGTGCCCGGCAGACATCGGGTCCGCTGAGCACACGCACGGGGGGGGGTCCGTGACCGAGCGGGGGCGCACATTTGGCGGCGCGCACTCGCTCCCCAGAGCCTCACAGGCTAGCGACGTAGACCTACGTCGCCTTGCCTGTGAGGGGCTGACTGCCGCAGTAAATCTACTGACGGCAGTCGGCAAGTGGTTAATGTAAGATACCAGTTTCAATTCACTAATATGGATGGACTAATATAAATGAGTGATTTTAAATCTATTATTTATTTTATCTCACAATCATTTTTCAAAGAATCCTTTGAATTTTTATAATTTCACCCAAATGTCTGTAACGGATGAATACCAACATGAGACATTGTGTGCCCCTAAAGGAGCATCTCCTATTTGCTCTGTGGTAATGCAGCCTTGCTTTTTTAATCTTATTAAACAACCCTTCCCCTCTCCCCAGCCAATAATGTTTACATTGATTATTTACCTAGGTAAGTAGGGTAGGCTAGTACAGGGCCGCTGATAATGCAGTACAGCCAGCCCTTCTGTACTAGGGCCAGGCCCCATCAGTTTAAAAGGGAGTCTAAGCACCTGCTGAGCAGGAGTCCAGGCACCTGCAGACACCAATCCTCCTCTGTCTCCCCTGCAGCGCTGCCGGCTTCTGTCTACTCCATTCCTCCAGCTGTGCTGCAGGGGGATCAGTACAAGCATCCCTGCCCCAATCCCTCTGCTTTCTGGGCCCTCCTGTGCACCCCTTTTCCCCACAGCTTGGCCGGCTTCTCTCCTCTCCTGCCAGTAGCTGCTGAAGGCACACAAGGGGATGTTTCAGAATGTACAGCAGAGGAAGGGGTCAGTAAACATGTCATATAATACTTTTAGTGTATTTTTAGTAAAAATATAATTTGATTTTTTCTGAGGGGTGGGGGGGGGGCCCTGTTAGGTAGGCAGTATGGGGCTCCATGATTTCTAAAAGCAAAGCTAGCTGGGCCAGTTTACATATACCACTAGTGTCCAGTGCAATTAATGAGCAGGGCATCTTATGCATGCAAATTTTTAAAATGGCTATGGAAAATTTTTTCATCCAAATATATGTCTTCATCCAGCCACCCCCTCCACAAAAATAACTGAATTTAAACACATGTATTGCTAGCATGTTTAGTTTGCCCCAGCAATGTGATTTCCCCCAGAAACTGCATGTCAGGTCCAGAAGGGCATGCGTGTTTAATTATGGTATGCAATTTCGATAAGGAATTTTTTTTTTTTTCGGGGGGGGGGGGGGCATTATGTAGTCATTGCATAGTAGCAAAAAAAGGGCCTGGTTTTGAATGTTGTATTTCTCGTGAACATAAACCATTGTGTTAAAGTGGTTTTAAAGTTTTGTTTTTTTCAATAAAAACAACTGGTTTTGTATAGAGCAGCCCAGATCCTTTTCCCGGGTCCCTCTTCGGAGATCCTGGCCCCTCCCTCCTGTTGAGTGCCCCTACAGCAAGCAGTTTGCTATGGGGGCAACCGAGCCAAGTCACAGCTCCCTGTGTCCATTCAGACACAGAGCCATGGCTCAGCTCCACCCCCTTTCTCTCCTCCTTGGCTCAGACATCAGCGGGAGCCAATGGAGCTGCGCTGCTGTCTTAGCCAATGAGGAGGGGAGTCCAGGGTAGCTGAGTCTCTCATGCTTGCTAAATCTAGATGGACCTCAGGTTAGTATTGGGGGGCTACTGCACACACCTTATATTAGTGCATACAATGCATTAAGATGGACAAAAACCTTAAGCCTTTACAACCACTTTAGGGCATTTCTTAATATGTTACTTAATACTCTTCCGAAATTTCTTGCATTGGGTCATACATTCACCTCTTTAAGTCATTGTTTCCTGCTAGGAATATCCACAATATCAGGAATTGTCCATGACACCAGCCAAGCGATATGGGAGTCGTTTGGTCCAACTGCTTACAGAAACACAGCTGACTCTAGAGTGTTCAGGGCAACCAAAATGGGGAGAAGGCTGTTTAAGGGCTGCTTGAATTTACCTGTGGACAAATCTCTGCCCAAAACGTCTGGACTTAAAATGCCTAATGTACTCTTGGCTGATGAGGCATTTGCACTCTTATGGCACCTTATAAATATTAAAAAAAAAAAAAAAGTATTTAACTACTGCATGTTTGGCATCCTAACAAGCACATTTTCCACTGTGACATGCAACTTAGTCTAGAGAAGGCAGAATGTGTGATTCAAGCATGCGGTGTTCATCACAACCTCATAAAAGGAGAAGAAAGGCATCAGTATAGAGCAGTGGTTCTCAATTCCGGTCCTCGGGACCCACTAACAGGCCAGATTTTAAGTATTACCTTGGGGGATGCAGACTAGAATACCACAATCACTGAGCAGCAAATGAGATCACCTGTGATGTAATTTAGTTATCTTGCAAACCTGGCCTGTTGGTGGGTCCCGAGGACCGGAGTTGAGAACCACTGGATAGAGGATGAGATCACTTTGTCCTCCGTCTGTTATACAGGGCTGTGACCAAACAACTCGCATATTGCCATATGTGATAAATCTGTCAATGGCTGTGTCCATCGGACACAGCTGATGACTGATCAGTGTACCTGCTCACTGCGGGTACTATGTGACCGATTACAGCAGATCACATGACAATTGTAAACAATGGCATGCCGTCTATTGTGTACAATTGTGTTTCTAGCTGTGATTGGTCACAGTGATCAAATGGTACAGGCAGGGCCAGTCACAGTCCATCTGTACCATGTGATTAGCTTTGGCCAATCATAGCTAATTACAATAAAACAAACTGAATGAATCCATTTCATTCAGTAAAATGTTTGCTTATAGCAATGAAATTCACTGTTTTAAGCAATCATAATGTATAAAAAAAAAAAAAAAAAATACGGATCACTTCCCCAGAGCAGCACAATGTAACTATGGTAACATTACATTTTCCTGGTGTCTTAACCACTTGCCGACCGCCGCACGACTATCTACGTCGGCGGTCAGCCCCTCACAGGCAAACTGACGTAGGCGCGCTCCCGCTCCCGCGTGGTCACGGACCCCCCCGCGCATGTGACCGGCGGACCCGATGTCCGCCGGCCACTCTGCGATCGGCGGGGGAGAGGGAGAAAGTCAGGCGGCTTGTGTAAACAAGCTGCCTGTCATTCTCCCCTGTGTATGAGAGATGATCATACGGTTCTACTATGTAGAACCGTTGATCACTCTGCATACAGCTGAAGCCACAGCCAATCACAGTAGAAAGCACGCCCCTAGGGACACACAGCCCCTCCCTCTCAAAGTTAACCCCTTCACTACCAGTGTATTTTTACAGTAACAGTGCATATATATAGCACTGATTACTGTAGAAATGTCACTGGTAACCCCAAAAGTGTCAAAAATGTCAGTCAAGGGTCCGATCTGTCCGCCGCAATGTCGCAGTACCGCAAAAAAAAAAAAAAAAAAAAAATCGCAGATCGCCGCCATTACGCGTTAAAAAAAAAAAACACAACAAAAATGACAAAAATCTTTCCCTTTGTTAGTAAACGCGATAACTTTTGCGCAAACCAATCAAAATACACTTTTTGCAATTTTTTTTTACCAAACATAGGTAGCATAAAACAAAATTGTCCGAAAATGTTAAAAAAATTTAGATTTTTACATTTTTTTGGGGGGGAATTTCATATAAAAAAATGTGAAAAATATTGCTATTTTTGCAAAATGTACGCTCTTTTATTGGTAATAGCGCATGATCAAAAAAATCGCACAGGTGATCAAATACCACCAAAAGAAAGCTCTGTTTGTGGGAAAAAAAGGACGCCAAATTCGTTTAGGTACAGCGTTGCACGACTGCGCAATTGTCCGTTAAAGTCACGCAGTGCCGAATCGCAAAATACCCCCTGGTCGTTTAGCAGCCAAATCCTCCGGGGCTTAAGTGGTTAAAAAGAAAACATAAAAAAGAAAAAAAAAAAAAAAGAGTAATAACATTTTTCATTTATTAAGAATTTTTTTTTTTTCCCCACTGTCACCAGTCAGTTTCTCTGATCACCGCCACACCACTTATATGATGACACTGTACTGCACTAGTAACAGTATGTAAAAAAGAATTGTGATTTTTTTTTTTTTTTTAATTTCTTAAATTTTCTAAAAATGACAAAAAAATTACAACTTCAAAAAATTCACCATGCCCCTTACCAAATACCTTGGACCCGGGGTCCTCAATAGGCGGACTCCGGGCCGCGTCCGGACACACGCGTGCTTAAATGTGGACCGCCGAAGCAGTCTCCTTCCTTCTGTCATCAGCGGGGGGCAGAATGCAGAGGATCGGAGTGGCTGTGTCTTACACTGGCAGCGCCGCATGATTACAAAAAGCAAAGTTCTTCTGCTTACCCGGCGGAGAGGCTGTCATAAGAAGTCCCGCCTCCTGGACAGGCTCCTACCTATGATAGACAGAACACTGGTGCCATCTATCATAGGAGCCGGTCCAGGAGGCGGGACTTTGCATGACCTCCACCGGGTAAGCAGAAGAACTTGGCTTTTTGTAATCATGTGGCGCTCTAATCCACACTGGTCACTCTGCATTATTGGGGGCACAATGGTCACTCTACATTGGATGGGGGTAAGTTTTGGGGAATGCCTTTTAATGTTGTTGGCGTTCTGTATTTGGAATTTGACGGTCACTTTTCCAGACCTCGGAATAAATGGAAAATTGGTAAGTGGACCTTTCAAGTTTACATTTGAGTACCCCTGCCTTGGACTGTGAGTGAGTCTGAGGACTCAAGCTGTGTAGATCAGTGCCCTCAGAACACGCTTCCCCCTCCTCCTCCATATCAGAAATTTTGAGCTGGTACTGTAATAAATAATGGTATTATGGGCATTAGATACAATTAGGTGGATATACATTACATAGATCCATGTCTGTTATCGCTGTTCAATAGGAGTCCATCATTAGGCCTAGTTTTGTCCAAATAATTTAAATTCTGGGGTTTAAATTAATTGGGTTTTGGGGCCCTGTACACGGCTAGGTTCCCAAAAAGTCTCCGAGATGTAATGCCAAATATACACATGACATATGTAAAAAAAAAAAGCCCAGTAAAATTACAACTTTTCTTTTTTTTTTTTTTTACAACAAAGAAAAAAAAAACAAACATCTTTTCATCATTTTCTAAAAATTTGTGGGAAAAAAATAAAAATCTTCCATACACTCAACATGCCTCTCAGCAAAGACCTTGGGGTGTCTACTTTCTAAAAAAAAAAAAAAAAAAAAAAAAAAAAAAAAAAAAAGGAAGGAGGGGTCATTTGGAGGGTGTTTGAACTGTCCTGGCATTCTACAAACATTACGTGCATGGCCAACATTAGGAGTTTCTGCCACACTCCTAATGTTGAGCATACATATAATGTTCTTTTTTTCGTTCAGCCTGTGGGCTGAAAAAAAAAAAAAAAAAAACCTAACATATTTCTCCATTCACATCGTTCAATGCAACTAATGAAATCTCTACCAGAAAAAGGGCCCAAAATTAGAAACTTTCGCCATATATCTACCCACTCTAATTTTGGGCATACATATAATGTTCCTTTAAGAATAGATTTCTCCATTTACATCAATGTGGATGAAAATCTCTGCCAAAAAAAAAAAAAAAAGGTACATGCTTATGTACAAGAGTCTGCTGACCACTCCCCTCTCTAATTCTGGGCATACATTTTTATTTGTTTATTTTTTTAAACGCCAGATGGTGAAATCTCCCCCTGCAGCGCTGAAGGTACTGACATATGTATTCTGAGAGCAGCACCCTGAATATTAGAACCACAGACTCGCTTATTTCCTGTTATGGAGACCAGTCACTGAAGTTGCTTTCTGTTGCAAGAGGCAAGTCACCTGCCCACCCTCAATGTAGTCTACAGGAGGCACTAATGCCATTACATCAATGCTTCATGCCCTTGACCTTACTCACTGCTAAAATGAACTCTGTTTAGCCTACCCATCTCACCAGAGTTTGATTGCACATTACTAAAGGGCATGTATCTTTCCAGTCCCCAATCACAGAACAACACCGATCATTACCGTTACCAATCAAAAGAATGGGCCCTATAATGGTAGCTTTATGAAAGATATAAGACGACATAGGGTGGCCTGAAGAACTTCCCTTTTGCTTACTACAATGTAGAGACTAAAATAGAGGTGTACAAGACCAGATTTCATCTTTAATGAAAGATAACCTGTGATATTTTGTGAATTGACTTTAACAGTACAAATACAAAATCAAAAACCTAAAAAACATTAACATTTACCCATGCTCTTTTATTACATATAGATCTCTCTTCTGTACAGATGATAGCAACAATATTTTTGGACACAAATGAAAAGAAAAATGTATTCCTATAAAGACTTCATTCATCTCTTGAATAGCAAACAGTGGCCTTTCTTGATCTGGTTATCGTTGTCTCTGCTTTTTAAACTTGTATATTGCTGCAGAATTCACAGTTTCTTTCTTCACTTTCACTTTATGTCTTTTGTCCTAAATAAACAACAAATTCAACTATGAGATTCTAGATAGTAACTGGGCATACTATACCAAATAAAGCAGACAAGACAGATAAAACAGACCTCACAGAGTGCCTTCCCCCTTGCTAATCAGAGAAGAGAACCATGAATAGGTATGTAATACTACCTACTGGACAACCTTTAGCCCAAAGGCAGGAAAATGAACATTATATAAAAGTGAAGTTGCTCTGTGCATTTGTATGAAATCGCACACACAATTTAACATGTACAGTATTATTATTTCCGGTACTTATATAGCGCTGTCAATTTTACGCAGTGCTTTACATATACATTACACATTCACATCAGTCCCTGCCCTCAAGGAGCGTACAATCTAAGGTCCCTAACTCACATTCACACATACATAGTAGGGTCAATTTTTTTATACAGGATCCAATTAACCTACCAGCATGTCTTTGGAGTGTGGGAGGAAACCGGAGTACCTGGAGGAAACCCACGCATGCACAGGGAGAACATGCAAATTCCAGGCAGGTAGTGTCGTGGTTGGAATTTGGACCAGCGACCCTCTTGCTGCTAGGTGAAAGGGTTAACCACTAAACCACTGTGCCACCCATTACAGTAATAACATTAAACAATATCAGAAAAAAGAACACAAGAAAGTGTCACTCCCACCTCCATCAGGCTGAAGAACCCCCTTGTTTGGACTCCTCTCTGGATTTGGGAATCCCCCCCGCTCCATTTCTATTCATGCTCAAGGACTTCTGACCACCATTGAGGACCTCATGGTGACTGTGGTTGAGCCAGTCTATGGACTCTCTGAAGATGGAGTGTCACTTCGAGAGGTTTTGAAGTTGGACCAGCTGCCGGATGTTTGCAAAAGAGATCTAACCATTCCGTTAATCCCTCTGGAGACACAAGGCCCAGGCTGGATTAAAAATGTTGTAAAGACTACTTCCGGTTCCGGCGCCCATGTGAGAGGCTGTGTGGGACATCGGCTCCGGGCAAACCTGCATAAAAGATCGTTCTCCCCGGTCCACACTAACCATCCGACCCCACGGTCCGACCCTACGCCTTCGGAAGACCCAGAGGGATGGACAAATTTCTTCGCCCGAACGGCTCCGCCGCACCGCCGCAAATTGAGCCCGCGGCTTCATCTGCGGCCTACACGGAGGCCGTAATGGCGGACGCCGCGCCTATACCCCAGCCGGCCCTACAAGGTCAGTCCTCCCTGCCCATGCCTGAGGCCCAAATCGCCTCTCTAGCCCAAGCGGTGGCCAGCCTACTATCACCCACCATCACAGAGGCAGTGGATAAGGCGATAACCCTGGGGATGGCCCAGCTGCAGAAGGAACTGGGAGACCACACGCGCAGGCTACAGGAGCTGGAACATAGGCTTTCAGATGTGGAGGATGAGCTCCAGGGCTCATTCTCGATGGACCAGCAAGCCAGGCAGACCCAGCGCTATCTATTGGACAAGCTGGACGATATAGAGAACCGATCTCGGAGGAATAACCTCCGGATCATAGGCCTCCCTGAATCATACGGAGCAGAAACGCTAATGGATTTGACCACTACCCGCCTCCCTCTGGCCTTGGGGATTCACACAACATGCATTGCTGAGAGAGCACATCGCTTGGGGGCTCCATCTAATGACAGGAAAACACCCCGCCCTGTCATAGTGCGGTATCTAAACTACATGGACCGCCAAAATATCCTCAAATCGTTTAGGAACTCTAAATCGTTCCAAGTTGATGGCCACAAGTTGTTGGTCTTTGCAGACTACTCGCAGGAGGTTACCAAACGCAGAAAGGCCTTTCAGCCAATATGCCAAGCTCTCTACCGCAAGGCTATCAAGTTCACCCTAGCATACCCTGCTACCTTGCGTTTAACCGACTTATCAGGGGAACAAAAGTCTTTCACATACCCTGAGGAAGCTGTGCACTTTCTTGACCGCCACTTCAACGTTCAGGTGGAGCCACCAACAACACCGTCTCCCCAGCGCCCCCAGGGGGCAAGAGAGCAACGGAGTCCACGGAAGGAGCCGACGAAAAGGCAACGCACCAATGGATCATCGTCCAGTCGCAGGAATCGTTGAGCGACCCCACGCACCTGCCGGTGCTGGCCGCTCTTTTCTCGTTTTCTCCGGGAGGAGACCTTAGCTCTGGTGTCACCTTACCTACGTGACATATACCCTTTTCATAAATCTGGGCAGTGACTGCTGGCTATGATGCCCCTACGGCTCTAAGAAATACGGATCTGTATCCCGTGCCTCGGCGGCTCGGCTGCCCCCTCTCATGATCCAGCAAACTTTCGCTGCCTTGAAGGTATAGGTAATAGAACATGTTCTATACTTATTGTTTATATCCATTAACCTTCTGATGGTTTAATTCCTGTTATGTTTTATTAAGTTGACGTTTACCTGTTACTGAGTAATCACAGTTTCGTTGTGACTTGGGCCACGGCCTTATTGCTGGTTTCTGGGCTCGGTGTCCCTTTTGGGCCGTGAGGTGTCGATACTTGAAGCGATCTCGTTGCCTATTTTGGACGCTGACCATAGAAACCCGGTAACGCTGTCCGTCCGCGTGCCCTATTGCATGAGGAAAAAAGTGAAGTGTCCACAATGTTTTTGCCCCCTATCCTCCTCTCTAGCCCTAGCCCCTGGTGGGCTACTTGTGCCCCTGTCCCCCCCCCTTGACTTGCCAGATGTACGGCCCTTACTGGGTCACCTGCTAATTATCTTTAGTCATAGGTTAAATTCTACCGGGTGCCGTCTCAGACCTCATACTGCTCTCAAAGGCTTCACGGCTCAATCTAGCTTTTATGATCCCCCATGACCATTGTCTCATGGAATGTCAAAGGACTTAGGTCACCTCACAAACGAATGGCCGTCCTCAGACACCTGAAACGTCTGAGGGCGGACATTGCAATACTGCAGGAATCTCACTTAGAGGAGAGAGATTTCCACAGAATGCATAAGCTCTGGGTGGGACAGGTATTTGGTTCACCAGCAGTGAAAGGGAAATCAGGGGTACTGATTCTGATCCACAAGAACTACAAAGTCACAGTCCATGACAAACACTTTGATGGGGAGGGGCGCATCGTCATTCTGCATCTCAGAGATGGGGTGCAGGAGTGGGCGGTGGCGGGTGTGTACGCGCCTACCGCCCCCTCTGTTTCATTTTTTCAAACACTGGCTAGTGCCCTAGCACCTTTCCTTCATCTACCATTACTAGTGACCGGTGACTTCAACCAGCTCATGCAACCCTCTGAAGACAGATCACGGGCCACGGGGTCCTCATTCTCTAAGAACACATATCATTCCCCTTTATTGCTCAACTTGGCGGAAAGTTTACAACTTACCGACACGTGGCGCTTGTCGAACCCCACAGGCAGGGAATTTACTTTTTACTCTCACCCCCACAACACCCTCACGAGGATAGATTACGCATTCGCCAACACTAAAATGCTCCCGTACACTAGCTCACCGAAAATCCACGACATAGCTATTTCGGATCACGCTCCCATTTCCATCGATATCTCCATACATGCAACCGCCCCTTCCTTCAAAAATTGGAGATTCCCCTCCTACTTGGCCAAGGACCCTGGGATTGCTACCCTTTTAGGCGACGTATGGGCCGACTTTGTCGACATCAATGACACACCTTCCATTTCCCCGACGCTTCTATGGGAATCAGGTAAAGCAGTCCTGAGAGGACGCATCATCGCATACGCGGCGGCATATAAAAAGAAGGTGGCCAAAGCCTATACGGAAGCCAGCGCCTCCCTTAGAAAAGCACAGACCGACCTCAACCTTGACAACTCTCCGCCTAACAGAGACAGGTGGCGCAAGGCGAAGACAGAATTCGATACCTGGGCTGACAATAGGGAGAGACTCTACAAATCCCACCTGGATTGGAAGTTCCACTCCTTTGGGAATAAACCTGGAAAGCTGATGGCCTCTTTGTGCCGCGGACCTTTTGAGCCCACACTTGTATCCTCCCTTAGGGGGGCGGATGGTCAGCTTGTAGAGTCTCCCACCGAAGTCAACAAGGTATTTGCGGACTTTTATAAGTCCCTGTACGGATCCGAATCCTGCGATGAAACTACAGCTGCGCGATGGTTGTCATCGGTGGCACTCCCTACAGTATCCCCGACCCAATTAGACTCCCTAAATTCCCCTATAACCGTCGAGGAAGTGCGGAAAACTATTCTAGGACTGTCACCAGGAAAATCGCCCGGTCCCAACGGTTACACTCCGGAATTCTATAAATTGGCAGTAGACCACTTGGCCCCTACCCTACAAAGCGTCTTCAATCATATTATGTCAGGCCATCCATACCTGCCGACTGGTTACCGGGCACACATTAAGCTGATTTACAAAAAGGGGAAGGACCCGAAGGACCCGGGATCTTATAGGCCCATCTCACTATTAAATGTGGATTCGAAGCTGCTCTCCAAGATCATAGCGGACAGATTAGCGTCTATACTCCCGTCCCTTATACACCCAGCCCAAGCAGGATTTGTTAAGGGGCGCTCAGCAGCCGCCAACATTAGAAAGGTTATAACCGCCCTGGAAATCACTAAAGCGAACCCTGACAACACGGCGGCAATCATCTCTTTAGATGCCGAAAAAGCCTTCGATAATGTTAATATACAGTGGCTAGACAAAGTACTGATACGCTTTGGCTTCTCCGGCGCTTTTTTACACACAATTAGAACCATGTACGCATCCCCCGAGGCTCAGGTGGTAATAGCAGGCCACATTTCGGAACCTTTTAAGTTATACAAGGGTACCAGACAGGGGTGCCCTCTATCACCCCTGCTATTTAACCTGGCCCTGGAACCATTGTCCAGATACATGCTGCATCATCCTGGGCTCCGGGGGATCAAAGTGGGCCAGGAGGAACTCCGTACCGCCATGTTTGCGGACGACGTTCTGATATTTACCGCAGACCCTAACCATGATTTACCGCTTATACAGGACATGTTTGCAGAATATAGATTATGTTCCGGCCTCCGTATAAACTTCACTAAAAGTGAAATCCTCCCGCTAAATACAGTTCATACTCCGCATTGGGCATCATCTACCCTCCTTCGGGTCAACAACAGTCATATTACTTACCTGGGCATAAAAATAGGTCGATTCTCCTCCTCCTTGTACCGTCTAAATTTCACACCAGTTATCGATAAAATGTGCGCAGAACTCAAAACATGGGCGAATTTGCCACTCTCCTTTAGCGGTAGGTGTCACCTATACAAAATGACCACCTTCCCCAAACTCCTCTACCCTCTCCAAACTTTGCCACTTCTCTTGAAACATGTAGATATCTCTAGACTACACAAAGCTGTCTCTTCATTTCTATGGAAAGGGAAACGCTCTAGAATATCGATGGCCAAATTACACTTAAACAAACGGGATGGGGGCATGGATCTTCCTGACACTCGGTTGTATAATGTGGTCTGCCTTGTGAGGAACTGTATAGACTGGTTGAGTCGTGAATCCAGATATACCAACTATGCCTTGGACTCAGAATTAGCCGCTCCCTGGAACCTGGCGGCACTGCTGCACTGTGGAACAGCTGATCTCCCGGTGTCGCTGCGCGGCAATTTGCTGCTCAGGGATACTGTGATGGCTTGGAGGGACCTGAGGGGACGTTTTAAGTTGCCTCAGCGCCTCTCCAGGTTCTTGCCTATATGTAATCATCCCAAGTTCCCACAGGCCCAGCAGTGCTCTGCTTATGGGGACTGGTCAAGGCGAGGTGTTACTAGGTTTGCTCAATTGTTTGATGAATGTTCAGGTATGCCTCTCTCGTTTGACACCTTTGCTATTCGTTTTCATCTGCCGAAGGGTCACTACTTATACTACAGACAATGCCTAAGTTTTGTGGACTCAATCTGCCGCACGCCCCAAAATCGCTTTGCCACTTCACTACTGGATACGTGGATACAACAGGGCAAACATAAGATTTCCCACCTATATAAGCCCTTGCTTGCTGCACTCGCTCAACATGTCTCTGACCAAGTGGCGAAACCGTGGAATGCTATACTCCACTCTGATACAGCACATCACCGCATCCTATCCGGATATCTCACCACCCGCCGATACATCACAAATGAGTTTTGGAGGGAACAGCAGTTCAAACTTCTGCATCGGGCTTACTTTCCACACATAAGGTGGTCCGCAGATGTGTCCCATCACTTCTGTATGCTGTGTAAGAGCCAATTTCCCTCTTTGCTTCACAAACTCTGGATGTGCCCTCCCATCGCCTCTTTTTGGGACAAGGTCTTACGGTATATATCGAACTACACGGGACTAATGCTACCAAAGGACATTTACCTCCTGCTGTTTGGTGATCCATCGTTGTCCGATATTCATATACCCAAACACTCCCGGAGTATTTTGCTCAACAACAAGCCATGGATAATCTCTTGCCTCATGATAGCTCGCAGACTAATCCTGAAGCGGTGGTTGGAGCCATCTCCTCCCACAACCAAAGATCTCCATGTGGACTTATCTAGGCTGCGTGACCTAGAATTTACAGGCCTGCAACACACTCCCTCTGCCACCGCCCTACGCTTTAACAGGAAATGGCATCTCTTTCCCCCAATGGCAGGGGATTCTCATAGTAGACCTTGTCTGGACATTTGACCTTTCAATGGATACACAAGATCTGGCAGATCCCTCTTCCTTCACACCTTGGTGCCGCTTCATTCCTAACTGCCCTCGGCAAAGGCCCGATCTATCTTTATCATTATGGGGCACCATGACAAGCCATACGGTCTGTTGGGGATTTGATATTTATTTACTGCTATTATCTAGTTGCTAGCTGTGTAGTACTAGTTACATCTTACTGTTTTGTATGTGCAGAGAGTGCTTGAGACGGTGCCCAACGTTGACACTAAACGTTGCCTATGTTCATTTTCCTCCCAGGAGCAAATATAGGGGGCTTTGGCCCCGTTATACCGCATGTATCAGGTTTACACGCATATGTCTGGCTATCCATCCTCCCCTCCCCCTTTTCCCTACCTTCTTCCCCTGACCCTACCGTTTCCCTTCTTAACCCCAGAAAATAGAAAAATGGTATCATTACTATCATTAATATCATTAATATTAATACCAATAATATCATCTGTTGTTGATACCTTTGGTTACAGAGATTACTGTTCTGTTATCCCTGGAGTTCTATACGCACATTCGCTTATTTTTGTTTCATGACCGATTGCCATTTACTGTGTATCCACACTATTTGTTCATTGTATGGTTGTAATGTATTTCTGCTGTAATGCGTTGAACTTCAATAAAATGTTATATAAAAAAAAAAAAATGTTGTAAAACTCAGGGGAGAAAAAAAAAAAAAGTCTGAAAGACAAAAGGCATAATGAGCTAGTATGCCACCACAGTGCCGCCCGCTCACCTGTAACACCGCAGACGTTTTCCGCCGTCCTACTTCCTGGTTCGCATCCTCCAGCCATCTGATTCGCCGGAGGTGTGATGACATCACTCCCCCGCATGTGCCCAGGAGCCGCCGTTCACGGCACAGTACTCTGAAGGAACGTGCCGGGTGGGTGTTCCTTCAGAGTGCATGCACCGATGACGTCATCGGCTGCAGCAATGTAAATATCTCCTAAATGGTGCAAGTTTAGGAGATATTTACAGTACCTATAGGTAAGCCTTATTATAGGCACAAGTCATTAAAATAAGTATATATTCAGAGAATATGCCTCGCGCCTAGGAGTGCCTAATATATAGTATAGTGGTATAAATAACAAAGCAGCTGCTATAGATAAAAGTGGATATAAATGGGAAAACCCCCAGCTAGTGGGGATAATATAGCGCTTGCTAGTAAATTGCAAATATATAAATCTAAAACCATAGGATAAAATAAATGCCCTTAAATGCACAGTAAAATGCAGATATATAAATCTAAAACTTTAGGATAAAATAAATGCCCTTAATTGCACAGTAAGACCATATAATAATATTAAGAGCATATAAAAAAACATTGGTGCAAAGTGAAGTCCAAAAAATGTGCAAAAGTGACTGTATAATAGAAGTCCAAGGAGAAATTGTGCCAAGAAAAAAGTGCGAGTGCTTGAGGCTAAATCCTCCAGTGATCCAGGAGATCCAATCACACAGGTGACTTTCAAAAGGGGAGGTTAGATGTACACTCACCAGATGCGATGGGTCTCAAATGTCATAGGACAATGAGGCCAGTATTGCTTTGTGACCATCCAGGTCAGGGGTAGGGTGACTGCTGGGCTCAGCTCCCTCTAGACCGGGTACTCCCCAGATGTGGATCGAATTCCCAAGGTCCTCCAATGTGGATAGGGAGAGGGAGGAAAGAAGGCTCCAGATGGTGCAATACCGTTAAAAAGTATTGTTTATTAAACGAAGTATGCAAACATGGATAAAATGACTCTTATAAAGTGCTAGCTGTCCTCCGGTATCTGCCTGTAGCTTGGAGAGCGGCTTGCGTTCCAAGCCCGACTTCCGGATTGACGGCGTGCGTTCCACCTTAAAGCTAGCACTTTATAAGAGTCATTTTATCCATGTTTGCATACTTCGTTTAACCACCCCCCATCCGCGCTACAGCCTATATACGGCTGCAGCGCGGACTCGAATTTTCGGGAGGCCGTTTTTAAACGGCCTCCCAGTGACACGCCCCCAGCGCGCTCCCGCGAGCGCGCTGCGGGGAAAATCTGTGTCGGCCGTGTCCCTTGGACACGGCCGATCACAGATCGTGGTGAATGGCCAATCACAGCGGCCATTCACCACGTGATCTGGCCGTCCAATGAGCGATGATCTCATATGTAAACATATGAGATCATCTCTCATCGCCGGCGCTCCTTCCTCACACGGAGCCTGCAGTGTGAGGAAGGAGGGGGAGCCTCACAGCGCCGGGGACACAGGAGAATGTAATCAGGGCACCGATCACCAGTGCCCTGATTACACAAGGTAAAAACACACACACAGTGCCCCCCCATCAGTGCCCACAGTGCCCGCCATCAGTGCCCCCCATCAATGCCCACAATCAGTGCCCATAGTGCTGCTAGTCAGTGCCCATCAGTGCCTGCTCATCTAGGCACTGATGAGCACTGACTGGCAGCACTATGGGCACTGAGTGTGGGCACTGATGGTGCTGCCCATCAGTGCCGCTCATCAGTGCCACTCGTCAGTGTCCAGTGCCATCCGCCAGTGCCCATCAGTGCCGCCTATCAGTGCCCATAAGTGCCGCCTCTCAGTGGCGCCTATCAGTGCCCAGCAGTGCCGCCTATCAGTGCCCAGTAGTGCCGCCTATCAGTGCCCAGCAGTGCCGCCTATCAGTGCGGCATATTAGTACCTCCTCATCAGTGCCCATAAGTGCCACCTCATCAGTGCCCATAAGTGCAGCCTATCAGCGCCCATCAGTGCAGCCTATCAGCGCCCATCAGTGCAGCCTATCAGCGCCCATCAGTGAAGGAGAAAAATTTATTTTCAAAATTTACTCGCAGAAAATAAGAAAAACCTTTTTTTTTTTTTCAAAATTTTTTGTCTTTATTTTTTTTGTAAAAAATAAAAAACCCAGAGATGATTAAATACCACCAAAAGAAAGCTATATTTGTGTGAAAAAAATGATAAAAATTTCAAATGGGTACAGTGTAGCATGACCGCGCAATTGTCATTCAAAGTGTGACAGCGCTGAAAGCTGAACATTGGCCTGGATGGGAAGGGTGTTTAAGTGCACAGAAGGCAAGTGGTTAATAAACAATACTTTTTAACGGTATTGCACCATCTGGAGCCTTCTTTCCTCCCTCTCCCTATCCACATTGGAGGACCTTGGGAATTCGATCCACATCTGGGGAGTACCCGGTCTAGAGGGAGCTGAGCCCAGCAGTCACCCTACCCCTGACCTGGATGGTCACAAAGCAATACTGGCCTCATTGTCATATGACATTTGAGACCCATCGCATCTGGTGAGTGTACATCTAACCTCCCCTTTGAAAGTCACCTGTGTGATTGGATCTCCTGGATCACTGGAGGATTTAGCCTCAAGCACTCGCACTTTTTTCTTGGCATAATTTCTCCTTGGACTTCTATTATACAGTCACTTTTGCACATTTTTTGGACTTCACTTTGCACCAATGTTTTTATATGCTCTTAATATTATTATATGGTCTTACTGTGCAATTAAGGGCATTTATTTTATCCTAAGGTTTTAGATTTATATATCTGCATTTTACTGTGCATTTAAGGGCATTTATTTTATCCTATGGTTTTAGATTTATATATTTGCAATTTACTAGCAAGCGCTATATTATCCCCACTAGCTGGGGGTTTTCCCATTTACAAGTCATTAAAAGGGGGTTTACAACCTCTTTAAGCCACAAATGTTGTTGTTGACCTTTGTAAGAGGTCACATTTTCTGGTAAGCAGGCAATCTAGCTTTGGTGAAGGATATCACATTTTGGTGGTGGAAGGAGTTATCACAGAGAAAATGCATTTTTGAAAATTGTGTTTGGACACTATTTGTTACCCAAAATATTTTTGCACTGGTGTTAAAACTACTGGTGTGAAAGGACACTTTGGATTATTTCTTTTTTCTGATATTGTTTAAGGTTATTACATTGCACATGTTAAATTGTGTGTGTTTTAATACAAATGCACAGCGCAACTTCACTTTTATACATTTATTTACTTTTGTGTTTCACATTTGAGTTGCTTTTTTGATTATTTTTTTTATTATATAGCGCAGTTTGTTTTCCCCTTTTTTTAAGAAAATGAACATATTGACACAATGACTCAAAAAGAGGGATTTGCATGAATTTTGAACACACACAAGTTATTGCAGTATTTACCTTAAAATAACCTGTTTCACAGTGAATCGCTCTGGTCTGTCTCAGAAGCCACTGCACAAAGAAGAGGGAAAAGAGCAGGGGCTTCAACTCCCCAGCAGGCTGTAAAGGCTGTGGGGACGCTGGCAGCTCAGCAGCCCCGGAGGAAAGTACAGCAGGAACTCTAGGGGTGGGGGGTGTCCAGGTGTTCGTTCACCTTTACATTTTTTTCTGTAAAGGTGAACTAATCCTTTAACTCAGACTGAGGTTTATATCAAGCAGATCACCTTCATATATATATATATATATATATATATATATATATATAGAGGAGCATCAGCGTATTTAAAATAGGATGTCATACGAGTAATTGTGCTTGTATTACAGAGATGTACTAAAAAGTGTTTTTTGTACTTACTATAAAACCTATTTCTTGTTTATTTGGGATACATGAGTTTGGAGATTGCTGGGTTATACTACCACCTAAGGGAGGATTTCAACACAGGCAACAAAAAAGCTGTCCAACTGAACAAAAGACTAAAGGCCCGTACACACGTACCGATTGTCGGCCGAAACTGTTCGGCCGCCGAACGATCGGCCGATTTTCGGCTTATTAGTATGATGCTTCCGACAGCGCACTTTCGGCCGAACAGAATCTGTCGTGCAAGCATTAAAATTTTTGTATGCCGACACCAGAACGGCCGATTGTTTGCCAGTCAGTACAGAATTCGGCCGACAGACAGCAGATTTGCAAGACTGGGCATGCTCAGAAAAGAAAAAAACACAGGGAAAGTTAACCATCACATGACATCACTTCTGCAGTCGGCTGTTGTTGGCCGACAAAATTCGTGTGCAGTCTTTTGCACTTTTCAACAGACAAGACAGCCCTCGGACAAAAGACGGCCGATCGTTCGGCCGACGATCGGTACGTGTGTACGGGGCTTAACAGGCCGAAATAAAAGTGGGATCTCTTGCAGTTTTAAAAAAACAACAGAGATCTTCTGAAAAAAGCAGCCATCAGATATGGCCTGAACACCCACCCAGTAAAACCTGAAAGCAGCCTTAAAAATATGGGAAACAGCCTGATGCCGAAATGTCCAAGAAGCACTCACAGATGTAGTCGCGGGTTCCTTAACAGGAAATGGTGGAACACAATCCTTAAGACCAAAAGCCTGAATGATCATCTGTTTGAGCCACCTTGAAATGGTGGAACAAGAAAGCTGGTCCCTCTTTACAGAGACGATATGGGATGAAAAAGCGTCTAATGGAAGCAGTGGCTGTGAGACACGAATAGCATGAACTACATCCAGGCATTGGCGGTAAATCTTTTTCTGATTAGTTGGAGCCAGAAAAAGGGCCAGAAGCAGATGTTCTGGTTGATGTGAAAGGCTAAAGCAACCTCATAAAAAGGAAGAAGGCTCTCAATACCACTTTTGCCCCCTGAAAAGGAAAAGGAGTTTTTTTTTTTTTTTTTTGTCTTTTTTTACAGGACAGAGCTGTCAGCTCAGACACATGGGGCGATGGCAACAGGGAACACAATCTTGTGATTGAGAGTTGAAAGGGAAATATCTCCATTAGGTTTAAAGAGTGTTTTTTGAAGCAGAGAGAGAACCAAATTCAGTCACAGGCTGGCCTACAGAGGAAACCACAAGAGATATCCTGTACAGTCGATTTATTTATTGAGTGGGAAGTCAGCAATCTCTAGAACAGGACCACCCCTTGAAGGTACCCAGGATAAAATGCATTAAGGCCAGGATTCATCCCTCAGAGAACTTTCTAAAATAAAAGCTTTTTTCCTTGAACCAAGCAACGTATGCCTTCCAAGTGTGATTGTAGATCTTGTGGGAGGAAGACTCTCTAGCTTTTACCATCGTAAAAACGTGTCCATGAAGGCAGATGGTAAACCAGTCCCTGGGACAGAAGATCAGAATGACCGGAAAAGCCCACAGAGCATCTGCCAGGAGTCTGATCACATGATAGTACTACAGCCGACTGGGCCAGTCTGGAACCTCAAGAAAAATCTGTCCAGTTGCAGTTGAGCCTGAACGCTAGGAGGTCCACATCCCATGTCCCCACCTGGGATACAGGTCATGGAACACCTTTGGATGTAGGGGCCATTCCCCTGGGTTCATGCACTGTTGGCTAAGGATGTCCATCTGCCAATTGTCTATACCTGTAATGTAAACAGCAGACAGGACTTGAAGTAGTTTTGTCCAGGACAAAATCTTTTCTACCTTTCTTACCACGGACAGACTTCAGGTTCTTTCCCAATGGCTGATATACACCACTGGTGTGGCAATGTTGGACTGAATCCTGATTGAATGGCCATCCAGTCAGTGTGCAACATTGCATGTAAAACCAAACTGCACTAAGTTCCAGAGGGTTAGTTAGGTGTCTAGGATTCCTCCCCATTCAAAAAAGCTGGCTTCCATATGAGGATGTTGCAAGAGAAAAAAAAAGGGCTTACCTAACTCCAGAACAGGAATCCTGAGTCTTCAGTGCCAGGCAAATCAGTCCCACGATGACAGGATGTCGAGGTTTAGGGGTCTGGAGTAACCCTGAGCAAACAGGACTGCTTCAAAGGAGGCTATAATCAGTCCCAGGACTCCCATGCAGAGCGGAAGAGTCATGGGAATCCTGGGATGAAAAGGGAGTCCGGGAGAATTTCTCCAGTGTCTAGGATAAGACCCAGATACTTCAAATGATGAGTCGATTCCATCAGTGATTTCTGAAAGCTGAACTCCAGGATACGAAAAAAGCTCCTATGCAGTAGAGAAGAGCAGAGCTCATAGCGCTGCAATAGATGCGAGGACATCACGGACAGTCCACCACCAGAGCATGGGGGACTACAGGAGAATTTTGGCTGTTGGGAAGTGGAGGATCAGGCAAGTAAAACTGTTTTTAGCAGCCCTTTAAACCAAAATTAGCATTTGACCTTTGGGCCGCCCTACTACAAGGGAGCATTTTTCCTCTCCCTGAAGGTGGGCTTGAAGGTTAAGGACCCAGCCAAAACTTTTTTACTTGTGCTAACTGTTCTTTCAATATCGCAAAAAAGAGATGTCCTGGGAGTGAAGCAGGGCAAGCAACAGTCGAGGCAAAAAAAAAAAAAAAATCGGCCAAATGATAGGGCCACGAATTGAAAGTGCTGGGGACCCAAAGCAAAACAAAGGAACCACTGATAAAAAAGGGGACATAGAGGTACACATCCTCAATGTCCACAGAGAACATGACAGACCTGTTGGATTTTATATGGAGTTTCTGGGCCTGGAAAAAAACATAGTCTTGAAAGCAGTTATAGGGCAGTTGGCCCCTTGTGGTTTGGAAAAACCAGAACCGGTTGGAGTAAAATCCATATAACCATTCTTCCAAAAAGATACTTGGGTAATGATTCATTGCTTCCGAAAACCTGCAAGGGCTTCATAGAGATCTTCTATGTATCTGGTAACACAGGTATTTTGGAAGACATAAATGAAAAGGGGGCTGAAAACAGAATTCTAGCTGGTAGCGCCCTGTAAACAACCTCTCTCTACCAAGCATCTGATATGCTGGCTGTCCAAATGTCTGCAAAGCCTTACACAAGTCCCCCCTCAAAAGGCATGGTTAAGGCGTTGTTAAATGGGATATGGGATAGGGTACACAGCAAGGGCAGCGCACATTTTAACAAAGTCCTCAAACAGGTATAGGACTAATAGCCTGCATTGGATGGATTGTCCTTTTAAAAATAAAAACCAGGATAGAAAAGGTTGTATTGCAAGGTCTTGAGAGATCCTAAACAAGCCTAGGCTGAGAACAGCACTGGTAAAAGCAGCAGACTTACCCTCGAGTTTTACAGTGGAGTTAAAACCAAAGCCAAAAATGCAATATATTGCCGCTTACCAACCATTAGATGTAGTGGCTGCATTCGTTTTTTTTTTTGCCTTTTTTCCGCCTCTGTTTTCACCTGGCGATTTGGCCAGCAACACACCTCCTGTACTGAAATGCCCCAACTCTGGATGAAGGCACACACCATGCGGCACAACGCAGAGGTATGAAGCCAACCACAATTCCATAATGGGGTGTAACATTACATTACCTAGAGCTGCAGGATTAATCGTTAAAAAATCTTGATCTCCATTTTTTTAGCAGAGACCCTAGAGAATAAAATGGTGACGTTGCAATCTTTTATGTCACACTGTATTTGCACAGAAGTCTTTCAAATGCAGTTTTTTGGGAAAAAACATACTTTGATGATTAAAAAAAAAAAACTAAACAGTAAAGTTAGCCCAATTTTTTAAGTAATGTAAAAGATGATGTTATGCCAAGAATCATGAGAGAATCGTGATCTTTATTCTTAGCAAAAAAAAATTGTGATTCTCATTTTATCCAGAATCATGCAGCTCTATTACCCGATTTAAGTAGAATGTCATCCAAATTTTTCCCCCAAAAAATTTAGGGGAAACAAAGCAGCGCAAAAATCCCATAATAGTCTCTACATCACTCCATTATGCCAGCAGGGTTGAGAGGGCAAGTGATACAAATATTGAAGCATGCTTGCAAATTTTTTGTCACCCTGATAAAAAAAAAAAAATATCCCATAAGTAATATCTGGAGAATATAAGACTGTGGTGTATTGTCACAGAGCTGTAATAAAGGACTGCTCCATTCCACAAAAAACAGATTTCAGCTTTAAAAAAGTGTCTTAAGATGTCGCAAAGGTTATCAAATAAGTTTTCATTGTATAATGCATGTTTCATGACTACTGTAATAGGTATAAGAACTGCAATGTTATTTCCTTACCAGCAGATCTTTCCGGCTTTGTATTTTCTGAGAAATCACAAACATTTTTTTTTCTCGTTCTATTCTTTGATTAAGGAGGGAGTACTGTTGCTGCCTCTGTTTAGCCAGCTTCTGTTTTTCAAAAGAAAAAGTAAGTTATTTATCACCAGTTACATAATTAGTAAAGGCTGACACAATTTAGATAACAAAAAACAACAGTACAGGAAATATATTGGACATTGGACAATTTTTGTATTTGTAAGCATTCTATATAAAAGGAGACTGCAACTTGTTCCACTGCTCTATGATTCTGCATCAAGTACTGAAAGTAGCAGAGCATGCTCTACCATCAAAATTTTACACTTAGCACATAACATGGTTGCTTCTCAGTAGCCTTCCCACAGCACAAAGCTAATTTTCCCATATAGTAACAGCGCTGGCTAGCTAGCCACTTTTCACATCAGCAGTATACATTCATTTACTCCTCCGAGGTCGATCAGTCAGAATTTGTGCATTAACCTCTCACTTGGCTGGCTGGCTACATTGATGAAGTTAAAAACTGTCAAAATGTAAAAATGTTTTTAAAAAGCCCAGTCTGTAAAGAAAAGGGCTTACCTGTCCTGCACCGCTCTGTTGCAGAGCTTTATATGCTGAAATGTTTTTGCCTATTCACCCACTGCCCGGGTTAGTTCCCTCAGCCAATTTCTATTTCACAACTGTGTCCTGTAGGGACTATAAATCCCCTGGACATAAGGATTCCAGGAAACCTTTGAGACCTCTATTGCTGACCTCTCTTAAGTCAAACCTTATATTGATCCCAAGTCACTCAACTGTACAAAGTTATTTGAAATCAGTAGCCCAAAGCACTGAAGCCAGAGATCTGGTATTGCAAGAAGGTCAGTAAATGTAGTCTTTTTATAGCATGTAAGCAATTACTGCCCAATATTTTTACATGCAAGCAAATTAAGCCTCTCTGTCAATACATTTTTTTTTTTTTTTAAGTGGCAAACATTCTTACTTTTAATTGTTTGGAGTTTTCAAGTCCCTTCACTGTCTCATTGCGTAAAGTTTCAAGCGTTGGTCTGTTATAAACTCTGTTCACCAATTCAGGGGCTGTCTTTAGTTGAGCTGCCAAGTCAAAGTTTCGCACTAAAATACCAACAGAAGCCAGTTACCGATTAGCACAACAGAAATGGTCCTAAAACACAAGCCAATAAGTAACCACATAAAAAGTATCTTGCCTGCTTTCTTGGTGTCCATAAAGAATGTATGTTTGTTTAAAGGTTTTCCTTCAGTGTCCAGCAGATGGAGCTCAGACTTCAGACGCTCAATTTTCTGCAAACACAAAAATTTGCCTTGTGTTTACTTTGCTAAAGCACTATAAAGGATGTGGTGATTCAATATCGTCCCTTCTACTTCTTTAACAGTTGTCACCCTATAACAAGAAATGCCCGAGCAAGAACCTTCATGGCAGGCATTAACTATTTTATTGAATATTGCACATTAAACAAGAATGAACATTTTTAAATTGCATTACACATTAATGTTTGGTCTGTTTAGACTTCTATTTTCTAAACAAGAAAATCCCTAGGCAAACTATCTGCATCCACGGCCTCTCATCCCTCCCTGTACGCATGTAACCTCTCAGATGTGCAGTTACAATCAATCTGTACAAACTGCTGCCTGTGGCTGTTCACAAACACGTGACTCAGAGGTGCAAAAATAATGCTCCTTCTTCTACAGCCATACGCTACCATATTAATAAGGTCTAAAACGCCAATACATACAAATTACACACTGCTGTAATGCATAGTACATGTGTTGGTGCACCAACATGGTAAGGGCCCCTTAACACCAGCAGGCACGCATTATTGTGCACAAAATCAAAGGCGTTGTTGTGCATTGTACACATGCACTGCATTGTTACAACACATGACAGTGCTTTTTTTTTTTTCATTTTTTAAAATATTTAACATATGCATGACAGCACGTTGCCATGCTGTGTAACACACTGTTTTCTGATAAAGTGTATGCCTTCATAATTTTAAAACACACGAATGTAAGCACCATGCAACACATGGTGTTACCACACCACATAGGTGTAAAGCAAGCCTCTAATTTTTTTGAGCTAGTTGCTTATTTACAGTTGTGTACCTTCGATTTCTGTCATTTTGCAAAAAAGAAAAATGTTACATTTACAAATGTTTATTACTCAATACAGTTTTATCTTTTGTAAGTTATGTTGGGTTTGTGCGTACTAATGTAAAAAAAAAAAAAATAATAATAATAATTTGATAAAACATTTGCGCAACTATGATGAAATCTACAAAATCAGGAGCATGTGTTTTTATTCTATTGGTCCTGTGCTTTCAGAAAATGTATGGTCCTGGGAGGTAGTGTTAGATGCAGTAGCAAGCTGAAATGGACTTTACATAAGTGATTAAACAGTTAAAACTAAACCCCCCCCCCCCCCCAACACTTTTCAAACAGTTACAGCAACTGCTTTTTTTCCCTTTTGGGATAAAGGTTTTATATAAATAAAAAGCTGACTATTGTAAGCACCCCATCAGTGTGAAGGCAGGTTTAAACCATAGAAGACTCACCTTGGCTTCTGCTACCCTTTTCATCTCAACATACTTAATGTCCTGCGTCCTCATGATTTTAAGCTGTTCATCAGTGACTTCTTCGGACTTCGGTTTTATCACATGGACCCCATCCTTAGAAGAGGAGAACAATGAGATTTCAAAATCTGTCCTGACATGTTTTGAACATTCAAACCTCTCTGTACATCCATATCTGAGGGCACGTCCAAAAAAAAACTTTCAATAAATAAATCAAAATGCTGAATTACATACTAGAGTGCTTCTAAAGGCTGAATGTTTTTACCTTCATGCATAGAAGGTAAAGAACCTTCTGTGTGCAGCAGCCCCCCCAAAATCCTTACCTGAGCCCCCTTTGATCCAGTGAGGTTAACAATAGCCTTGGTTGTATGGAGATTCTCCTTCCTTATTGGCTCCCACTGCTGTCAGCCAGTGTCAAAGAGGAGAGAGCGAGGGGGGTCTTATGGACAGAGTAGCAGCTTCCCAAGGGCAATCGGCTTTCTATGGGGCACTGCTTGGGTGGAGGAGCCAAGAGTGCCAGCGAGGGACCCCAAAGTAGGAGGATCAGAGCTGCTCTGTGCAAAACCACTGCACAGAGAAGGAAAGTATGAACATGTTTGTTATTAATAAAAAAAATGAAGCTTTAGTACCTCTAAAGTGAGTTAAGAAAAATCTAAATTGACAAAGACTTTTTAGTTTAGCAATTTTTCAGTGAACTTTCTTAAATACGTTTTATTTATAAAGGTTAAATAGTTTTCAAGATGATAAAATCTAATAAAAATAGGTTAGTTTATGTTAAATAATCATACCATTATATTTCAGTGTAAATTGTATGCAATTTTTACAACATGCATGTTTAGCAGATTGGAAAATGCAGCTCCTCAATGACGTGCAGCTCCTTATGGAGTAAGGTTAGCCATACACATTAGGATCTCCGCTGTTCAGCCCTGCAGGGTTAAAATTGGACTTGAATTAAACATAGCTATTTTAAAAGAACATAACCCAGTTCGTTCCTAAACTTTAAAAGGAAAGCATTAGCTTCTTTACTTAAACCGAACTGAGGTCATAGTATGTAGTCAGTTCAGCTGCTGCACTTAAAAGTTGTAAAGTCAGGAAGGTTTTTTTATCTTAATGCATTCTATGCATTATTATAAAAAGCCTTCTGTGTGTAGCAGCCCACCCACCCCCCCCCCCCCAGCACCCCTAATACTGACCTGTGCCCCTTCGCTATCCAGCTATGTCCACAAGTCCTTCGGCCGTCCTGGGACTCTCCCTCCTGATTGGCTGAGATACAGCCGTGGCGCCATTGCCTCCCGTGGCTGTCAAAGTCAGTGAGCCAATCAGGAGAGAGGTGCCGCTCCAGGTCTGAATGGGCACATGGAGCTGCAGCTCGGGTGCCCCCATAGCAAGCTGCTTGCTGTGAGGGCACTCGATAGGAGGGAGGGGCCAGAAGCAGGAATGAGGGATCTGAGAAGTGGAGGATCGGGGCTGCTCTGTGCAAAACCAACTGCACAGAGGAGGGAAGTATAACAAGTTTGTTATTTAAAAAAAGGAGACTTTACATTCCTCCGTACATTGGCGTTATGTTAAACCATCACATTTACCTTCAATTGTGTGGATGTCATTTTAAAGTAGAATTCATCTGGATTCTTCTCGAGGGCTTTCTTGCGCAAGGCATTTAGTGTGTTTCTTTTCTTCTTAAAATCCCTGAAAACAGTGACATAAATGTATAAAAATAAGATAACAGACCCACAAAGGCTAGATGCTGCAGTGGTGCCAACTACAGACAGGTAAGAAAAACTGCACCCTACAGCTGCTTCCATCAGAACAATAATCAACTTCTTTGCTGCAGACATCTTAAAATGTGTGGTTACAACATAACAGGGAATCCAATTTCAACATGTTATAAGGGCGATTGAGTTTCACCGTCTAAGCAGCCAAGTGCAATAGCCCTGGGGTTTGAAAACCATGTTGTACTATCTCTTCTTTGCCTGGGATTGCAAGGAAGGATCAGAGAAGCTCTGATTGGCCAGTGACCACGCTGACCAGTTGGAACTGCTGTGATCCATACTAGGTCCCAAAGGGAAAGAAGAGTAAGAACAGCATGGTTTTTAAACCTCATGAATGAAGGAATTGGTTGCACACCACCAGGAATTTGATAAAGAAGTTCTTTTATTCGTGCATATACAGGTACAAAATACAGCAGAATGGATATGGTAGACACGTGTCACACAAATTCACGCGCTTGTTCACTACTGATAGTGCATGAATAAAAGAACCTTCTTTATCGAATTCCTGGTGGTGTGCGACCAATTCCTTCATTCACTCCATTTGCGGTGGTGAGCCTCGGCTCAGCACCCACCACGGAACGTGGACACAGACCCACCTGAGCGGTGTTGTTCTCCATTATATTTAAAACCTCATGACTGCTGCGTGGATGGTGAAACTATATCACCCACTAAGGCAAGTGCAGAGGTGGTGTTTGTGCAGCATGTTAGTTCACCCTTTCATTTTTTTCTGAAGAGGTAAACTAACCATTTAAAGTACAAGAAAGATAAGGCATGCTTGTGTATACAGTCCCCAAACACTTTATAAAGCATGACAGAATGTCATTAAAATGAGCCCAAAAAACTGTTGCAGGTATGAGGTATCTGCACATACATGCAGCAGCCTTCTAAAACCAAACGGCAGGTCAGTTCTGACAGGCAGCACTCAAAACACAAATAAGTAATGTTGGAGCCATTGTGTAACTTGTCCCCCTTCCACCACACACACTTCTGCTATGAAAGACAGCCAATAGTAATAGGCAGAAGAAAGGCAGGAGCGGGAAGCTTCAACAGAAAGTGCAAAAACTTTGCAGAACAGAGAACAACCTGGAATTCATTTACGCCTGGAAGGTTTGTAAATTTAAATAAAACCGATTATCCACAGGGAACTATATTTTGTACATTGGATTAGCTTGAGAAAAGGTCACTAGAACATGTCGTAAACTGGAAACAGTTAAGCCCCGTACACACGTAGCGATTGTCGGCCGTAAATATTCGGCCGCCGAACGATCGGCCGATTGTCGGCTTGTTAGTATGATGCTTCCGACAACCGACAGCGACTTTTCGGCCGAACAGAATCTGTTGTGCAGGCATTAAAATTTTTGTTGGCCAACACCAGAACGGCCGATTGTTCGACAGTCAGTACAGAATTCAGCCGACAAACAGCCGATTAGCAAGACTGGGCATGCTCAGAAAAGAAAAAACACACGGAAAGTTAACCATCACATGACATCACTTCTGCAATCGGCTGTTGTTGGCCAACAATCATGTGCAGTCTTTTGCAGTTTTCAGCCGACAGGACAGCACCGGACAAAAGACGACCGATCGTTCGGCCGACATTCGGGACGTGTGTACGGGGCTTTAATGGTGCAAATTATATAATCTCATCAATAGAAGATCCTGGTCGGGAAGCTGCATAGATAGCAGACAGGTAAACAGTTATTCATGATAACTTGAAGCCGTTTTAACAAATAACAGTAAAAGTTCAGATTTGGAGTGATACCAGTTATTGGCCTATTAAAAAGATTGTAGTACAAGCTTTCGAGGCACTATAACCTCCTCTTCAGGCAATGTGCTATGGTTTTGCCTAAAGGAGATGTCAGCATCCCTTGAAAGCTTGCACTACAATTTTTTAGTTATACAGTAAAATGGTATCACCCTAAATCCAAACTTCTACTTTTGATGGATAATACAGTTTAACACTTTTTGCTGCTACGATGGCAAATAACTAACTATAGCAAAATGTTGCTGGCTGGAGAAATCCACAAAATTTTAATTTGTAATTTATGCAAGTTAGTCATGTTTGTCAGCAATTGGGCAAAATGAATATATAAAAGTTGAGAAAATAAGGGGAAACACCTCTAACATTATTGGATGTAATAAAATTCCAGAACAAAAAGGTGTTAATGAAACTGATAATTTACTTAGGACTGTGTAGCACCAGTAATTTTGCAACAAAGTTTTACTGCACATACAAGCCTCTCTGATTATTGTCCTCAACTAATTGAGACTGTTTACAAAGTTTCTGCTAGAGTTGGCTACAATCCCATGCAGCTGCAAAACACTGGTGTGCCATGGTCACTAGGCATGGTATAGAAAACTAGGATAAACTGGCAATTCTGTAGCTGAGGTTTGCAAAAGTAAATCACTGAACTATGAATTGTCAGAACCATGGCAACACAGACAGTTCATTTTTTAAACATAGTTTCATTTGTGAGTAATTCTGTAAGTGCTTTAAACCACTCTGTATGACAGGCTTCCATTTTATGTTTCCCCACCTGAAAAATACCAACATTTTTTTAAAATAAAAATTTCCTTACTGCAGAATTACTACTAGCCAAAACATCGTACTTACTCAGCACGGAGCTTGTAATCTTTCTTCTTCTCCAAAATCCCCAAATTTCTGCGGAAGCCAGGCTAAAATAATTATAAACAAAGATTAAAGAAGACCCTATTTAAAACAGAGAGAATAACAATGGAGCATGGAAGTGATTATTTCACTAAAATGTGGGCCATAGTGTGCCACAGGGTGTTCTTTGCATAGTACTGCACAACATTCCTTGATAGAAGAAGCAAGCCACATGATGAAGTATAGGCTACACATTCACATGGGAGTTACATCCCCAGCCCCCATGAGAACATATGGATGCCAGGAATGAGCAGAGACTGTACACTTCAGGGCACATCATTATAAAGTGTACTGTAAAATTGTCAGGGAAAGAAGAGCTTTATTTGGTATAAGAAACTTTGCACAACTCTTCTGCCAAAAAACCCTACCTCTTAGTCATTTTTTTGGTTTAATTCTACCTTAAGTACTTTAAACCACTGGTATAGAACAAGATCAGGAGTTCAAAATCACTTGCTGCATGCTTAATTTGGATTTGTCTTCGGAAGCAAGAAAAAGCAAGACAACAAAGGGGTCAGCAGAGGAGTCAGCAGAGGGTACATCACAAACAAAAGCTTTCCCATCGCACTTACCAGCCAGCCTGCAAAACAACCAAATTGTCCTGTCTAACAGTTCACATTAACCACTTTCCCCAAATGTACATACCTCTGCGTCCTTGGGGGTCGGTGGTAATATCAGGATGATGCCTGCAACTACAGGCATCATCCTGGTATTTTTTGCAGCCAGCAATTCTCTTTTTGGCAGAAGTTCTGTGTTGGGCTACATGGGGGGCCAGAGGAGAGATTTGGGGTCTAAATAGACCCCAAATCTTTCCATAAAGAGGACCTGTCACGGCCCATGCTGTCACAAGGGATGTTGTGCATCCTTTGTGATAGCAAATAAATGATTACAAAAAAAAAAAACACACATTTTTTTTTTTTTTTTAGAAAATAAATTAAAAAAAAAAAAAATAAGATTTAAAAGCGCCCCCTCCCACCATGCTTAGACGCAAATGCGAACGCATACATTACTCCTGTGCACATATGTAAACAGTGATTGCACCACACATGTGAGGTATTGTCATAAACGTCCAAGCTAGAGCAAAAATTCCAGTGCCACTCTAAACTGGTAACCCGTAAAGGCGTACAAAGTGTTGCCTATGGAGAATGTTAACCACCGTAGTTTGGACCCATACCATGGGCAGATGAAATTTTAAAGCGTGACATGTTCGGTATCTATTTACCCAATGTAACATCATCCTTCACAATTCTACAAAAAAAAAAAAAAGTGGGTCAACATTACAGTTTTGTTTTTTTTAATTCATGAATTTCCTTTGTTTTTTCCAAAAAAAAAAATTGCATTTGAAAAACTGCTGCGCAAATACCGTGTGACATAAAAAAATTGCAACACATATAATTTTATTCTATAGGGTCTCTGCAAAAAAATATATAATGTTTGGGGGTTCTAAGTAATTTTCTAGCAAAAAAATAATTTTTTTACATGTAGGAGCGAAGTATCAGAATAAGTTTGGGAAGGAGGTGGTTAAAAACAGAGGGTTTTGTTTGCACACATGCAAATATTTGCATAAGCCATAGAGTTCAATTCAAGGCTCCTCTATGTACTGCAGTCTTAACTCAATATACAATAGCTTCCTCCAGGCAAACCTGCCCTTAATCTATCTATCGCTATATGTGCTCCAACTTAGGAGACTCCAAAAATGTTAGTTTTGTTTGTGATGCGAGTTGCCCTTCCATGTGCACCTTACTGCAAAGGCTAGTTATAGGTTAAGGGGGGGGGGGGGGCTGTTGCTATCTTTTTTGTAGTCTCCGTAAACATATAACTAGCTACAATGTTATTAATTGTATAACCCAATGCCAGCTAAAGCCCCTTACACAAGGGGGGGGGGGGGGGGTCCGTCGGAGTCCGCCCACTCCACTCGGTAGGGGATTTTTCTGCTGATCCCTGCTGAGCAGGCGAATGGCAAAGTGCTTATGCAAAGTGGACACAGACACTCTCCTCCATGGAAGGTCGGATGTAAACAGACCACCTGTCCATTTACACCCGGCTGCCATGCGATCCGCCAGATGGATGTAAAACGGATCCCTATCCGTCTGTTTTTAGCAGGTAGGATTGGAAGTCAGCGGGTGTCATTGGACACCCACCACTCTTTAGAGGAGACTGGGGGGGGTCCAATCGAGTCTGCCCGAAAAAAAGGACAGGCAAACCTAAATCGGGCCGCTAGTCTAAAAGTGGCTTTTCATAATAGAATAAGTAGAGCCATGCACATTTAAAAATGAAAAAAAAAAAAAAAAAAATCATCTTTTGCTGCTATACTCACCCAAGCTTAAGCACTGTCCCCAGCAGCTCAATGTTTTAGCCCAGCGTTTCTTCCAGGTAGAATAATGCCCAGCATCATAAAACCTACAGTATCTCACAAAAGTGAGTACATCCATCACATTTTAATATACCTTTTCATGTGATAACACTGAAGAAATGACATTTTGCTACAATGTAAAGTAGTGAGTGTACAGCTTGTATAACAGTGTAAATTTGCTGTCCCCTCAAAATAACTCAACACACAACCATTAATATCTAAACCACTGGCAACAAAAGTGAGTACAGACCTAAGTGAAAATGTCCAAATTGGGCCCAAAGTGTCAATATTTTGTGTGGCCACCATCATTTTCCAGCACTGCCTTAACCCTCTTGGACATGGAGTTCACCAGAGCTTCACATGTTGGCACTGGAGTCCTCTTCCACTCCTCCATGATGACATCACGGCGCTGGTGGAAGTTAGAGACCTTGTGCTCCTCCACCTTCCGTTTCCGTTTGAGGATGCCCCACAGATTCTCAATAGGGTTTAGGTCTGGAGACATGCTTAGCCAGTCCATCACCTTTACCCTCAGCTTCTTTAGCAGGGCAGTAGTTGTCTTGGGAGGTGTGTTTGGGGTCGTTACGTTGGAATACTGCCCTGTGCCAGTCTCCAAAAAGGAGGGGATCATGTTCTGCTTCAGTATGTCTAAGTACATGTTGGCATTTATAGTTCCCTCAATGAACTGTAGCTCCCCAGTGCCGTTGTAATGTTAAAAAACCCTACCTCGTGAAAATTCCCTACCCTCGTCACTTCCTGTGCACGTATGTCATGGAACAGCTGAGCAGCTTACCACTGTGCATGCTCACAGCTCCGGAGGGTAGCACCTACGTCATTGAACAGCTGAGCAGCTTACCAGTGCACATGCTCACAGCTCCGGAGGGTAGGGAATTTTCACAGGGTAGAGTTTTGTAATGTTACACCGCATCAGCTGTTGCCGCGGGTACATTAAATCATCTCCGCTCCAACCCCTGTGACTTCCCTGATCTTGGCTCCTAAATGTAAAAGTGGTGGGTGTATGAAAATATAAATCACGGAGATCTCGGCTCCGCGAGTTATATTTTCATAGACCCGCTGCCGCTTTTACATTAAGGAGCCGAGATCAGGGAAGTCACAGGGGTAGGAGCGGAGATGATTTCATGTACCCGCGGCAACAGCTGATGCGGTGTAACGTTAAAAAACCCTACCCCGTGAAAATTCCCTACCCTCCGGAGCTGTGAGCATGCGCAGTGGTAAGCTGCTCAGCTGTTCAATGACGTAGGTTCCCCCGGAAGTGACGAGGGTAGGGAATTTTCAAGGGTAGGGTTTTTTCAGGGAACACCGGCAGCACTCATGCAGCCCCAGACCATGACACTCCCACCACCACGCTTGACTGTAGGCAAGAGACACTTGTCTTTATAATACTCACCTGGTTGCAGTCACACATGCTTAACACCATGTGAACCAAATACTTTTATTTTGGTCTCATCAGACCACAGGAAATGGTTCCAGTAATCCATGTCCTTAGTCTGCTTGTCTTCAGCAAACTGTTTGAGGTCTTTCTTGTGCATCTTTAGAAGAGGCTTCCTTCTGGGATGACAGCCATGCAGACCAATTTGATGCAGTGTATGGTCTGAGCACTGACAGGCTGACCCCCCACCTCGTCAACCTCTGCAGCAATACTGGCAGCTCATACATCCATTTCCCAAAGAGAACCTCTGGATATGACGCTGAGCATGTGCACTCAACTTCCTTGGTGGACCATAGCGAGGCCTGTTCTGAATAGAATCTGTCCTGTTAAACTGCTGTATGGTCTTAGCCACCGTGCTGCAGCTCAGTTTCAGGGTCTTGGCAATCTTCTTATAGCCTAGACCATCTTTATGTAGAGCAACAATTCATTTATTCCAAATCCTCAGAGAGTTCTTGCCATGAGGTGCCATGTTGAACTTCCAGTGACCAGTATGAGAGAGTGAGAGCGATAACACCAAATTTAACACACCTGAGACCTTGTAACACTAAGGAGTCACGTGACACTGGGGAGGGAAAATTGCTAATTGGGCCCAATTTGGACATTTTCACTTGTACTCACTTTTGTTGCCAGTGGTTTAGACATTAATGGCTGTGTGTTGAGTTATTTTGAGGAGGCTGCAAATTTACACTGTTATACAAGCTGTACACTCACTAATTTACATTATATCAAATTGTCATTTCTTCAGTGTTGTCACATGAAAAGGTATATTAAAATATTTACAAAAATGTGAGGGGTGTACTTACTTTTGTGAGATACTGTACTTCCTGTGAGGCTCAGAAAACAGGACTAACATCATCAATCCTACCTGCACAATGCAGTAACACACATTAAGTATGTCAGGGTGCTATAATGCCATTGATTGTGAATGACACCCCAACGCACATTCATGATGTAAGAGACAACAGAGAAGTTGCACTGCTCCAGGTAAACCATGAAGATCCCTCGTTGCTATTAAAAAGAACCAGATTCTGCGGCTGGTAAACGCTGGGTGCCTGCCAAGGTGCGCGACCAGGAAACATACAAGGAAGGAAGAGTAGTGGCACAGCCAGCATAACATCTTCATACTTTATACGTTCACAATGTATCTGCGCTGAACCAACAAGACTTGTGGTGTACTAATAATAATAATATAGGTCTCATCAGTTCGTTGTGGTGCATTCACTCTCATTTAAATTAAACACAAAGGTGTAAATGAGCCCTAAGTCTGCCTCATTCTCTGCAACCTCAAGGACTGCCCCCTGCAAAAGAAAGGACCCCCAAATATTACATGAACTTTATTACAATGAGGGTTGGAAAGGGACTGGACTTTCAGGAAACAGTACTGGCTAATTAAGGTTACTAACAAGAAACAGCGAGTGTTGATCTGCTAGCAGGCAATAGAAATAGAACAGCTTCCCTCTTTTTCTCCATCAGAACCCACTCCTTAGTCTTACCTGAGATCTCTCTTTATGGTCCTTTTGCCGGGACTTCAACGCTTTCCTGAAAGCTGCAGACATTTTGCTCTTCTGTGTTCCCTGTTCATACAGTCACCAACCAGCATGCATGAAGCACAGCCTCACTTCTTCCAATACTTCCGTCGCAGCGCGTGACGTCAGTACCGCTGATCTGCGTTCCACAGCCTGAGCCTGTGACTGCTGCGTGTAGGGGGCGGTGTTTCCGAATAGGCACAGTTCTGTGTGTATTGATGCTCTGTGTTGTGGGCGAGCAGTAGGCAGCGGATACTTGAGCAAGTACAAAGAATAAAAGGATTGTCAAAATGAAAAAAGACGTTTATTTTCATATTAAAATGTGCAGAGCAGTCAAAGAGAGACAGTCATTGGTGTATTTTGGTTATGTGGTGCCAATAGGGCACCCTGCCCCCCTCCCATTTAAAGTTGTCCCACCACAGCTGCTTTAAAATCGAGCATGTCCGTGCAACAGCCACAAACAATGTCAATTTTACTATCCATAGGCAACGCTTTACCCACTTGCCTACTGGGCACCTATACCCCACCTCCTGACCAGGCCAGCTTTCAGCTCCCTCACACTTTGAATGACAATTGCGTGGTCATACAATGCTGTACTTAAATTACATTTTTATATTTTTTTTTACACAAATAAAGATTTCCTTTGGTGTTATTTAATCACCACCGGATTTTTTATCTTTTGCTAAACAAACAAAAAAAGACAGAAAAAAAAAAAAAATTCATAATTTGTTTTAAATATTTGCAAACAGGTAATTTTTCTCCTTCATTGATGCATGCTGATGAGGCTGCACTGATGGGTACTGACAGGTGGTACTTAAGGGCAATAATAGGCGGCACTGAGAGGTGGCACTGGTAGGTGACACGGATGATGAGTCACTGATTGGCAGCACTGATAGGTGGCACTGGTGGGCACTGATGAGGCTGCACTGATAGGCAGCACTGAAGGGCACTAATAGACAGCAATGAAGCAAACTGAGAGGAGGCACTGATAGGCATCACTGGTAGGTAGCACTGATAGTTGACACTGATGATGAGGCACTGAAAGGCACAGATTGGCACCACTGATGGGCACTCAAAGTGGAACTGGTAGGCATTGATTATCAGTACTGGTGGGCACTGGCAGGTGGCACTGGTGGGCACTGATTAGCAGTACTGATGGGCACTGGTTAACAACACTGGTGGACAAATATTGGGACCAATGTCCCTTTTACAGATGCCGGTTATCGACTTTATTCTTTACTCCTTACGCTAAAAAAGCTTCTGTTTACATCGTGTGAGTAGCTGTCATTGGCTGACCGTGATTGGCCCTTTACCACAATCTGTGATCAACTGGCCTGCAGTCATCATCCCAGTAAAGGTACCGCCCCCCTAAAAAGTGCCGCCCAAAGCAAAAATCTTGTTTACTTTGTGTAGATATGCCCCTGGACACAGTACTTTACAAATCATGGTGCAATCTATAGAAAATTATCTGAAATTAAACACCTGTAGGCTAACTACAGCTTCTGCAAAGCTTGGCCAAAAAAAAAAAGCAGCATACTGTAAGTTAGTGTGATTGTGTGGAACTGCTTGTATTATTTCTCCACAAATCCTCACATGCATAGTAAACCTTCCCACATCCACAAATCCACACATCCATAGTAAGCCTTCCCACATCCACAAATCCACACATCCATAGTAAGCTTTCCCACGTCCACAAATCCACACATCCATAGTAAGCTTTCCCACGTCCTAAAATCCACACATCCATAGTAAGCCTTACAACGTCCACAAATCCACACATCCATAGTAAGCCTTCCCACGTCCACAAATCCACACATCCATAGTAAGCTTTCCCACGTCCTAAAATCCACACATCCATAGTAAGCCTTCCCACATTCCACAAATACACACATCCATAGTAAGCCTTCCCACGTCCAAAAATCCACACATCCATAGTAAGCCTTCCCACATTCCACAAATACACACATCCACAGTAAGCCTTCCCACGTCCAAAAATCCACACATCCATAGTAAGCCTTCCCACATTCCACAAATACACACATCCATAGTAAGCCTTCCCACGTTCCACAAATCCACACATCCATAGTAAGCCTTCCCACGTCCACCAATTCACACATCCATAGTAAGCCTTCCCACGTCCACAAATCCACACATCCATAGTAAGCCTTCCCACGTCCACAAATCCACACATCCATAGTAAGCCTTCCCATGTTCCACAAATCCACACATCCATAGTAAGCCTTCCCATGTTCCACAAATCCACACATCCATAGTAAGCCTTCCCACGTCCACAAATCCACACATCCATAGTAAGCCTTCCCACGTCCACAAATCCACACATCCATAGTAAGCCTTCCCACGTCCACAAATACACACATCCATAGTAAGCCTTCCCACGTCCAAAAATCCACACATCCATAGTAAGCCTTCCCACATTCCACAAATACACACATCCATAGTAAGCCTTCCCACGTTCCACAAATCCACACATCCATAGTAAGCCTTCCCACGTCCACCAATTCACACATCCATAGTAAGCCTTCCCACGTCCACAAATCCACACATCCATAGTAAGCCTTCCCACGTCCACAAATCCACACATCCATAGTAAGCCTTCCCATGTTCCACAAATCCACACATCCATAGTAAGCCTTCCCATGTTCCACAAATCCACACATCCATAGTAAGCCTTCCCACGTCCACAAATCCACACATCCATAGTAAGCCTTCCCACGTCCACAAATCCACACATCCATAGTAAGCCTTCCCACGTCCACAAATACACACATCCATAGTAAGCCTTCCCACGTCCACAAATCCACACATCCATAGTAAGCCTTCCCACGTCCACCAATTCACACATCCATAGTAAGCCTTCCCACGTCCACAAATCCACACATCCATAGTAAGCCTTCCCACGTCCACAAATCCACACATCCATAGTAAGCCTTCCCATGTTCCACAAATCCACACATCCATAGTAAGCCTTCCCATGTTCCACAAATCCACACATCCATAGTAAGCCTTCCCACGTCCACAAATCCACACATCCATAGTAAGCCTTCCCACGTCCACAAATCCACACATCCATAGTAAGCCTTCCCACGTCCACAAATCCACACATCCATAGTAAGCCTTCCCACGTCCACAAATCCACACATCCATAGTAAGCCTTCCAACGTCCACAAATCCACACATCCATAGTAAGCCTTCCCACGTCCACAAATCCACACATCCATAGTAAGCCTTCCCACGTCCACAAATCCACACATCCATAGTAAGCTTTCCCACGTCCACAAATCCACACATCCATAGTAAGCTTTCCCACGTCCACAAATCCACACATCCATAGTAAGCTTTCCCACGTCCACAAATCCACACATCCATAGTAAGCCTTCCCTTGTCCACAAATCCACACATCCATAGTAAGCCTTCCCTTGTCCACAGATCCACACATCCATAGTAAGCCTTCCCTTGTCCACAAATCCACACATCCATAGTAAGCCTTCCCTTGTCCACAAATCCACACATCCATAGTAAGCTTTCCCACATCCACAAATTCACTCATCCATAGTAAGCCTTCCCACATCCACAAATCCACACATCCATAGTAAGCCTTCCCTTGTCCACAAATCCACACATCCATAGTAAGCCTTCCCTTGTCCACAAATCCACACATACATAGTAAGCTTTCCCACATCCACCAATTTACACATCCATAGTAAGCCTTCCCTTGTCCACAAATCCATAGTAAGCCTTCCCTTGTCCACAAATCAACACATGCACAGTGAGCCCCGCCCTCATCCACAAATCCACACATGCGCAGGGTACCCTCCTTTGTCAACAAATCCCAACATGCACAGTGCGCCCTCCCTTGTCCACAAATCAAACACCAGCACAGTGCGCCCTTCCTCGTTCACAAATCCCAACATGCAGAATGAGCCCTCTCTCATCCACAAATCTACACATGTACAGTAAGCCCTCCCATGTCCACAAATCCCAACATGCACAGCACGCCCTCCCTCGTCCACAAATCAACACCAGCACATTGCACCTTTGTTTTCAAATCCCCTCATGCAAAGTTAGCCCCCTCCCATCCACAAATCCCAACATGCAAAGTGAGCCCTCCCTCGTCCACAAATCCCAACATTCACAGTGCCCTCTCCTTCATCCACAAATCTTCATGCCCCCAGTGAGCCCTTATTGATTCACACTTTCATAGTGTGCCTTCCCTCGTCCACAAATCCACCCATATCCAGTGCACCCTTCCACAAATTCACACATCCACAGTGCACCTTCCCTCATCTGAAAATCAACACAGGACTAGTGCATTCTCCCTCGCCCACAAATGCATACATGCACAGTGAGTCCTCCCTCCATCACAAATTCACATATATACAATGCACCCTCCCTCATCCACAAATTTAAACATGCATAATGAGCCCTCCTTCATCCATAAATTAACACCTTCCCAGTGAGCCCTCCCTCATCCACAGATTCTAACATGCACAGTGCGCCCTCCCTCATGCACAAATCTACACATGCACGGTAAGCCCTCCCTCGTCCACAAATCCTAACATGCCAAGTGAGCCCTCCCTCGTCCACAAATTCTAACATTCCAAGTGAGCCCTCCCTTGCCCACAAATCCCAACATTCACAGTGTGCTCTCCCTCGTCCACAAATCCCAGCATGCACAGTGTGCTCTCCCTCGTCCACAAATCCCAACATGCACAGTCTGCTCTCCCTCATCCGATAATCTTCACACGCCCAGCGAGCCCTTATTCATCTACAAATTCACACATCCATAGTGCGCCCTCCCTCGTCCATAAATCCACCCATGCCCAGTACACCCTCCCACAAATCCGCACGTCCACAGTGCACTTTCCTTCATTTGCAAATCAGCACATGCATAGCGCCCCCTCCCTCACCCACAAATCTACACATGCCCAGTGAGCCCTCCCTCGTCCACAAATCTGTATGTGCACAGTTCACCCTCCCTCATCCACCAATCCACATGTGTGCAGTGAGTCCTCCTTCCTCCACAAATCCACATTAATACATTGCACCCTCCCTCATTCACAAATCCACACATACACATTGCACCCTCCCTCATCCACAAACTCGCACATGTACAGTGAGGCCTCCCTCATCCACAAATTCCAACATGCACATTAAGCCCTCCCTCTTCCACAAATCCACACATCCATAGTTAAGGCCTGTACACACGATACGAAATTCTGAAGGGAAATTTCGCCCGACAAACGATCTGCCGATTTTCGGATTGTTAGTATGGTGCTTTCAACTCAACAGCCGATTACAAATTTTCGGACGACAAAAACTGGATGTGCAGGCTACAAAATTTTTATCGTAAGTCAACACAACGTCCGATTTTCATTTAAAGTGGAGTTCCACCCTAAATTTATACTTACCTCCCTCTTCTCGCTCCGGGTCACCTGAAAAACAAATGGATAATCGCAATTTTTTTTACTTACCTTGTAGAGAAAATATACTTACCTTACTTCCTTCTTCCTCCCCTCGGCGGCCACGGCGATTCGTCACTTCCTGGCGTTTGCAATGATTCCTGGGAGCTGAACGTCATAGCTCCCAGGAATCAATGCGCCTGCACCGGCCCCGACATCAGTTCCGGGGTGCGCGCGTCATTCCCTTCTAAACAGCTTCTGGGCATGCCCAGAAGCTGTGGAGGGATGACGCGCGCGCACCGGAAGTGACGGTGGGGCCGGTGCAGTGCATCGTTTGACCGAGGAAGAAGGAAGAGGACGCAGAAGAGGATCGCGCTGGCTTCAAGCTGCCCACACCTGAGATGGCAGCGCTGGAGAATACTTTTTCAAGGTAAGTATTTCTCCTAAAAGGTAAGTGCAACCCGGGACAGATCAGAGGCTAGCCATTGTGGAATGTACTAGCCCTGACTGTCCCAGGGGTATTTTTATTAAAAAAAGTATCCCCTGGGTGGAACTCCGCTTTAATTAGTGCAGTTTTTGTCCGAAAAAATCGTAAGAGCAAGACTAGGCATGCTCAGAAACGAAAGAACACATACAAAACAATTCAACACATGACATCACTTCTGAAGTAGTATTCTGTCGTGCGGGAATTTTCGTATGAAAGTAACCTCTTTACTTTCCATATGAGACTAGCATGCAACAAAAAACAGACGACGGATCGTTTGATAATCTGATCGTGTGCACGGGGCTTTAGTCTTCCCTTGTCCACAAATCCTCACATGTCCAGTGAGCCCAGGACTTGGTAAGACACTCCCAGCTGTTACCATTTACCCCCCACCATTACAGGAGAAAGCTCTCAAATGCTGAGCTCCTGCATCAGGAGAGGGAGAGCACTTGAGAGTGTTTGAATCAGCAAAAGAGTTTGCTTCTCTGATGGTGGAGGTGAACACTGGGAGTGTCTTAGCAATGTCAAAGCAATAGTGCAGAATAGGATGATGACATCTCTTGGAGTTTTTTATGCAGGCTTCGGGAATTACGTACAGTAAATGACCTACACATACATTATAGCAAGGGTATCATTAACCACTTGCCGACCGCCGCACGCCGATCTACGTTGGCGGTCAGCCCCTCACAGGCAAAGTGAGGTAGGGCTACGTCACTAGCTTGTGAGGGTCTAGGGAGCGAGCGCGCGCCGCCGGAGGCACGCTCCCGCTCCCGCGTGGTCACGGACCCCCCCGCGCGTGTGACCGGCGGACCCGATGTCCGCCGGCCACTCTGCGATCGGCGGGGGAAAGGGAGAAAGTCAGGCAGCTTGTGTAAACAAGCTGCCTGTCATTCTCCCCTCTGTATGAGAGCTGATCATATGGATCTACTATGTAGATCCATTGATCACTCTGCATACAGCTGAAGCCACAGCCAATCACAGTTAGAATCACGCCCCTAGGGACACACACAGCCCCTCCCTCTCAAATAAAGTTAACCCCTTCACTACCAGTGTATTTTTACAGTAACAGTGCATATATATAGCACTGATTACTGTAGAAATGTCACTGGTAACCCCAAAAGTGTCAAAAATGTCAGTCAAGGGTCCGATCTGTCCGCCGCAATGTCGCAGTACCGCAAAAAAAATCGCAGATCGCCGCCATTACGCGTTAAAAAAAAAAACAACAAAAATGACAAAAATCTTTCCCTTAGTCAGTAAACGCAATAACTTTTGCGCAAACCAATTAAAATACGCTTTTTGCGATTTTTTTTTACCAAACATAGGTAGCATAAAACAAATTGGCCGAAAATTTTAAAAAATTTTGATTTTTACATTTTTTTTGGGGGGAATTTCATATAAAAAAAAGGGAAAAATATTGCTATTTTTGCAAAATTGACGCTCTTTTTTTGTTTATAGCGCGTGATCAAAAAATCGCACAGGTGATCAAATACCGCCAAAAGAAAGCTCTGTTTGTGGAAAAAAAAGGACGCCAAATTCGTTTAGGTACAGCGTCGCACGACCGCGCAATTGTCCGTTAAAGTCACGCAGTGCCGAATCGCAAAATACCCCCTGGTCGTTTAGCAGCCAAATCCTCCGGGGCTTAAGTGGTTATTTAACTTTGGTCAAAGCTGCTCAGCTTGTTTTTATCTAGAGGCACCTCTTATCTGTATAGGCAGTCTTTTTAAAGGTAAACTAAGGAGTAACAGGTGCCTTCAGGGATATCAACCTGGGAGGACAGTTTATAGCATGGATATGCAACCTTTTGAGCCTAGTGTGCCAAAAAATGTTTGTAAGAAATTGTGAATGCCAGATATATAAAACAAAAGTATTACTTCACACTCTTAACCATGAAAAGATATGTAGCTGGGATTAGACTACCATAATATATATATATATATTCATGCTTACTGTTATTGTTAATGTTGTCAGAGTGTCCCTTTAAGAGGAAGATCGGCTTTTCACAGGAAGTTGAAGAACTGGATTGTGGGAGATATAGTTCGATACTGGATGCAGACTGTTATCTGGATTGCAGAAGGAAGCAATGGGAAAATGAAGGCCCATAGGAGAGCCTATAAACCTATCTGCTTCACAGTGCGCGCTCTCTCTTGCTTCCAGGACCCAGTGAGTGCAGACCAGCCTGAGTGGTGCTTACAGACTTTGTTGGTAATTGAGGCCTAGTACATGCGGCCTAGCCCGAGTTGGGAGCTCATCTTCAGCGGTGCAGATGCTGGTGACTACACGGTGGTGGCTGATCCAGTGAAGCTGAACAGGAAGCGAGCGGAGGCCAAATAGACTGACTGGCGCAGCAGAGCATTGATCACTCCCTGATGCAGGAGCGTGGGAGGGTGCATCGCCTGTGTTACAGGATCATCACATATGGACATCAGAGAACAGAAGGGTGCCTGTGTGAAATCCTAATCGCAAGTATAATCTTTATTCATCAACACATTGACTGCAGACAGTATTGCAAATATCACTTCTTTGGAATTACAAATATCACATTGGACAGTAATAAGAGCTTCAACTGCCGGTGAAGACTTAGCATGGCCTTGCTAGGAGAAGGAGTTTAATATTTGCTTTGGTTTAAAGGGGACAGGTTCAAGTTACTTTAAATTGCTATTAGTTAGAACCAATTATATCCTTGGTATATTTCTAAGGCCTTTTTCTAGGCCATAGTCATAGCATTGCCATAAGTATTAAGAGTCATTGCTCAAGATTCTGTTCAATTGTGTTATCAATGATCTTTGATACTCCCTATTGATTATTCACATTCATTCATGTGTCATTCTGTTGGATCTCACTGTGTTTTGTGGGGTTTAACCGACTGATATTGCTGTACTCATTAATCATAAAGTTATACATGTTCATCTTTAAGTTACATCTGTTTATCTTTTCAGTAAAAAAAACAAAACGTTATTTCAATTGTGTCAGTGTGTTCTTGGAAAATATACTTACCATGTCAGAACCTAGAGTGTCAGGTGGGTTGGATTGTTTGCAGGGTCAGGTGAGTGCTGAGGAACACCCGTTAACCAGTAGCCCTCAAGGGGGCAGTGCTACAGATATATATAGTAAAGTAAATTGTAACTAGAATAATAGTACCGGAATAATAGTAATGCATGAACAATAACAATAACCCCAGCATTGATGTCAGTGACTTCAGTAATAACCCCCAGCATTGGTGTCAATGTCTTTAAATTTACCTGCAGCATTGGTGTAAGTGACTGCAAAAATAACCCATGGGATTGGTGTCAGTGGCTGCAGTTATAACCCTCAACATTGGTGTCAGTGTGAATCTTGCTTGTGGGAAGCCGGCTGTGACTTTCTGTGTCTTCACAATCGGCTCCCCACTGCTCATGCACAAGCCGCACTGCACTTTCAGAATGGACCCACAGCCTCCAGGAACGTGTGACGTGTTCCAGGAGGTTGCGGGCAGGAAGCGGGGGGGTTGGACTTCTGCATTGCTGGCCTAAGCAAGCAAAGCGTAAGTCAGAGCGGGTACCTGTGAAAAAGGTACACACTTCCAGAAAAAAAAAACATCCAAAAGTGATAGGGAATGGTAAGCAGAGGAGAAAAAGCAGAACTTTCATTTTTAGGCGAGCAGAGGAGGAAAAGCAGAACTTTCTTTTTTAGGTGAAGTTGTCCTTTACCTACTTTCCTTGCAGAAGTACCTGCTACAATCAATTTGAGAACCCCGGTTTCAGTGTCTACTGATCCAGAATTCCCAGTTAATCTTACTCCACCAACTCTTGTCACCCAGAAGCTTAGGACTGTTCCTGTTTCACCTGGAGACTTTACAGGTAACTTGCATTACAATCAGTTGAAGCAAGTACAACACCTAGCCAATTTCCTCTGTATTCGATGAAAGAAGGAGTATCTTACTCATCTGCAAGGACACAGAAAATGGTCATTACCCTAACTGAGACGTCCTCTTGTTGAAGAGCCAACAAGCTGAGAGAATTGATTGGTCCATGGGTTTCATCACTAAGCGCATACCTAGCGATAATAGCAGGTACATAAGGTGAGGATCACAAGACAAAGTATCAAAAAGACTTTCATCAGACCTTATCACTGAACTTGCTTTGGAGGAGGCACATGTGTTCCTTGATTATGACAGGGTGACCCGGACTGAGCTGACTTTAAAGCGGGATTAAACCCCAAACCAAAAATGTAATATATTGCAGCTTACCAATCCGTAGGCTGCTTTCACACATATGCATTTTTTAATGCATTTCCGGTGTGTTTTCTGGTTGCCCGACTCCCAGCATGCACCTGTGAAACATGGGCATGTGACTCCGCAGTGCATTTTTTAAAGTGTAGCAAGATTCACAGCCATTTTGCTGGATATGGGTCCGCCTGGGTTACCGCTAACAACAACAGCACATTTAAGCATGTTCTCCAAGTGTGAGTACTGAGACAATGACCAGTCCAGTATCTTTGGGTTTTTTGTATTTATTGATAACTTGGATGGGAGAAGGGATGAGTGGGATACTCTTCTGGCTCAACTATACACAAATTGCTGGGGACAACTGAAAAATGCCTGATGGCGCTGACTTGAGGTTGGCAGGATGCCGGTCAACGCCGGTTAACGCTGGATAACAATGGAAAAAATATGCACTCAGACAGCAGCAGTCTGAGCATATGAAGAAAGTACTGGTAGTGCCAAATCCCTAATTGACTTAAATATGGAAAGATTGGGAGACAAGGATTTTTTGGCACACAAATATTGTAAAATCAATTTTTATTAATAGATTCTTATAAAAAACCGGGGAATACAATAAAATCTAAATATTGGCCTTAATTAAGGCACACATACATTGTTATAGCAGTAGAATTGATATTTCCTTGATACAGAATATCCAACTATATACGACAAAAGGTTCTTAGTAATAAGTGTAAGTAAATACTTCACATCAAGGAGATCTTAACGAAGGGTGACAGAAGATGAGACTGCCGTCCAACAAGATCAGTTGATGCTGTATTCAGTTATTCACATTGTTATCATTCACATTGCTCGACATGTTTCGCCATAATTAGCTTCATCTGGAGCGTTATAGTAAAGTATTCTGTATATTGCTGTAAAGGAAGAAAAACGCAATAACGAGGAGGGTATCGTGGATCACAAAAGGAGTGGATGGAGCATATAATGGAATGAAAAGTAAGCCATTGGAACTGTAGCAACCAAAGGTTAATGGATGCCTAGCTGAAATCAATAAGCCATAGTAAGCAAAGATAATGTGGCACAGATCCAGCCTATGAATTCAAAATGTGGGTACATCCATGTACTCCTGTGTGAGCAAACACAAATCCCTCCCCGGATGGGGAACTCTCTTCCACAAGCAGTCGTATCAGCAGGGAGCATCAATAGTTTCAAAAAACGATTGGATGGGCACCTTAAAGACCACAACATATAGGGGTATACAATGTACGGTTAACAGCAAACACACACACATCATAGGTTGAACTGGATGGACTGATGTCTTTTTTCGACCTCACAAACATGTAACTATGTAAGAATAAATTTGGAGGCAATTATGATAGTATGGTATAATAGATAAGTATCTGCCTGTAAAAAATGAGGTTGAAGGATTATAAGAGGTGCATGAAAGTCATCCAGCCCCCAGTCTGATGTACTCACCCTCCAGTCTGTCACCAACCAAGTAGACCTGTCTCTTGATACAAAGAACAGGGGTTTAGTTGACACACATTTGCAAACGCATGTGAAAGCTGCAGAGCCACTTCACGGCACCCTGTTAAATCTGCAGTCCTAACACTCCTAATTTAGTGTCTCCACACTGGAAGCACATGGCTGCTAATGGATGGATGGGGAACAGGTGAGAGGGAGACAGCCCAACCTCCCCCAACCCACCCCCATCTATGACTGGTCTGTTGTCTCAAAACTCAAATAACTAAGTTGTAACGATGGTACAAACTGGAAAGGACCAGCTGAGAAGCATTACACCTCCATCCCCTTGGTGGATGCAGTATAAAGACAGATAGGGATTTTATATATGAGGCATGGCCTGTAAAGCACAATGCCTTTCAATCCCTAATTTCCTATTTGCTACAGGTCTACTTGGTTGGTGACAGACTGGAGGGTGAGTACATCAGACTGGTGGGCTGGCTGACTTTCATGCACCTCTTATAATCCTTCAACCTCATTTTTTTCTTGTTATAGGGATGGAGACGCCAGGCACTACGTGCTGGGGTCTCACTTAAAGTCCCACCTAGCCTATTATGTTTAAGTATCTGCCTGTATTTCTCAGCACTGAGCGCACCATTGATCCTGACGAAATCTCCAACTCCATTTGCAGAAATGTAGCCCCAAACTTGCAAGGAACCTCTGCCATGCTTCACTGTTGCCTGCAGACACTAATCTTTGCACTGCTCTCAGGCCCTTCGTCGAATAAACTGTCTCCTGCTACAGCCATATATTTCAACTCATCAGTCCAGAGCACCTGCTACCAATTTTCAGCACCCCAGTTCCTATGTTTTCATGCATAGTTAAGTCGCTTGGCTTTGTTTCTACGTTGGAAGTATGGCTTTGTGGCTGCAATTCTATTAAGATCACTTATGGCCAGACTTCTCTGGACAGTAATGGGTGTAACTCGGTCCCACTGGTTTCTGTCAGTTCTGTGCTGTTGGAACTGCTGGACATCTTCTGAAGTTGAAGGGAAGTAAGCCGATATGTCTTTCATCTGCTGCATTAACTTTTCTTGGCCAACCACTTCCTCTATGGCCCTTAAAGTTGCCGGTGTCTTTGATATTCTTTAAAAGAGCTTAAACAGCACATCTTGAAACCCCAGTCTGCTTTGAAATCTTTGCCTGGGAGATACCATGCTGGTGCAGTATAACTACCTTGTGTCTTATTGCTGTGCTCACTCTGTCCATGGTGTACGACCGGTGACATTAAACAGTCTTCCACAACCTCACTTTAGGAGCAGAGTTTGGCTATTCCCCACCCTGTTTTAAGCCTTCTACACAGCTGTTTCTGTTTTCATGCCAATGTCAGTATCTGTTGTCAATGACTGTGTTTCACCCTACATATGAAATTGATGATCATTAATACCTGCTTGGTATATTTAGTTATTTATAAACCTGACTCAAATCCTACAAAATCCCTGATTTTGTGCAAGTGTACAAGTGTAAGAATTGAGTCTGGTTTGAAGCCAAAGGGTAGTGACACCAAATATTGATTTGATTTAGATTTTTCTTCTGTTTGCTCACTTGCATTTTGTAAATTGATAAAAAAAATAAACAATTGAATTATGTATTTTTAAGGTATTCCTACTTTAAAGCATTTCTTCACACCTGCGTTAGACCGCATTCACACTGAAGCGGCACGACTTCTGCACGACTTTGGGGGCGACCACAGAAGTCCCGTGCACCACGACTTCGGCGAGACTTGCACGGACTTCATATAATTAATGTCTATGCAAGTCGCTCCGAGGTCGCCCCGAAGTAGTACAGGGCCATTTTTCCAAGTCGGAGCGACTTGTGTCGCTCCTATTAGAACGGGTCCTGTACCAGTCAATGGACCGTGAGGGACCGCGACTTGTCAGGATGACAAGTCGCCTGACAAGTCTCGGTAGTGTGAATGGAGCCTTAGGCCCCGTTCACACTGGGGCGACGCTACTTTGCCGGGCGACCTCATAGGTCGCGGTGCGCTGCTCACACCGCGACCTTGGAGCGGCCGGCACGGACTTCATAACATTGAAGTCTATGCAGGTCGCTCCGGGTCGCCCCAAAGAAGCTCCGGACCCTTTTTCTAAGTCAGAGCGCCTTGTGTTGCTCCTATTAGAACGGGTCCGCAGCTTCTCTATGGAAGGCAACCTACGGCGACCTGTCAGGCGACCAGGTCGCCTGACAGGTGGCCCCAGTGTGAACGGGGGCTTAAACCTTTGCACAGTACTGTATTTATACAACATTTTAATTGTGGGTTAAAGTTAAGATAGGTTGAGCACTGTAGTAGCAGTATGTTGGTTATACGTTTATTAAAATGTACAAATGGTTACAAAATAAACCAGCTCAATAATAACCAAATTATTCTGATGAAGGGCTTTGTAAGCACTCATGACAACAAATGGCATAGATCAGTGTAATGTAAACATATATCATAAAATTGTCATGTTATTCTTTTATTCTGCCTGCAAATGCTGTGTACAATTGTGTAAGCAATTTTCCTGCCTGTCAGTATCCCTGGTTATCAAAATAAAACATTAAATAATGTTCAATTTATATGACACATTATTCATATGTCCCTGAAAGGGAACGTGCAAACAAAAGCACACACATAGGCATTGCAATTGTTCCCACTCCAAGCTGAACACTAGCACAGCCCAGCAACAGAGCTGCCTTCTGTTCACACTGCAGACAGCTCATGTTTGGGATGCACCACTCCAGGGAATGTAGGGGGAGTGTGTCAGAGCATCTCATATTATTTGTGAGTTTTTACTTCGCCACCCATTTTCTGTACAAAGTGTCATCACTATATTACATTTCTAGCCTTAGTATTATAGCATTAGTGAGCATGGTTTGAAATCCTCAAGCATTAGCAGGTGCACCTGTTGATGCCTCCCCTCATAGACCAATGGTAGACATCTGACATTTCTTTTGTGAATGCATTATTCTGGATGCAGAGATGGAGTTAGCTAGTGGTATTCATTTAGAGGAATCCATAAAGGATTTGGAGCTTTAGCCTGCGTGCATCGCTAACACTTCACCAGCCACCGTCTGAAAATGCAGTTTGGTCCTCATAGCCACTCCTCCTTCTAAAAGCACACTGCATTATCCCATCCTCCCAACTCTAAGGCAAGATGGGCATTGCAAGGAAGGTCATTTTAGATTTTTAGAGATCCAGCATGATGTAGTTAGTGTGGTAGAATCCGATTTTTGCTCATTTCATCTCATACTGATCATCACATCTGAACAAAAAAGAATTAGAAGAGCCACCATAACAGCATGTATGCAGCACATATATAAACCTGCAGACCCACACCCCCATCTTGGTAATAAGCAGTCGGAGCTGGACACAATGAACACCATCTGCATCCTTCACCCTCAAGGATCAGACCACTGAATGGACCAGGCGACCTTTGTTATTCATTCATCATCAACCACTTCACTGACTGCTGCAGGATCTTTATAAAGGTATGTATTTCCTATATAAGCCACCTGTCTCTCTACATTTATAGTCTAAATGTATGTTTTGTCTTCATTTATAGGTTGCGAATGGCTCTTTATAATTACACTGTTCATTAGGAGAAAATGTCTGGTTTATGATGAAAATTAATAATTACATTTAATAAATAACAGCATGTTTTTTTCATAGACGCTCGTAGCCAAAAGGGACTAAACAGCAGATTGAATAAAAGTTTAAAGTTAATATTAGACTGACCAACAGGGCACCTGAGGACCCCAATGATCTTAGAGCATGTTGTATGCAAATGCAGATTTTCATCTTAGTTTCTGGTTAGGTAAAGCACTGTCCTTAAGGTAAATGCTGCCTGTATCTTCATAAACTACCTGGGTGCCCCAAAACCTCAGGCTCTCTATTATGCAAATCTTGATTTAGGTCACCCTCAGACTTGCCACTCTATATTCTTCTCTATTGGCGAGTAAAGCCACCCATTACAGCGAGGGATTAAAGCAACAGGGACAGGATGAATATCGATCCATGTATGGGCACCTTGGTTGTACACAGGTCAATCTATTGATCACAAATGAATAATTACATATAATAAATAAGAATTTTTTTTTTTTTATAGAAGCTCGTAGCCAAAAGGGACTAAAGGGAATTAAAGTTTAAAGTTACCTTGGACTGACCAACAGGGCACCTGAGGGCCCCAATGATCTTAGAGCATATTGTATGCAAATGCAGATTTTCATCTTAGTTTCTGCTTAGGTAAAGCACTGTCCCTATGTTAAATGCTGCCTGTATTTTCATAAACTCCCTGGGTGCCCCAAAACATCAGGCTCTCTATAATGCAAATCTCGACTTAGGTCAAAGTCAGACCTGCCACTTTGTGTTCTTCCCTACTGGTGAGCGAAGCCACCCATTACAGCAAGAGACTAAAGCAGCAGGGACCAGCTGAATATCGATCCATGTATGTGCACCTTGGTTGTACACAACTCAACCTATTGATCAACTTGTGTATAACCAGCCTGTCAGATTTTTCATGAACAATTAATGCCGACGACAACACTATACATTGTGTTGTGCCATGGCAGGGAAGGCTCCCCGCTGGCAGAACATTCTAGCACTGCAGGAGGAATTCCCCCATTTTATTCAAAATATCAATTTAGTACATAAACTTAGTTAATGGGCTTGTTCACACCACATCTGTAGAGCAGCATTTTTCTGCACACCACCACACATTCATGTTCGAACAGGGCACACAGAAAACAAAGTAAAGACAGGGTTATCTATTGTACACCCACTGCATCCCACAGTGCAATGCAGATTCATCTTAAGAGGTACCTAGGGGGCCTGCGATCCATTAGGATTCCGGAGACTTAAAAGCAAGGCAGCATTTGTACACAGCATATGCTCTAGGTTCAGGGTTAGATGTATCTAGTGCCTTCCAGATCCATTTAGGTGAACCTAATGTATTGCAGGTTCAGTGCATGATTATTTACTCAGTTAAGAGTGACATGTTCACTTTATGTTGGTTATTGCAGAGTCTTTAGCTGCTTTACCTGCTTGCGGTAGCTATAGTATTTTTAGTATATCATATAGTACAATTATTTCCTAAAACAAAACAAATGCATTTGTTTTGCTATAATGCATTCCTACTTTTTTTTTTAAAGATCAAATATGGAATGTACTTGAATACTTATTCCTAATTGTACCCCTTATGTATAACCTTTATAAAGACTATTAGGTATAGCATTGTGTATATGGAGGGTGTGTGTGTGTTTTCTATTAGTTGAACTAGATAGATTTATGTCTTTTTAAAACCAGACTAACTATGTAACTTTAAAACAGAAAAACAAAAAAATAAAAGGGTATACTTTAACATTCTTTGGGTATTGTCCTGACTGGGCTGAGTTAGTTTCTGGCTTTTTACAATTCTTGAATACTTTAACAGGTCTTCAGGAGGTCTACCTCACACAATTCCTGACTTTGTTCCTCCCCACCTGTAAGATTTTGATATTTACCCACCCTTTTTGTGTTTCAATACTTTCAGTTGCGGCCCATCCTGCAGCCTCTGGGCCATTGAAAATGGTGTTTACTCAACCCAAAGGAGAATAGGTCCCCCTCATAATAGCCACAGCAGGTGTACAGACGCAAGGACCAATATCTCACTAAGAGAGTCTCAGAGAACAAATTGTCTGGGACTTAAAGTGGCTCTAAAGACTGATTGTTTTTTTACCTTAAAGTTCCAGTTAAAACCTAACCAAGCTTACATTTATTTCCACCCCCCATTCTAAACCTATTCTATCTACACTGTAAAAGGAAAGATGCCTATATACTTGTCTATTCTGAAGTCACTCCAGTCTGGTTACATGATCTCTGTCCAATGGCAGCTTCAGTGTAGAGGAGAGATCAGTGTCAATGGCTGCAGAGTGATGATGTCATCCATAGGCCTACTATGGGGCAGCTATTGTTGGCTGTTCCTCCTCTACACTGAAGACAGCATTGGGACCTGATCATGTGATTGGACCACAACGACTTCAGGATAGGCAAGCATAGGCATCTTTCCTTTTACTGGGTAGATAGAACAGTCTTAGAATGGGTTGGGAGCAGGTTTAGGCTTAGTTAGCTTTTCACTGGAATTACACTTTAATGCATTCTGTGCGTGAAGGTAAAAAACAATCCATTAACTATTCCCTCCCCCCCATCCCTTAAGACTTGGCTGATTTCTCTCACCAATCTAGCTCTATCCCGACTGCAGCATCGCCCCTCTCACTTCCTGGATTCACAGGAGACTCTAAGAGCAATGGGAGCCATAGGTTCCTGCTGCTGTCAGTCAAACTCCTGTGACGAGGGCACAGGGGCATGGCTTTCTGACACTGTGTGTCTATAGATGCACACAGCCTGGCTTGGCAGCATGCTGGCAGGGGTGCTCCCTTAGCAGCCAGCTTACTAAGGGACCAGCCAATGGAAGAAGGAGCTGACAACGTTGGTACTGCAAAAGAGGAGGTAAGCGACTACTCTGTGCAATATTATTGCACAGAGCAGGTAAGTACAACATCTTCTTTTATTTTAGGACAAAAAAAATAACCTTTAGTATCACTTTAACTCTGTCACATTACCGAAAAGTCTGTTCGGAAGAACAAACCCATACTCATAGGAGGTTGAATAGTGCCTCACTGCCGTCCTACTGAATGTTGCGGCCCAGGTCCTCAGAAGTACATTCCTAAAAGCATAAGAGGCTATGTTGCACCAAGTACCTGAGGATTTGTATACACAGGTGTTTGTTTTTCCAGTGCAAATCGATGGGAATGCAAAAGCAACATGCACATGCAATCAAGATTTTTTTTTTTTTTAAGTGCATTCAAGATTTTTTGCAAATGCAATCACGATTTTTGCTATATAGGATGCAGTGTACCAGTAGTGGTACACTAGTAGTGGTACACTGCATCCTATATAGCAAAAATCTTGATTGCATGTGCAAAAAATCTTGAATACACTTTAAAAAAAAAAAGAAAACTTGATTGCACTAGGAAAAGGCACAATTGCACTTTAACACTGGAATTTTTTTTTTTCTGGGTCTGTACTAAAAGAGTATAAAAAAAAAAATCATTACTCAGCAAGGGTAGTAGCGCCTCACTACACCACACATCACATGGCATTGTATAAAGCTCTGGAATATTTTGTAACTGAAATTTTTAACTGCCATTAGACTCCAGCAACCACACGAAATTTAAATAAAAAGTATGCATGATCTGTAATTGGGGATGTCAAATGGTAATCAGTTGGTAATCAAATGGTAATGAGCTTGTAAGGTAATCCTCAAACATTTTTGGGGTCATTGCAAGTGAACTAGCAGTAAGGTATAGCTGCTCTCTTTCCAATAAATTTTAAGTACTGTCACTCTTCTGCACATTAATATAACAATGTAATAGTCAATCCATTGTGACCATAGGTGTATTTTAGCATGTAACCAACTTCACTTGACATTTCATTATGTTGCTTCAGTGTAAGTTATATATACATAGATTCTGACTGTCACCTACACTATGAATTTAACATTCAAAAGACACACAAAGATAGTGTATTTATACAGCGTTGCAACCAATATGAAATGTATGCATAAACTCCATATACAAAGATGCAAAACCACCACATAGTGACCTCTCTGTTCAGCATCCCTTTCAAAGAATATAGGTATTATAACAAAACCCAGGAAATGCCATAATCTTATTAGTTATTTTCATTGTGCAAGCTATCTGGATATTTAGATGTTTTCTGTTCCTATATGTGTGCTGTTAGTCTTTGTCAAGGAGACATTGATGTAAATCAGTGTTTCTCAACCATTTTTTAAGTCAAGGCACCCTTTAAAATTATGGACAGTTTTGAGGTACCCCATTTTAAAATGTAAAAAACTATTCTAATCGTTTTCCATAATGCAGCAACATCCACATGTAGGACACCCAACGTTAGAGGTGATGTTTTCTTCCAAAGCAAATACACTTTTCTACACTGGTACTGACTAGTACTCAAATGTTTCTCTTCTCCCTCAATTTCTCTCCATTAGTCAGCTAATGAGACCCCAGTGCTGATGGAGAGGGGCAGAGGAGGGTCAAACAAGGATGCTGTGGAGGCAACAGACATCCTCCTTATCAACTGATGACATATTAGGATGCCAGTGTCTAGAAAGTTGTAATGGTAAACAATGAAAACCTATGGCTTTGTGTAACTAAAAACCAGGCTTCATCCACTCGCTGGCTTGTATACAATTTTTGATAATTTTTTAGGCTTTTTGCAAAGGCACCCCTAAAGAAGCCTCAAGGCACCCTGGTGGTTTAAAAAGGCTGGTGTAAATGACTGCTCCCATGACATTGTTTGTTTTCTTGTGACACCAGGTAGTAAAATGGCAGGCCAATGAATAGAATGAAGGATGAACAATTATGCCACATTGGATCTTTTGGTGTGACTTTCATTTCTGTGACCAGATTTGATGCTGCCTTTTTCAATGTCAAGTATAGATACAATGACAATGGTTAAATTGGTACTACTGTTGGCAAAGGAAAAACAGAAGCTATTGTGTATTGTTTTTTTTTTTTTTTTATGGGCCAGAGATACGGTGCACCCAACACACCCATTTTAATCTGTCATGTAGGATCCATTGTCATTGCTTTTCTTGCCTTGGAGGGGTTACTTGGAACTACTGGCAAAATACATGTTGTAGCATCAAAGACAGATTGTTTATTAGACTCCTTGTGATCCCTATGTGCATGAAATCGGTTGATGTACAGCATCTAGGCTTTTAGTGAAGCAGTCATTCGTTTTCATTAATGCTTTCTTTGCTTGCTCTGTTTGCTTTCTTTCTGTGTGGTCAAGTACCTGTCCATACCTACATACACCTATTGGGCAATGTCCTGCCATGACCATGCCCCTGCCATGAGATCTTAGTAAGTGTGGTCAGATGGGTCATAGAGGTAATCGCCTCGATTCTGCCCACAATCCCGAATCTCCGCAAATCATGGGACGCTGTTGTGCTCCCCATCACTTTTAATGGCACCCTGATTGTGGCGCGATTTTGCCACGATTGTCGCCCAATGAATCACGGTAAAATCACACAAACAGAATTGCAGTTTGCCCATTGCCCAAAAGATCTTCTTTTGGGCGACAGGTGTACCGCGATTCTGTTTGCATGCTTTTGCGCCATGCGACTTACCTGCGGTTCCTGCATAAGTAAATGCATTGTTTTTTAATGCGTGGCCCACGCATCTAAAAATGCAGCGTGTTTGTTGGTGCAGGAACTGTAGGAAAATCGCATGGTCCAAATGCAGCAATTTCAAGGCCACTGCATTTTTAAAATGACGCATGCATCTTTTTTTCTGCAGGAAATGCAGGCATGGCAGCCCATTCAAATGAATGGGCTTCTGTGCCTGTGCAAACCCGCATACATGTGAACTAGGCCGAAAATAAGCCTATCAAGCTGTGAAATAGCACTGTGTGTGTGTGGAAGATATCAGCACATACTGTGTGCTCTCTAATGAATACAGCCACAGCCAGGTCAGGTCACTACATAATATGGGGAGCCAGGGGAGGAGAAAGACCTACTTGATCCTAGCCAGTTGAGCTCTGATCACCATCCGTGGGCTGCCGGGCTCACGCCTGTGCTGTTGGCTGCCACTAGCACTCTGACATCAGCTCCATTACACGGTCTTACCCCGAGGCCTCCGATGTCTGGCAGCATGCATGGCAAGGGGCGGAGTCAGAGCTTCAGTGGAGCTCACAGCCCCGTCTGCTCCCCCTTGTTTTAGAATTTTTCCTCACAGCGTGCCAATGCCGGATGTCCCTGAGAGCACAGTGGATGGACTGACACTGGATTTGCAGTGCCAATGGGGCTACTGATTTTGGGACAGCTGCTTAGGTCCCCAAAAACAATGACAAGGCCCTGGGCAGCTGCCCCATTTGCCCCATGTTAAAGAAGGCCCTGCTTGCCCTCCACAGCCAGCTTAGCTCTTCTGTGTCAACCCTGCCGTGGTTTTCTCACTTCCTTGTGAGGGGGTTCACTGAAGTGTACTGCCTTTCATAACCTTCAGTCCAGCCAGTTAAGAAAGTCTTAGGGCTCTTTGCCTACGTTTATTCAAAAGTAAAGTTCAAAAACTCACATAGAATGTTACCCTCGCAGGGGTCTTCAGCATCTCAACAACAAATATAAATGTTCCAGCAACCTCGCTTTCCATGTTGCGTAATCACTGAGCCTTTCTCCTTACAGACTCACCACGCCACGTTATCTCATTTAGCTGTGTGGCAAACTGACCACCTTGGCACAGGTCCATGCCTTAATACCTCTTTCAGGTGACTGCCTTGTCAGATCACCTCACCTTAAAGTGGTTGTAAAGGCACAAGGTTTTTTTCCTTCATACATACTATGCATGAAGGTAAAAAAACCTTTGGTGTGCTGCAGCCCCCGTAATACTTACCTGAGCCCCCTGTCGATCCAGCCATATCTATGAGAGCCTTGCCTCTCTTGGGACTCACACTCCTGATTGGCTTTTGGCAGCAGCGGAAGCCAATGGCAATCATAGCCAGTCAGCCAATCAGGAGCGGGGCTGAGCTGCGGCTCCATGTTTGAATGGAAACACAGGGCCGGAAGTTGTCCGGGGGGATAATGTCCGGGGGGATATTGTCTGGGGGGATATTGTCCTAGAATCGTTCTGGCCTTCAAGTGATATTAATGTCTTTTTTTTTTTTAATAACAAACATGTTATACTTACCTGCTCTGTGAAGTGATTTTGCAGTGGCTCCTCCCTCTTGCTGGGTGCCCCCACAGCAAGCAGCTTGCTTTGGGGACACCCAAATAGGCGCGCTCCAAACTTCCGGCCCTGTGTTTCCATTCAAACGATTCTAGGACAATATCCCCCCGGACAATATCCCCCCTCTAACCCTAACCCTATGTCCAGGGGGATGTTTTCCAGGGGGATATTTTCCCAGGGGATATTGCCCGGGAGATGTTGTCCCGGGGGGATATTATGCAGGGGGATATTGTCCAGGGGGATATTGTCCGGGGGGGTGTTGTCCAGGGGGGATTATTTCCAGGGGGATGTTTTCCGGGGGGATATTGTCCCGGGGGATATTGCCCGGGAGATGTTGTCCCGGGGGGATATTATCCGGGGGGATGTTGTCCAGGGGGGATTATGTCCAGGGGGATGTTTTCTGGGGGGATATTGTCCGGGGGGATATTGTCCAGGGGGATATTGTCCTGATACCGGCCAGAACACAATCTTCCAGTAACTATTCACACATCGCTCATGCAGCAGCTTGTCTCTAAGGACAGAGCCCGGAACCACAGCTAGCCCCTGTGCTAAAAAGGTTGTACATCTGCATACTCAGGATGCTGGTTTGTAGCACGATGTGCACCTAAATTAGGAGTTACCAATCTTGGAGGAAACTGCAAAACCTGGAGCTCCTCAACCTGCATAATTGAGGACTCCCTGGGTGACATCTAACCCTTCTAACAGCGAGACAAGGCACAGTACTGTCACACTTGTTATGCGCAGCCTGTAGAGTAGATGTTGCTAGGAGATGTCTTGTTGTTATGCTGCAAAATATGTTAAAAATGCATGTAAATGGATTTTTGATGTGCTTTCACTGTGGTCTATGGCCGTCCAAAAGTGCACAGCAGAAAAGCACATAGGGTTTGAACAGGCCCCATAGAACAAAATGGGAAGTAGCTTGTGTGAAACACACAACAAATCATACAGGTGTTAACAAAGCCTTATTGATTATAGTGACAAAGACCACAGCATATATTTGGTATGCAGTTTCATATGCATTTAAAAGCACAACAAATTGGAAGAGAGAGTAGGGCCAAAAGTCAAATAAAAGGATACATTTCTTTTTTGATCACACACATTTCTGATCACACCCATTTCTGATCACACCCATTTCTGATCACGCACATTTTTTTGATTACACACATTTCTGATCACACACATTAATGATCACGCACATTTGTGATCACACACATTTCTGATCACACACATTAATGATCACGCACATTTCTGATCACACACATTTTTTGATCACACACATTTCTGATCACACACATTTTTTGATCACACACATTTCTGATCACGCACATTTCTGATTACACATATTTCTGATCACATACATTTTTTGATCACACACATTTCTGATTACACACATTTCTGATCACACACATTTTTTGATTACACACATTTCTGATCACACACATTTTTTGATCACACCCATTTCTGATCACACACATTTCTGATCACACACATTTTTTGATCACACACATTTCTGATCACACACATTTCTGATCACACACATTTCTGATCACACACATTTCTGATCACACACATTTTTTGATCACACACATTTTTTGATCACACACATTTCTGATCACACACTCTGATCACATACATTTTTTGATCACACACATTTTTTGATCACACACATTTCTGATCACACACATTTCTGATCACGCACATTTCTGATTACACACATTTCTGATCACATACATTTTTTGATCACACACATTTCTGATTACACACATTTCTGATCACACACATTTTTTGATCACACACATTTCTGATCACACACATTTTTTGATCACACCCATTTCTGATCACACACATTTCTGATCACACACATTTTTTGATCACATGCATTTTTTGATCACACACATTTTTTGATCACACACATTTCTGATCACACACATTTCTGATCACGCACATTTCTGATTACACACATTTCTGATCACATACATTTTTTGATCACACACATTTCTGATTACACACATTTCTGATCACACACATTTTTTGATCACACACATTTCTGATCACAAACACTTTTTTTGATCACACCCATTTCTGATCACACACATTTCTGATCACACACATTTTTTGATTACACACATTTCTGATCACACACATTTCTGATCACACACATTTTTTGATCACACACATTTTTTGATCACACACATTTCTGATCACACACTCTGATCACATACATTTTTTGATCACACACATTTTTTGATCACACACATTTCTGATCACACACATTTCTGATCACACACATTTTGATCACACACATTTCTGATCACACACTCTGATCACATACATTTTTTGATCACACACATTTTTTGATCACACACATTTCTGATCACACACATTTCTGATCACACACATTTTGATCACACACACATTTCTGATCACACACATTTTTTGATTACACACATTTCTGATCACACACATTTCTGATTACACACATTTCTGATCACACACATTTTGATCACACACATTTCTGATCACACACATTTTTTGATTGCACACATTTCTGATCACACACATTTCTGATTACACACATTTCTGATCACACACATTTTGATCACACACATTTCTGATCACACACATTTTTTGATCACACACATTTCTGATCACACACATTTCTGATCACACACATTTCTGATCACACACATTTCTGATCACACACATTTTGATCACACACATTTCTGATCACACACATTTTTTGATCACACACATTTCTGATCACACACATTTCTGATCACACACATTTCTGATCACACACATTTCTGATCACACACATTTTGATCACACACATTTCTGATCACACACATTTTTTGATCACACACATTTCGACATTTCTGCCATTCAACTAACAGGCACACTTTTGCTAGTTTTATGTAAATGCTGTGTTGCTATGGGGATAAGCAGTCTTTTTTTTTCTTAGTGCTTAGGAAATAAATTCTTTAGAGAATGTTCACCACAGTCAGCCCTCAATTTTCTAATTACGGGTAAATAAAGAGATGTGTACAACATTTCTCACATGATTTATAGGTGACTTTGTTATAAATCTGCTTATTAAGAAGTATAGACAGGAGGGAAGTGTTGCTTCAGTAATTACTCCTATGCTTATAAATGCAATTAGCTTTGGTATCCTATAATGGCTTTCACAATGTGTATTAGGCTACATGTCAGCAGAGTATGAAGTCATTCTGATTATATGAATTGCTTTATGCAATCTGTAAGCCTTTAACTGCTGGAGCTATACAAGAAATATTAGTTGTGAATATAGGAAGTAATGACAGTCTTGTAGAAATTTCTGACCAATGTGTTTAGGCCGAAGTGGGCTTCCCATTTAGTCTGCATATACTATATATTAAAACTGTGTGCTGCTTCTGAAAACTCCTTTTCAGTATTTAAACATGAACATCTTCTCTTTGCAATTTTCCTATAATACTGATACAAGACTGATAATGTCACTGCCAAAAGTAAACTAATACCTTTCTGCATGATGCAGTACAGACATTGCAGTAGGGCACTGTTAGGCTCTGTTAACATACAGGCATATCGGATCGCGGGCAGAATCGCCACGATTCTGCCCGCAGTCCCGAATCATTGCAAATTGCGGGACGCCCGTGCGATTCCCATTGACTTGCAATGGCACCTCAAACGCGACGCGATTTTTCCACGATTGTCGCCCGCGAATCGTGGTAAAATCACACAAACAGAATCGCGGGACGCCTGTCGCTCCAAAAGAAGTTCTTGTACTTTTTTTTGCCAACAGGCGACCAGCGATTCTGTTTGCACGATTTTACCGCAATTCTTCAGGCGAAAATCGCGTGATTTGCAATAATTTGGGATCGCGGGCAGAATCGCGGCGTCCCTGCCCACGATCTGATACGCCAGTATGTGAACGGAGCTTTAAAGAGAGACTGTAATGGGTTTTGGTTAATTGTATTTTCATTTTTTGTTATTTATTTACAGATTTTGTATATCATTTTTATTACTTTTAATATGTATATGAAACAAAGTCAAAAAGCCACTGCTAACCTAAGCCGATGTATACACTCACCGGCCACTTTATTAGGTACACCTGTTCAATTGATTGGCAACACAAATTGCTTATCAGCCAATCACATGCATTTAGGCATCTAGACGTGGGGAAAATGACTTGCTGAAGTTCAAACTGAGCATTAGAATGGGGAAGAAAGGGGATTTAAGTGACTATGAACGTGGCATGGTTGTTGGTGCCAGACGAGCTGATCTGAGTATTGCAAAAACCGCTGATTACTGGGATTTTCACACACAACCATCTCTGGGGCTTTCAGAGATAGGTCAGAAAAAAAGAAAATATCCAGTGAGCGGCAATTGTGTGGATGACAATTGATGTCAGAGGTCAGAGGAGAATGGGAAGATTGGTTTGAGATGATAGAAAGGTAACTGTAATTCAAATAACCACTCATTACAACCAAGGTATGCAGAATGTTATATGAATAAAGCCGGCACACGAAAAGGCTTCTTCCAAGTAAAATTCTTTATTCCAGCATGGATAGCAGTGACAACATGACAAATGCTGATGCGTTTCGGATTTACACCTACGCTATGAGGAAGGCGTGAAGCCGAAATGCATCAGCATTTGTCATGTTGTTAGCGCTATCCATGCTGGAATAAAGAATTTTACTTGGAAGAAGCCTTTTCGTGTGCCGGCTTTATTCATATAACATTTGGTTTGGACGTTCAGCCTGAGCACTGACACTTAGCGCTTTATCTTCCCACAGTGCAGTGGAGCTAGGGTGAGTTGTTGTTTAAGGTATGCAGAATACCTTCTCTGAACACACAACACATAAAACCTTGAAGCAGATGGGCTACAGCAGCAGAAGATCTCACCAGGAAAAATGTTGCTTGGTCTGATGAGTCTCGATTTCAGCTGTGACATTCAGATTGTAGGGTCAGAATTTGACATAAACAACATGAAAGCATTGATACAGTGCCTTGCGAAAGTATTCGGCCCCCTTGCACTTTGCGACCTTTTGCCACATTTCAGGCTTCAAACATAAAGATTTAAAACTGTAATTTTTTGTGAAGAATCAACAACAAGTGGGACACAATCATGAAGTGGAACGAAATTTATTGGATATTTCAAACTTTGTTAACAAATAAAAAACTGAAAAATTGGGTGTGCAAAATTATTCAGCCCCCTTAAGTTAATACTTTGTAGCGCCACCTTTTGCTGTGATTACAGCTGTAAGTCGCTTGGGGTATGTCTCAGTCAGTTTTGCACATCGAGAGACTGAAATTTTTGCCCATTCCTCCTTGCAAAACAGCTTGAGCTCAGTGAGGTTGGATGGAGAGCGTTTGTGAACAGCAGTTTTCAGTTCTTTCCACAGATTCTCGATTGGATTCAGGTCTGGACTTTGACTTGGCCATTCTAACACCTGGATATGTTTATTTGTGAACCATTCCATTGTAGATTTTGCTTTATGTTTTGGATCATTGTCTTGTTGGAAGACAAATCTCCGTCCCAGTCTCAGGTCTTTTGCAGACTCCATCAGGTTTTCTTCCAGAATGGTCAGTATGGACAGTATGCACCCAGAGAAGAATGCCCAGGACGCCGACTGCTTATGTTCTGAGCATTCCTTCCTGGCCCCATATTGCCCTAAACATACATTACATACCGCTTGCTGCACCGCCCAGTCCTGTCCAGCTGCAGCAGCTCCCAGACTCTCATAAACACAGACACAGTTTACACCATTCATGCTGGGGGGGGGGGGGGGGTTGCTGCGCTCTTTCCTTGTCTTCATCCTGCACTCAGTAGGTCAGCAGTGGGGACTTCTTACTTCTCTTCACCAGGGATCATTTCGGCATGTCTGTGGCAGAAGCAATGCAGCCTTTTTTCAGGGAATCAGAGTGGCCCGGGGGCAGTTGCCCCCCTGCCCCCTGGCCCAGTCCCCCCCTGCCTGCAACTGCAGCTAAATGCCAGAGCCTCATGCACTGGAGCTAAACGTCTAGTATGCATGAGGCTAATATGACTTTGTGTAACCTAGAAACAGGGAGTGGAATTTGCCACCTTCCCTCACTGGTTATATTATATGGTATAGTAGTAAAATGGCTGCAACAACTGCTGGCAGAACAAAAAAAAAAGTTTTCTCATCCTAAATTAAAAACAAACTAAATGCTGTACATTCCTCTCGTTATATTCAGTGATCATTGTTATATTTCAGAGATCATGAAGAAGTTGAATGTCAATCTCTTTGTGATTTTCTGATCAAAGCAATAAAGTGAAGCAGTGACAAGCAAGATGCAATCCAAACAGGCAGTGATCATTTTGCATAAATAACCTAGTTTCTCACAGCTGTGACTGCTATGACTAACATACTTATGCCTCTACATGAGGCATTGAAGATGTTCTCAGGGATGCCACAGTTCATTTTTTAAGCCGCAGAATGTAAAGGGAAACAATAGTGCTTTTTTCTGATACAACTGATACAGCTAATAATGTACAGTATATTGTGTTGTTACTATGTGTATAACATTCCTATTGTGAATAAGAATTTAATTCAGGAAGCTTTGTATATTTGTATTCTCTGCTTTAGGTCTGGTCTATCTGTTTTCACCAGCTGGCTAAAAAAGGGGAAATTTTTAAATGTTTATTAAAAAAAAAAAGGGGCACACAATGGTTCGTTTTTTGCTTGCTAATCTCATTTCGAAATGAAGAGGTTACTAAAGTTACGAAAATTCTCGTACAATAGAACAAACATTTGGAAGTGTTGTAATGTATTGCATTGTATTTGTATTGTATTTTCAGACTAAATCTCTGCCGATAAAATGAAAATCATATGATCTGGTATCGTACGAGAAAACTTTTCGTACTTGTCCCATCGGATAATATCACATAAACTGTTGTGATCAGCTCTCGAAAGCTGTGTACTAACGATCAGATTATCATACAATTAGGGTTGCCACCTCATCCCTTTAACCACATTAGGAGCAGAGGATTTTCCTGCTTAATGACCAGACCACTTTTTGCAACCTGGCACTGTGCGACTTTAACTGACAATTGCGCGGTCATGCAACGCTGTACCAAAACGAAATTTACATCCTTTTTTCCCCACAAACAGAGCTTTCTTTTGGTGGTATTTGATCACCTCTGCGCTTTTCATTTTTTGCGATATTAATAAAAAAACGCAAAAATTTTGTGAAAAAAATTGACATCTTCTACTTTAACAGTTAAAAAATATCCAATATATTCAATTTTTGTCATATATTTAGGCCAAAATGTATTTACATGTCTTTGACAAAAAAATTCTCAATGAGGGTATTTTTAACGGCTTTAAGACCAGAAGATTTTACCCCATTCCTGACCAGGCTATACTTTGCAATTCGGCACTGCGTTACTTTAACGGACAATTGCACAGTCCGGCGACGCTGTACCCAAATTTTTCCCCACAAATAGAGCTTTCTTTTGGTGGTATTTGATCACCTGTGCAATTTTTAATTTTTGAAAAAAAGAGCGACAATATTTAAAAAAAAAAACAATATTTTTCACATTCTGATTTATAACATTTTTTTGGGGAATGTTATATATCACAATTTTTTAACATTTTAGGCCAATTTGCTTTCTGCTACATGTTTTTGGTAAAAAAAATCACAATAAGCGTATTTTGATTGGTTTGCGCAAAAGTTATTGCATTTACTAACTATGGCAAAGATTTGTCTTTTTACTGTTTATTTTTTTTACTAGTAATGGCGGCGACTGACACTTTTGGGGTTGCCAGTGACATCATTACAGTAATCAGTGCTATAAAAATGCACTGTTACTGTAATAATGACACTGGCAGGGAAGGGGTTAACACTGTTGGTGATCAAGGGGTTAAATGTATGCCTCATGCTTACTGACGTGTGTGGGGGGAGGGGATTGTGGGACACAGACACAGATCGCAGGTTCAGCTATGCTGAATCCTGTAATCTGTCCCTGCCTGTCACAGAGGAGATCCGCCGGCTTTGTTTACACAAGCGGGCGGATTTCCTCACTCTGTCCCCGACGATCGGGGAAGAGCGGCGGTGATCACCGCCTCTCCTCCCCTGGCCCGACTCCCGCTGTGTCCGAATACAGCGGGAGCCGAGAGGGGGCAGGATCCAGCGACGTAGGCCTACGTCGCTGGACCCAGGAAAGCCACTCTGCCGCAGTAGGCTCAATGTGAGCGGTCGGCAAGTGGTTAAACCAGGACACACATTAACTACCCAGGTTCTGTGGCTGATTAGGTTGGTAATTAAACTTGGTGCCTTACGTGCATTATATTAGCATCAGAACCTGTGTAATTAATATGTGTCCTAGTTTAACCATTTGCCAACCGCCCGCCGTAGTATTACTGCAGCAGGGCGGCTTGGCTGCGTAAAATCACGTAGTGCTACGTGATTTTGTGCGCGTGGTTTTGGTGGCGTGCACACGCCACCAAAGCCTTTGGAGGCGGGCCTCGGGAGGAGCGGCGGTGATTGCCACTGCCCTCCTGCAATCGTCAGGGAAACTGACCGAAGACCTGCCTGCTTATGAAAGCAAAGCAGGCGGATCTTCTGTCAGACAGGCAGGGAGAGATCAGCAGTTTCAGCTAAGCTGAAACCGCAATCTCCCTGTGGCTGTTACAGAACCACCCCCCCCCCCTCCCTCACAGTGAGCAAGCACCTTAACCCCTTTGATCACCCCCAGTATTAACCTCTTCCCTGCCAGTGTCATTTATACAGTAACAGTGCATAATATTTAGCACTGATTACTGTATTAATGTCACTGGTCCCCAAAAAGTGTCAAAAATGTCAGTTAGGGTTCCGATCTGTCTGCCGCAATGTCGCAGTCCTGCTAAAAATTGCTGATCGCCGCCATTACTAATAAAAAAAAAAAAAATAAATAAAAAGTCCAAAAATCTATCCCGTAGTTTGTAAACACAATAACTTTTGCGCAAACCAATTAAAATATGTTTTTTGGGATTTTTTTTTACTAAAAATATGTACCAGAATACAAATTGGACTAAACTGATAATGAAAAAAATTAAAAAAATTAAATTTTTTTTGGGAATGTTTTATAGCTGAAAGAAAAAAATATGGCATTTTTTTTTTCAAAATTGTTGCTCTTTTTTTGTTTATAGCGCAAAATCTAAAAACCGCAGAGGTGATCAAATACCACCAAAAGAAAGCTCTATTTGTGGGGGAAAAAGGCCATCAATTGTGTTAGGGTACAGCGTAGCATGACCGCGCAATTTTCCTTTAAAGTAACGCAGTGCCGAATCACAAAAAATAGCCTAGTCATTAAGGGTGTAAAATCTTTCGGGGCTGAAGTGGTTAAAGGCAACCCTATGTACGATCGTTTCAAAAGCGTTTTTTTTTTTTCCATCCGATTTTATCATTGTGTGTGCAGACATTAACCACTTGCCGACCGCCGCACGACTATTTACGGTGGCGGTTAGCCCCTCCTGGGCAAAGTGACGTGTATATATACGTCACTCGCCCGTGAGCCAATAGGGGCCCGCCCCCGCTCATTCACTGTCATCCCCGTGCGAGTGACCGGCGGCTCGGATGTCCGCCGGCCACCCACGATCGTTCGCTGCAGAGGGAGAAAGGCAAGCGGCTGATGTAAACAAAGCCGCCTGTCATTCTCCCTGGTGTAACTGCAGAGATCATACGATCCTGCTATGTAGGATCGTATGTCTCTGTGGTTACATCAAAAGCCACACCCCATTACAGTTAGAAGCACGCCCCTAGGGACACATTTAACCCCTGCATCGCCAATAAAGTTAACCCCTTCCCTGCCAGTGTCATTTTTACAGTAACAGTGCATATGTATAGCACTGATTACTGTAGTAATGTCACTGGTACCCCCAAAAGTGTAAAAAATGTCAGTCAAGGGTCCAATCTGTCCTCCGCAATGTCGCAGTCCCGCAAAAAAAATCGCAGATCGCCGTCAATACTCGTTAAAAAAAAAAAACAATAAAAATGACAAAAATCTTTCCCTTAGTTAGTAAACGCAATAACTTTTGCGCAAACCAATCAAAATACGCTTATTGCGATTTTTTTTTTACCAAACATAGGTAGCAGAAAACAAATTGGCCTAAAATGTTAAAAAAATTAGATTTTTAAATTTTTTTGGGAGGGGAATTTCATATAAAAAAATTTGAAAAATATTGTTATTTTTTCAAAATTGTCGCTCTTTTTTTGTTTATAGCGCAAAAAGTAAAAATCGCACAGGTGATCAAATACCACCAAAAGAAAACTCTGTTTGTGGGGAAAAAAATGACATCAATTTCATTTGGGTACAGCGTTGCACAACCGCGCAATTGTCCATTAAATTCACGCAGTGCCGAATCGCAAAATAGCCCCTGGTCTTTGAGCAGCCAAATCTTCCGGGGCTTAAGTAGTTAAGGCTTCGTTCACATATATGCGAATTGAATGTGTTTTGAACCGCATCCAATTCGCTTAACATGTGAACCAACATGTGAACCGACAGCCTTCTCAAGGCAGCCGGTTCACATGTGTGGGGCAGCCGCGGTGCGCTTTAAAAAAGAGTCCTGTGTGTTTTTCAGTCTGGTTCAGGTATAATTTCAGTGTCATTTTTGCACCTGAACCAGTGAATTAAAACCGGACTCTGCAGAGAAACTTGTGCTGCATATATGTGAACAGAGCCTTAAACAAATATTTCCCTTAAGGAACCTTTTAGAAAACTGTGCTTTGTGCATTTAGGTTTGAAAAAATAGCGCTCGGGTTAAAAAGTGAGAATTCATCCAACTGATCTCATTTCATCAAAACTCTGGAACTGGCTAATAAATAAATGCACATCCCAGACATAGAAGCTAAACTTGCCCAAGGCTTTGAGAACCTCTACTTAGGCAAGGCCAAAGCTACTCTTATGAAATGATTAAAATCATGCAAACTGCAGAGTAAGCTATAGGTTCCACAAGTGATCTGTACCATCCGTGAGAAATCTTTCTTACCTGAAAATATTAACACAACTTTAAACAATACTACAAGTCCCTTCAATGATATCTAGCCACCACATGCTAAACTCTTACACTTCCTTGATTCCAGAAAGCCAACTGATCCCAGATGTTCTCACAGCTCACATTACTGTGATAATAAAAGGGGTCGGACAAAAAATATAGGAACACTACAAGATTTGCAGATATGAAAGTGACAAAATGGTTTGCGTAGAAAGCTAAAGTGATGGTGGTTGGCATAAACTCCAAACATACGAAAAACACTAGACACACCAAACTAGAATAAAAGCGGCCGTGGCCTTGTTTATTGGTTTTCTCAAATATAAACAATTACCCATAAGTGCCGGTTCACACTAGTACGACTTGTCAGGTGACTTGTCAGCCTGACAAGTCGCGGACCGTCGCGGTCCATTGTGTAGTACAGGAACGGTTCTAATAGGAGCGACAGAAGTCGCTCCGACTTAGAAAAAGGTTCCTGTACTACTTCGGGGCGACCTGGAGCGACTTGCATAGACATTTATTTTATGAAGTCCATGCAAGTCGCGCCTGAAGTCGCGGTGCACATGACTTCACAGGTCGCCCCCGAAGTCGTGCCGCTGCAGTGGGAACCGGCACTAACTCTTTTAATCAATAAATACTTTTTAAATACTTTTTAAATTGTAAATAAAAGCAGCTAAAATCAGTGAGGCACTCTTCAAATATTCCTTTGGTGACTGGCAAAGACTCCCCACCTGCTCAAATATGGTCCCTGGGAATTTCTGGAATTTTCTGGGGGTCAAAGGACCCCCCAGAGCATTCCTAATCAGCTGACCTTTTTTGACCTATCACAATGTCCCCTTTAAAATCAATCAATGGGGGGGGCTTTAAACTCTTACCACCACAATCTCATGGGGAAAAGAGGGTCTTAAAACAGGCTATACCCCCCATCCTTACATTCTTTTAAACGTCATCTGTTAAGCATAAACGTGGTCAGCATAGTCAACTGATCGAAAGAGACAAAAAATATGTTTCCATATTTTTGTCCAACCCCTGTATATCTACTCAATGACCTAGTTACAGATCTACTTCTCTACTAAATATAGATGTAAAACTGTTCTTTAAGATTCTGGCGACTAAGCTAGCCCAGTACATGCAAAGACATATATATCTATATGATAAATCTTGAGCAGGTGGGCTTTGTACCATTCAGGAAACCCTGTGATATTAGTACTTAATCTCTGAATGTTATATAATGTAGCATGATTGAAGGTTCTTCGACCTATGCAGAAAAGACATTTGACCACGTTGGCCTTGTATGCCATCCTATCGACTAGAATCAAAGCCAACAGAACAATATTACACCATTTCCATCCATAATGAAACTAGGCAGGGTTGTCCTTTATCACCCTTGATTTTCATATTGGCCCTTGAGCTCTTTCTCTCTCTCTTTCGCTGCAAACCAGATCTAATCTTGATATTCAGGGTATCAAGTTTGGGAAGACATCATGTTCTTCCTTGCTCACACCCTGATCTCCATTCCCAGCCTCCTGAGCAAAGTATAACTGTATGGGATCCTCTTGAATTTCAAAAAACATATCTACAAATCAGAAGCTTTAAACATCACACAAGCTCAGAGGGTAGATGCCTATAGGACAACTTCCCCATTAAATGGGCCACCATCTAAATAGCATATTTATGCATCCACCTCTCCGATACACTAACAGCTTTAAATTTGTTTCACTAGATGGGAAAAGTTCAAGATATATAAACAGATCTCCACATCTTACCCAGAATCTTATACCTGCTCCAATACCCATCCCCTCTTCCTTCTTCTGCAAAAAAATCTAATAAAAATTCTTGAAAAATACTGTATATGGTCCCATAAATCAGAATTTGCCAAGCCATTAGGGATGGGTGAACTGTTCGGCCCAAGCATGAGTTTAGGCCAAACATTGGCTGTTCACCCATTCGATGAACACCCAAATTATCAGGGCGTTTGACCGTTTGTTCAACGCGCAGAATGACCACAATGCACTGCGCCGCCGCACAGTGCATTGGAAGCCCTGATTGGCTGAAGCAATGAAAGCTTTGCCCAATCAGAGCACAGAGCACTGTCAGAGCCATGATTGGAGAGAGTAACGATGACTCTATCCAATCATGGCTTATTGCTCTTAGTCCCACCCCACACTATAAAAGTATCCTTTCAATAGCGGCCATTTGCAGTGTAATATAGGCACAGAGAGATAGAACAGGGCTCTGTTCAGTGCTACCAGAGAGCTGGATACACACTATCCAACTTTTGTGGTTAGATTTCCTTCAGATTTACCTTTTCTATGTAGTGCAAGGGCCTGCCAGATTGCATACAAATTGAAAGTGTTTAGGTTTGACCTCATATTATATGGTTTTGGTAAGTCTAAAGGAAAAAATCTTCAGAAAATTGTATAGTGTGTATGGCCCACTAGTGTGCTATAGTGTGATATTCTCATTCTATTGTCAGTGTAGAATATCTTTTTAGTGTGAATCTAGTGATAATTCAGTCAGTGTGAGTGTAGTGACCTGACCATTCATTTTTACTTTAGTGTCACTTTAGTGTGAATCTAGTGATAGTTTAGTCAGTGTGAGTGTAGTGACCTGAACATTAATTTTTGCTTTAGTGTCAGATTGTTTTGTCAGGGCAGGTTTACTGCATTATAGTTCAGTGTGTTAGTGCATGTTTATCAAAGTATATTTCTGTGTGTTACGTGCCGTTTAACGCAGTATGTTTCTGTGCGTTAGTGCACATTTAACACAGTATATTTTAGGACGTTACATTCCGTTTAACACAGTATATTTCTGTGTGTTATTGTACGTTTAACGCAGTATATTTCTGTGTGTTACTGTACGTTTAACGCAGTATATTTCTGTGCGTTACTGTACGTTTAACGCAGTATATTTCTGTGCGTTACTGTACGTTTAACGCAGCATATTTCTATGGGTTACTGTGCATTTGACGCAGTGTATTTCTGTGCATTAGTGCACATTTGACGCATTATATTTCTGTGCGTTAGTTCATGTTTAACGTAGTATATTTCAGTGTGTTACGTATCGTTTAGCACAGCATATTTCAGTGTGTTAGTGCACGTTTAATGCAGTATATTTCAGTGCGTTACGTGCCATTTAACACAGTACATTTCTGTGCATTACTGCACGTTTAACACAGTATATTTCTGTGAATTAGTGCATGCTTAACGCAGTATATTTCTGTGCATTAGTGCACGTTTAACGCAATATATTTCAGTCTGTTACGTGCCGTTTATCTCAGTATATTTCAGTGCGTTACTGCATGTTTAACGCAGTATAACCATTACCCTCCTTTGTTTTAGCTCAGAAACTGTTGAGATCTAGAAGACCTTGAAACCACTATGTAAAGAAGAGGCACACACTTGTGAAAGTTGACATCATTCTTGATTGCAATTGTTTAATCTCACAGATCCTGTGTTAGAATCTGTGTAGTCCATGTGGGAATCTTTTCATAATAAAGAGCTTTTTTTAACCACGTTAGCCTCAGGCCCATTCAGACATTCCTCTCCTTCATGTAAAAATCATCCTTTTTTTTGCGGGAAAATTTCTTAGAACCCCCAAACATATTATATATATATATATATATATATACATATATATAATTTTATTTTTTTTTTTAGCAAAAGCCCTAGAATAAAATGGTGGGTGTTGCATTTTTTTATGTTACTCTGTATTTGCACAGCAGTTTTTCAAATGCAATTTTTTGGGGAAAAGATACACTTTTATGAATTTTAGTGAACACAAACACAATATCATACCCAATATTTTGGTAAAATATAAAAGATGATGCCACACAGAATAAATGGATATCTAATATGTCACGCTTTAAAATTGCATGTGCTGTGGAACGGTGCCAAACTACAGTACCTAAAAATCTCCAAAGGCAATGCTTTAAAAGCTATTATAGATTACCAGTTTAGAGTTACACAGGAGGTCTGGTGGTTGAATTATTGCTCTCGCTCTAACGTTCACAGTAATTTCTCACATCTGTAGTGCGATCACCGTTTATATATGCGTGCAGGACCTACATGTGTAGTCACATTTGTGCATGAGCACGGGGGGTCGGGCGCTTAACATTTTTTTAAATGTTATTATTCATTTTATTGAATAAATGTATTTTTTAACACCATGCCTTTATTTTTTTAACCAACTTTATTGCTATCACAAGGGATGAACAACATCCCTTGCAATAGTATGGGTTGTGACTGCATATCATGGGCTGTGGCAGCTGCAGGCATCATCCCGGTATAACCACTGAAACTCTGTCATTTGACGTCCTACGGGTGGCAAGTGGTTAAAAAAGTATTGGGTTTGCCTAATCCCCCACACCCTTCTCAGCACATAATTACTTTTTGTTTGTTCCCCTGTTTACAAGGTGCAAGTGCAATTAGCTATTTGGCGGCTCTGTCGCAAAATAGTATGGCAATAGAGAACCATGTACTGTAAGTGGGTGTTAGGTCCCCTTTTAGAACAATGTGGAAGAAAACAAATAGAAGGGTGCTGAGGTCAGTATCAAACTAAAAACACTATATTAAAATTAGCAGCACACTTACATTGAAGTTAGCATGAAACAGGATGGATAGGGAACACCTGGGACCAAGCAGCTGTAATCAGTGTGAGGCTGTAGACGTCACTGAGCAAAACAGATTAATATAAGATTAGAATAAGAATAATATAAGATTAGAATAAGATCGATGGCTGTATTAATCCACCATGCATGCGACTCCTCAGATCACTGGTAACAGACAGCCGCTCCGGGTGTACAACACTCGCGAGGGAGTGTGAGTCTGGGAACGAGAGGCGGTTGCGCACCAGAGCGGCTGTCTGTTACCAGTGATCTGAGGAGTCGCATGCATGGTGGATTAATACAGCCATCAATCTTATTGAGTAAAGCAAAGCTTTCTTGACCTTTCTGTTAATTTAGGGATCTGCATGTGAGGTGAGAGGCCAATTTATATGGTGAAGGATTTGCACTGTGGAGCACTTTTATGATCTGTCTTCAAGCACCTTCCAGTTCACAGGCTTTTTTGCATGGACTTTTATCAGGATCCTTTTATTCCATTTAGTGCTGATTAGAGACTGGTGTGTCCAGTTGTTCACAGCGCTGTACTTTCTTTGTATTGCAATGAAGGAGCATATGACTCACTCCATTTGACAGTGCAGGACTAAAGCGAAAGGAAGTTAAGGATGTGCTGCTTGAGCAAAGTACAGGTTCACTTTAGGAAATCTGACAGGTAACCTGTCATTGCCCTAGCCTTTCTCTACCACATCCCTGTAATCTGAAAATTTAACTCAGCTTCAGTGAACAGTACAAAGGAGTGAACAGTACAAAGGAGTCAGTCATATATTCAGCAACATGGTTGCCAAAAAAAATCAAGCTTACTCTTAGTAAAATAAGTGTATTAGTACAGTATTTGCAGGTTGTACATGATTTACTGTGGACTGATAGAGGATTAGGAGGTAGATGACAGCAAAGTCTACAAGAGCAGATTGCAAAGTAGGTCAGATCTGCCCTGCAGTTTGCTCATCCCTATTATTACTACTGCTTTAAAAGGATGGACATAACAACCATCCATTATCCATCACATCCAGTTTGCTCATCCCTATTAATACCTCTTTGCACATGCATTAAACATCAGCTGATCTCTGGTTTACAGGTTACAATGTGGTACAGCACTGCGCCATGTTATCTTTATTTATACTACAGTCCGTATAAACCTGAGCTACATTTTGCATGTTTCTGATGTTTTACAAAGAGGCGGAACTACCATGGTTGAAAAGGTCACACTTGCGACTGGGCCCTGGCATTCCACCACCTTGTGGGGAGGGGGGGGGGGGTTTGCTGAAACTCGGGGGGGTGGCCTTGAAACTCAGTGTTGTCAAAGCAGGAGAAAAGGGCCCATAATTTTTTGAGTATTATATCTACCTAGGTGGATGCAGCATCGGCCCTGGCACCTCTATACTGAGAACTAAATGATTGAACACGCCGATCGCTCGGTTCTGACAGCTCCCCGAGCAGAGAGCTGCTGACTGTCAGTCACAGCTCTCTGCTCTGTTCCCTCCTCGCTCACTGGAGCGCTGGACTGTGGAGGGGCAGGGAGGGGTCAGCTCAGGCTCTCAGCGGCTCGCTAAGAGGCTGAGCAAGGTATCGGTCCAAGCACCTGGCGGATCCCGACTGCCATTGTCCTATTGACGCGGTGCCTGGACTGACATCTGTGACATCAGCAAGGAGCGGACTTCAGCCCGCTCTCTGCTAAAAACGGGTCACAGGAGTGCAGGACAAATTGCACTGTGATCCATAGGAGAAGTACAGCCAAACAAGCTTTGGCTGTACATCTCCTGTAATTCTTCTCAAAATTCTAAACTATGCTTCTCAAAATTGCACCACCTGGAACTTCAGTCACAGATTTTTATGGCTTCTAAACTATAGGTAGGTTAATATTTCGGATATTAGGTTATTTAGGATATTTTTAGCACTACCTGATTTTCTAAAATGTTATACAGAGGATACTTAACGAGGCTTTTTCTTGACAAGTCCAGCATTCAATGCATTGCTTTTTTCATTGGGAAGACCCTAATTCAATTTCCCAAGAAAAGAGTTTATGGTTTTGAGATTGATGGAAGAAGTAAAATGAGGGGAACATGTGGGTTCCCATGGCATCTATGCTCAAAATCCAGTTAAAAGTTAAAGTGACATTAAACAATATCCTTGTTCTCCAAATATAATCCATACACATCCACTACCTAATGACCCTGTGAAACATTTTTAATGAAATTGTTTCTTGTGTTTATCAGCCTTGTTGTAATGTTTTCTGTAAGCTCCCGAAACTTCCTTTTTTTCCTCCTTACTTTCTTTGTTTGGAACAGTAGTACATGTTAGTTGCAGTCTTATGAACTGCTTAACCACATAAGGACCACTCACGTTGCTGCTACTGCAGCAAGGTGGCAGCCCTGGGTCTAGCGACGTAGACCTACGTCACTGGACTCCTCCCTGTCTCGGTGGCGCGCGTGCTTCCAGAGGCTCGCTCCCGCTGTGTTTAGACACAGCGGGAGTCAGGCCGGAGGAGGAGAGGCGGCGGTCACCGCCTCTCTTCCCCGATCGTCGGGGAAAGAGTGAGAAAATCTGCCCACTTGTGTAAACAAAGCGGGCGGATCTTCTCTGTGACAGACAGGGACAGATCACAGGATTCAGCATAGCTGAACCTGCGATCTGTGTCTGTGTCACACAATCCCCTCCCCCCACACACGTCAGTAAGCATGAGGCACACATTTAACCCCTTGATCACCAACAGTGTTATCCCCTTCCCTGCCAGTGTCATTATTACAGTAACAGTGCATATTTATAGCACTGATTACTGTAGTAATGTCACTGGTCCCCCCAAAAGTCTCAAAAATGTCAGTTAGGGGTCCGATCTGTCCGCCGCAATGTCTCAGTCCCGCAAAAAAACGCATATCGCCTCCAATACTAGTAAAAAAAAAAAAAACAATAAAAATGACAAATCTTTCCTGTAGTTAGTAACTTTTGCGCAAACCAATCAAAATATGCTTATTGCGATTTTTTTTTTTACCAAAAATATGTAGCAGAAAACAAATTGGCCTGAAATGTTAAAAAATTGTAAATTTTTGGGGGGGGAATATTATATATCAGAATGTGAAAAAAATTTTTTCAAAATTGTCGCTCTTTTTTCAAATCAAATAGCACCAAAAGAAAGCTCTATTTGTGGGGGAAAAAAGGGACATAAATTAATTTGTGTACAGCGTCGCACAACCGCACAATTGTCCTTTAAAGTAACGCAGTGCTGAATCGCAAAATATGGCCTGGTCAGGAAGGGGGTAAAATCTTCCGGTCTTAAAGTGGTTAAAAATACGAATTTGAGAATTTTTTTGTCAAAGACATGTAGCTAAATACATTTTGGCCTAAATATATGATAAAATTGAATATATTGGATATTTTTTAACTGTCAAAGTAGAAAATGTAAATTTTTTGCAAAATTTTCGCTCTTTTTTTATTATCGCAAAAAATAAAAAGCGCAGAGGTGATCAAATACCACCAAAAGAAAGCTCTGTTTGTGGGAAAAAAGGACGCAAATTTCGTTTGGGTACAGCATTGCATGACCGCACAATTGTCAGTTAAAGTCGCGCAGTGCCAAGTTGAAGAAAGTGGCCTGGTCATTAAGCAGCCAAATCCTCCAGGGTTAAAGTGGTTAATGCGCACTACAAATCCTATAGTTCATACTCCTTAGTCCAACTCAGGAGCAATCAAGAGACGGTGGCTACAGTCATATATACATGCCATTGGGGCCATAGGGAATGAACATGGTCGGAACACAGCAGCAAAAAAAATAGAATTTGGAGATTTGGAGGAGGCTGAGAACAATAGAATGTACATCTTTGAGTTAAGAATATAATACTAAAATATATATATATATATATATATATATATATATATATATATATATATATATATATATATATATATATATATATATATATATATATATATTTTTTTTTTTTTTTTTGCTTTTTAACCAGAGTTTAGTGTGACTTTAGCTTGAACTTTTTTCTTTCTCTTTTTTTGCTATTTTTATGCCTATTCTTGGGTCAGCCAGGCCTGGTTTGCTTCTGCTTTAGTGTTGTGTGACACAGTTATAGTACAAACTAGATTTTAATATTAACATCACTGTGTCACCTTAGTCTTTATATTTCAAAAGTGTTGGTTCATTTACTGACTGGCAGTTGTTTGGGGATAGATAAATAATAAATGAATCATTACAAGGAGAAGGAAGAATGACACACAATGAGTTTTATCAGCTGAGCTTTTGAACTTCCACTCCATCTCCCACATTGTCTATTTCTTTGTGCCTTTTCAGTGACTCTTGTTACTTAAAGATTTATTGGAACTTAATATCATTAAGAGAAGTGTAGCCTTTAGCTGAAATAGAAGCCATCTAGCAGATGTCTGATTCGAGTGAGTATGAATTACACGATTATTTGAAATATCAGGTCATTTATTTACATAACCAATTTAATTCTATCGTTTTTATAGGATTTAGGGTCAAGCAATTGTAACAGCCCTGGTGTTTACTACAGGGATGTGATGAATGGACTACATTTTTTATATGTACTAACTAATAAATCACCAGAAGTAAATCAAATAAAGCACTAAGGGCTAGGTCTATACTATGTTAACAGCATTAACCTACCGAATAAGCAAATGGAAAACATGAGCTCAGCTGTTAGTAGATTGGGTAGACCAACATTTTATACAATCCTAAAAGCAGTCTGCGCTGACAGAAGCATTTTTTTTTTTGAGTGAGCAGATGGTTTAAGACTCAGGTTATGGATGCATTAGCTGTTCCTGTGAATGGCTAGCTCTAAATTTGTAGGAAATTGTGCCATCAGTTTTCAAGCAATCTGTCAACTACATATTGTTTCCCAAGAAACAAACAAAAAACAACCAGCTTCTAAAAGCAAAGTTATAATACTTTCCATTCTTGCTAAAGCAGAGATACACTGGCATCCAACACCAATGGAAGATTCGGATGCTGAAGATTCTTTAGCCAGTGGAGCCCAGTAGTGGTGGGAATAGCACTTTAACTCTTCTTTTACAAGATGGCTGTTTTTTTTTTTTAATTTTATTTAGCAACAGGTTTGCTTGAGAATATACATAAAGTTCCAGATTTGTCCAATGCATTAGAACTGTAACTTGTTGGATTATAGTAGGATAAATGTGACACAGATCCTTTGTCCATTTGGAAATGTATTTGCTTCTAGTAAGATAGGATAAAAGTAACCTAAACACATCGTAGCACCCTCCTAGATAGGTGCTAGAAAGAGAGTATAGTTTTTGGATCCTGTCCGATTATAAGAGGGATTGCAGGTAAATCTAAATTGTTCTCTTCCTACCAGAGAGTAGGATCTGCAAGTGAGGTCTGCTCATTGTGCTCAGGTGCAACTCGTTCTGTCTGCAGAGTGTATTACACATGCTTTTAATACAGCCCTGGTGATTTGGCAGATGAAAGTGCCTCGGTGCATGCTGGGATACTGTATAAAAGCCAGGAGCACATGTGCTCAGGTTCTTTCGTCTGGATAGTGGAGTCCCGGAGGGAGGGGATGGCTGCCTCCTCCTCTGTAGAGGTGCCATGCGGTCTCATGTAGCCAACCTGAGGGCCTAAAGGGCTAGGGAGGAACTGAACCTGGAGGTTCTGTGAAGCTGACTGGAAGGGAAGAAACTGGAGAGATCTGATTCTGCAGTACAGTGAGTACAGATATGTGTCAAGGGGCCACCCCGGCAGCTAGAAGAGTCAGTGGATGGGTGTCAGTAAAGGAGATGCTAGAGAGTATCCTGAAGAGAATGTAGTTCAACAAGTCTATGGCTGGAGAGAAAGAGCAAAGAGAATTAACCCTTTCCATAGATGTGGCAGTATGGTTTAAGCAGTGAGACTGCTTCCACAAGCAACCTGGTGAGGCCAAGTGAATGTTGTCCTTATCCAATCTACATAGTTCCAGCTGGAGTATCCCACTATTCATTTCTCCCATCCAAGTTAAAAAATAAATACAAAAACAATACCTCTGTACTGTTTATTGAGCAACGAGCCATTGGGAGTAAGGATAAATGTGTAAACTGTACCCTACGTGACTGTTTGCTGGTAATCAGAGGAGGCCAGACAAGTCATTATACAGCAAGCCCTACGGGGACAGTGCTACAACATCTAAAATGCATAAAGCAGTAAAATACCATTAGGTAAGTAAAGATACCTCTGCTTTTAGAAAGTTCTCTTTTCTTCTTCACTTGCAGATGGCTTTGTAAAGATTCATAAATTAGATAAGGAAATTAAAACAATAATTAAAAGTGGTGTTTTTTGTTTTATGATAAAGTAATCAGAATTTACTTTGTGATCCTATTTATAACAAACCGTAATGGATTTTTAAAATTTAAATAAAATTGGAAACTGTTGTGCTCAAAAGAGGTGTGGCATGTGACCTAATTGCAAAAATAGATTCAAAAAGATTAATTTAAGTTACTTCCAGAAAAAAGTACTATTTTATGTAAAGGAGACAAAGATAAAATTAGGGGGATTTACTAAAACTGGAGCACACAAAATCAGGTGCTGTTGTTCATAGTAACCAATCAGCTTTTAACTTCAGCTTGTTCAATTAAGCTTTGACAAATAAAAACTAGAAGCTGACTGGTTACTATGTACAGCTGCACCAGATTTTCTGTAATCCAGAAAATCTCCCCCAATGTGTTCACATCAAAACATATAATGGTTCAATATATATATATATATATATATATATATATATATATATACACACACACTGCTCAAAAAAAATTAAAGGAACACTTTGAAAACACATCAGATCTTAATGGAGAAAATATCATGCTGGTTATCTATACTGATATGGACTGGGTAGTGTGTTAGAAACAAAAGGATGCCACATCGTTTGATGGAAATGAATATATCGACCTACAGAGGGCAGAATTCAAAGACACCCCAAAAATCAAAGTGAAAAAATTATGAAGTAGGCTAGTCCATTTTTGCTGAAATTTCAACTCAAAATGGTACTTAGTAGTTTGTATGGCCCCCACATACTTGTATGCATGTCTGACAACATCGGGGCATGCTCCTAACGATGGATGGTGTCCTGGGTTATTTCCAGAGTTGTATAAAGTACTCAAAACCCATACTTGAGTAAAAGTACAAGTGCTCGATCAAAAAGTGACTTGAGTAGAAGTACTAAAGTATTCAACATTTTTTGTACTTAAGTATTGCAAGTAGTTTTTTAAAAAAAATTTGCTACTCAAGTACTGAAAGTAAAAGTACCAGTAGTTTTGAAAAAAAAAATTGCTACTCAAGTACTGAAAGTAAAAGTACAAGTACTGTGTTATGTAGTTATTCAAGAAAGAAGTCAAAGTTTGAACATCATATTGTTTTTTATTATTTCAAATGCATCTTTTATTTATGCATACAGTAGCATTTATTTTCATATGCGCTGATAATACACATGTTTTGAGCTTCATGAAACCTGCCATCTACTGTTCCGGCAGTGGTAATTTTTATAATTGTAACGAGTAACTATGCAGCACGAAAAAAAAATATCAGAGTAGAAGTATTGAAATCATTGAAAAAATGTAGTGAAGTAAAAGTGGAAGTAGGAGAAAAAATTTCTACTCTAGGAAAGTACAGATACCGCCTTTCGGTACTTAACCACTTAAGCCCCGGAAGATTTTACCCCCATTCCGACCAGGGGGTATTTTACGACTCGGCACTGCGTGACTTTAACTGACAATTGTGCGGTCATGCAATGTGGTACCCAAACGAAATTTACGTCCTTTTTTTCCCACAAACAGAGCTTTCTTTTGGTGGTATTTGATCACCTCTGCGCTTTTTATTTTTTGCGATATTAATAAAAAAAGAGCGAAAATTTTGCAAAAAAATGACATTTTCAACTTTGTCTTTTAAAAAATATCCAATATACTCAATTTATGTATTTTTTTTTGGCCAAAATATATTTAGCTACATGTCTTTGACAAAAAAAAATTCAATGAGCGTATTTTTATTGGTTTGCGCAAAAGTTATAGCGTCTACAAACTATGGTGTAAATACAGAAATTTACGCAGCTTTAATTTTTGACTGCCTATCTCATTTCATGAAGTGCTAAAATGGCAGGGCAGTACAAAACCCCCCCAAACTACCACTTTTTGGAAAGTAGACATCCTAAGGAATGTTCTGAGAGGCATGTTGAGCTCATTGAATATTTCATTTTTTTGTCACAGGTGTTTGAAAAATGACTAAAAATTTTTTTTTTTTTTTTTTACACAAAGTTGTCATTGAAATGATATATTGCTCACACATGCCATGGGTATATGTGTAATTACACCCCAAAATATATTCTGCTGCTTCTCCTGAGTACAGGGATACCACATATGTGGGACTTTTTGGGAGCCTAGCTGTGTACGGGACCACAAAAACAAATCCCCACCATCAGAATTTCAAAGGGCGTACATTTTTCATTGCATTTTCTCACTACCTCTAACGGTTTAGGAGGCCCTGAAATGTCAAGATACCACAAAACCCCCCCAAATGACCCCATTTTGGAAAGTAGACACCCCAAGCTGTTTGCTAAGAGGCATGGTGAGTCCATGGAATATTTTATATTTTACCACAAGTTTTGGGAATATTACTATTTTTTTTTTTATTTTTTTTTTTTACACAACGTTGTCACTAAAAGATAAAATTCTCACACATGACATGGGTATATGTGGAATTACACCCCAAAATACATTCTGCCACTTCTCCTGAGTATGGGGATGCCCCATGTGTGAGACTTTTTGGGAGCCTAGCTGTGTACAGGACCGCGAAAACCAATCAACACTCCCAGGTTTTCTAATGGCGTAAATTGTGCATGTCACCTCTGCACTACCTGTCACAGTTTCGGAGGCCCTAAAATTCCAAGATAGCACAAACCCCCCCCAAATGACCCCATTTTGGAAAGTAGACACCCCAAGCTATTTGCTGAGAGGCATGGTGAGTCCATGGAATATTTTATATTCTGCCACAAGTTCCGGGAAATACATATATATATATATTTTTTTTTTTTTTCACAAAGTTGTCAGTAAATGAAATATTGCTCACACATGCCATGGGTATATGTGAAATGACACCCCAAAATACATTCTGCTGCTTCTCCTGAGTACAGGGATACCCCATGTGTGAGACTTTTTTGCAGTCTAGCCGAGTACAGGTCCCCGAAAACCAGTCCCCGCTTTCAGGCTTTCCAAGGGCGTAAATTGTTGATTTCACTCCTGGCTACCTATCACAGTTTCGGAGGCCCTAAAATTCCAAGATAGCACAAAACCCCCCCAAATGACCCCATTTTGGAAAGTAGACACCCCAAGCTATTTGCTGAGAGGCATGGTGAGTCCATGGAATATTTTATATTTTGCCACAAGTTCCGGGAAATATATATATATATATATATTTTTTTTTTTTTCACAAAGTTGTCAGTAAATGAAATATTGCTCACACATGCCATGGGTATATGTGAAATGACACCCCAAAATACATTCTGCTGCTTCTCCTGAGTACAGGGATACCCCATGTGTGAGACTTTTTTGCAGTCTAGCCGAGTACAGGTCCCCGAAAACCAGTCCCCACTTTCAGGCTTTCCAAGGGCGTAAATTGTTGATTTCACTCCTGACTACCTATCACAGTTTCGGAGGCCCTAAAATTCCAAGATAGCACAAAACCCCCCCAAATGACCCCATTTTGGAAAGTAGACACCCCAAGCTATTTGCTGAGAGGCATGGTGAGTCCATGGAATATTTTATATTTTGCCACAAGTTCCGGGAAATATATATATATATATATTTTTTTTTTTTTTACACAAAGTTGTCAGTAAATGATATATTGCTCACACATGCCATGGGTATATGTGAACTGACACCCCAAAATACATTCTGCTGCTTCTCCTGAGTATAGGGATACCCCATGTGTGAGACTTTTTTGCAGTCTAGCCGAGTACAGGACCCCGAAAACCAATCATCGCCTTCAGGCTTTCCAAGGGCGTAAATTGTTGATTTCACTCCTGACTACCTATCACAGTTTTGGAGGCCATGAAATGCCAAGACAGCACAACCCCCCCCCCCAAATGACCCCTTTTTGGAAAGTAGACACCCTGAGCTATTTGCAGAGAGGCATGTTGAGTGTTTTGCAGATCTCACTTTTTGTCACAAAGTTTTGGAAATTGAAAAAAGAGGAAAAAAAATGCATTTTCCTGTTTTTTCTTCATTTTCCAAAAAAAATTAGAGCTGCAAAATACTCACCATGCCTCTCAGCAAATAGATTGGAGTGTCTACTTTGCAAAATGGGGTCATTTGGGGGGGGGTTTGTGCAATCTTGGCTTTTTATGGACTTCAAAACTGTGATAGGTAGTAAGGAGTGAGATCAACAATTTACGCCCTTAGAAAGCCTAAAGGTGCGCATTGGTTTTCCGGGTCCTGTACGCGGCTAGACTGGCAAAAAGTCTCACACATGGGGTATCATTGTACTCAGGAGAAGCAGCAGAATGTATTTTGGGGTGTCATTTCACATATACCCATGGCCTGTGTGAGCAATATATCATTTACTGACAACTTTGTGTAAAAAAATAAAAAAAAATAAAAAATTTTTTTTTCCTCGAAACTTGTGGCAAAATATAAACTATTCCATGGACTCACCATACTTCTCAGCCAGTAGCTTGGAGTGTCTACTTTGCAAAATGGGGTCATTTGGGGGGGTTTTGTGCCATCTTGAAATTTCAGGGCCTCTGAAACTGTGACAGGTAGTCAGGGGTAAAATCAGCAATTTACGCCATTAGAAAACCTGAAGATGTGGATTGGTTTTCGGGGGCGCGTACACAGCTAGGCTCCCAAAAAGTCTCACACATGTGGTATCCCTGTACTCAGGAGAAGCAAAAGAATGTATTTTGGGGTGTCATTTCACATATTCCCATGGCATGCATGAGCAATATATCATTTAGTGACAACTTTCTGTAAAAAAACAACAAAAAAAAAAAAAATAATAATTTTCCCGAAACTTGTGGCAAAATATAAAATACTCCATGGACTCACCATGCCTCTCAGAAAAAAGCTTTGGGTGTCTACTTTTCAAAAAGGGGTCATTAGGGGGGTGTTTGAACAGTTCCGGCATTTTATACTCAATCTTATCCACACATCACCCACTCTTCTAACCACTTGAAAACCAAGCCTTTTCTGTGCCTTTTTGTTTACATGAAAAAATATTTTTTTTTTACTAGAAAATTACTTTGAACCCCCAAACATTATATATTTTTTTAAAGCAGAGGCCCTATAGAATAAAATGGTGGATGTTGCAAATTTTTTTGTCACACGGTATTTGCGCACAGATTTTCCAAACGCAATTTTTGCGAAAAAAATACATTTTTTTTTAATTTATTGCACAAATACACTATATAATTCCAATTTTTTTGGTAAAATTTAAAAGATGATCTTATGCCGAGTTCATAGACACCTAACATGACATGCTTTAAAAATTGCGCATGCCTGCGCAGCGACAAAAACGTATGTACATTTTTGAAAACCTTTAAAAGTCTCTACAGGTTACCACTTTAGACTTACAGAGGAGGTCTACTGCAAGAATTACTGCACTCGATCTGGCGATCACGGCGATACCTCACATGCATGCTGCAATTGTGGTTTACATATGACACTAGACCACCGCTTGCGTGCGCCATTGCGCGCAAGCACCGGGGGTAAGGGGGGGGGCTCAATTTTTTTTTTTTTTTTTCTTTTTTCTTTTGCTTTTTTATGTTATTTTGACACCTTTCCTTTAATTTTTTTTTTTTTAAATCATTTTTATTGTTATCATAGTGAATTTAAATATCCCCTATGATAGCAATCTGTAGTGACAGGTACTCTTTTTAAAAAAAATTGGGGTCTTTTAGACTCTAGATCTCTCCTCTGACCTTAACGCATCTGACCACACCAAAATTGGTGTGATAAAATACTTTCCCAATTTCCCAATGGCCCTGTTTATTTCTGGCGAAACAGAAGTCATAAAATGCTCGTAGCCTCCGGCATCTTAGGCCATAGAGATGATTGGAGCCATTCTCATCTCCAATTAGCTCTATGGTTAGATAATTGAACCACCGGCTGCACTCTCGGGTTAACCGGTGGGACAGGAGAGCCAGAGAAAAACCATGGAAGGCTGCGGAAGGCGGCGGTGGGGGGGGGGGAGGCCCCTCCCACTGCATGTAAAAGCAGTCTAGCGGCCAATTACCTGCTAGAATTGCTTTTACATGTAAGCCGACCGCTGGCTGTAAAAAACGATACCAAGATGATGCCTAAATCTGCAGGCATCATCCTGGTATAACCACTCAAAGTCCAGCAACGTACCAGTACATTGCTGGTCCTTGTTTGGCATATAGGTTTTTTTTTTTTTCATGCAGCCTGTGGGCTGAACGGAAAAAAAGAGAACCTATCAGAAATCAGCACAGGAATAATGCGTAGTATTACTCATCATTAACCGCCCAAACAACCACCCACTGAATTTAATGATGGGTATACACGACACTATCCACGTATACCAAAATAGGATTTTAACTGCAGTGCTGAAATCAGAAAATCACCACAGCTGCTATCAGCAAAGGTATCCATATATGCTGAGCGCAAACGCTGTTTGTGTCAGAATATATAAAATCAATGCGTGGTAGCCGACGAGGGACCTGCAAGAGAAACAGGTCACAAAAGAATGAAAAAACAAACAAAGGACATTGAAAAAAAGTATAGTAGGAAGGAGTAGAAGGACATATAAAATGACTGACAACAACAGTTTTTGGATCTTCATCATTAACCGCCCAAACAACCACCCACTGAATTTAATGATGGGTATACACGGCGCTATCCACGTATACCAAAATAGGATTTTAACTGCAGTGCTGAAATCAGAAAATCACCACAGCTGCTATCAGCAAAGGTATCCATATATGCTGAGCGCAAACGCTGTTTGTGTCAGAATATATAAAATCAATGTGTGGTAGCCGACGAGGGACCTGCAAGAGAAACAGGTCACAAAAGAATGAAAAAACAAACAAAGGACATTGAAAAAAAGTATAGTAGGAAGGAGTAGAAGGACATATAAAATGACTGACAACAACAGTTTTTGGATCTTCATCATTAACCGCCCAAACAACCACCCACTGAATTTAATGATGGGTATACACGGCGCTATCCACGTATACCAAAATAGGATTTTAACTGCAGTGCTGAAATCAGAAAATCACCACAGCTGCTATCAGCAAAGGTATCCATATATGCTGAGCGCAAACGCTGTTTGTGTCAGAATATATAAAATCAATGCGTGGTAGCCGACGAGGGACCTGCAAGAGAAACAGGTCACAAAAGAATGAAAAAACAAACAAAGGACATTGAAAAAAAGTATAGTAGGAAGGAGTAGAAGGACATATAAAATTACTGACACCACAACAGTTTTTGGATCCTTTTATTTTTCTTTCTAACTGTTCCTTTACTTCTTGATTTGGGAGGGACTGTGATCATCTGCGATCTTCTCTTCCAGCTTGGGTCTCTCAAAATGTCGATGGACATCCAACATCCTTCGAGACCCTGTGTTTATGTGCCCTACACTGTGTCGTGCTGTACCCTACGCTAATAATCCACTAGTGTATGGTAGCGCTCGAAACATTCCCCGATGCAGAGACCAGGTTGGTCAGGACATTTGGGACAATAATAACGGGTGTCACGCCTAAATCCGCGCTTGCTACAGACACGACATCTTCTTTGGGGCCATCTTTGGGTAGGGGTACTCGGGAGGACATGTGAAAAATGCCTCTCATGCAGCCGGCTCACTGCATCTGGAAGGGGAACTTGGGCAGGCATGCCTCCTGGGTACAGGTAGGCAAGGATGATCTCTTCCTGGAATTCCCGGAAAGATCCAGTTCGTCCTGACGCCCTGTATAGGACAAAGGCGTTCAGCATAGCCAATTGGTATAGGTAAACAGACACTTTTTTGTACCAGCGTCTGGCTTTACGGGCAACTAAATACGGCGCCAAAAGCTGGTCGTTAAGGTCCACCCCTCCCATGTTAAGGTTATATTCGTGGACACAGAGGGGTTTCTCCACAACGCCAGTTGCCATAGGAATTTGGATCGTCGTGTCTGGGTGAAGGGAGGACAGAACATAAACATCCCGTGTATCCTTCCACTTCACCGCAAGTAATTTGTCCGTTTTCAAGCAGGCTCTCGCCCCCCGACTAAGACGGGAATCTACAAGCCGTTGGGGGAAGCCCCGGCGATTAGGTCGCACGGTGCCACATGCGCCAATTTGTAAATCAAGAAGGTGACTAAATAGTGGCACGCTTGTATAAAAGTTGTCCACGTACAAATGGTACCCCTTTCCGGATAAGGGTGACACCAAGTCCCAAACGATCTTACCGCTGCTCCCTATGTAGTCTGGGCAGTTGGGGGGCTCCACACAGCTATCTTTTCCCTCATAGACCCGGAAACTAACTGTATAGCCTGTGGCCCTGTCACACAATTTATACAGTTTGACCCCGTACTTGGCACGCTTGCTGGGGAGGTACTGTTTCATAGCAAGGCGGCCAGTAAATTTAATCAGGGACTCGTCAACGCAGACAACTTGTTCGGGGGTAAACAAGGCTGCAAACCGCTGATTGAAGTGGTCTATGAGGGGCCGAATTTTGTGGAGCCGATCGTATGCAGGGTCTCCCCGAGGACGACAGAGTTCATTGTCGCTGAAATGCATAAATCGCAGAATTTGCTCGTATCTCGTCCTGGACATAGAGGCAGAGTACATGCGCATATGGTGAACTGGGCTAGTGGACCAATATAGCCGCAATTCACTCTGTTTAGTTATGCCCATGTGGAGGGAAAGGCCCAGAAAGATCTTAAATTCGGAAACCGTTATAGGTTTCCAGCCGAATTGTCTGGCAAGGTGTGAATTTGGGTTGGCGGCGATGAACTGTTGTGCATATAAATTTGATTGATCCACAATAGATCTGTAAAGATCTTCCGTGAAGAACAGCTCAAAAAAGTTCAGGGGCGTAAAACCAGCTGTCTCCACGTGGATTCCAGGTTGGGCGGTGAATGGGGGAAGTACTGGCGCTGTAGTATCAGTGGGTTGCCAATTAGGAAATGCCAGCGCATCAGGGAGGGCACTATGGGCTCTACGGGCCTGTCTTCGAATACGCGGTGGCTGCGGGCCACTACTTGTGCTAGCCACCGCACCAGCTTCAACTGCACTTAGGGGACTCGCCACGTCACCAGGTCTTACTGCAGTGCTGGTTGTACTAGGTCCAGGTTGTACTAGGCCGCTGGCGCTTGCCAGGTCGCCAGAAGGATGAGCGGCACTAGTACCCACACTCTGCTCCATACAAGCACCCTGCGATTCCTGCATCACAACAACTTCAGAATGGGGTCGGGTACGCCTGGGTCTAACAGGGACCCATCTGTCGTCGGAGCTATCTGTCAGGGAGCCGCTGACGTCATCAGGTTCATATACTGACACTAATTCGGTCATTGTAGCTTCCCCTTCGCTATCAGATGACTCGGTCAGCATATAACTGAGAAGCTCTTCATCCCTGTACGAACGTTTGGTCATTTTGGTAACTAAATTTACTCGTACAGTGATGCGACTCACAGGTAATAAAAGCACCTGGTTGTCGAAGATTATTTCAAGCGCTACAAAAAAAACTGCTAATGCTAGCAGGGATCAGGCCTGACTCTGCTAACACAGCGGTTTTGTGTCTTGTGTTTTTTTGCAAGTGACAGTAATCTATTGATTACTACACTTGCCTGGGTGAAAGGGTTAAACGCAGGTGCTGGCCGGAATCAGTACTGATCGTGCAAACACCGCGTTTTGGGAACCCTAAACTATGGGGGCGCTAGTATAGTTCTGATCAGATCAGATATTGATCTGTTCAAACACTATACTAGAAATGGAAGTGTAGGTGCGTGCGTGCGTGCGTGCGTGTGTGGCAATCAAGGGGTTACTTCTAAACTATGCGCTGGGGATCTGGGGGGGGGTGGCGGGGACCCTAAACCTCCTTTGGGAAAGAAACTAGCTAGCTAGCGCAACCTCAAGTCACAATGACACCAATACAAAATACAGTAAAAACAGTATATTATGTGTGTATTAGTGCTAATGTGACAGAGGGTGTAGGGGTTAACGGGATGTGATCAGGGGGGGATCAGGGGTTTAAATATTTATTGGAAGGGACTGGCGGGTATCCTTAGGATAAAAGGAACGGTGGCAAGCGCTAAACCTGGTCACAAGTCACACTTATACAGGTATATAGAAAATGCTATATACTGTATACAGTGTGCGTTGTGGCAGGGGGTGTAGGGGTGATCAGGAGGGGATCAGGGGATTAAATCTTTATTGGGCGGGTGGGGGGGACCCTAAACCTGCTTGGGACACAAACTTAGTCGCCTGCGCTAATTCTGATCACAATGACACTAATACAAAAATACAAAAACACAGTATATTACGTTTGTATTAGTGCTGATGTGACAGAGGGTGTAGGGGTTAACTAGCGGTGATCAGGGGGGGATCAGGTGGGATCAGGGGCTTAAATCTTTATTAGGGGGGGGTGGCGGGTAATTCAAGTGGAAAAAGGGGGGTCGCAAGCGCTAGACCTGACCACAAATCACACTTATACGGGTATATAGCAAAATGCTATATACTGTATACGGTGTGTGTTATGGCAGGGGGTGTAGGGGTGATCAGGGGGGGGTCAGGGGCTTAAATCTTTATTGGGCGGGTGGCGGGGACCCTAAACCTTCTTGGGACAGAAACTTAGTCGCCTGCGCTAATTCTGATCACAATGACACTAATACAAAAATACAATAACACCGTATATTGCGTTTGTATTAGTGCTGATGTGACAGAGGGTGTAGGGGTTAACGGCGGTGATCAGGGGGGGTTCAGGGGGGATCAGTGGGTTAAATCTTTATTAGGGGGGGGTGGGGGGTAATTTGAGTGGAAAAGGGGGGGTCGCAAGGGCTACACCTGTTCACAAATCACACTTATACAGGTATATAGGTATATGCTATATGCTGTATATAGTGTGTGTTGTGTCAGGTGCTGTAGGGGTTAATTGGGGGGGCGATCGGGGGTGAAATGTGCCTATCTAACTGTGTGTGGGTGTGCTTGGTGCAGTACTCACAGTAAGATGTGCTCTCCTCTCACGCTGGATCCAAAAAGACCGTTGTGGGGGGAGGGCACATCTCCTCTAAGCCTGTGTTTACATTTCACAGGCTTAGAGGATGATCTGATTGGGCAGGACCGATCAACAGGTCCAGACCAAAAATGATTGGCCTGGACCTGATGACTGATCGGTTCTGAACCCAATCGAGTCATCATCGGCGGTGGGGACGCGCGGGAGCGCGCACAGGGCCGGCAAATTGTGCTGACGTAGGCCTACGTCAGTTTGCCTGGCCGGGGCTGAGTGCCGACGTAGATCGTCGTGCGCCGGTCGTAAAGTGGTTAAGTACAGTAGTGAAGTAGTTCTACTTAGTTACTATACATCTCTGGTTATTTCCTCCCAGATCTGGACCAGGGCATCACTGAGCACCTGAACAAACTGAGGTACAACCTGGCGGCGTCGGATGGACAGAAACATATTGTCACAGAGGTGTTCTATTGGATTTAGGTCAGGCGAGCATTGGGGCTATTTAATGGTATCAATTTATTCATCCTCCAGGAACTGGCTGCATACTCTCGTCATGCACCAGGAGTAACCCAGGACCCACTGCACCAGCATAGGGTTTGACAATGGATCCAAGGATTTCATCCCGATACCTAATGACAGTCAGGGTGCCATTGTCTGTAGAAGTTTGCGCATCCCTCCATGAATATGCCTCCTTAGACCATCACTGACACACCACCAAACTGGTCACGCTGAACGATGTTACAGGCAGCATAAATTTCACAACGACTTCTCCAGACCCTTTCACGTCTTTCACATGTGCTCAGGGTGAACCTGCTCTCATCTGAGAAAAGCACAAGGCGCCAGTGGCGGACCTGCCAATTCTGGTGTTCAATGGCAAAGGACAATTGAGCTCCATGGTGCCAGGCAGTGAGCACAGGGCCGGCTAGAGGACATTGAGCCCTCAGGCCACCCTCATGAAGTCTGTTTCTAATTGTTTGGTCAAAGACATTCACACAAGTGGCCTGCTGGAGGTAATTTTGTAGGGCTCTAGCAGTGCTCATCCTGTTCCTCCTTGCACAAAGGAGCAGACACCGGTCCTGCTGATGGGTTAAGGACCTTCTACGGCCCTGTCCAGCTCTCCTAGAGTAACTGCCTGTCTCCTGGAATCTCCTCCATGCCCTTGAGAATGTGCTGGGAGACACAACAAACCTTCTGGCAATGACACCTATTGCTGTGCCATCCTGCAGGAGCTGGACTGTCTGTGCAACCTCTATAGGGTCCATGTATCGCCTCATGCTACCAGTAGTGACACTGACCCTAGCCAAATGCAAAACAAAAATTATTAGGGAATAGTAGTAGGGAAAAAAAATGTCATTGGCCCCACCTGTAAAACCATTCCTGCTTTGGAGGTCGTCTCAGTGTTGCCCATCTAGTGCACCCTTTGTTAATTTCATCAACACCAAAGCAGCTGAAACTGATTAACAACCCCCTCTGCTATTTAACTAACCAGATCAATATCTCAGGAAGTTAATTGACTTGATGCTATACTCTGATTAAAAAGTGTTCCCTTAATTTTTTTTGAGCAGAGTATATTCTTATGTTTATTTTAATCCCCCATTTAAGATATTATGTCCAAGAAGGAAAAACTCATGTGGTAAACTTTTTCTCAACTTTTTTAAAGAACTAATACTGTTAAATCAGTATTTAAATGCCCCTTCCTGTTCTCACCATAAAATAGACATAACTAAATGGAACTGCAATGTTGTTCTGAACATTTCTACCCAAAACCACCCTATTACCCATGACTAGGGTATTAAAGATGATTTGTCTGTATAATGCTCTGACCATCATTCCCTTTACCCCTTATAAATAACCACGTGACCATAAGCTGGAGTTAAATGGCCAAAGCAGCCTTTTATTCACAAAACTGTATACATAACAGATAAATAACACGTTAAAACCAAACAGATAAATAACACGTTAAAACCAGTTTAACTGGGGCCTTAAGGTCCTAGTAGGCATCAAAGAAGAAGTACCTGCGTCCAACTTAATTAGGCCTCCAGCCGCCACAGCACCGACTCGGAGACAACCAGTCGCAGATACCAACATACCATTTACTGGGAGCCGTACCTCCGACGGGTCCCTAACTTTAACTGGGGCCTCAAGGTCCCATCAAAGAATAAAGTACCTGCGTCCAACTTAATTAGGCCTCCAGCCGCCACAGCACCGACTCGGAGACAACTTGTCGCAGATACCAACATACCAATTACTGGGAGCCGTACCTCAGACGGGTCCCTACCAAGTATATGTTTGCCCCATATTAGCCTACCAGGACCTTGTACCCCGCCACCACCGCACAAACATGACACCTTATGTTTTGTGCGGCCCCCCACACCCACAGGGCCCTCTGAAGACCCAGCCCACACATCGAAACACTACGGTCCTCACCCCTAACATTTAAGCAAATCCCATCACCTGGCAAATATCCCCACACTTCAACGCCAACTGCAGCACCACCCCAAAAACCCAATTCCTGACTGCAAACCAGAACACCTTCCCGTTGACTTACCCCCGAGCTCAGATCAGGCCCGATGCTAATCCCCCAACTGCAATGGAGTACCAACTCCCACATCAGGTCAAACCAGAGCCAACCCCAGACAAAAAGTACAAAGGTGCAAAGCCAATTAATGTATTGGATAAGCCTGTGTATGGATCGATGGCCCAAATCAGGACCCAGAGCATGTACCAACAGCATATATGGGGCCAAATACAGTTGAGCAAAACCATAAACCTCGGACAACCCTGCTACACATGACCAGGAACCCCAAGCCGCCATATTGTATCCCCCGCCCCGCCATCCATTAGGCGAAATGACCAATAACCCTGGAGACACACAAAGGGTGGCCAAACCCGTAAAACCAAACATAAAAGCCAAATATGGCAAAGACAGAATTGGACCAAGGGGGTGGGGAATATAACCACAACGCCGCCGAAACACCCAGCAACCAATGCCCCCAAACAAAAAACCCTCACGCAAAACTGCTATTGTACCACATTCACGGCCGACCCAATGCGAAACGAAGAGGCAGCAACACCAGGTGCGCAAAAGGTACAAAGTCGACAAAAACCACCAAAACCAGAAACAAAGAGATAATGTGACCCGAACTAGCCCACTGAATAAGGCAAGAGCCATAGCCCGATAAAATAAGATGAACCACCTGAACTAGACAGCCACGAGAACCACACACACTGCCCAACTACACACCAACTACGCAACCCCTTAGGTAATCCTGGAAAGCCTAAGATAGGAAACCCCAACAGGGTGACACTGGACGGAAACCGCCCGTCGCAACCTGTCCGCCATCCTGAAGAAAAAACCAGCGTGCCAACACCACAAGGTTTTAGGAAGGTAAACGCCAAGGCCGTCACAAACAACCCACGATACTAAAAAGAATAAGAAACCCGGGAAAAAAGCCCGACAAGGAACATAACAAAAGCATACGACTATGATCAGAAGTAGAAAGCCACCAGGAGACCTTTCCCGGTTCACCAAACCAAGTACTGTGAATATTCCAGTTGAAAAAAGGTAAAAAACCTGCCACCACAATGCCCAAGTACACAAAGCACCACGTGTCCCTAACGCTGGCACAAAAACCACACTGCCCAACCAATAAACCAAACCAAAACCTTCTTGCCTCGCCTGGCAATGAAACACTCAGCAGGCGTGCTCCGGAACATAAAGTGGATGACCCGGCATCACAACGCCCCCTTACGCAGCCAGAATGGACAAGGAACTCCCAGATATGCAACGCACGCAGCCAGCTTGCAAAAAATGTCCCTACTGAAACCGAGAATGGAGCAGCGACCAAAATGGGCTGTCACAGGAGCAAGAACCACAACAACCAAGGAATGCAAGCAAACACAAGCTAAACCACACGCCTAAGAGACCGAACCGTGAGATGCGCCACCTGCCCGTACCCAACACCCCCCCCAAATTGACATAGTGAGACAATCGTATATCACAAACGGACAACCCCACAGCCAAACAAAGAGAACCAGAGCAAACAAATAAAGGAACCAATTCCACGTCAACCCCCACCCCCCTGATTGCCGATGGCCAGGGGGCCGCATTCCAAAGCCGCCAAATACACACCACACCCGCCGATCCCGTGGTGGATCGAAAGCTCCATGACAAAGCTAAACGTTGCACCCAGCACACTACCGGGTAAGCCAACTACCCCGACCGTATGTCCTAAACGACCGTTATGAAAGGAGGACAGAAAAACCCCCCCAGCAATAGGCATGACTCGCCAGGGGAAGAGTCCATACAAGAGCAACTGCAGCTGATGCAAAAGCACTGACCCTCTACAGTCCCGCCGACATCATCTCAGAAGACAAATACGCCAGTCTTTCCACCACAATCCCGACCCCCTATGGTCAAAAATTCAGCCCGAAACCCCAAAAAGCTAAGCCCCGATGAAGGGCCCGTCGCTTGTGGAGCACCCGGGGAACCAGTTGACGCACAGTAAACAACCGGAACCTGCAATAAGTAGAAGCAACCAGGCCTATATCAATGAAATATCCAAGCAGTGGCTGCAAAAAACAAAGCAAGATACCCCTGTGCCAGGAAAACAACCAACTGAGTTTGAACAAGGAATGAGAAAAACAAAACAAAAAGGACACCCATTGGGCAGGCAGAGATGGAAAAATTAAGAACCCTGTCGCCGACCTCCAAATAAATGGCGCCTGGCAGGATGCACAGGCAGTAACCACAAAGAAAAGGCAACAGTAGATTTCTATGTCTTTTTTTTTTTTTTTTCAAATAGGCCCCCCGGTCAACATGTCGGACCCCAAGCCCTGCCTTATCATATGACAGAGATGACACTGAACACCAATTCAGCAAAATGGCCAGCGACTGACCCACCACCGGCAAAAAGACAGGAAATGTATTAACCGGAAGTTGTCAGGGTCATGCGTGGGGGTGACCCACCGGACCCACAACTGAGAAAACAAGCAACACACCTCCAGGAGGGGAGGAAGAAAAAAGGAACCCCCATGCGCCTGAAAGCAACCGTCCAAGACCGTTTTCCCCAAACCACAATCGGGGCACAACACTGACCTCCATCCATCGATCACTCCACTAGCTCCAGGAACGCACGGAGCAAGAGTGGGAACCAACCGCCAGGGCGCTCACGCGTAAATCGACACCCCAGACCCACAGGTGTCTTGTTTCTGTCTAACAAGAAACAGCCATAGTTTCTTGTTAAATAACTACCCCGTCGATCACAAAGCAACGGATCCTGGCCTCAGACTGAAAAAATAAAACAATAACTATCCCATGCAGAAGCCCTCAAAACCGACGTCCACGTGATCCCAAAGAAACGACAACAGACTGCTGGCGCTGACCTAATGTCTAAACATACCACAACCAAGCAAGTCCCCCACAATTGAAAGAAGCCACGTCACTCTCATCCAGGTTGAAGAACAGAGCAAAACCCCTCCCCCCCCCCACCATACCTGGAAAATATCTCCCGCAGCGGCCACAAATTATGCAACATCCTAACTGTTTCACAACATAATGTTTTTTTTTTTTTCTTTTATTATGTAAAAAACCTCCAGGTTTTGAGGTGCCCCTAATGGGCCCACAAAAACATCAGTACCCCCACACTGAACAAAATGCTATAACCGTTTCCTAACCACCGCTTCGGCGCCAGCTGAAACGTAGGCAGCTGCAACACCTCTGCGTTACCCGCTAAAATCCTAGCCAGAGCTGAAATCAGAGGAGGGCTTACACAATGACATCACCGCACACTTGTACTGCTGCCGTCCCCCTGAGAAATACCATGCTGCAATGAGCCACCTACCCCCCTGCAAATGACTAAGCCATAAAACAACCTCCCTAGGGCCTGCCAATAACCAAAACCCCCAGTGCCCTAAGAAATCCTTTCTGAAAAATGCCACGACTGCGCCACCCCCCACAATGTCCATCAAACCGCGACCCTCAGCCAACCTCTGTCCACCCAGACCCCATTGCCACAGGCATAGCTACAGCAGGATAGAAAGAAACCTATACTCACCAGGATGCACAGATCCCCCAGCCGCTGCAGACACCTCCATCACCGCCGACCCATGTCCAGCTGCCTCCATGCTTGCCTCGCCGAGCTCACCCTCTGCTACAGAAAGGAGCGCTCACCACTGCTGGATAGTCGAGGTCCCGGCCCGCCACTCCGCACAGGCTGGGACACATATCCCAGCCGCCGCTGACATCATCCCCTGCATTCCGGAGCCCAGACCCGATGCAGCCATTGACACGCCGTGCTCTCCGCCCGCCAGAAGGTGCCCGGAAGTCGCTCCCACCGGACAGTCATCTCTCAAGCCGCAGTCTTCTACCCGCAGCCTGCCGAGAAGTCCACTCCCATGGATGGCTGACACCCGCTGGACAGGGGTCACCAGCCGCACCAGGGGCCATAATAACTCCCGCGCCGAGCCACCCCAAAGCAGAAAACCCACTCAGAGGTGCCGATGCAGTGACAGATGATTCCTCCTGGGCAGCACCAGAGCCTTAGCAGTGTGGCAAGCCTGGTGCAGAACCCAGAGGGGGCCCAAAGACACTGCTAGAAAGGATCCTAAACTGATGCTGGCCTGCAGCCATGTGGGGGATCGAAGCACTCCAGAGGCCTCAGCCACTGAGCACGTGCCGGAGCAGGGGAGAATGAGCAAGGTCACCCTGCCTGACTCCCCTCAAACAGTCAGCTAACGCAGACTGTACCCCTGCATTACCGCACACAAAAGCTGCAGCCTGCAGTGAGGCCAGAAGGCTCTTCAAATCAGAAAGTCAGAAAGCAGCAAACCTGCTGGGAAGTTTTTCCTTAGGTAGCTTCCCTCCGACTGAAGACCTACTCAGACCCCCAGTTTGGCTCCACCCACTCCAGGCCTAGCCCCATCAAGTGAGTCCCAGAATCCATTGTTACTTATCAGATTAAGCTGACACCCCCTGCTAGCCCAAACCCCTTTAAACCCTGTCATGCTGGCCCTCCGTCCATGTCTTTTCTCTCCTTTCCTCCGGGCCTCTCTTTACATCTGTGGTTTGGCCAGTCTGCAATTGATAGATGGTATTAATCCTTTATTGTCATTTAATTTTGTAGGAAGCTGATACAGTATATACTTAATGTAGATGGACCCCATAGGTAATGCAATCCTTTGAATACAACATTTTGGAGGTTCCCTACCAAAAATATTAATCAGGCCTAAAAAATACATTTAAAATAATTTAAAATGTAGGTTGTATCACACCAGTAAGCTTTAAACTCCTTGGCAATCAATTAGGCAGTCTCTGACCCCTACAATGCATTCTTTAATGGTCTCATATAGTTTGGTAAAGCTCACCCTTACTAGAGCTCGAGTATTAGTTGTCACACAATAATGAAGGTCTAAATGGCTTTCCATTTCTGCTCCTGAAAATTGCTAGCTTATGCTTTCTGTGTGGGAAAGTATGCGTGAAAAGATAAATACATAACACTCATAAAAGAAATAGCAATATATAATGTATATTAGAACTATTAGATCTACCATAGAAAGTGCTAATAGCAGAAATAAATTGTTTTTTTAAAGGAAACCTGCAGTGTGGTACGAAAGCTTGCTGAGCTCTCCTACTGAATACTTTAGCTCTCTAACTGTCATGCTGTTACGGTAATGGCTTTAGTACTTTATATACATTACAAAATCACAACTAGAATGTATATTAGGAGTTCTGATTTCTTTATGGTTTTACCTGCATGCTTGTTCCAGGTCGGTGTCTCAAAGTACTGAAGCCAGAGAGATCCAGGTAACTAGCATTATCCTAAAGAGTTCAACAATGACAGTCTTTGTATCTGTTTTAGTACAGGTTTCCCTAATACCCAGGGCTTTCTTTCTCAGAGAATAGGTGCAGAAACCCCCCCCTTCTGAGTCACCATTTGTCTCTGCCCCCTACCCACCTCTGAGCACTGTCTCTTGGCTTCACCCCCTAGCACCGCCCAGTACCGCCCATTTTAGAGAATACAGAACCAAGTATCATTTTGTGCTATTAAGTAATTTGTATGGAATTTGTTAGACCCCCCCCAACAACAACAGACCCCACCACAGCAGCAAAAGATCCCCCATGCAACAACAGACCTCCACTCCAGCAACCACAAATCTCCCAGCATCAATTGACCCTCCAGCAGCCAGCAACAATAGACCTCTCCCTAAACAGAAGATCCCTCCCAGCAACAATTGACCCCCCCCCCACGCAACAAAGGATGCCCCAGCCAACAACAATAGGCCTACCCAGCAACAATAGACCCCCACAAAAAAACAGATCCCCACCAGCGAAAATAGATCCCCCAAAATCCAGCATCAATAGACCCTCCAGTACACCTTGCCATAAAATACATTTAGTGTTGGAGGTGCCGGCACTGCGTTCCTCCACGTTCCCACTGAAAAAAAAAGCCCTGCTAATAACACTTTACTGCTGTTAAACAAAGCCATTTGCTATGTACTTCTGTAGTCAAAACACTCCTTTAAAGTGACCCTGTTAATATACCAAATGTTAGAGGAAAGGCATATTTGTAAAAGGTTAGTGTACATACTTACTGTACTTTTCTTGCTGCCTGCACTGCTGAATGCCTCTCCAATGCTGGGGAATGGTCCCCCAAAGTCCACAAGGAAACGCAAACTTCTAGGTCCATCGACCTCCTGAGTCCCCCACAGCTTTAAATAGTTTCCCCTGCTGGCCTCCAAGTTACCAATGAGCCCTTTACATGGAGGTCAGCTGGAGAAACCAGCATGAGCTGCGGGGGACCTAGGGAATAAACACTGCTGTTAGTGTCTGTTTCCCTGCGGACTTCGGGAGGCCATTTCTCTGGATCAAGAATTTAACAGCCTGGGTGGCAGAAAAGGTGTGTACAGTCTTGTTTTAGGGATATGCTTTTTTTCTGAGACTTTGGTATAGTTTCAGCAGGGCTGCTGATAGGGGGGGACCACCAGCCCTCTTGTAGGGGGCCCGAGCACACAGAGAGGGGGATTAATGATGGACAACAAATACAGAAATCTTCCTCCAGCACCTGAATCTGATCTGTCCCTCTCCCTGCTAATAGCTTTTATCTGCTGAGAAACAGACAGTTGTCCCTCACTAATCCCCCTCCCTTGTGTGGGCCCCCCCTCCCAGCACTTATCTCTGCTCAGGAGTTTATTTGTAAATTGTAACTTTGTTTCTCTCTCTCTGTCTCTCTGATTACTGAGCACCAACTGCCCAGCCTGTATATTTTTCTAATCTCATCTTCTTTTTTATTTAACATAGTTTTTTTTTTAGATTTAGCAGGAATTATGCGAGTTATGTTATATTTGTGTCTGTTAATAGTGATTTTGTTGTAATTTTAGCTAAATATACCTTTAATATTTTCTTGGGAGGGCCCTGCCAGGTAGTCTGTAAGGGGCCCCGCGATTTCTAACAGCAGCTCTGAGTGTCGGGGTCACTATAAGCTTACATCAGTCATAAGTAATTAATGTTCAAAACATTATAGAGTTATTACAATATCATTAACTTATAAATATGTAATCATTGACAGCAAGTCATTTCTTTAACTCTTTCCCTTCCAGGTCTGACCAGATGGGAATATTCATATAAAGTACAATAATACTATAAAGAAGATGGCAAGGCTTCGAAGGAAGGCATGCATTGCACTTTTCCTGTTCATGCTTTTCATATTTGGAACAATGATGGGCTTGCGAACTTTGAAACCCACTGATGGCTTTTCTGACCTTGCACCTGGTCTAGAGCTAATGCCTTTTGGTGAACAGTCTGAAAGACGCTCTGTTTCTAATGAAGTTATTTCTCAGCCACAAGGTACTGCAAATGCAGTAGACCAAACAAAAGTCTACTATGATCTGCATGTTTTCTACTACATGTGGTATGGAAACCCGAAGTTTGATAATAATTATATCCACTGGGATCACGTAATGGTTCCTCACTGGGATCCCAAAATATCGGCCAGTTACCCTAAAGGTAGGCACAGCCCTCCAGAAGACATTGGTTCCAGCTTCTACCCTGAATTAGGACCATACAGTTCCAAAGACCCAGAGGTCCTAGAAGAACATATGCGACAGCTCAGAGCAGCTGCTATAGGTAAGGAAGTATTTTCATTGTCTCTTGTTTCATCTACCAAACCTTTTAGGAGCCTGTTTTAATGACATCAGAAATAATTTGACTGCTGATATAACTTCATGGACAATTGGAGAAAACTGCATAATAAAATGAAGGGCCGGGAAGGGGTGTGTTGGGTGACGAAGTTCCCCGGGGTGCAGTGTTTTCATGTTGGGGGAAGGCAGAAAAACCCACTTCAGGAAAGTTTTAACCCACTCTGGAAAGTTTTAACCCTTTAGTGACCAGGCCATTCTTTTTTTTTTTTTTTTTGTTGCTATTTTACCCTGCGCTACTTTAACTGGTGATTGTGCAGTCATGCAATGCTGTAACTCAAAAGAATTTTCACAAGTAGTGCTTTCTTTTGGTTGTATTTGGTCAACACTGGGTTTTTTTTTTATTTTTGTGATCTAAATGAAAAAAAGACTGAAGTTTGCTATAAAACAAATCTAATAAAATAAATGTAAAAAAGTCAAATCATATTCTGCTACATGATTTTGTTTAAAAGAAAATCCCAATAAGTGTATATTGATTGGGTTGTGTGAACGTTATTGCACCTACAAACTATATAACTATAGTATATACACTATATTACCAAAAGTATTGGGGCGACTGCCTTTACACGCACATGAACTTGAATGGCATCCCAGTCTTAGTCTGTAGGGTTCAATATTGAGTTGGCCCACTCTTTGCAACTATAACAGCTTTAATACTTCTGGGAAGGCTGTCCACAAGGTTTAGGAGTGTGTCTATGGGAATGTTTGACCATTCTTCAAGAAGAGCATTTGTGAGGTCAGGCACTGATGTGAGCGAGAAGTCGTGGCTTGCAGTCTCCGCTCTAATTCATTCCAAAGGTGTTTTATCGGGTTGAGGTCAGGACTCTGTGCAGGCCAGTCAAGTTTCTCCACCCCCAAACTCACTCATCCATGTCTCCATGACCTTCCTTTGTGCACTGATCCAAGTCATTTGGTGGAGGAGGGATTATGGTGTGGGATTGTTTTTCAGGGGTTAGGCTTGGCCCCTTAGTTCCAGTGAAGGGAACTCTTAAGGCATCAGCATACCAAGACATTTTGGAAAATGTCATGCTCTAAACTTTGTGGGAACAGTTTGGGGATTGCCCCTTCCTGTTCCAACATGACTGTGCACCAGTGCACAAACAAGGTCCATAAAGACATGGATAAGCGAGTTTGGGGTGGAGGAACTTGACTCGCCTGCACAGAGTCCTGACCTCCACCTAATAGAACACCTTTGGGATTAATTAGAATGGAGACTGTGAGCAAGGCCTTTTCGTCAAACATCAGTGCCTGACCTCACAAATGTGTTTCTGGAAGAAGGGTCAAACATTCCCATAGACACACTCCTAAACCTTGTGGACAGCCTTCCTAGGAGAGTTGAAGCTTTTATAGCTGCAAAGGGTGGGTGGGCTAACTCAATACTGAACCCTATGGGCTAAGACTGGGATTCCATTAAAGTGCATGTGTGTGTAAAGGCAGGCATCCCAATACATTTGGTAATATAGTGTATACTGTATTTTTATTTTTTTATACTACTTATGGCAGCAGTCAATGACTTTTATTGGGACTGTGATAGTGCGGTGGGCAATCTGACACTGACACTAGGGGGAACTGACTAACTGCTACTGAGATCACTAGTGATATTAATACAGTGATTAGTGATAATACTATACACTGTCACTGTACTAATGACATCGGCTGGGAAGGGGTTAACATATAGGGTGATCAAGGGAGTAAATATATGCCTAACCATGTGTAATGTGTGTACAGTGTTCTGCTTTTACTAAGAGATCTCTGAGACTCTCATCCCTGCTTTGCAGGAATCAGAAACTGACAAATCGCTCCCTTTGAACAGATCTCTGTGTTGTTCACAAACACAAGAGTTCTGGGCTGTGATTGCACACACCCGATCAGCAGGTCCCGGCAATGAATCAATGGTTTGGACTAGTTGACAGGCTTCCTCTGTGTGCAATCACAGCGAGTGCCGGGCAGGGAGCAGGCATTCGCGCGCCCGAAATCCAGAAGTAAGCAGCGGCGTATGGGTAGGTTGCTTTGCCTACAGCAGCTGCCCGTCCGTAGTACATTGCCAGCGGGTTATCGCTTAAGTGAGTTTGTCACCTTATAAAAAAACAAGCTGCTGGCTGGCATGCCATCACACACTTGCAGCATTTTAGTTCAGCCAGATCTGATCAGGCAAAGCTTTGACGCTTCCTGGTAGTATCAGAGGCTGCCCCTTCCCTCCCTGATACATTCCTTTTGGCTGATCACTATTATGGGCTACCTCATTAGCCAATAGATATGAGATACCTCCACTTTATATCTATCAACTGGGTTTTTGTTTTGTTAAATAATGGAGTAACTTTGATATATAATGTTTATGTCCATTACATATACAGTATAGAATGTGTGCACACCATGGAGTTGATTTACTAAAGACAAAAAGACTGTTCCCTTTGCAAGGGAAGTTGCACTTTTGCAATGGCATTAGTGAATGGGATGATGCTCTGCTGCTGACTTCCACAATCCAATCACATGCACACGATTGGGTATTCTTACACAATTTGCCCATATTCACTGAGCTCTGGGGAGATTTCCCTTACAAAGTACAACTTTCCTTTCAAAGTGAATAGTCCATTTGCCTTTAGTAAATCATCCCCCATATGTTAAGGACAAATTTCTTTGCCATGGGATAGCTTTCACATTTTAATCATGTACTTACTACTCACTACAAATCTGTTGGCTGGCTAACAGTTATGAATATTTTATGGGACATATTGCTGGTTGAAAGAATCTGAGGTCAATTTTAGAAAAACAAACCAATATCTGAATCCAGAGTTCTATTTATCTATCTATAAAGATATCATCCAACTTAGCTATGAGATTCAAATATTCCAGAATTTATGAGGAGTTCATCAGTTTGGGTCTGAGTGATTTCGCCCTTGTAATTTAACAATGTAATTATATTTACTCTACAATTCTATATTTTTTGTAGGGGTGTTGGTACTGTCTTGGTATCCACCTGGAACAGCAGATGAAAATGGGGAGTCGGTGGAGAACTTGGTGCCTCTGGTTCTAGAAGCTGCCCACAGATACAACATAAAGGTAACTGTCATTAATGTTTATTTGGGGGCCTTCCGTAATTTAAATTCAGTGCTACAGTACTGTGAAACATTTTAGGCATTGTGAAGAAATGCTGTAAAGTAAGCCCCGGTTCACACTAGGGCGACCTGTGAGGCGACCTGGTCGCCTCACAGGTCGCCGCAGGTCGCCTCCCATAGGAAAGCTGCGGACCCGTTCTAATAGGAGCGACACAAGTCGCTCCGACCTAGAAAAAGGGTCCGGAGCTTCTTTGGGGCGACCAGGAGGCGACCGCTATAGACTTCAATGTTATGAAGTCCGTGGTGGCCGCTCCGAGGTCGCGGCGCGCTGCTCGCACCGCGATCTCGGAGGTCGCCCCTGAAAGTAGCGTCGCTCCTATGTGAACCGGCGCTAAGAATGTTTTCAAAAATATTTATTTTAACTGTTTATTTTTACCAATTTACAAAATGCAAAGTGAGCGAACAGAAGAAAAATCTAAAAACCAGTTTTTACACTTGCACACTTTGTACACTTGCACAAAATTAGTAATTTTGTAGGATTAGAGACAAGTGTATGATTACAGTGATTGTAAAGTCAAAAGTTTTTTTTATCTTAATGCATTCTATGCATTAAGATAAAAAGCCTTCTGTGTACAGCCAGCCCCCCTAAGCCCTCCTCGGACTTACCTGAGCCCCATCTCTATCCAGCAATGTCCACTAGTTCCTCGGCTGTTCGGGACTCTCCCTCCTGATTTGCTGAGACACAGCAGGGGCGCCATTGGCTCCCACTGCTGTCAATCAAACTCAGTTAGCCAATCAGTAGAGAGGGGGGGGGGGCAATCCGCAGCTCCATTGTCTAAATAGATACACAGAGCTGCCGCTCGACTCGGGTGCCCCCATAGCAAGCTGCTTGCTGTGGGGGCACTCAACAGGAAGGAGAGCCAGAAGCTCCAGCCATGGACCCGAGAAGAGGAAGATCCGGGCTGCCCTGTGCAAAACCAACTGCACAGAGCAGGCAAGTATAACATGTTTGTTAATTTAATAGAAAAAAAAACGAGACTTTACAATTGCTTTAATCAATTATACCAAGTAGGTGCTAATGATCATCAAGTTCATATGTAGATTGAAACACAGTCATTAACTGAAACAGAAACAGCTGTGTAGGAGTCCTACAACTGGGTGAGGAACAGCCAAACTCTGCTACTAAGCTGAATTTGTGGAAGACAGTTTCATGTCACTGGTCATACACCATGGCAAAACTGAGGACAGCAACACGACACAAGGTAGTTATCATAGGCGTGTGCAGAGGGTGTGCCAGGTGTGCCTGAACACACCTTAATCACTATGTCATTCCACCTACTGCCTTGGCTTCCCCAGTGCTGCTGGCTTTTCTCCTCTGCTCTCCCCCGGCTGCTGCGGGGGATGTTTCAGGATGGAGAGAAGGGGAAGAGGCTAGTCAATATGTCATTGACCAGCCCCTTTCTTTTATAAATGAACCCACTCACTCACTACAATCATTCTTAACTGAAGCAAAGTAAACTGTGTATTTTTTTAATCACAGCATTATTCTAATAAAGTCCGTGAATGTTATGTGTATGCTTTTACTATTAGGGAGTCAATTACCAGGAACATGCATGTAGAAAAAAGGCTTTCTAAATTAATATTTGTTCTGGGCTAGAAAATTTGTGGCAATCCTGATATTTCTTCCACCAAGAGTTCATCTTAAATTTATCTTTATCTATTTAAATTTACCTGATCTTATCCTTTTTTTTCAGGTAGCATTTCACATTCAGCCGTATAAAGGACGTGATGATCGTACACTTCATGATAACATTAAATACATAATTGACAAGTAAGTTTGTTTATCTGTCTGTTATTTTTGATATTGAAATTATACCTCCAAAAATGTTAACCCTTGTTAGAATGTGTTAGAATTACAGACTATGCCATAGGTGCTCAATCCTATGCCCCTCAAGCTGTTGCGAAACTACAAGTCCCATCATGCCTCTGCTTTTGGGAGTCATGCTTGTAACTGTCAGCCTTGCAATGTCTCATGGGATATGTAGTTCCTTAACAGCTGGAGGGCCACAGGTTGAGCCCCCAGTTACTATGCTATATGAGTAGCACAGTGGGTAAGTGGTTAGCACTTCCACCTAGCAACACTACTGTTGTCGTTTCAAATCTCAACCACAGCATTACCTACCTGGAGTTTGCATGTTCTCCCTGTGCCTGTGTGGGTTTCCTCTTACACACAAAATGTGTGTAAATGCACACTGAACACAGGAATTGTGGTGTGAACTAGCCATGTGCCCAGACTAAAGACATAATAGGGGTAATTAAAGCTCACCTTTAATAACATGTTAAATGGTACACCCATATTTAGTGTATAATATATAACACGTTACCAAAGCACTTGCTGGCATCCTGTCCCAATTCCCCATTGTGACAGCAGGCGGGGGATCTTCTCCCCACACCTGCTGCCACAATTCAAATACAGGGCAGCCTTGCACCCACATGGCCATATTATTCGTTTACAATTTTCTGTGAATGAATAGACAACAAGTACCATCCTCCATTGCGGCAGACAGCTTGTAGTTCTCAATAAACTCCTAGGGCGCTAGCGAGGGCTCTTGTAGTTCATAGGTCTTCCTGGACTGAAGTAACTACCTGCCCATATTGGATGTACAGGCAGACAGCTGTAATGACAGTGTGCAGGAGCCTGACATTGCACCTGCAATCTTGCACCAAATAGTAGTTTTGATGACTTCTTATATTTTAGATTTTTTTGTTTGTCAGTGGCACATTTCAGGTCTTCGTCCCATTTACTTAGGTCAGTAGAGATTTTCCAATATCTTGTCAAGTAGATAGAAATATGATTGAGGAGCTCAAGAGGGGGAGGGGCATGAACATGGCACGTGTTAGGAGAGCTGGTTAGGAGCTCTGGGAGGTTTCCATCATGTAAAAGAGTCAGCGCGGCATACCCCTGTCAAACCCCGGTGAACATCATGGAGAAATAGCCTGTGAAATCCATCTGTCCTCCCCTGCTGCTTCTCCCATCCAGTGGTGTATTTTGGTTTTGTGCTGCCCTAGGCAAGACTAAAATTGGCCGCCCACCCCCTCTCCCCCTCCTATTTAAATTTGCCCACCCCTTCCTGTTTAACGGATGGGACACCCTCCAAAATTTAAGGACTACAAGTCCCAGCAAGAACCACTGAGATCTCATTATAGGGGGGTGAGAGAGAGAGAGGGGTGGGTGAGAGGGGTTGGGAGAAAAGAGAGGGGGATGGGTGAGGGAGGGTGTGAGAGAGGGGGATGAGGGAGAGAAAGAGGGGGGATAAAAGAGAGAGAGGGGGTGGGAGACCTCCTAGCCCAGTCTGCAGTCCCTCCTGTTCCCCCTTGTCTGTGGGTAGGTGTGTGTGATGCACCTACCTCCTGCCCGTCCTCGTCTTTTGGGCCCTCGGTCAGCCTGTTGATGTCCCAGCTGGGAGCAGAGAGGAGGTTTTAGAAGGAGTGCAGGCTCTGGGAGGTGCCAGGGATGCTGCATCCGCTGCTGCTTAGGACAGGGTAGCGCCGTGGCAGTGGAGGTCTTCTCCCTCGCAGGCTCTCAGTTCTAGCTAGCTTCGAGGGTCGCCGGCTGCCCGCTCGCTGTGTGAAGATGTCGCAGCTCAGCAGCTACTGTCAGTGGTGGATTGATGGATTTTGCTTTGTTGCCCTGCACCCCACTGTCACCGGACCGGCAGGACTCTTTGGGCCCCACGAACACTAGGCGCGGAGGAGGAGGAAGTTAAATCCTCCTCCACTTGGAATCAGGGCCAGGAAGTCATGGCCATGATGTCATTGGTTGCTAGATGGCAGCCGGCTGTAGCAAACAGTGGCCAATAGACTCTCAGGTGGAGGTGGAGGCAGGGGCAGCTATTTTGCTGCCCCCCTGCAAAGTGCCGCCCTAGGCCTGGGCCTTGTTGGCCTAGGCCAAAATACAGCACTGCTCCCTTCGCCTTAGCAGTAAAAGTGACTCACCCCCAGCAAGGACTGAGTAGTTTGGCTTGGCGGCTCAACGATACACTGAGGAACGGGAGAAAGCGAGAGGCGGGCCACGCCGGACACGTTGGATACGTTGAGAGAGAGAGTGAGGCACGGAGGAAGGAGCTGAAGGGAATGGAGTGAGGACGCTGCAGCAGATGGAGGGGAGACATCCCAAAGCACATGGCCATGTCACCCCCTTCTCTCGTGCTTCCTTTACCTTGGGGGGTGGTAGTCCCTTTTTTTTTCCTTCTCCTCCTGAGGTAGAAGAGGGCAGGCCCTTTACCTTCTTATCACTTCCAAAATCAGCGGATACTCCGGCGGATTCCTAGCGAATACTAGCCAATGTTCAAAGGTCAATACATATAAGAAGAGCTAAATTAATAAAATTAGCTAAATTTCAAAATGGGAGGAAAAACCACAAAAGTAGGCAAGGTAAAGACCCCAAAGGCAAACTTAAACTCTAGCACCATCATGAAATACATGACATAAGACGGAAGTCCACAGAACTTGGAAACAGAAATGAAACAACAAGGAAATGGTGAAAGAAGATTTTCAGGGAAAAGCAAAGAAAAGCAAACAAGATATTCACAGGGAGAAACCAAACCAATTTAAGAGATGATGGGGGAATAGAGAGAGATACTGAAATAAGCAAAAGGGAAGAACAAAGTTCAATCTCCCAAATGCCCAAAAAATTGGAAATAGCAGAAATGTTCACAAAATGGAAAATGCGATAAAAAAGGAAATGACAACACTGCACAAAGATCTGGGCCATATGGTGACATGCATAGAGGAGATCGAAGAAAAAGTGGAAAACCAAGCCCATGAGATAGCACAGTTGAAAGAACAAGTGGTATCTTTACAAGCGGAAAAAGAGAATGTGGTATAGAGTAGAAGATCAAGAGAATCAAAATAGAAGACAGAACTTAAAGATCCGGGGATTACCGGAGGTAACATGAGAAGATCTGAGGAAAACAGTGAGCAAAGTGTTTAATCCACTATTAGGCAGATCAACAGAAGAACCACTGACAGACTTATAAGGAATGAAAAAAGAATAGTAGAGAGGGAGGAAGAAGAGAAGAGAAAGGGATTAAGGGGGAGTGAAGGGGGAGGGGAAGAAAGAGAAGGCTATTCTCTTCTCAGGTGGAGTTTGGAGATAGGGACATTTTGACATATCAGGTACAGATGGGGGTATTTATAAAGCTTCAACAAGAAGGTCAGGACATCAAGTCTGCTGGCACACTCCCGGACCCATACCCTATATTAAGGGGCAGGATATGGCAGGCGTACGTGTTTACAGTTCTACCCTAGAGTAAAAGAATTGATGGTGGAGGAAAGGTTGCTGGAACCAACATCGATTCTATGGTCAGAACATGGCTACAAAACTCCTAGGACACAAGGGAAAGGGGGAGGGGAAAAGAGGAAAGGGAGGAACGGGGAGGGGAAGGGAGGGTAGGGGGGTGGGATCTTCCCTCTTTTTCTTTTTTGCAACCCCGAGGCTCTTTTCTTTTTGGTTTATTGCTGTTTCCTTTTTTTCCAGGCCACCCGTTAGCAGGTTTAATACTTACTTACAGGACAATTGGATATCTAGCAATGGGTGACAGGAAAGAGATGGAGATGTAGTTAAAATTGAATATGAAAAAAATTAAACTTTTTACGTATAATGTAAAGGGTCTAAATACCTCGGTAAAAAGACATAAGATCCTTAAAGAAATTCAGCATTATTCAGCAAGTATAGTATTCATACAAGAAGCTCATATATCACACGATTCAAAGGTGAAATTGTACTCAAAGAAATAAACAATATGGTATTATGGAGATTAAACAAGAAGAGCAAAAGGGGTGGCTATAGTATTTGCAAAAGATATAAAGTTTATGGTAACAGAAAGTAAGACTGACCTGAACGGTAGATATCTATGTTTGAAAGGAGAATTATTTGGTACAGAGGTTACGTTGGCAAATATATATTGCCCTAATAAGAACCCAATGTATTATTTAAGGCAGGCCCTGGGAAAACTCTGTGAATTTAAATCAGGCAAAGTAATAGTTGCTGGAGATTTCAATTTCTCTATGGATCCCCAGCTGGATGTGTTGTCTCATGCGCGAAGGAGTGAAGGGTAGCAGCTCAAATGAATTATAAAAACATTATTCCAACATCAACTGGTAGATATCTGGAGAATCCAACATACTAGAGTGAAGGATTATATATTTTACTCCTCCGTGCATGGGACATTTTCGAGACTGGACTGTATACTTGGGGAACACAGATGGCTAGGTGCAATGGGTAAATCATCTATTGAAGTAAGAACAATGTTGGACCATGCCCCTGTAACAGGGGAAATGAGAATAGTAGGGATACAGAATAGGGTAAATAACTGGAGATTAAATGAGTCACTAATACAAGATCAAGAGCTTGGAGATAAAGTAAAAAAGAAAATAGAGCAATATTTTTTGATAAATACGTCACAAGAGGTTCCACAAGCTACAATATGGGAAGCTCATAAGGCCTATATTAGGGGAATCTTAATATCAATAGGGTCTCAAAAAAAGAAAGAAAGACGAAATAAAATAAATAATATTCTAAAAGAATTAAATAAGCTAGAACAAAGGCATAAAAAAAGGAAAAGAAAGAGAAGTACAACATCTACTCGGACTGAAAAGAGAATAACTAAACACAATAAGGGAGCAGGAAACAAGGAGAATTTTTAACAAAGTAAATAAAGAAAGATCCCAATGTGGAAAAAAGATGGGACGTTATGTAGCAAATTTAGTAAAGAAAAAAAAGTTGATAGGCTTTGTAGAAAAGATTAAAAACAAAACAGGAGAATTAGTTTATCCAACTACAGATATTGAAAATATATTCTATGAATATTATAGTGCATTATATGCAGTAAGATCACCCAGGGAATAGACAAAAGAACTGGAAAGCAAGGAAAAAATATTGGCCTACTTAAAAGATGCCAAACTACCCAAATTGGAAGAGGGAAAATCTTGGATTTGGAAAGGCCTATAACTCAGGAGGAAATCTTTAAAACATTAAAGGAGACAGCTACGGGAAATAGTCCAGGGTCGGATGGATTTCCGTCTACCTATTATAAAGAATACAAAGAAATATTGGCTCCAAAATGATGTGCGTATTGGAATACTTTTAGAAGAGGGAAGTGAAATGAGAAAAGAAACATTACTGGCTTATATTAAAGTGATACCAAAGGAAGATAAATATATTGCACATTGCTCTAGTTATAGACCAATATCACTATTGAACACAGACATAAAATTATATGCTAAAATATTGGCCACTAGACTGAAGGGTTTAATGCCAGAATGGATACATACAGATCAAGTTGGATTCGTCCCAGGGAGGGAAGGAAGAGACAATGGACTAAGAACATTGTTACTCTTGCAAAAGGTTAAAAATGATGGAGCCCCAGCTCTACTCCTGTCAATAGATTCTGAAAAAGCATTTGACAGGGTAGATTGGGGATTTATGAGAGCAACATTGGAAGAGGTATCGATCAGTCCAAGAATGATTCAGTTGATTAAAATATGCCCCCTCTCACTCCTATTGTTTATAATGACACTAGAGCCACTGCTTGCAACTATCAGAAATTTTATAGATATAAAAGGAGTAAGAATAGGAGAGGAGGAAAATAGGGTAGCAGCATATGTGGATGATATCTTGTTCTATGTGTTTAGTCCTAGAACAACTCTGCCAAATATAATGAAATTCTTGGAATATTATGGAAAACTAGCAAACTTTAAAATTAATCCTGAGAAGTAAGAAAATAAGAAACTATAAATATAAATATGGACAAAAAAGAAGAACAAGATTTGCTAGAAGAATTCCCGTTTAAAAGGCAGGAAAAATTAAAATACCTAAGCGTAAGAATAACAGCAAAACGGAAAGCTCTGTACCAAATAAATTATATACCATTACTAAATTATATTAAAGAAGAATTAAGAAAATTATCAACAAAACCACTCTTTTGGGTAGGGCATATCAACATGATTAAAATGGGAATGTTTACCAAAAATACTCTATAAGTTCCAAATGCTCCCCATATACTTGCTACAGAGTTAAGGAAAGAAAATAATATTAGGGTTTATATGGCATCATAAAAAAACAAGAATACAATTTGCATTAATAAGTAAAAATAAAACACAAGGAAGGTTAGCTGTCCCAGGTTTTAAAAGATACTATAATGCAGTTTTATTAACAAGGGTTAATGATTGGAAATTTAATTCACAGGATAAAAGTTTGGTTAACCACTTCTGAACTGGAAGGATTTGCCCCCTTAATGACCAGGCCCTATTTTGCGATTCGGCGCTGCGTTACTTTAACGGACAATTACTTTATATAACAAGTTACTTTAACAGACGATTGTGCGGTCATGCGGTATTTGATCACCTGATTTAGATTTTTTGCGCTATAAACAAAAAAAAGCGACAATTCTGGAAAAAAAGCAATATTTTTCACATTTTGCTATATAACATTCCCCAAAAAAAATTTAAAAATCAAAATTTGTTAACATTTTAGGCCAATTTGTTTTCTGCTACATATTTTTGGTAAAAAAAAAATAGCAATAAGCGGATTTTGATTGGTTTGCGCAAAAGTTATTGCGTCTATTAACTACGGGAAAGATTTATGTAATTTTTATTGTTTTTTTTTTTTTTTCTAGTAATGGTGGCAATCTGCAATTTTTTGCGGGACTTCAACATCACGGCGGACAGATCGGACCCCTGACTGACATTTTTGACACTTTTGGGGGGACCAGTGACATTACTACAGTAATCAGTGCTAAAAATATGCACTGTTACTGAAATAATGACACTGGCAGGGAAGGGGTTAACAGTGTGGGTGATCAAGGGGTTAAATGTGAGCCTAGGGAAGTGATTCTAACTGGGGGGCATGGCTTGTGAAATGACCATAGAGACCTGTGTTCCTATATAAAAGGATCACAGGGGCTCTATGATCATTCCAGGGGGAAGATTGGTCAGCTGTGTTTACAACAGCCGACCGTTCTTCTCTCTCAATTATACTTTAATTTAGGTTTGAATGTTTTGTTTTTTTATAATAGGTTACTTCTTTGTAATAGTGGGTTTTTAACAGGTGTGAAAGTTGCGTTGTCAAGTAGTAAGATTATTCAGCAGCGAACTCAACTCCAAACCTCCCCTTTTCCTGGGAAATAAGAGCAGATTTTTTTTTCACTTGTTGGTTTTCTTTTTGTGCAAATAAAATTTAAAAAAAAAAATGTAAAATATTTTAAGGGGTAACGATACTTTGCGTAACGTCCCCCTTACCATCAGCCCTAATTTTTAGGGCCCATTCATACCACATGCGTTGTTCTATGTGGTGCTGCAAATAAAACTTAACCTGCCACATATTGTCATTTGGTAAAGTGTGTGTCTTTCACTTGAATGGGCTGATAAATGCAACATACGTCAACTAGCCACAAATGTGTTCTGGTGTGAATTGTCATTAGTTTTATCTCTTCCTGGTCATTTGAGATCTTCTCTGTATGCCCTGCTGGGTCTTACACAATCATTGCTTCGAAAGCCTTCTAGCTGTGCACTACTTCTGTTATGCATGTGCACCATAATCTCCATTCCTTCATATGGAAGGGCAGTAAACTATACAGTATGTTCCAAGGGTGGATGACCTATTGAAAGGTATGAATGGGGACATTACAGTTACTACCTTCATGGAGATTTTTGCTGATTGGCTAACATGGTTATCTTTTGTTCTTTCTTAGCTTTGGATCCCATGCAGCGTTTTACAGATATAAAACAAGTACCAGCAAAAGCCTTCCACTTTTCTACATTTATGATTCATATTTGACACCACCTGAGTCCTGGGCGAACTTGCTCACTGTGACGGGTTCCCATTCAGTTCGCAACACTGCCTATGATGCAGTTTTCATTGGCTTGTTGGTAGAAGAAGGGCATAAGCATGATATCCTAACAGCTGGTTTTGATGGCATTTACACATACTTTGCATCCAATGGATTCTCTTTTGGTTCCTCACATCAGAACTGGAAAACTATCAAAAGTTTTTGTGACACCAACAATCTTATGTTTATTCCAAGTGTTGGACCTGGGTACATAGATACCAGCATCAGACCATGGAACAACCACAACACCAGGAATAGAGTCAATGGAAAGTATTATGAGACTGCTCTGCAGGCTGCTCTCACTGTTCGTCCGGAAATAGTGTCTATCACATCCTTCAATGAGTGGCATGAAGGAACCCAAATTGAGAAAGCTGTGCCAAAGAAAACAGCAACTCGTCTCTATCTAGACTACCTGCCCCACCAGTCAGATCTCTACCTTGTTCTTACAAGGAAATGGGCAGAACATTTTAACAAGGAGAAACAGCAGTGGCTTATGTGAGCCCACAGAACGGGAAATGTCATCAGAACTAAAGGAACTAAAGCATCTCAATAGTACCTGTTTTAAGTATCAGGTATGCTCCAGAGAAGATGCTGAGGTACAATGTACCAAAGATGAACAACATTTTCTTTTGCCAATGCTGGTTGGCAGCAATGCTGCTTTGCTTTTCTTCTCATTAGGGCATTTTGTTCTCATCACAGGGTAAAATAGTGCCTGAAAGTTTTTAGAGAGAACCTGTCATCTTTTACAAACCTTAAGTACATAGTGCCTAGTGTCTGGGTTTTCTAGTGGAACACTGTCCTTTTCTGCACCCCCACCCAATAACAAGGGGCTAACCAGCTAGCCTAAAGCCTGAACCATTTATATAAAAAAGGTCACTGGCAGTGAAGCAAAATGCAATGGCTTAAAATGCCTGTAGAGAAGAATTTTTTAACACTAAATTTGTCTGCTATTTCAGAACACAGAGGGGCATAGAGAGCAATTAGGATGCATTAGGATACACGATTCACTAGACTGTGTGTACTCTTAAGGTTTGTAAAGAGACCACTTTTTTTTTTTTTTAATTGTCAAGAAATGAAAAACTGGCAGCTAAGTAGATTCAAACATGTAAGTGAGGTTGTGTTGCTCCTATTTAATTTTTTAAAGGATACATAAAAAATAATACATTTATGCAATGATGCCCTATATGAATATTACAAAGTCCCCTCTGTTGCATTGTTAATGACCATAACAAAAACAAATGATCATTTTACCCTCTATAAACAAAGAGTATATGCAAGATTGTACAGAATTTGGGAATGATTTTTCATACATTTAATTGTGAAAATCAAAATTTCAAGTGCTTTATTATCCACCATGCAAAAGGTCATTCTCTATGTAGGATAATTAACTTTGTCAACATAGGTGATACCCTTTTCTGCAAATTACAGCAAATAACCAGTTTATTTATCTGCTCATGATCAAAAACTCACAGAAGCAGATCAGGGGATTCCTATTTAACCAAAACATTTTAATACAGATTAACTGACCTTCCAAAACTCTAATTTTCAACACGTTGCTGATGTAGTAAACAGACATTAAATAAAGTTGGATTTATTACAATACGTATTCATTCTTTTTATTCTTATGCCTCAACCAAGGTGCAAAAAATAAAAAAAAAGGTCAATCCAAAAGTTTTTCAAAAATATTTCACTTTTTTAGATAGTTAAAGTGGTTGTAAACCCTTTCATATACCCAATGAAGTGACTGGTCTCAGGTGATACACAGAGATGAAACAAATCCTTCTATATAAGTTGCAGGCTTCTATTCTCTACATCTGTTCAAAGTCCAGAATTTTTTTAAAGCTAGTCTGAGCTGTTAGAAAACAGGGGAGAGAGCTAAAATTACACACTGCAGAACTCAGCGAGGAGAGCTCTGAGAGCTGATTGGAGGGAAGTGACACCCCCTCCCCTTTCACACAGCACACGGTAACTGAGCTGTCAATCACAGGCATTTGTGCTGGAGATCCCACCCCTGTCACCTTTTTTCTCTTGGTGTCAGAAAAACCTTGTCAGAAGTGACTCATGCAGATAGCAGAGGAATGAGGCAGGAGACAGAAATGACACTTAGTGCTCTGGATTGAGACAAGCACTTTAATGTAGATGTGTTAACCCAAAAGCATCTCTTTTCAATACTGTTCCCAGATCTGCATATCTGACATGATTATTATGAAAGGGGCCCTACCTTTCCTGTGGTATTTATTTTTATTTTTATAGCGAATGTAACAAAGAGAGACAACATAAAAGTCAGTCATACCACCAGACTGCCCCTATATATTAAGGTGTTTCTACGCAAAACCTTTTTTTTCGTTTTAGATGCAGTGGATGAAGGATTAGACCCTTTTTTAGGTTTTTTAGAGTTGTCCTAAGAAAATGAGGTAAAGGAAAATCTTCCTGTGAGTGCACCTGTTCTGGGGACAACTGTGTAACAGAGGAATACCCCTCACATTAGGAGATTTGCTCAAACTTCCTGTTGCACTTCTTAGACGCTGATTGATCAGAAAATTCTCCAATGGTGCACAGAGAGCAAATAATGAGATAATAGTCTTAACCTTTCCCTGCTCTAACCAAAATTTAAAAAAAAAAGGTTTTGGCTATACATACACTTTAAGGTGGAAGGATACTTCCAGTGTAATTTCTGAACGAAAATTAAATAAAAATCCAGGGTATGAGGTTGGACCCCTTTTTAACCACTTGCCAACCACAACACGTATATATACGTTGGGATTTGCAAGTGGTTGACCAGGATTATGGCTGAAGATATTAGCCATAACACAGGTATTGCTTTTTCAGCCGGCGGCTAGCTTTTTCTTGAAAGTGTTTCAAGCGGCTCATAAGCTGCTTGAACACTTTCAGAAGTGGCGGAAGGGGACGCCCCCAGGGGGTGTCCCCCCAGCACTCGCCAGTGTTTCTCTGGCTTACTGTTTCTGCCGGCTGGCCAGAGAAATGATCCAATGTTCCCCCCCGCTGGTTACACAGGCGATCGAAGAGTACATCCACTTTGATCGCCTCTATAGCCTTGGAGGACCGGAGTGACATCATGACGTCACTTCCGGTCCAAGGTGGAAGTGAACAAGTTTTTTTTTTTTTTTTTAAGTAAAAGATCAAAAAAAATCAAAAAATTGACAGCTGGTGGTGTGCTGCTGGCAGATGTGTTGTAAGGACCTGTGAAACCTTTTGCTATACCATCATCCCTGTCAGTGAAGGCTGCTGAGAGGTCATGAGATATAGCGAAGGCAGACATGAAAGGTGAGGAGTGAGGAGGAGAAAAGAAATTTCCCTTGTGTGTGGCTTTTAGGTGCTCCTGCCAATGGGCTGAGTGGCGGGAGGTTAAATGCCTTGTCAAGCATGTGGTACCCAAATGGCTGGTGTTTTTGCCCCGCTTAATCTGCTTGCAGCAGAGATGGCAAGGCCCGGAGTAAGGGAAGAAAAACCTAGCGGAGGGCCGACATGACAGGGTTAAAAGGGGGTTTGGAGTAATAATTTAAGGAGGGTTTAATGGAAATAGTAAAGGGGACACTTACAGGATTGGTGGAGCGTAGGGAACAGGTGGGGCTTAGGGGTCAAACAGTAGGAGGGTCCTGGAGAGGTCTTCAATCTGGAGAGAGACAACGTCGGAACAACTTCTCGGAAGGCAGGCTGCGGGCTTCTGCTATAGCCCCGGTACGGCTACACGTGCTGACTGTTTGACTCTCTGGGGTCGGCGCAGCGCTGGGAGCCACGTTTGGGCCTTCTGGGTCCCTCACCTTGACTCGGTGCTGCTGCGGGCTGGGAAGGGGATCGTCTGCAGAGCCGGCAGGGGGGGAGTCCTCGATGTTTTCGCCCCCCTCCCCTGCGCATGGCGGGAACAGCTGCAGCCATCCGGGTCCAGCGTGGGAGTGTGGTGGCGGCGGGAACTGGTCTGTTGACAGTGTGTCCCTGCCTGGCATCCGGAGCGCTGCAGTGCGGCTCCTTGGGCTGCATCACACTAGCTGGGGTCGGCTCCCAGGCTAGTCGCCGGGCACGCTGCGGAGGACTGGGCGGGAGGGCAGCCGGTGATGAGGTCGGGAGGGGGCGGGTCGTGAGCCCTGCGCTGGCAGCGGATCGCTCGGTGCCTCCTCCGGTCCTCCTCACTGCAGACGGCGGACTGGATCATCCCAGCAACGGGGGATCGGCGCTATCAGCTTGGACGCAGGACCTGCGGCTGGTGGGGCTTAGTGTCCTGGGCAGCCTTGTAAGTATGTTTTTCTCTTATATTTTACTGGGGATTTAGTTCCGGTTGCTGGGGGAGTAGGTGAGGGATGTTAGGTACTGTGGGCTTGTTGTCTTCTTTGGTGGGCCGTGGTACCTAGCCTATTGGGGATGCCCTCTTAGCATGTCTGCGGGTCTGGCGTTTAGCGCTTGTATGGGTTTGGGCGATGCCTTGTCTTCTGTGGGGTTCATATTATGGGATGGGGCTGCGGGGGATTTCCTGTCGGCTCCGGTTTCCCACTCTCGTTTGCAGCGCTATGCGTTGTGGCGGCGCCTGGCGCCGGGTTACTTGGGGGGATGCCTGGGGCAAAAATTGGACCCATACGGCAGAGTGGGTTATAGTGTTCGGGTGCTTTGTGGGGCCCTGTCTCAAGCGGGCGGTGGACATTGGGATGTGCAGGTGAGTACTTGGGATTTTTCCCGTTGCGTCTGCCGGATGAGTGCAACCTGATTAAGGGTGAGTATATCATGCTCAAGGCAGATAACATGGGAGGGTAGATATTTGGTGTTCCGCGCTGTTGCCATCTTTGTTTGGGGGTATGGGGGTGATGAACGCGGGACGCTGTTCCACATGGTTTATCGCTATTTTGGCGTTCGTGGAGCGGCTCACCGGGTTTATGGGATGTTGCCAGGGGTTGCAATATGTCTTGGGGGGCCTTGGGCCGCTGGGGAGAGGTCTGCGGCAGGTGGCAGGGATGCTTCTTTTGCGACGTGGCTATACGGCTCCCTGTGCGGCCCGTTCGGTGGGCGGGGATTGAGCTTAGGGTTCGGTTAGATCGGTGGCCTTCTTTTGTTCCTTTCCTGCAGGCTCTGTTTGTTCTGTGGTTATGCCCAAAGGTCCTTTTTGTTTTGGCCGAGCTGTCCGCAGGACAGTCGCTTGGGCCACAGGGCTGGTCCATCTCGGACCCCTCGCTGGGACGGTTTCTAGGTTCCCCTTTTGGGTGCCGTCCCCAGTTTGTGTACCTTGATGAGTAAGACATACAAAAAAAAAAAAATAACACATAACTAAATGAACCCAACGTGGTTGACTCATCCTGTATCTTGCCAGTGGGCTGTGTCAGTTTCAGCTCAGGCCCCCGGGCAGTGTTCCGTGCGATACGGGATGTGTGGGACCCATTCTATCATTGCCTGTTTATCCGGGGAGTTTCAGCTTTCGTGGGCCTGATGGCTGGCGGCTTAGTAGCCTGGCCTTGCTGCGGTGGTGGTTTGCTCTCTTGCACTGGCTCACGATTTTCAATTCCTGTTAGGGATGGTTGTGCCATCGTACCAGGGATTCTTTTGGTTAACCTTGGTGGGCTGCGTGCAGGTCCGGCGGATTTTATAAGTACGCTGTCTTACTGGTTTGTGGGCGGCGGGGAGTATTGGGCGTACCTTTGCTTTGACGGGACAGAGGATCTCTCCTTTGGTCCTAGTTTTGTGGTGGTGTTCTCCCACCAGTTCGGCGGGTGACCGAGGTTTCATTCTTTGAGTTTTCGTTTGCCTGTTTCCGCTTTCTAGGCATTTTGCTCAACACTGGGGTTGCGGGCGGCTGCTCTGTGGAGTATACCCGGTTTGCCTTTCTAGGCTCTGCGGGGGGCAATTAACAGCGCAGTGCCGTTGCTTAAAGCAGTTTCCATTTCTGTTGGCCACACCTGGGTTGGCTGGTCTCATCCTTCATGCAGCATTCCTACAATGGTTGGGTCGGCATGTTTGGGGGAGGCTACCAGTATTTTGTCTTGTGTGGTTCGTGGTGAGCAGCGTGTTGGGGTGGGCTACTACGGGGGCTTTGGTTACCCCCTTTCCCCGGGCCTCCAGGTGGGGTGTAGGGGGCGGGGTTCCTACCAGTTCCCTTGCTGGTTTTTCACCATTGTGCTGGCTGTGGCCGGTTTGGTGCATATTTCGGTTATCTGTAGGTCTGTTTCCATTGGGTTACTGAGGTCGCTGTGGTGGCGATTGCTAGTGTTTCGACATCTTCTCTCTATGGTTTCACTCGTTGTGACATATTGTGCTGTCTTGCTTGCATATTGAAACGTTTTTACGCCACACCCACGCCTGGTTGTACTAGCTCTCGGGTGCAGGTCTACGTGGGCGCAGTTTTTGGGGTGACATTGGGCTGTTCTGGGTCCTTGGTTGGGACTGGCGGGGGCATCTTGCTTTGTAATATCGGAGGCGCTGGAGCTGATTCGCCAATCGGTTGGCAACATACCTGGTCGGTTTTCCCAGGTGGAGTGAGGGTGTTCATTTGGTTTCATGGTGTGGGGTGGTGTGGTTCATGCGGATCAGGTCCTTCTCTTATTTGCTAGTTTCTGGTAGTCATAGGGCTGCTCGGGTCTGTGGCAGCTTGGTGTTTTTGTTGGTCTTTGCTGGCGGGGGAGGTGAACAGTTTGGGATAGGGGTATGGTTGGGACTCATCGTTGGTATGTGTCCCTATGGTGCATTCCATTTACTGTCAGTTTAAAGGGAATTTAAAATGGTGGCACTGCGGGGAGTGGGTTGTCTCCGAGCCGGTGCCGCGGCTGGAGGCCTATCAGGGCACAGGTCCCGCAGGGTAGGATTTGGAATTTATTTGGGGGGTGCCTCATAGACCAACAGGCTTCACGACTGGTTTGTATCTGTTTCAAGGAATGTTTTTTCTCCTTATGTTAGTTTTAAGTTTAAAGGGTTAATAAACGGGCATGTTGCATTGTGTACCAGTGGTTAGTGCCGCTTGTCGTGGCAGGCCAGTTCGCTGCACCGGGTGGCTCGCCCTGGTGCTTTTGGCCTTAGGGTCTACTGGGTTTTACAAGGGGGACGCGGGTTGCGGGCGAGTTTGGTACGGTTTTGGGTTTTGATGCCCGCCTACGTTGGGGGTTACCTCTTTGTTATGTGTATTTTAGTGGGACCCCCCCCCCCTTTTTTGCTTTTGTTGAATGGTGGCCTGTGGCATGGTCGTAGTGTTTGGTTTTTTCTGACCATGGGGTGTCGTGCCGTGGCTGCTGCGCTCAATGGCTTTATGTGGGGCATCACGGCTGCAGCTTGATTTTGCTTCTGTTCATAGACGGCAGTCCTTGGATCACTGGTCGGGGAGCTGCCCCTATCTATGTTACTTTTAGATGGGCGGCAGTCCTTGGATCCCTGGTTGTGGAGCTGCCCCTAACTGTGTTACTTTTGGACGGGGAGAGTTTCTTTTGTTTCGGTATACCTTGTTCCTTGGTTGCTCGGTTGTGTGCAACCGACTAGTCGGGTATGGTTTCTTTTGGTTATTTTGTTTACGGGCCAGCCCGACCCCCCTTTTTTGGTTTCTCTGTTTCATGGGGCATTCCTTTGTTTTGGGGGGCCTGGTAGTGTCTGTGCGGCGGGGGTTATAAATAGCTGGGTTCTCTGCATTGGTAGGTGCGGATTGATGGCGGTGTGCACCTTAGGACAGGTGGTAGGTTTCATACCGGTGCTGCTTTGGCAGTTGGGGTCCTTGACGGGGGTCCAGAATATAGTGGCGACCGAACTCGTGGTGGGGCCTCATCTCGGGCGTGGAGTCCTATGGTTGGTCTGGTTCGGTCCAGACCTACCGGGTTGCACAAGGTAGTAGGGGCCTGCGGTCGGTTAGAATCGTCCTCGGGGCGGTGTTTCGTGTCTGGGGGCCAGGATCTACTTTATTGGTACCGCATGCCCCAAAGTTGTGGCAGGTGATATCAATTAGAATCTGCAACCATTCGTTTGCCGGGATTGGTTTGACTGTTTTCGGTATCAGCAGGTTCAGGTTTTGTTTCATAACAGGCCGTACCGGCCGTTTCTCCTTTTAAGAGGTAATGTTTGCTGTACGGGAGTGCCTGGGGGGTCATGTGGCCATGTGGTGGGGGAGCTTTCACCGATTCCGGTGCCTCACCGGAGCTGCTGACAGGTCACCGGTACCTGAGGGGGACTATGTTGGGGGTCTTTTCTCCATGTCGGAGCTGATGGGGGTCTTCCACTGGATTTGCTACTTCTTTGTTTCTCCTTCCCTGTTTCTCCTTCCCTGCTCCCTTTCTTTCATGGTCGGAGATGGTAGCACATACCCAATGGGTATGGCTCTCTTAGTGATAGTTGCAAAGGGTTCGGGTGAATCTCTTCGGAGTCGGTTATCGTGGTGAGTGTGGGTGGTCTGGGGGTCAGACCCGGGAGTAGGAGTGGGACACCTGACGGTAATTATGTGGTGATGGTGTTCACATTGTGTATTGATGAGTGGAGGATAACGAGCAGAGGGCTCTGTGGGTGTGGTGGAGCGCTCAAACACGAGGTGTCATGTTTGTGCGCCGGTGGCGGGGTACAAGGTCCTTGTATGTGCTTTATTTGATAAATGGAAATTGGTAGGGACCCGTCTTGGGTACGGCTCCCTGTGGTTTTGTCTGGGTTGTATCTGCTAATAGTGGTGTTGTCTCCGAGTCGGTGTTTGCGGCTGGAGGCCTAAGTTTGGTCAAGCAGGTACGTGAAGTAGTGGTGCCTACAAGGACCTTGGGGCTCAAAATTTCAGAATGTACTTACTGTTGCTGGTATGGGTTATGTATGGTATTTATGCAATTTGGTTTAATAAAAGGCTGCTTTGGCCATTAAACTCCAACTATGGTGTCTAGTGTTTTACTTGGGTAAAGAAATAAGGGGGAGTTTTGGTCAAGCAGTTTATGGAGACAAAATCATCTTTTATACCCTAGTCAAGCAAGGCCCGGAGTAAGGGTAGAAAAACCTAGCGGAGGGCCGACATGACAGGGTTAAAAGGGGGTTTGGAGTAATAATTTAAGGAGGGTTTAATGGAAATAGTAAAGGGGACACTTACAGGATTGGTGGAGCGTAGGGAACAGGTGGGGCTTAGGGGTCAAACAGTAGGAGGGTCCTGGAGAGGTCTTCAATCTGGAGAGAGACAACGTCGGAACAACTTCCCACCCTCCCTCCCCTTTTGTTTGGTGGTTACGTTCTTGGGTACTTTTGGGCTGTTTTCCTGGGTGGTATGTCAAGGCAGCTGGCGGGGTACAAGGTCCTTGTATGTGCTTTATTTGATAAATGGAAATTGGTAGGGACCCGTCTTGGGTACGGCTCCCTGTGGTTTTGTCTGGGTTGTATCTGCTAATAGTGGTGTTGTCTCCGAGTCGGTGTTTGCGGCTGGAGGCCTAAGTTTGGTCAAGCAGGTACGTGAAGTAGTGGTGCCTACAAGGACCTTGGGGCTCAAAATTTCAGAATGTACTTACTGTTGCTGGTATGGGTTATGTATGGTATTTATGCAATTTGGTTTAATAAAAGGCTGCTTTGGCCATTAAACTCCAACTATGGTGTCTAGTGTTTTACTTGGGTAAAGAAATAAGGGGGAGTTTTGGTCAAGCAGTTTATGGAGACAAAATCATCTTTTATACCCTAGTCATGCAAATTGCAACAGTGCGATCCGCTACACATGTGCTAAAAAAGGCCCAGACAGCTGAGGTGTGGGAAGTGGGCCAGTAGATACCAGCTCCACAATCTGATGGAATAGGGTGGCTGCTCTCTACTCTTCAATGATGGCTGCCTCTGGAGGACATCCTGACTCGTTGGGGCTGTTCCTCCCCCTCTCCTTCTTCCTCTGCTCTATCCGGCACCCACGTCACGTCAGTGACCTCAACATCATCATCATCCCCTCTATCCTCATGATCACTGCTGGGGAAACATGCCTATTGACTGCCAATTTGTTGTTTATCAGTGTTCTCCCCTCTCTATAGGCTAATGTTACTCCCTTCCTTTACCTCACAACCAACATCAAAATCAAGTAATGTCTGCGCATCCTCAATAAGCAGGAGGCTGATGCTGTGTTTTAGAGAATTCAGCTGACTCTTCCATGCATGATGTTGGGGCTATGACAGGAATAGCTGTGGACAAAGAGGCAGAATAAGCTGCTCTGGCAGTTGTGGTGGACTGCACACTGGGGTCAGCTTGAGTCAGAGAGGATGAGCATGGTTTAGTAAGTCAGGCCACCACCTTCCCAGCATTCTGTGGCTGGATAGCACGGGCAACATCACTAAACAGAGACAAACGTGCCCTGCCTGAGGACGGACCACATCCATCTTTGCCTGTGAACACAGACGCTGCTCCTTATTGGCCTCCCAGACATGATGGAGGGGGGGCTTATTAGCCATATTTTCACTTTATTCCACTTTCATTTACTGAATGAAAAGTTGAGTTTGGTGCACTTTAGATTGAGAATTGCCACTGACAGAAATGAAAAAAATCTAAACAAATTTTAAATAATAAAAAAAAGGGGAACACCAGCATCGCAATCAGAAAAACTGCAGCTGACAATTTAAAAAAAGGGGGCAGGTGGAGGACAAAAAAACACATAGCATCCAAAAAAAAAGGGTATACAGCACTAAATGTTATGTAATCCTGTGGTAAACAGTGCAGTACACACACTACACGAACACTGCTCTATACTCACTCTATACTGATACTATACTGACACACTACACTATAATCACACTATACTGACACACTAAAACTATAATCACACTATACTCAAACACTATACTAACACACTACACTGACACACTATACTCAAACACTATACCAACACACTATACTGACACACTATACTCACACTATACTAACACTCTACTGAGCCCTGCTCTATCAATTTCCAAAAAAGGTTCTGGTGCGAAGGAACAGAATACATACAGAATACCTTTTATAGTGTGGGGTAGGACTATGACTTTGCCCAATCATAGCTCAAACAGGGCTCTGTGCCCTAATTGGGCAAAGCCCTGCACCTGACCAGCAGTCAAATGCATTGCTTCAGCCAATCAGGGCCCTAGAATGCACTGTGCAGCATACAGTATATTGTGGGGCACTTGGTGAGTGAGCATAGCACCGTGCACCCCACAAATGCAGGTGTTTGCCAAATTGGCAGAGAGGCAATGTTTGGGCCGAACTTTTGCTCAGCTCGAACTGTTCCCCCAACTCTACTCTTGCACTGCACTGGAGCATCATCTTACAAGGTTTGGAGTATTTAGAATAGAAGTATGGTGACTTCACTGCATTACAGAGGCCAGAGGAAAGGCAAGTATATTAAGTCACACACACACACAGATTTATATATTTTTTTTGCACAGTTTAACCATTTCTGGGCCGGAATGTTTTACCCCCTTAATGACCAGGCCATTTTTTCCAATTTGGCACTGTGGGAATTTAACTGGTAATTGTGCAGTCATGCAATGCTGTACTCCAAAAAATTGTATGTCCTTTTTTTCCATAAATATAGCTTTCTTTTGGTGGTATTTGATCACCTCTGTGGTTTTTATTTTTTGCGATATAAACGAAAAAAGACCGGAAATTTTGAAGAAAATTTCAATTTTCTACTTTTTCTTATAAAAAATATCCACTAAACGAAATGTTTGTCATACATTTAAGCCAAAATGTATTTAGCTATATGTCTTTAATAAAAAAATATCAATAAGCATATATTAATTGGTTTGCGCAAAACTTATAGCATCTACAAACTATGGTGTATATACTGGAATTTATGCAGCTTTTACTTTCTGACTGCCTATCTCATTTATTGAAGTGCTAAAATAGCAAGGCAGTACAAATACCACCCCCCCCCCCCAATTACCCCATTTTTGGAAAGTAGACACCCCAAGGAATTTTCAGCATGCCATGTTGAGCCCATTAAATATTTAATTTTTTTGGCCGCGGTGTGTAACGAGTTCCATACCAGGCCATAGTAGTATGACTCCGGCAGGAACATCTCCTCGATCCGGGCGGTGGTCATATGACGTCTGCCCGTATCCGCTGCTCTCGGTATCGGGTATGCGGTGTGTCCGTGGGGACACAGCCCACCCTCGATCGGTATAAAGAGCCATTAAAAAAATGGCTCTTTACCATGTGACCAGCTGTGTCCAATCATAGCCGGCCACATGCACTTTCCTCGCGCACGCCACGCAGAGCGGCGACTGGGGATAGAGAGTGTCATTCTGACACAGACCATCCCTGATCTGGGTAAAGAGCCAATGAAATTGGCTCTTTACCACGTGACCGGCTGTGTTCAATCACAGCCGGTCACAGAATGTCAACAGAGAACACGGTAACTAGCTGTTACCGTGTTCTCCTCCTCACACACTGATCCTGTGTGAGGAGGAGATTGCAGTAACAGCCAGTTACTGATCATAGTGCACCCCAAAACACACTGATTGCCCCCCCCAATGAAGAGTACCTGTCACTACTAGCCCATCAATGTACCTGTCACCAGCCCATCAAAGTACCTGTCACCAGCCCATCAGAGTACCCAAGTACCTGTCACCAGCCCATCAGGTACTCTGATGACAGGTACTCGGGTACTCTGATGACAAGTACTCAGGTACTCTGATGACAGGTACTCGGGTACTCTGATGGGCTGGTGACAGGTACTCGGGTACTCTGATGACAGGTGATCGGGTACTTTGAGTACCTGTCAGAGTACCCGGATACCTGTCATCAGAGTACCAGTGTACCTGTCATCTGAGTACCCGAGTACCTGTCATCGGAGTACCCGAGTACCTGTCATTGGAGTACCTGAGTACCTGTCACCAGCCCATCAGAGTACCCAAGTACCTCTCTGTATCCCATCAGAGTACCCAAGTACCTGTCTCCACCCCATCAGAGAACCCAATTACCTCTCTGCAGCCCATCAGAGTACCCAAGAACATGTCATCAGCGTACCCAAGTAACTGTCACCAGCTCATCAGAGTGCCCAAGCACCTGTTGTTATCAGAGTACCCGAGTACCTGTCACCAACCCTTCAGAGTACCTATCTGCAGCCCAATAGAGTACCTGAGAACCTGTCTCCTGACCATCAAAGTATCCGGGTACCTGTCTTCAGCCCATCAGAGTACCCGAATACCTCTCTGCAGCCCATCATAGTACCCAAGTACCTCTCTGTAGCCCATCAGAGTACCCGAGTACCTGTCTTCAGCCCAGAGTACCCGAGTACCTGTCTCCAGCCCAGAGTACCCGAGTACCTGTCTCTAGCCCATCAGATTACCCGAGTACCTCTCTGAAGCCCATCAGAGTACCCAAGTACCTTTCTGAAGCCGATCAGAGTACCTGAGTACCTGTCTGCAGCCCATCAGTGTACCTGAGTACCTATTTGCAGCTCATAAGAGTACCTGAGTACCTATCTGCAGCCCATGTCTCCTAGATTATGTGTTGGGGTGTTTGCTTTCCAAAATGGGGTCGTTTTGTGGGGGTTTCCATTGTCCTGGTGCTCCAAGGCCTTCAAAAGTGTGATTGGTTGTAATTAAATTATATCTGTAATTTATGCTCCTAGAACACCTGACGGTGCTCCTTGCATGTTGGGCCTCTGTATGTGGCTATGCTGTGACAAAGTCTCACATATGTGGTATCGCCATACTCAGGAGAAGTAGCAGAATGTATTTTGGGGTGTAATTTTTGCTATACACATGCTATGTGTTAGAAATATCTTATGACTTTGTGTAAAAAAAATAGGTTTTCATTTTCTTTCAGTATAAACAAAAAGTCCTGGCGCTGTGGTTGCGGTGGTCAGACGGCGGGGCTGGGATAATGGGGTCGGACAATGTTCCAAGGGGGTCCACCTTAAATGTCACGTCCAAGTCCGGGCTGCTGCCTACCCTAACCCAGATCCCAACTGGGTGGAGAGAATAGCAACACAAAAAAATCGGGTATGATGGCGCTCCCGGACAAAATGACATAAAAAAAAGAAAGAACTTGGATGCTGCTCGGGATCTGGATGATAAGCTTGTTTATTAAAATCAATAAAATAGGCTCCTGGTCAGGGAGAAACCAATGGTGTGCCAAGGATGTAATACTAAGCATGTAGACATGGTACCAAAGGAGATAACTCAAAGAGCAAGGAGGACCCAGAGGCAGGAAAACAACGCCTTACCACCTGTAAGGTCTGGATGGTGTGTCACCTGTTGATGGACTGACTGACAGCCTCGATCGAATCGGGAACCTTCGCTGCGGGTGAGTCTCCGGATGGGGCGATGCCTGGGGTGAGAAGAGGTTGATGGGGGGGGGGGTAGTATGCTCAAACCCCGACCTACAGCTCCGGTGGCGGTGCGCGCCCGAGGTGGCAGCGGCCGCTGCTCGTCAGTCCCTGCTGAGGCGGCGCCGGGAGATGACGTCACCAGGTGCCTAGCCCCGACGTGCGCACCAGGGGCTGGACCAACGATGTAGCCGGAAGTGTGGAGGTGGCTCACCAACGACCCGGCTCTTGCACAGCCAAGATCTCAGATCTGAAGAAGGGCTTGGCCCGAAACATGTCATTTCCCTCCAATTGTGGCATTCCCCAGTAGCTCCGCCAGGTGATCCTTTGGCTGTGCAAGAGCCGGGTCGTTGGTGAGCCACCTCCACACTTCCGGCTACATCGTTGGTCCAGCCCCTGGTGCGCACGTCGGCGCTAGGCACCTGGTGACGTCATCTCCCGGCGCCGCGTCAGCAGGGACTGACGAGCAGCGGCCGCTGCCACCTCGGGCGCGCACCGCCACCGGAGCTGTAGGTCGGGGTTTGAGCATACTACCCCCCCCATCAACCTCTTCTCACCCCAGGCATCGCCCCATCCGGAGACTCACCCGCAGCGAAGGTTCCCGATTCGATCGAGGCTGTCAGTCAGTCCATCAACAGGTGACACACCGTCCAGACCTTACAGGTGGTAAGGCGTTGTTTTCCTGCCTCTGGGTCCTCCTTGCTCTTTGAGTTATCTCCTTTGGTACCATGTCTACATGCTTAGTATTACATCCTTGGCACACCATTGGTTTCTCCCTGACCAGGAGCCTATTTTATTGATTTTAATAAACAAGCTTATCATCCAGATCCCGAGCAGCATCCAAGTTCTTTCTTTTTTTTATGTCATTTTGTCCGGGAGCGCCATCATACCCGCTTTCATTTTCTTTCCACATTTTCCAAGAACTTGTGTAAAAAAATGACAAGTTCAAAAGACTCATTATGCCTCATAGAATATACGCTGGGGTGTTTGCTTTCCAAAGTGGGGTCATCTTGTGGGTAATTCCCTTGTCCTGGTGCTCCAGGGCCTTCAAAAGTGTGATAGGTTGTTAGGAAATTATATGTGTAATTTATGCTCCTAGAACACCTGACGGTGCTCCTTGCATGTTGGGCCTCTGTATGTGGCCAGGCTGTGTAAAAGTCTCACACATGTGGTATTGCCATACTCAGGAGGAGTAGCAGAATGTATGTTGGGGTGTAATTGCAAGTATGCATATACTGTGTGTGAGATATAACTTGATATTATGACAATTTTGTGGTGTAAAAAAATAAATAAATAATAATTTCTTCATTTTCCCAAGCATTGTGGGAAGAAATTACAACTTCAAAAAACTCACCATGCCTCTTACTAAATACCTTGGACTATCTACTTTCCGAAAATGGGTCATTTGGGGGGTAATTTTACTGTCCTGACATAGGCCGTCGGTACATCAGGTGTGATTAGGTGTGATCAATTTTCAATGATTGGCACCATAGCTTGTAGACTTTCACACAGACTAAATAATAACCACTAATTTGGGTTCTTTTTACCAAAGATGTGTAGTAGTATAAATTTTGGCCCAAATTTATGAAAAAAAATTACTTTTTTACAAAATTTTATAATAGAAACTAAAACAAAATGTTTTTTTTTTTAATTTTCGCTCTTTTTTCACTTATATCACAAAAAATAAACCCAGTGGTGATTAAACACTACCAAAAGAAAGCTCTATTTGTGTGGAAAAAATGATAAAAAATTTGATTGGGTACAACGTTGCATGACTGAGTAATTATTATTCAAAGTGTGAGAGTACTGGAAGCTGAAAAATGGTGTGGGCAGGAAGGGGGTGTAACTGCTCTCTATGGAAGTGGTTAAAAAAAATGACAAAAAGGAAAAAAAAAAAAATTTTACACAAAGTTGTCATTGAGATGATATATTGCTCACGCATGCTGTGGGTATATGTGGAATTACACCCCAAAATACATTCTGCTGCTTTTCCTGAGTATGGGGATACCCCATGTGTGAGACTTTTTGGCAGTCTAGCCACGTACAGGACCCGAATACCAATCACTGCCTTCAGGCTTTCTAAGGGCGTAAATTGTTGATTTCGCTCCTCCCAATTTCCCAATGGTGCTGTTTATATCTGTAAAAACCGAAGTCATAAAATGCTCATAGTTTTCTGTATCTTAGGCTATAGAGATGATTGGAGCCATTCTGGACTCCAATCAGCTCTATGGTCAGCTGACGGAACCACCGGCTGCAGTCTCGGGTTACTCAGTGGGACAGGAGAGCCAGAGAAAACCGCGGAAGGCGGTAGGAGGGGGGGGAGGGGACCCCTCCCACTGCTTATAAAATCAGTCTAGTGGTTAATTATCCACTAGGATTGCTTTTACATGAAACTTGACCTGACCACTGGCTGTAAAAAAACGATACCAAGATGATGCCTAAATCTGCAGGCATCATCCTGGTATGACCACTCAAAATCCAGCGATGTTCCAGTATGTCGCTGGTCCTTGTTGAGCATATATTGTAAGGTTGCTTTTTTTTTCAGGCAGCCTGTGGGCTGAATGAAAAAGAGAACCTAACAGATTCCTCCATTCGCATCGATCGATGTGGATGAAGAAATCTCTGCCAAGAAAAGTGTTAAAAAATATATGGCGAAGCATAGGGGAGATCTGCCCTCTGTGTCCACCCCCATCCCCTATGCTTCGTCGTATATGCTGTTTTTTTTAACTGTGGTGGTGAAATCACCTTCTACAGCGCTGCAATCATTGATTTACGTATATGCTGAGAGCAAACGCTGTAGCTGTCAGAATAAAAAAATCAGTGCTGCAGCTGATGGGCGTACCTGCAAAGTAAACAATGATTAACAGAAAAACACAGTAACAATAAAACATTGCAATATAATGGTATACGGTGCCGTAAAACAGTAGAATGATGGTACCTGCAAAGAAAACTATGGTTAACAATGAAAAACAGTAACAATAAAACATTTCAGGATAACAGTACATTATAAAGTACAGTAAAAAAAACAGAAAATTAACTCAATAAAACTACAACTTTTTTTAAAATGTAAGCGTTCCAGGCTAGGGTGTTTTAAAATGCGATAACCATCTAAACATCTTTCGAGACCCTGTGTGAAAGTGCGCCCTAGACTGTGCCATGCTGTACCCTATACTAATACTCTACTAGTGTGGTAGCGCTGGAAACAGTCCCTGATGCAGAGACCAGGTTGGCCAGGACAGGAGGGACAAAAATAGCGGGTGTCACACCTATATCTGCGTTTTATACAGACACATCATCTTCTTTGTGGTGCTCTTTGTGTAGGGGTACCAGGGAGGACATCCGGAAAATGCCTCTCATGCAGCCGGCTCACTACATCTGGATTGTGAATTTTGGCCACAGCACCTTCTGGATACAGAAGGGGAGTGATGATCTCTTCCTGGAATTTTAGGAAGGATCCAATTCTTCCTGATGCTTTTTATAGAACGTAAGCGTTCAGCAGAGCCAATTGGAATAAGTATACAGACACTCGTAAATCCGGAAACGACCTGTATTAGCCTGTTGCCCTTTCACAGAGCGTATACATCATGACCCTTATATCTTGCACATTTGCTGGGGAGAAACTATTTGAAAGAAAGGTGGCCAGAAAATGTTATCAGGGACTCATTAATGCTGACAGCTTGTTGGGGCGTATACAAGGCTACAAACTTTTAGTTGAAATGATTTACGAGGGGCCGAAATTTGTGGAGCCAGTCATATGCAGGGTCACCCCGAGGACGACAGAGTTCATTGTCGCTGAAGTGTATGAACTACAAGATTTGCTCTTATCTAGTCCTGGCCTTGGCAGCAGAGAACATGAGCATATGATGAATTGGGTCAGTGGACCAATGTGACCCCAACTTTAGTAATGCCCATGAAAAGGGATAGGCCCAGAAAGGTTTTAAATTCGGAAACAGTAATACGTTTCCTTGCAAATTCTCTTTTGAGAGAAATTGAATTTGCAGTGATGAATTGATCGGTATAAAAATTGCTTTGGTCCATAATAGATCTGTACAGCTCTTCTGTGAAAAACAGCTCATAAAAACCAAGAGGAGGAAAATCAGCTGTTTTCCGGGTTTGCCGATGAATGGGGGAAGTATGGGCGCTGTGGAAGTGGCGGGCTCCCAATCAGGATTTGCAAGTGCATCAGAAAGGACAGTGTAGTATGGTAAGGAACGGGTTAAGTTGCTGTCTGCAGAATGTTACAATTATGTATATGTCTGGGAGCTGGGTGTGGCTGAAGTTTAGTTGCATGCGTGATGTTCAGTGAATAAAGAAGCAACCTGTACAGCCTGGTCCGTGTTAATACACTACATTTTGGCGACGAGGATGGCTAGCTTTCTGGATTTACCGGCTATCGGACCTTTTGATGTGTCTGGAGACCACACTAGTCTCTCACAACGCTGGGACAAGTGGAAGAAGGGATTTCAGCTCTATGTTATAGTCACAGGAGTGACTGCACCTGCTCAGAAGAGAGCCATGCTGCTGCATCTAGCTGGACCTCAAGTTCAGGACATTTTTGAAACCCTGGGAGCAACAGGGGAAGATTCAGACTATGAGACAGCCATGAATAGACTGAGTGAGTACTTTGAGCCAAAGAAAAATATTCCCTATGAAAGATATAAGTTTAGACAGGCTGTGCAAGAGCCGGGAGAAACCACAGACAGTTATGTGACTAGGCTGAAATATCTGGCAAAGTCGTGTGATTTTGGGACTGTAACTGAGGAGATAATCAGAGATCAGGTCATAGAGAAATGCACATCTGTGCACCTCAGGAGGAGATTATTGAGAGAACCTAGTCTCACACTTACTAGTCTGCAGGAGATTGCAAGAGCCATTGAACTGTCTGAGCTCCAGGCTCTGCATATTGAAACCAAGGACACTGCATCTGTCAATACAGTCTCCAAACCTACCTATAATAATAGGAATATCTGGAGTAGGAAAGAGAGTTTTCCAAAGAGGACTTTACATGTAACCTGCAGTAAATGTGGCAGAGAGGGACACACAAGTCAGGACTGCACTGTGGTACAGAATAAAATGTGCTATGCTTGTGGAAAGACAGGTCATTTTGCAGCTGTGTGTAGAAGTACACCCAGAGATAACAAACCCAAAGAACCATCAGCACAAGTAAATGTTATAGCTGAGGATAAAGAGAGTGCTCCTGACTGTGAATTTATATTCTCCCTGTGTTCTCTGCAAGCTGGGACATTAACCATTAAGATTGGAAATACAGATGTGTCAGTGTTGATTGACTCTGGAGCTACATGCAATGTTATGGACTTAGCTTCTTGGCACAGTCTTAATGGCAGAAAAAATCACCTTAAATTGTGTAACACCACTAAACAGATTTATACTTATGGCTCCACTACACCACTACAACTTAAAGGCAAATTTTATACCTCTGTTCAAACACATGAGACTGGTCCTCCATTGCAGACCGAATTCTATGTTGTAGATGGCACAGGGTCGCCTCTGCTTGGTCGTCAAACCGCAATGGCACTAGGGGTGTTAAAGATTGGCCGTGATGTAGGCAGCGCAAGAGTGAATATGGTGTCTCCTGCTATTTCTGCATTGACAGAGGAATTTAAAGATTGCTTCTCTGGGTTTGGAAAATTAAAGGATTTTCAGTTGGAGCTTCACATTGATCCACATGTAAAGCCTATTGCACAGCCAGTACGCAGACTTCCTTATAGCCTGAGATCACCTGTTGAGCACAAACTGGCAGAGCTGCTAGACCTTGACATTATTGAACCTGTAGAAGGACCCACTCCGTGGGTATCGCCGTTAGTTGTTGTACCAAAGGGCACAGATATTCGGATTTGTGTGGACATGAGATGTGCTAACCAAGCTGTGCAGAGAGAGAGACATCCAATTCCCACTATTGAAGATGTTCTACATGCAATGAATGGGGCAAGTGTCTTCAGTAAACTGGATTTGAAATGGGGTTATCATCTGATTGAATTGACCCCAGCATCTAGAGTCATCACTACATTTGCAAGCCATAAAGGTCTTTTTAGATACAAGAGGTTGATGTTTGGCGTATCGTCAGCACCGGAGGCCTATCAACATGTGATTCAGCAGGTGCTACATGGTTGTGAAGGCACGCATAACATTTCTGATGATATAATTGTGTGGGGAACAAACACACAGGAGCACGATGAACGTCTCCGTGCAGTGCTAAATCGCTTGAAGGAGAAAGGGTTAACATTAAATGAGAAGAAGTGCACATTTCAAATGAATAAAATGACTTTTATGGGCCATGTGCTGTCTGACAGGGGCATTGGTCCGGAGGACTGTAAAATTAAAGCTGTGTCTGATGCCAGAAATCCTGAAAACCCTGCAGAAGTACACAGTTTTCTTGGGCTAGTGAATTACTGTGCCAAGTTTATTCCAGATATGGCGACTGTCAGTGAACCTTTGAGATTGTTGACTCGCAAAGCAGTCCCTTGGAAGTGGGGCCTTTTGGAACAAGGTGCATTTGATGAACTTAAGAGACGGCTGACTTGCGCCACAACTTTGGCTTATTTCAATCCTACTGCACACACCCAAGTTATTGTCGATGCTAGCCCTGTGGGGTTGGGCGCCATCTTGGTTCAGAGACAATGCACAGGCGATTACAGGCCTATTCAGTATGCAAGCAGATCCCTTACTGATGTAGAGAGACGTTATTCTCAGACCGAGAAAGAAGCTTTGGCTGTTGTTTGGGGATGTGAAAGGTTTCACACCTATCTCTACGGCCTTGATTTTGAAATTGTCACAGACCACAAGCCTCTGGAAGTGATATATTCGCCACGCTCAAAACCATCCGCCAGAATTGAAAGATGGGTTCTCAGAATGTTACCGTATCGATTTACAGTGCGGTACAGACCTGGACCGACTAATGCGGCAGATGCACTTTCCAGATTGCCTCAGTCTTCAGCACCTGTTCATAACCTAGCAGAAGAGTACATTCGTTTTGTGGCTACTAACGCCATGCCTCAGGCATTGACACCGCGGGAGGTTGAAGAATTGTCATCTGTGGATCCGGAAATTGCTCGGTTGAGAAAATGTGTAAGACAAGGGGTTTGGGTGGATTGTGACCCAAGCTATCACAGAATCAAACAAGAGCTGAGTATTGCAGGACAACTAGTTTTACGTGGCAATCGTATTGTGATGCCTAAAGACTTACGGAAACGTACATTACATTTAGCCCATGAGGGCCATCAAGGCATTGTACACACCAAACAAAGATTACGTGAGAAAGTCTGGTGGCCAGGAATTGACAAGGATGTCGAGCATGTCAGTTGGTGGGCAGCAAACCTAAACCAGAACAAGTAACTCACACTGTTCTACCTGAGGGACCATGGGAAGATTTATCCATTGATCTGTGTGACATTCCATCTGGACACCATCTTTTAGTTGTTGTGGACTATTATTCAAGGTGGCAAGAGGTGGTAGTTCTCACTAAAGCTACATCATCAACTGTAATTGAGGGGTTGGAGAGCATTTTTGCGTCTCATGGGTTGCCTAAACGGATTGTGAGTGATAATGGTGCCCAATTTACTTCTCAGGAATTTCAGGATTATCTGAAATCAAATGCTACTGAACATCATCGTACAACTCCATACTGGCCACAGGCTAACGGGGAAGTGGAACGCCAGAATCGAACCTTGCTGAAAGCTTTGCGGATTGCTCATTTAGAGAGAAGAGACTGGAAAAAGGAACTGTGGCGTTTTCTTTTGGCTTATCGCACAACTCCGCATACTGTCACTGGAGTTAGTCCTGCGGAACTTCTTTGTGGTCGCAAATTCAGGACAAAATTGCCAGACATTGGGGGTCCTCTTATGAGTCAGAAACCTTTTTGGCATATTGATGAGGAAAGGAAGATCCGGGCTGAACAGTATGCAAACCACCTCCGCCAGTGTCAACCTAGTGGCCTTCAACAGGGTGATAAGGTGTTGCTTCAAAATGATCGGTTTAACAAACTGGCTCCGTCCTTTGAACCTGAGCCTTATGTTGTAAAGGAGAAAAGAGGTACTCAAGTGGTTTTAGAGGATTTAGATGGACACACAAAAGTGCGTAATTCCTCATTTGTGAAGAAATTTATTGAGTCAGAAGGTCAAGTATCGGAAGACGGCGAACAGGCAAAGAGTAGTGATGATACTGCCAGTGATCCAGACTTCAATCCACAACCATCCACATCGGAATGGCCAAGAGAAAAACGAGCAACTAATCCACCGGCCTACCTTAAGGACTATGTGTATAGTCAGGAGTTTATAGTTTAAATTTCTAGTTGTTCATCCATGCATTTTGTTAATTTTATTAATACGTTGTGCATGTTATGTTTTATTCAAAGAGAGGAGGGAATGTAGTATGGTAAGCAACGGGTTAAGTTGCTGTCTGCAAAATGTTACAATTATGTATATGTCTGGGAGCTGGGTGTGGCTGAAGTTTAGTTGCATGCGTGATGTTCAGTGAATAAAGAAGCAACCTGTACAGCCTGGTCCGTGTTAATACACTACAGACAGTATGGGCTCTACGGGCCTGTCTTTGAATTATTGGTGGTTGCGGGACCCTAATTGTGCTAGCCACCACACCAGCTTGAACTGCACTTATGGGACTCGCCAGGTCACCAAGTGTTACTGCAGCACTGGTTTGACTATGACCAGGATGTACTAGGCTGCTGGTGCTTGACAGTTCACCAGAAGGTTGAGCTGCACTAGTACCGACACTCTGCTGCATAAGAGAACACTGCAAATGTTGCACCTGTACTCCATTGTCAGAGCTATATGTCAGGATGCCACTGCTCTCTACAGGTTCGAATACTGAGCCTGATTCTGAAAGTGAGCCTTCCCCATCACTCTCTTCTGTCATGCTCAGCATCGTATAGGCCTCTTTGAACTGCTACCTAAAAATGTAACTGCTAGTGCTAGCAGAGATCAGACCTAACTCTGCTAATGCTGCAGTTTAGTGTCCCGTGTATTGGAAATGACAGAAATCTGCTGATACTGCTCTTCTGGGGGGAAGGGCAGAGGGGCTAAACGCAGGTGCAGGCAGGTGTCGGGACTGATCCTGCTAACGCTGCATTTTGGGTGTTTAGTGTGTGTGTGTCACTGACAATCAAAGGGTTAAAATGTATTACTAAATATGCGGCAGACAATCTGACGCTGTCCTGTATTGGCGCTAAATAACGTTAACGCTAACTGATGTCACCTGTGACACTAATACTGTGATCAGGGGATTAAATCTTTATTAGGGGATGTATGGCGGGTACTCTAAACCTATCTGGAACTGCTTTTAACTACCACTAACAATCTCTCACACTAACTGAACTAATAAAGTGATTACTAAATTATCTCTATACTGTATATAGTGACACTGTGACAGGGTGTGAAAGGGTTAACTGGGGGGTGATCAGGGGGTTAAATGTGTGCCTATATGTACTGGTGTCAGTGTAGTGCTTATGTACTCACTGTTTGATGCAGTCTTCTCTCACGCTGGAACCGAAAAGGTCTCCAGGAGTGAAGATTGCATCATTTCCTGTGCCTGTGTTTACATTACACAGGCACAGGACACTCTGCAATTGGTCAGAACTGATCACCAGGCCCAGGCCAAAAATCATTGATGATAAATCCTGATGACTGATCGATTCTAAACCGAATCAGCACATAGCGGGGATGGCGGTCGCTTAATACACCAACTAAAAGCTATAAATTATTGGAGGAGCTTAGACGTAATCTTGCTAAAATTGTCTTTTTGCAAGAGACATGTATTGCTCAGGATTCTAATATAAAGATATATTCTAAATATTTCCCAACTTGGTTTTACAGAGATTCACCCATAAAAAAAGCAAAGGGAGTGGCAATAGGATTTGCCAAGGATGTGAGGTTCTCCCTAGAAGAGAGATTGGTAGACCCAGATGTCAGATATATCTTCTTGAAGGGGCAACTACTGGGTGTGGACTGCACCTTGGCAAATGTTTACTGCCAAATAAGAACCCCACAAAATATCCAAAAAGGATAATAGATAAATTGTCTGTATTTAAAAAATGTAATCTACTTTTGGCTGGGGACTTTAATTTTTGCATGGATCCACACGTGGATTGGACGTCGAGTGCACAGTAGAGAGAGGGACATCAATTAAGGAAGGTTAGAGATAAGCTTTATAAATGTCAACTGGTAGATGCTTGGAGAATACAACATCCAGGAGAAAGAGACTACTCCTTCTACTCTCCCGTGCACTCAACGTACTCGAGATTGCACTATATAATGATAGACCATAGACTGATAGAGGTGTTAGATAATACATCACTACGACAATTTCTGACCACACCCCGATAGCTGCAATAATAAAATTCTCGGGGACCTACGGTAAAGCAAATCCATGGAGATTAAATGAAGAACTGATGTGGGATGACGAGGTGGGGAAAAAAATAGAGGAAGAACTGCACCAATATTTTTTAATAAATTAATCCCCCGATGTCTCGTTGGCTACAATATGGGAAGCACATAAAGTCTACATTAGAGGGATATTTATCGCAATAGGATCTAGAAAAAAAAGAGAAAGAATGGTAAACATAAATAATATAATAACAGAATTGCACGAGCTTGAACAGAAACATAAGGCAAATTTAGAACCAGAAACACATAGCTTTGGTGTTAAAAAGAGATAAATTAACCACTTTCCGCTGCAAGAAGTGGTTGTACCGGGGTGATGCCTGCAGCTAGAGGCATCATCCCAGTACCATTTTTTAGAGCCGGCAGTCGGCTTTCAGGTGGTAATGGCCAATGCGACTCGGGAGCCGCTCGCTCATTACTCCAGCGAGTGGGAGGGGAACGAAGCCGCATTCAGCTTCGGTCGGGTCTCCGATGATGTAACCTGGAAGCGGCATCCATGACGTCACGTTTGGGTTACTTGGTGGCTAAAGGCGCGGAATTTAAAAAAGTGACAGTATTTAACATTGCCGTTTTCAGCATTTTGAATACATTGAAGTGCAGTGGAGGGGTCTGGGGTCTTTTAGACCCCCGATTCCTCCATAAAGAGTGCCTGTCCTTGCCTATTGCTCTCACAAGGGATGTTTACATTGCTTGTGACAGCAATAAAAGTGATCAGATTTTTTTTTTTTAAAACCTGTGCTAAAATTAAAAAATGAAATAAAATAAATAGGAAAAAAAAATGTTTGAAAGCGCCCCCGTCGCTGTGAACTCGCGCACGAAAGAAAACGTTTAGGGAAGTTGCGCCCGCAAATAAAAGCGCTGTTCAAATTACACCTGTGAGGTATCGCCACGATCGCCAGAGTGAGAGCAATAATTTAAAAAAAAGAGCTACTCTGTAACTCTAAACTGGTAACCGTTTAGAATTTTTAAAGCGTCGTCTATGAAGATTTTTATTGACCGTAGTTTGTCACCATTCCACGGGTGTACGCAATTTTAAACCATAACATGTTAGGTATCTATTTACTCTGCGTGACATCATCTTTCACAATATATTTAAAAAATGGGCTAACTTTACTGTTTTGTTTTTTTAAATGCAGTGAAATGTATTTTTTTCCAAAAAAATGCCGTTTGAAAGATCACTGCGCAAATACCACATGACCAAAAATATTGCAATGACCTCCATTTTATTCTCCAGAGTCTTTGCTAAAAAAAATATATTTATATAGTATTTGGGGGTTCTAAGTAATTGTCTAGCAAAAAGTACTGATTTTAACTTGTAAACAACATGTGTCAGAAATGGGCTCGGTCCAGAAGTGGTTAAGAGAACTATTAGAAGAGGAGACTCAATGTTGTTTTAATAGGGTGGGGAAATAAACCTGGAAAAAATCTCTCAGAATTATTATGGAAAAAAAAAATCTAACAATTATGTAGGAAAAAAAAAGAATAGTAAAGGAGAAGTTGTATTTTCCACTACAGAAATAGAGCGCGCCTTCAATAACTATTATGAAAACCTATACGTTAGACAAAAAGGTTCCCCTGAGGTTGAACCAAACAGAAAACAAAGGATTATGAGTTACATTCAAAACTCAAAGCTCCTGATAATAGATAGAGAAAGCCTAGCAGCATTAGAGGTACCAATTTCACAAGATGAAATAAAAGAGGCTTTACTAAATACACCAAAAGGGAAGAGCCGGGGCCCAGAGTAATTCACATCCAGCTATTATAAAAGATTTAAGGAAATATTGATTCCCCAAACTCTGCTCATATATGAATGAAATAGGTAAGGATGGAAAAATGAGAATAGAATCACTGCAAGCACATATAACGGTAATCTCTAAAAAAGGTAAAGATCTAACCTTATGTTCCAGTTATAGACCTATTGCCCTGTTAACCACTTAAGCCCCGGAGGATTTGGCTGCTAAACGACCAGGGGGTATTTTGCGATTCGGCACTGCGTGACTTTAACGGACAATTGCGCGGTCGTGCGACGCTGTACCTAAACAAATTTGACGTCCTTTTTTTCCCACAAACAGAGCTTTCTTTTGGTGGTATTTGATCACCTGTGCGCTTTTTACTTTTTGCGCTATAAACAAAAAAAGAGCGTAAATTTTGCAAAAATAACAATATTTTTCACATTTTTTAATATGAAATTCCCCCCAAAAAAAATGTAAAAATCTAAATTTTTTAACATTTTCGGCCAATTTGTTTTATGCTACATATGTTTGGTAAAAAAAATCTCAAAAAGCGTATTTTTATTGGTTTGCGCAAAAGTTATCGCGTTTACTAACAAAGGGAAAGATTTTTGGCATTTTTGTTGTTTTTTTTTTTAACGCGTAATGGCGGCGATCTGCGATTTTTTTTGCGGTACTGCGACATTGGGGCGGACAGATCGGACCCTTGACTGACATTTTTGACACTTTTGGGGTTACCAGTGACATTTCTACAGTAATCAGTGCTATAAATATGCACTGTTACTGTAAAAATACACTGGTAGTGAAGGGGTTAACTTTATTTGAGATGGAGGGGCTGTGTGTGTCCCTAGGGGCGTGATTCTTACTGTGATTGGCTGTGACTTGAGGTGTAAGGCTCCATGTACACGGGACGCTGGAAATGGCCGTTTAGGAGCAGTTGGGCGTTTTTTTCAGAAGCCCCTGAACGCAGCTCCATGTTATCTTATCTGTCCATGTACACATGGTCGTTTACAGTCATTTGCAGGCAGTTGCGTTCAGGGACTGTTTTTAGAACGCAATTATTTGCGTTCGAACGTGTGTTTCCCGGCGTTTCAAACGCACAAACGCATCTGAACGCGTCCGAACGCGTCCGAACGCGATGACCCGCGTTTAGCATTCGCGTTTTTCCATTTTAAAGGGGAATAATTTTTTTGACCTCCAGGAACGCTTCTAAACGCAAACGCCGCTAAACGCGGGTACAAACGCGACCGAACGGACGTTTCAAATGTCCTAAAAATTCCAGCATTCAAAGGGACTTTTAACAACGTCCCGTGTACTTGGAGCCTAAGGACACTGATCAACGGTTCTACATAATAGAACCGTGTGATCAGTGTTTTTACACCGAGGAGAATGACAGGTGGCTTGTTTACACAAGCTGCCTGACTTTCTCCCTCTCCCCCGACGATCGCCGAGTGACCGGCGGACATCGGGTCCGCCGGTCACACGCGCGGGGGAGTCCGTGACCGCGCGGGAGCGCACCTCAGGCGGCGCGCTTGCTCCCCAGACCCTCCCAGGCTAGTGACGTTAATTAACGTCACTTTGCCTGTGAGGGGCTGACCGCCGCAGTAAATTTACTTGCGGCGGTCGGCAAGCGGTTAAATATGGATACAAAACTGTACGCAAAAATTTTAGCGGCACCATTGAAAGATCTGATGGCAGAATGGATCTATCCAGATCTAACAGGATTAGTACAAGTTAGAGAAGCAAAAGATAACGGAATTAGAACGCAATTATTAATACATAGGTCAAAAAAGCATGAGACTCTGGCTGTCAATTGATGCTGAGAAAGCATTTGACAGAGTGGACTGGAAATTCATAATAGAAACAATAGAATCCCTAGGGGTTGGCCCTAGGATGAATCGCTGTATAGGAGTATATAGAAGTCCAATGGCCTCGGTAAAGGTAAATGGCACTTTGTCATCTAGCTTTGAGATGCAGAATGGGACTAGACAGAGCTGCCCTCTTTCACCTTTATTATTGGTCTTGTCATTAGAACCCCTATTGGCATCAATCAGGAATAATGGAGATATAAAAGGGGTGAAGATTGGACAAGACGATCATAAAATTGCAGCATATGCAGATGACATCTTATTCTATGTGAGGAATCCTAGAATTAGTTTGCCAAATGTCATTAAAGAGTTGAGGAAATACGGAGAATTATCTAATTTTAAGATAAACCCAATTAAATCAGAAATATTAAATATTGGACTGAGTAAAAAAGAAGAGCTTGCCTTGCAGGGGGAATTTCCATTTACCTGGGTGAAGTTCAAATTAAAATATTTAGGGATAAATATAACATCTTCTCTGGAACACTTATATATAGCTAACTACAGTGCCTTGTGAAAGTATTTGGCCCCCTTGAACTTTGCAACCTTTCGCCACATTTCAGGCTTCAAACATAAAGATATAAAAATGTAATTATTTGTGAAGAATCAACAAGTGGGACACAATCATGAAGTGGAACGAAATTTATTGGATATTTCAAACTTTGTTAACAAATAAAAAACTGAAAAATTTGGCGTGCAAAATTATTCAGCCCCTTTACTTTCAGTGCAGCAAACTCTCTCCAGAAGTTCAGTGAGGATCTCTGAATGATCCAATGTTGACCTAAATGACTAATGATGATAAATAGAATCCACCTGTGTGTAATCAAGTCTCCGTATAAATGAACCTGCACTGTGATAGTCTCAGAGGTCCGTTTAAAGCGCAGAGAGCATCATGAAGAACAAGGAACACACCAGGCAGGTCCGAGATACTTTTGTGGAGAAGTTTAAAGCCAGATTTGGATACAAAAATATTTCCCAAGCTTTAAACATCCCAAGGAGCACTGTGAAAGCGATAATATTGAAATGGAAGGAGTATCAGACCACTGCAAATCTACAAAGACCCTCTAAACTTTCAGCTCATACATGGAGAAGACTGATCAGAGATGCAGCCAAGAGGCCCATGATTACTCTGGATGAACTGCAGAGATCTACAGCTGAGGTGGGAGACTCTGTCCATAGGACAACAATCAGTCGTATACTGCACAAATCTGGCCTTTATGGAAGAGTGGCAAGAAGAAAGCCATTTCTTAAAGATATCCATAAAAAGTGTTGTTTAAAGTTTGCCACAAGCCACCTGGGAGACACACCAAACATGTGGAAGAAGGTGCTCTGGTCAGATGAAACCAAAATCTAACTTTTTGGCAACAATGCAAAACGTTATGTTTGGGGTAAAAGCAACACAGCTCATCACCCTGAACACACCATCCCCACTGTCAAACATGGTGGTGACAGCATAATTGTTTGGGCCTAATTTTCTTCAGCAGGGACGGGGAAGATGGTTAAAATTGATGGGAAGATGGATGGAGCCAAATACACGACCATTCTGGAAGAAAACCTGATGGAGTCTGCAAAAGACCTGAGACTGGGACAGAGATTTGTATTCAAACAAGACAATGATGCAAAACATAAAGCAAAATCTACAATGGAATGTTTCACAAATAAACATATCCAGGTGTTAGAATGGCCAAGTCAAAGTCCAGACCTGAATCCAATCCAGAATCTGTGGAAAGAACTGAAAACTGCCTTTCACAAACGCTCTCCATCCAACCTCACTGAGCTCAAGCTGTTTTGCAAGGAGGAATGGGCAAACATTTCAGTCTCTCGATGTGCAAAACTGATAGAGACATACCCCAAGAGACTTACAGCTATAATCGCAGCAAAAGGTGGCGCTACAAAGTATTAACTTAAGGGGGCTGAATAATTTTGCACGCCCAATTTTTCAGTTTTTTATTTGTTAAAAAAGTTTGAAACATCCAATAAATTTCGTTCCACTTCATGATTGTGTCCCACTTGTTGTTGATTCTTCACAAAAAATTACAGTTTTATATCTTTATGTTTGAGGCCTGAAATGTGGCAAAAGGTCACAAAGTTCAAGGGGGCCGAATACTTTTGCAAGGCACTGTATATCTCTCTGCTGGAGGAGATAAGATCAAATATTAGGAAACTATCGAGTTGCCCAATATCGTGGTTGGGTAGAATTAATATTGACAATTTTACCTAGATTTTTATACAAATTCCAAATGTTATCAATTGCTATTCCATCAGCCTTCTTTAAAACATTAAAAACTATGCTACTGAAATATATTTGGCAAGGGAAAAAACCTAGAGTGCAGTGGGCAACTTTCAGCAGGGATAAATTAGCAGGGGGATAAGGGGCATCAGACATTAAGAGATATTACACAGCAACTATACTTTCACGAATGATAAATTGGACAAAGAAAGATTTAGAAAAAAGATGGGTAGGGTTAGAAATTTTCTTAAGTCAAGCACAATTAGATAGGAATATTTGGATTCCACCAAAGTGTAGGGAAATACATGAGGAGACTCACGAAATGACGAGAGTGTTGTATAGGACCTGGGATGCTTTTTATAAGCAGACTGGTGGGAATACAACTCTCCATTATTACCTTTAGAGGGCACAAAAATGTTTTTACCTGGGTTAGATAAAAAATTTGGGGGATGGTTAAGAGACCTAAGACTAAAAGATATAACACATAAAGGAAGGTCGTGTCTTTAGATTACTTTAACATGAAGAGAAATTTGTCACTGAATGAATGGAGTTATAGACAATTATCACATTTTGTTGGATCCCTGCCACAACCCATCAGTCAGGAAAGGAAGACATGGTTTGTCTCTGGTGTATAGGGTACCTAGTGACCTGGTGGGATTGAGGAGGCCTCCATTTATTGAGAAATGGGAAAGAAATCTGAGTAAGTTTGGAGGTTCTGGGAGAGAAAACCATGCTGAGAGCTGTCCACTGCACTGCTAGAGACGTGAACACTATAGAGATGAATTATAAAGTCCTAGCGAGATGGTATATAACACCGGTCATTGCGCATCGATACCAATCAGAGCAGTCGGAACTGTGCTGGAGGGGGTGTCAGGTGGAGTGTACAATGGTACGTATCTGGTGGGAATGCCCTAGGATACGCACATTCTGGTTGAAGATACATCTTCTTAATCAGATCACTGGAGAAAAAGTTGTAGACGACCCTTGGGTATGTTTATCTCATAGGGTAGATGGTTCCTTATAGAAGTATAGAAATGCAATCATTCCAAATTTACTTAATGCTGCAAAGGGAGCAATTCCAAAGAGATGGCTTGAATTTGAAGCTCCCACTATAGAGGAACGGTGTAATAGAGTGGAATATATTTATAATATGAAATACATGTGTTGCAGAGATGAAGACATGATTGATATCTTTTTAGTTAGGTGGAAAACGTGGAAAGACTTTAAAAAACTCAAGACTTTATACGAATGTGGGGAAAATAAAGTGTAGAATTTACAAGTAATACTAGAAGATGGGTAAAATTGATAGAACAAGGGAAATTGGGGTAGAGGGGGGCTGTAGGAGAGAGGGAATACGGTTGGGGTTATATATGAAAATGTTATAAATGTTATAAAATAATTTGATTTCTTTTTCTTCTTTCTTATATGGTTTATTTTGTACAACTTGATTAAAACAATAAAAACATACTATAAAAATAAAACAAAATTAAAAATGGGACAGACTTGATAGTCTTTTTTCTGCTGTCATTTTTCGGTTGTTTCTATGTTTCACTAAAATAATTTTAGTGTATCTTACAGAAAATATAAAATTATTAAACAGCTCTGCTTAGTCGTGTGACATAAAAAGGGAAAATACTACTACCACGTTTCGATTTTATGGGGCCTTTGCTTTCAGAAAATAAAAATGTTTTGGGGTTTTAACACCGTTTTCATGTAGGAAAAAAAAAATGTCAACTGGCAGCAATATGGTTAAAGGTTGGTGTTTAATACATAGATCCAAAGGCATATTATTTAAATGAGCTATGTTTACTGATTGTTTCATTAACAGCTGGAATTTACAGATGTTCTGCTTCTGCATTTTTCAAGCTCTGGCAAACTTGTTCACAACATAGAATGTTGGCAGGTTAACATCCCATTTCTCCCTTGAACACCTAAATATATGCATGTCAAATACTTCAGGATTTATTTTTAAAAAGGCAGCTAACATCCTTTAAAGTAATATTCATATTTAAAATAAATAAAAAAAAATATTTTTTCATTTTTTAGCGCAAGAAGATGTCAAAAATGTTTGGCCTTGGTATTGTATGCCTTTCTTTATGATGTCATCCTTTATTCTTGTATTTATTATTTTATCCTAAATTTCAAGCTTATGTACCATGAGCTGTGCATATTATCATTTTTAGTATGTCTTACCTAAGACCTGAAAATTATTTAAACGGCTCCTTTAAGGTAAAGAGGTTGAGAATGTCTGGTTTATTAAAAAAAAAAAAAAGACAAAGTACAATATACTAAATTCTATCTGGAGAAAATACGGCAACATTCATTGACTGGTCTGTTGGTTGCTATGGTGATGTTACTCAAGGGAAGAAGAAGGCCACAGAACAGTATAAATTCCCAGGAGGGGAGGGGAAGTAAACATCAATCACAAATAAAATAAATAGTGCACGTTATATGCTGTTAAATTACCAATGCCTTATGCTTATTAGATAAAAATAAAGATAAGTACTAACTGTGCAATCATATCTAAACCTGAGAACAAAAATGTAATATATAGAAGCTTGCCAGTCCTTCAATGGTGTGGCAGCATTGGGTTTTTTTTTCTGGCTATTTATTTTTTTTTTTTTACCTAGTCATCCTGCCAGTAACACACACTATATTACCAAAAGTATTGGGTCACCTGCCTTTACATGTACATGAACTTTAATGGCATCCCTGTCTTAGTCCATAGGGTTCAATATTGAGTCAAAGGCTCACCCTTTGCAGCTATAATAGCTTCAACTCTTCTGGGAAGGCTGTCCGCAAGGTTTAGGAGTGTGTCTATGGAAATGTTTGACCATTCTTCCAGAGGCTCATTTGTGAGGTCAGGCACTGATGTTGGACAAGAAGGCTTGGCACGCAGTCTCCGCTCTAATTCATCGCAAAGGTGTTCTATCCGGTTGGGGTCAGGATTCTGTGCAGGCCAGTCAAGTTCCTTCACCTCAAACTCGCTTATCCGTGTCATTATGGACCTTGCTTTGTGCACTGGTGAGCAGTCATGTTGGAACAGGAACGGGCCATCCCCAAACTGTTTACACAAAGTTGGGAGCATGAAATTGTCCAAAATGTCTTGGTATGCTGACACCTTAAGAGTTCCCTTCACTGGAACTAAGGGGCCAAGCCCAACCTCTGAAAATCAACCCCACAACATAATCCCCCCTCCACTAAATGATTTTGACCAGTGAACAAAGCAAGGTCCATAAAGACATAGATGGGCGAGTTTAGGGTGGAGGAACTTGACTGGCCTGCACAGAGTCTTGACCTCAACACAACAGAACACCTTTGGGATGAATTATAGCGGGGACTGCGGGCCAGGCCTTCTCCTCCACATCAGTGCCTGACCTCACAAATGCGCTTCTGGAAGAATGGTCAAACATTCCCATAGACACACTCTTAAACCTTGTGGACAGCCTTCCCAGAAGATTTGAAGCTGTTATAGCTGCAAAGGGTGGGCCAACTCAATATTGAACCCTACAGACTAATGCACCGTACACACGCGTCGAAAATTGGCAGGGAATTTTCACCCAACGTCCGATCTGCCGATTTTCGGCTTGTTAGTATGATGCTTTCGACAACCGACTCCGACTTTTCGGCCAAAAAAATCTGGTGTGTAGGCTATAAAATTTTTGTTGGCCGCCATCAGTCAGTACAGATTTCGACAGGGAAAAATCTGATGAGCAAGTCTGGGCATGCTCAGTGAAGAAAAAACACACAGAAAACAAACCAACACATGACATCACTTCTGAAGTAGATTTTTGTTGGCCGAGAAAATTCGTGTGCAGTCTAGGCACATTCCAACCAACAAAACACAACTTGGACAAAAGTCGGACGATCAGTCGGCCGATAATCATTGCGTGTGTACAAGGCTTAAGACTGGGATGCCATTACAGTTCATGTGCGTGTAAAGGCAGGCTAATGCAGACATGAGGAATGAGGAAGGATAAGGAGGGACAGAGATTCTCTGCATTCCCTGATTGGTGAACTGAGTGAAGGTGGTTCTCAACCGAAGAGGCGGTGCTCGTTTGAACCAGCAACCCATAAAGTTTTTGCAACCAAGAGGAGGGATTTTCCATCAAATTTCCCTGGAATAGGATACGAAGTCGGGTTTAAGTGGATTACTAGCCAACCTTCGGAGGGACCTCCAAGAGTCACCCCAAACGCTTATTACCCCTGTGGGGGTACCACCATCTGGTGAGTGCGGGAATAATAGGAGGGGAGCACTGATTCCTGTATTGAGCACCCCCATCATTCTGGAAGTCCTGTAATCCATTTATCCTGTCAAATCCCTACTTCATCACCCCTTTTTTTGGGACTCGATTATATTTGCTATATTTGGCTATTTATATGGACAATTTTCCTATATATTCGTTTTATATTTATTTATTTATTTATGCTATCTTATTTGTTGGACACTATTTATGATTTTTTATGTGCACAGATTTATACAAAGTTATTTACCGTTTGGCCCATTAGCACAATATATATCTGATTGATTAATTAGCACTTTAAGTATATGTGGAAGATTTTTACAACATCACTTTAAAAAATTTTTTATATAGTTATATATATATTTTTAAGATTACACATTGATTTTGTATCACCTATATCTTAAACTTTTTTTATTTATTTATCATTATATAGATACACATTTTATAACCAATTTATTCAAACTTATTTACACTCTTTAAGGATTCACTTTATGAAGCTTTATATATTCTGGTTCTTATTCACCTATCACCAGTGCACTTTAAGACATATTTATTTATTTTTTCCTATTTATTAGCCTGACAGCGCCATATTACCTCCCCTTTCCTCACATTTACCAAATATAGTTATCTATATTTTTGAGGTAGGCTGCAGTCAGTTATTTATTTAATTTTCTCCAAAAGCGCGGAAACTTTCCCCCTACGTGTAAAGGCAGGCGCCCCAATACTTTTAGTAATATAGTTAATTTCCTAGCCTAGGGTGAAAACACTCACTCGCCATACTTTTTATCTGTGGAGCAATATCATTGTCACCCTAAGATAGGATACGTCAGTGCTATGAATACAGAATGCATCCCCCTCTCTTCAGCTTCATAACTTGGAGCGCGGAGGGGGGTACTATAGCTCACAGATGTTAACTGGGCAGAGCTGGCAACACTCCTTTGGATTTTGTGTTGTCAACTCAAACAGGAAGTCATGACCTCAGTGAATTTATTGAAAAAACAAAGAACAGAGGGCGCACCAACTTAGCGCATTATCTTTGTAATAGAATAGAAGATTTGGTCTGGAAATAAATCCCAAAGGCACCACATCCCAATTATAGAAATAGGAAGAAATCTCATCCAACCATAAGTTATGGAGGAGGAGAAAATTGGGTTGGGGATTTTTTAGGTGCCAGAAAATCAAAAAGAACTTTTTTATATATAAAAATACAAATTTTATTATTACATTTAAAATAACAAAAAAAAAAAAAAGAAAGACATATATTGCACATCTATTGTTAAAATCAGTTTGTTTGCTGCGTATACACTCAGTTCAGAGGTAGATAATATACTGATATCACAGAGTAGCAATCCCGACATGTTTCACCGGAACGGTTTCTTCAGGGGATTCTTTCTGAGCTACTTCAATAGTGAAATCAAAAAGAGGATTCGCTTTCAATATAGTATCAAACATTAAGTTGGTTATAGCACGGATCAAAGGGCGCACACAGGGTTAATAGGTCAACTAACTGAGGCTCAAGCAGCTCTCAGGAAAGCATTCCTGCAGAAATGCAGACACAGAATATCCCAGGTTTGGATCAAAAGGGCAGATATGCAAAGTCTCTCTATTCCCCAAGTGTTAGGTAAAACTGAGTATCTGTATGTATATCTGTTTTTAGGACTCCAAAACAATCTGCAGCAGGGATGTCTGTGTACAGCGGCGCCCTTACTTTTACACTCTAATTTTTCCACCAAAGAAAACAAACTAAAATCCCATTTGGAAACATATATGAATAATCTACTTAAAACTAAAGAGAAGACATTTTTGAGAGATCGGTCAGCATATGATTCTGGATATAAATATAAATGGAATGCTAAAGAGTCTAATAAGAAATGGGTAAAGAAAAACTATACTGTACAATTCCAAGAACAATATAACTGATTCTGATAACTCTTCTGTTTCTTCTATCTCTTCTACCCAAGTAGGCTTCTCACGAGATGGATCTCATCCACATATCACTAAAAAACTTAAAAGTGAAAGAGAGACTACTCATCCTCCATCTACCAAGATGAATCAATCCTCTATAAAAACACGTCCACCCTTGAACAAACCCAATACCAAAATTAATCCATCGCCATCACTGCCTAATGTGGCGTCTTCTAATGCCTCTATCTTTCATTCCAACTCTTCTGGTGATTAGGGCTTTGCCTCCACTCCTGTTTTCAATGTTCCAAATCTCACTAATAAGGTAAGCACTAGCTCTTCTAGAGTTAACTCTGATTCAAGTAACACTTCAAATGAGCCCCGTTCGGCTCCTATATTTTCAATGAACCCACCCACACAAGGTAAGAGAAATTTTCGGTTTCACCCACAGAGCAATCCCTTCACATAGATACTTTTGAGGTTATTAACCTTTCTTCCATACCTTTATCCATTGATAAGATCCACGTCCTCAGCCTGGGTCTGACCTTCTGTCCCACCCAGTCTGCGGACGAGTTTGATCTCATCAAGGATGTGTACCTCTTTGTTCGTCGACTAATGTACAAGGTGATTTTTGATAAAAATCAAGAGTTTGATTTTAACTATATCTCTGTGAATCCCTTATCCAATCCTGAATGGCAAAATGTGACCATTCGTGACATTCAAGCCATGGATAACCTTATGGAATTATGGGCCGAAAGCAATTCGGAATCAGAGATTGATCCACCTATCTCAGCATCTGTTTTCCCTCCACCATCTACCTATAAACCGAAATCACGCTCATTTCCGATGTTGCAGAATAATCCTATTATTTGGGCCTTTACCCAACAAGTTTGTCATGAAATTACCCAATTAAATTTGAAAAAAACCCAAATCAAACCTAAAGTCCTCTCAACGTAAAGCCCTTAACCACTTTACCTCCGCCCACAGTAATATTACTGCGGCAGAGTGGCTTGTTATCGTCTGACGACGTAGTACTACGTCGTCAGACACTCCCCCCTTCTGGGCGGCGCTTGCGCGCCGCCGGAGGCTCGCTCCCGCTGTTTTCAGTCACAGCGGGAGTCGGGCCAGGGGAAGAGCAGCCGCTCATCCCGGATCGTCGGGGATCTAGTGTGGAGATCAGCCCGCCTGTGTAAACACAAGCGGGCGGATCTCCCAAGTGACAGGGAGTGACAGATCGGAGTGTTCAGCATAGCTGGACATCCGATCTGTCCCTGGCTCACTCAGTCACCTCCCCCTCCACACGTCAGTAAGCACCAGGCATACATTAACCCCTCCCTCTCCAATAAAATTAACCCCTTCCCTGCCAGTGTCATTTTTACAGTAACAGTGCATATTTATAGCACTGATTACTGCAGTAATGTCACTGGTACCCCCAAAAGTGTCAAAAAATGTCAGTCAAGGGTCCGATCTGTCCGCCGCAATGTCGCAGTACCGCAAAAAAAATCGCAGATCGCTGCCATTACGCGTTAAAAAAAAAAACACCAAAAATGACAGAAATCTTTCCCTTTGTTAGTAAACGCAATAACTTTTGCGCAAACCAATCAAAATACGCTTATTGTGATTTTTTTTTACTAAACATGGGTAGCAGAAAACAAATTGGCCAAAAATGTAAAAAAAAATTGTTTTTTACATCTTTTTTGGGGGGAATTTCATATAAAAAAATGTTAAAAATATTGTTATTTTTTCAAAATAAACGCTCTTTTTTTGTTTATAGCGCAAAAAGTAAAAATCGCACAGGTTATCAAATACCACCAAAAAAAATCTCTGTTTGTGGGAAAAAAAGAACGCAAATTTCGCTTGGGTACGGCATCGCACGACCTCGCAATTGTCAGTTAAAGTGGCACAGCGCCGAATCGCAAAAAGTGGCCTGGACGTAAGACAGCAAAATCCTCCGGTGGTAAAGTGGTTAAATCCTTACAACAAAACCACCAAATTGTCATAAAACCATCTGACAAAGGTGGGAATATTGTTGTAATGGACACCAAGCAATATGAAGCTATGGTTATGACCATTCTAAACAACTCCCTTTGGTTTAAAAAAATGTAAGAAGGAAGGGGCTTGAATGAGCCCCTTTCTTCAGATGGGATGGTGACAGGCAAAAGCTATTTCAAAAAGAGCTGCTAGTTATGTTTTAGTATAGGTCATCCTGTTACTAGGGCAGATTAGGAATATAGCTTTACGTTAGGTCAAATAAGCCCCCAATCATATCATTCTAGACCTGTAGCTAGGGAGTTTAGAATTTATTCCAGTTTAAGCTTGTTTTCTTCCCGCCCTCAGAGCCTGCCTATGTTTATAAAAAGGGGGCTCATCCGCACAAGCAGTCACTCGCCTCAGGAGAGATCGACGTGTCAAGATTCAGCTTTTCGTCTCCTTTTCTTGTCTGCTGCTGTGCTGGTGTTGGCGGAGCTTCGGGTAAAGCCATCGGTTTTTGCTGTCGGTAGGAAGACTTCGGGTCAAGGCTCCGGTACCGCTGAAGAGAACAGAGCTTCGAGTCAAGTTTTCGTCTACAAAGATTGAATTGGAGCTTCGGATAGACTTACCGTTTTGTGTCGTCTGGCAACATGAGTCTTCTGCGACGCCTCATCGAGCGGGCCGGAGAAGCGGGAGCCGAAGAGTGGATCCGTCGGTGTTTAGAGATGCCGTCCGTCGCGAGCGAAGATACATCACCGGAAGAGGTCGTTCGTCCCGTGGCAGTGACGGAGCCGGTCGCCGGGTCAAGTAGACAGGCGGAAGTCGTCATCGGTGAAGGACGGAGGTCATCGTCGTCACCGGCGCAGGATGCGGACGCTCGGGGAGAAGACCTGCGCAGAAGAGGATCGCGCGGACGTCCTACGGAGTCGGCCGTCCCGGCGAAGAGGAGACGGGCCCAGCGCCGCCGGTTTTCGCCATCCCATGACACAGGAACGGACCGGGTGCAGTCGGCACGCCCGCCAGCGCGAGGATCGGAGAGGGGCAGGCCTGCTTCTCGCCCCGCCGGGGGTTCTTCGGTTCCGGTGGCAGAAGAGGATCGTCGGCTGAGGGTTCCGGAGCATCCGCCCGTCCGAGGGCCAGGTGAGATTCCATCTGCCTCCACCTCTCAGGCTACACTATCAGGGTCACAGAATTATGCCTCTGCCTCCAGTTCTCGGGCTTCATTATCGGAGCCACCATGCACTGCATCTTCAATAGCTCCTTGCAATACACCTGCGGCTGCATCTATTACTTTGGCCCCATGCCATGCACCCGCAACTGCATCTTGTGCTCTGCCCCCTGCAGGGGGAGCGCAATGTCCCACCACTCCTTATGCATCATGCAGGCCTGGGGGGGTTTCGGGGGGTTTCGGGGGGGTCCAGTAGTATGCCCAATCAGGCTGGGGCTTTATCTGACCTCTTTCAGGGATTCCTCACTACCTTTCAGGCCATAATGCACAGTCCTAATAACTTGCCTGTTGTGTCTGTTAACCCCTTGGTGTCTACAGTGCCTGTTGTGCCTTCTGCTGTGTCTAATCCACTTTTGTCTCCTGTAACTAACCCACCTGTGTCCTTCACTCCTGTGACTAATACAGCTATGGTTTCTACTAATAACATTCGTGTACAATCTTCTCATGAGCCTTCTCCCTTGGATGTTTGGGCGCCATCTGGCGGTTTACTGGCTGTTAATGTGCAATCCCCTGAGAGTCACCATACACATAGCATTAGTTCTCCTCCTGTGCCTCCTGCTTCTGTCGCTTTAGCTAAATCCCAGAATCTCCCGGAAACATGTCTTAGGGAGGCTCTGACTTGCGAACTATCCCCGTTGGGATATCATCTTTCTGATGGTATTAAAGAGAAAATATGGAGCGGTAAATTTGTCGATCTTCTCTCTCTTTTGCCATCAGTAAAGGAGTTTGTGTCCAAGGGTGACAGAAAGGAGGAGGAAGATAGGAGGCGACCTGTCACAAAAACTTTCAATAATTGGTTGCAGGCATTTTTCATTTATGCCGCTGTAATGTGCGAGAAACATCCTGGGAAGAGCATTGGTTTATTCCAACACTTAGACATAATTTTGGAGGCATATAAAAGCTTTGGCGGTAATGCTTGGTTCTCCTATGACGTAGCTTTCCGCCAGAAGTTATCCGTTCAGCAGAATCTGAAATGGGGAGTAAAAGATGTCAGCCTTTGGCTGGATCTTTTTCTGCCAAAGTCCAATTTTGGTAGACAGGTTTCCACCGGGGCGCAACAGCAGCCTGCCACCCCTTCCTTTCGCAAAGGGGTCTGTTTTTCGTACAATGACTCCCAATGTAAGTGGCCGGGAACTTGCAAATACAAGCACGAATGTGCTTTCTGTGCAGGTTCCCATCCCATTGCCAAGCGCTTCAAAAAGATGCACAGTGCGCAGCAATCAGTTTCTTTTTCAAAAGGCCATAACCCCGGTGAGAATACAAGAAATGCTACCGTGGCTTCAACAGTACCCAGACCGGGAGAAAGCCACCCTGGTAACTGAGGGTTTCTCTGACGGGTTTTATTTGCCTTCGTTTTCAGGTTTAGGTTGTACGATTGTTCAGAACCTCAGGTCGGTAGATCATCTTGTGGACATAGTAATAGAGAAGATAGACAAAGAAATAGCTGCGGGTAGATTTGCGGGTCCATTCCTTTCCCCCCCTTTTCCCAATTTTAGGATATCTCCGCTGGGCATTGTTCAGAAGAAGGAGCCTAATACATATCGCCTTATCCATCATTTATCGTTTCCCTTGGGTGGGTCTTTGAATGATGAGATTGGTGAGGATGAGGCTTCGGTTCAGTACTCTTCTTTTGAGGATGCGTTGGTCTTTTTAAGAAAGTTGGGAAAAGGGGCTTTGTTGGCTAAGACCGACATTAAATCCGCGTTTCGTCTTTTACCGGTTCATCCTGATTCTTTCAATTCACTCGGGTTTTTCTTTTTGAATCATTATTTTTTTGACAAATGTCTTCCAATGGGTTGTTCTTTATCGTGTTTTTATTTTGAGTGTTTTTCTTCCTTTCTGGAGTGGGAGGTGTCCGTTAAAGCTGGTTTCAATAATATCGTTCACTATCTGGACGATTTTTTGTTCATGGGTAGGGCTAATTCCACAGACTGTCTGCATTTGCTCGAAACATTTTTTGAGATTTGTGGTCAGTTTGGCGTTCCTCTGGCTCAAGAAAAAACGGAATGGCCCTCTACTAAAGTGCAATTTTTAGGCATCATTATTGATACTGACTTGATGGAATTTAGCCTACCGCTCGAAAAGGTTAAAAAATTACAGGACAGCCTGCGGCAGATGATTCGTAAGAAAAAGACGACGTTGAAGGAAATGCAATCTCTGTTAGGTTTGCTAGCATTTGCTTCCAGGATTATACCTTTAGGTAAGTTGTTCTCTCGTAAATTGTACACTGTGATCTCCGGTTTAAAATCCCCCTCTTCTCATGTTAGGTTGTCAGCTGAAATTAAGGAGGATATGATAGTTTGGTTACAGTTTTTGTTACATTTCAATGGTAAGACAATATGGCAAGAGGATTTTATTGTTGACAAGGACTTTTGTCTGTTCACGGACTCGGCGGGTTTTGCCGCTATTTGGCGCACTCACTGGTGCGCTGATTCTTGGCCAAACAAATGGATACAATTGGGTTATACGCGGAACAGCGTGCTGTTGGAACTTTTTCCAATTGTGGTCGCTCTTGAAATTTGGGGACGACATTTCCAGAATAAACGTTTAATGGTTAGGACTGACAATAGGGGTGTTATGTTTGCCATTAACTGTCTTTCCTCCAGATCCCCGCCAGTAATCAGGCTTCTGCGATACCTTGTTTCCACATGTCTACGCTTGAACATATGGATTAAGGCTGCTTATGTACCTGGTAAAGACAACTGTATGGCAGACTCTTTATCTCGTCTGCAGATGGAGCGGTTTTTTCTGTTGTGTCCAGACGCGGACAGGACCGGTTGCCTTTATCCAGATCGGCTTTGGGACATAGTCTAGACCTGGTATCACATAATATTGCGTTTTCGCTCGCCCCGTCTACACTGGCTGGATACCAATCGGCCTGGGAAGTTTGGAAAACGCATCTGTCGTCGATTGGCGTTTCTTTTTCCGAGTCTTTGGTTTTGTCTTTTTTAAATTTTTTATTTGGTAAAAAATACTCTTGGTCGCATATTAATAAATTGTTGTCAGGAATTTCTTTTTTCGTTAGATTGGATAATCATCCTCCATGTTCTTCGTTTTTTTCGGTGCGTCAAGCTCTGAAAGGTTATAGGAGGTCGACTTGGCACCCTGATCGCAGGGAGGCTATTACTCCTCACATTTTGGAACAGTTGTGTGATGCCGCTGGCCACATTTGTTTTTCTACTTACGAGGCAGCTATGTTCAGAGCAGTTTTCTTAATTATGTTTTTTGCGGCTTTAAGGATTTCCGAGGTCATACACGATGTTCGCCGCAGTAATGCCGGTCTTAAATTTTCGGATATTAGGTTATATGATTCATCCATCGGTCTCTTTCTGCGGTCCTCCAAGACGGACCAACTTGGTATTGGTAAGTGGATACATCTAAACCAGTACATGGATTCTGTTATCTGTCCGGTTTTGTTATTGAAAAGTTTTTTATTATTGAGATCAAACAATGACGGTTCTCTGTTTATTCATCAAAATGGTAACAGTTTGACCAAGTATCAGTTTGATGCAGTATTAAAGAAATGTTTGAAATCTCTGAGGCTGGAGCAACATCATATCTCTTCTCATTCTTTCAGGATCGGCGCGGCTACGGAGGCCGCTAGGTTAGGAGTTAACGTTCAAATGATTAAGAATATAGGTAGATGGAGGTCGGACGCGTTCCGTACCTATGTTCGTCCTAATATTTTTCATTAATCTTTCAGGGTCCCAATGTTTGTCAATTTGGATCGTGGGCCACTCGTTCGTGCACTGGGCTCGAGCAAGGGCCAGGAGACGCTGCTATACCGAAAACATTGGTTTGGACCCTCAAAAGTTTCACGTTCAATGGTTCAGTAAGCGGGGAATGCATTGGAATGAGTTTTTACCCGAAATTTGTAGGTTACTGGGGGTCCTTCCGCCTCCAGATGTTATGTTAATCCATCTGGGGGGGAACGACATCGGAAAATTTAGGACACTGGACCTCGTTTTTAAAATAAGGGATGATTTTGGTTATTTGAGGTCTAGGTGTCCGGGAACTCGTTTTATATTCTCAGAAATTATTCCTAGGCTGTTATGGTTTAAGGATGGTCAGCTCAAGCCCCTTGAAAGAGTTAGGAAGCGGATTAATAGGGCCGTAACTAAGTTACTGTGTGGAATTCGTGTCTTTTCTTTCAGGCATTTGGAACTGGAAGGTGGGATTCCAGATTTTTATAGAATAGACAATGTGCATCTGTCAGATCTGGGCATTGACGTGTTTAATGCTAACCTGGGCACATGCATAGAAAAGGCCGCGTTGTGGGGTGGTGACAGGAGGCTATGAGCCTCCTGTCTTTTGGATAAATTCTGAAAGTTATTTGGATTTGTTTTGACCCGGATTTTAATGATCAGGTCAACTTTTAAGTATTACTTTGTTAAAGAGGAAGTAAACCCTCCTCAGGAAGTTGTACCTATAGGTAAGCCTATGATAAGGCTTACCTATAGGTACTGTAAATATCTCCTAAACTTACACCGTTTAGGAGATATTTACCTTTAATGCAGCCAGTGACGTCACTGGCGCATGCGCTCTGAAGGAACGGCTGATCGTGCCGTTCCTTCAGAGCCCCGTGCCGTGACCGTCGGCTCCCGTGCGCGTGCGCGGGAGTGACGTCACCGCGGCTCCGGCCAATCAGATGACCGGATGCCGCGATCCCGGAAGACGGGCGACATGTCATGTCGCCCGTCATACAGGTAAGAGAGCGGCACGGCGGGGGCTCGTTCTAAGGTAAGTATTTCATAATGAGCTAGTATGCGAAGCATACTAGCTCATTATGTCTTTCTCTTGCAGGTTGGAAAAAAAAAAAATTTTTTTTAAATGAGTTTACAACCTCTTTAATGAATTTAACAAGCATTAAACGGCCGCGGCCTTTTGAATTCCAAAGCTATGTGTAGTCTCATTTATTTTAATATAAGTTAAGTTAGTAATAAGTCCTGTCTGCCATCCCATGTAAGAAGGAAGCGGCTTGAATGAGCCCCTTTCTTCAGATGGGATGGTGACAGGCAAAAGCTATTTCAAAAAGAGCTGCTAGTTATGTTTTAGTATAGGTCATCCTGTTACTAGGGCAGATTAGGAATATAGCTTTATGTTAGGTCAAATAAGCCCCCAATCATATCATTCTAGACCTGTAGCTAGGGAGTTTAGAATTTATTCCAGTTTAAGCTTGTTTTCTTCCCGCCCTCAGAGCCTGCCTATGTTTATAAAAAGGGGGCTCATCCGCACAAGCAGTCACTCGCCTCAGGAGAGATCGACGTGTCAAGATTCAGCTTTTCGTCTCCCCCCCCCCACCCCTTTTTTCCTTCTGTCGCGGCCAGTTTATGCCTGTTTTGGTCCCCTTTGTGTAATGCAAAGGGGGACAATGTTTGATGGTTGTTGTTTAAGTTATTTATGTGTGGATAAATTCTGAAAGTTATTTGGATTTGTTTTGACCCGGATTTTAATGATCAGGTCAACTTTTAAGTATTACTTTGTTAATGAATTTAACAAGCATTAAACGGCCGCGGCCTTTTGAATTCCAAAGCTATGTGTAGTCTCATTTATTTTAATATAAGTTAAGTTAGTAATAAGTCCTGTCTGCCATCCCATAACTGCCAGTCAAATTAATTCCATTCAGATTGCATATAATGCCTTAATTGGTCGAGCTTTTCGAATGGGCATAATAAATAAAAAAAAATGGTTATTCTTGAATGTGAAACATCCCAAAACCCCCACCCTGGAGTGTCAGCGAGGGCGCCTCTGTACACAGACATCCCTGCTGCAGTTTGTTTTGGAGTCCTAAAAACAGATATACATACAGATACTCAGTTTTACCTAACACTTGGGGAATAGAGAGACTTTGCATATCTGCCCAAACCTTTTGCTCCAAACCTCGGATATTCTGTCTGCATTTCTGCAGGAATGCTTTCCTGAGAGCTGCTTGAGCCTCAGTTAGTGTGCTATAACCAACTTAATGTTTGATACTATATTGAAAGCGAATCCTCTTTTTTATTTCACTATTGAAGTAGCTCAGAAAGAATCCCCTGAAGAAACCTTTCCGGTGAAACATGTCGGGATTGCTACTCCATGATAATCAGTATATTATCTACCTCTGAACTGAGTGTATATGCAGCAAACTGATTTTACCAATATATGTGCAATATATGCCTCTTTTTTCTTTTTGTGTTATTTTAAATGTAATAATAAAATATTTAAAAGACACAATGAGTTGGCGCACAATAGAAGAGATCTCAGAAGAGACTCCGACCGAGTCAACCAATGTCAGAATCACAGCAAGACGTCTCAAAATATGATAAAAGATGACGAAAAAAGGGGTCTCACCATATATACCAGTAAAATAAATACTCTATAAGCGGATAAAAGGTCAGCAGGTTAAAAAAACGTATAAAATCCAACTCTTGTAGGCTAATCCGATTCCTTAAAAAATCCCTATATCTGTCTGAGGTATATGAAGGTAGGAAAATATATCCTACTTGTAGACAACTTCCATAAGGTCAATCTATAACCAAAGGAGATATAAGACGACGTATATGATGCGAATCCTAAAATAAATCCAAATCCGATTCCTTGACACTAATCATAAAATTCTAAAATATCAGTTCCCAGTGGAATAATAACTTCCTTTCCTAAAATGACACAATATAAGATGAAACGACCTTGATAGTCGCAACAGCCACCTGAATCGCAGTAATAGTTTGCTAATTCACAAATAATCTTACAAATAGATCAGTGATGATGCATGTGTAACCAAAGAACAAATAAATATATATATATAGTGCTGTGATAAATCAATAAATAATTATCATAAGATCATCAAATGACAATAAATATCTAAAGATGTGTAAAAATTAAATAAATACGTATACAATCCTGATAAATAGTTCCAAGTGCATAAATCAATCTGGTGCAGTGATCAAAGTAAATATAAATCAATAATTCTATGTGCACTCAACAGTCCATGTGCATAAAAGATAGATATATATATATATATATATATATATATACAAAGAGAAAGTCACGTGATCTGTGACGCAACCGGTCAGGAGGCTTTGGGTGACGTCAACTTCCGGTTGGACGGCCGTAACCGGAAGTACCCGGGATTCAACACCGCAAGAGTGCAGCAACATTGCATCGTCTCTGCCTATATTTTTCGTCATAAATGTGAGTGTATTCCACTGCTTTTATAAAATAAAGACAGTTTTTACATGCTTCACGATTGGGCATTATTCTCTTTTTCTGGGACACACTGGTACCGTTTGGAGATAATCTGGAATCGATAGCTGTGGAGTATAGAGTGGAGGTCGGTGTATCTCTCGCTGAATAACCCAGCATTCCACCCCTAGGGGGAGAGACCAGCCTAAAGCGCCTATTAAAGAGGTTGTAAACTCTTTTAAAAATTATTTTTTTTTTTTTACAACCTGCAAGAGAAACACATAATGAGCTAGTATGCATCGCATACTAGCTCATTATGAAATACTTACCTTAGAACGAGCCCCCGCCGTGCCGCTCACTCACCTGTATGACGAGCGACATGTTCAGTCGCCTGTCTTTCGGGATCGCGGCATCCGGCCATCTGATTGGCCGGAGCCGCGGTGACGTCACTTCCGCGCACGCGCGCGGGAGCCGACGGTCACGGCACGGGGCTCTGAAGGAACGGCACGAGCAGCCGTTCCTTCAGAGCGCATGCACCAGTGACGTCACTGGCTGCATTAAAGGTAAATATCTCCTAAACGGTACATGTTTAGGAGATATTTACAGTACCTATAGGTAAGCCTCATCATAGGCTTACCTATAGGTACAACTTCCTGAGGAGGGTTTACTTCCTCTTTAAGGTGCAGTGAGGTGAGCGGCCACTGCGCCTATATTATCACGGCTCACTCTGGATCACAGCGCGGGATATTCACAATAGTGCCTTAGAGAATCACTAATTGTCACCTATCAATTGTGCACGGATGAACTTTATTTTATCACTGCACCAACTGTATTCACTGCACACGGATTATCATTTGCACAAGATTTGTTTATATATATATATATCTTTTATGCACATGGACTGTTGAGTGCACATAGAATTATTGATTTATATTTACTTTGATCACTGCACCAGATTGATTTATGCACTTGGAACTATTTATCAGGATTGTATACGTATTTATTTAATTTTTACACATCTTTAGATATTTATTGTCATTTGATGATCTTATGATAATTATTTATTGATTTATCACAGCACTATATATATATATTTATTTGTTCTTTGGTTACACATGCATCATCACTGATTTATTTGTAAGATTATTTGTGAATTAGCAAACTATTACTGCGATTCAGTTGGCTGTTGCGACTATCAAGGTAGTTTCATCTTATATTGTGTCATTTTAGGAAAGGAAGTTATTATTCCACTGGGAACTGATATTTTAGAATTTTATGATTAGTGTCAAGGAATCGGATTTGGATTTATTTTAGGATTCGCATCATATACGTCGTCTTATATCTCCTTTGGTTATAGATTGACCTTATGGAAGTGGTCTACAAGTAGGATATATTTTCCTACCTTCATATACCTCAGACAGATATAGGGATTTTTTTAAGGAATCGGATTAGCCTACAAGAGTTGGATTTTATACGTTTTTTTAACCTGCTGACCTTTTATCCGCTTATAGAGTATTTATTTTACTGGTATATATGGTGAGACCCCTTTTTTCGTCATCTTTTATCATATTTTGAGACGTCTCGCTGTGATTCTGACATTGGTTGACTCGGTCGGAGTCTCTTCTGAGATCTCTTCTATTGTGCGCCGACTCATTGTGTCTTTTAATTGTTATTGGTATTGGTATTTTGGTGATTAATACTAGAGTTGGCTGCATATAGAATCGGATTGAATCCGAATCTCTGAGTCATTAATTTATTCATTCCCACTAAATGCAACTTTGAAATCGTGCTATTTCACTTGAAGTAGCACGATTTCAAATCTGCAGGTAAGTGCAATTTCGGGTGCGACTTGCCTAACATCTGTGAGACTTTATGCACAGATGTCTATGCAAGTCGAACCTGAAATCGCAAAAAATAGAACAGGAACCTTGTTTTTTTACTGCAAAGTTGGAGGCGCCCCGATACGAACAGTTCAATTGCTGACAATGGGGTGCAACTTGTCATGCAATTTGAAACTGTCAAACCGCATGATAAGTCGCGCCGGTATAAATGGGGGGCTCAATCGAAAAAATATAAAATAGGTAGTGCTTCTAGAGAAGCCACTTGCATAATCCAAACATTAAACAATGTAATTTTCTCACCATTTTCATTAGCTGTCCCTTGCTTGACACAGGACAGCATTCAGGGTTGTACAGCATAGCGCAGCATTTAAAAGTCTGTGCCCCGATCTTTGCAACTCTGCCTCAGCTGCAGAACCCTCTGCAGTTCACAGCTAGGTGGGAGTTGTAAAGATCAAAGAGTGGGACACAGATTCCTTCCTAACTGCAGTGCTATGCTATCCTGTGTCAAGCAAGTGACAACTAATGAAAACAGAGAGAAAATTACATTGTTTCAAGTTTAGCTTACAGTGTCTAGTCTAGAAGCGGTCCCTGTTTTATATTTTTTAGGCTGATAGAGCAATAGAACCAGTCCTGCTTGTCAGATGCTGTGCTAGGGCCCCCTGTTGAACTGATGGAGCCCAGACCTGGTACAGGAGGGCAGGTGTTTTATCAGAATACCACTACCTATCAGATTCTGCAACCGGAAGTGGCGTACGGACGAGAAAACTTACTGCGCATGCGCTATGCATTCCAATAGGTTACCCAATGTGACAGAACACGAGGCAGCAGCAGACATCTCCTTACACCCACGCACGTCTTGAATTTTACATTTATTTTAGCAGTAAACTGACCTTATAGACTGAATAACAGTAATACATTTCTAAGGCCTCTTTCACACGGCCGCTCCGGTTTTTTGCTCCGCTGCGGGACTTTTTTTTTTTCAAGGAGCGGACGACACTTGTGTCATCCACTCCGCATGTCCGCATATCATCCCATCCGTTTGCGGACGATATACGGACATAATGTAAGTCTATGGCATTGCGGATGTCAGCGGATGACATCGCTGACATCCGATTTTGCTTCCTTTCCGTTTTTTTAATGGAGGGAAAATATGGTTCTGTTCCATTCCAAAAAACGGAACAGAACTGAAAGGAAGAAAATCGGATGTCAGCGGATGGTATTCTGCTGACATCCGCAATGCCATTGACTTACATTATGTCCGTAAATCATCCGCAAAAAAATAGGATGATTTGCGGACATACGGAGTGCCCGTGTGAAAGGGCCCTATTACTGTAATATAGTAAACATAGTGAGAAACCTGCAGGTAGAAGGTTGGCGACTGCCATCTTGGTACACCCCGCACTGCTCAGCGACAAACTGATTATATAGTGAAATAGACTATTTCAGTCGGTCGCGGTGAAATAGTCTATTTCAGTCTATAAGGTGAGTTTACTACTAAAATCTGTGTGAAATTCAAGAGTTGCTTGGGTGTAAGAAGATGTCTGCTGCTGCTGCTTTGTGTTCTGTCACATTAGGAAACCTATTGGAACGCAAAGCGGCCATGTTGGAATGCATGGCACATGCGCAGTAAGTTTTCTCATCCGAATGTCACTTCCAGGTGCAGAATCTGATGGTTAGCGGTATTCTACTGCCTTATCAGCGGCCCTGGAGAACATAATAACAGAAGAGAGAGGCCTGTGGCTTGTACTGTACTCCAGGGAACAGATTTTACTGGCAAGTCAAAAATCCTATTTTTCAGATCATACAACAGAGGATACAGGCTTCTTTAAATCATTACGGCTGGGATGTCCAAAAGCAGTCTATGTGATGGATGGACAACACATCAAACAATGCCAACAAGCCAACGTATGAGACGGGTTAAGAAGGGCTTGACAGACTCAAGGAGCAGCTTTTACACCTCATGCCAGAAACTGTCAACAAAGGAGGCTTGAACGTCCACCTGGTGCAACTTAACAAATCTGTAAACAGAAGCTCATTGGGCAGCCTTGCAATTTTCGGAAATAGATGCCTAATGCTATAAAGCACAAACAAATCTGTCAGAATGTGCTTTACCAGGGAAGGGAGGAGCCCTATTCTTCAGACTATAGGCCTTAACAATAGGTTGCCTGATCCACCTAGCAATAGTGTGGCAATAAGCCAGGAAACAAAGAGTGAATCCAATTTCCTAAAAGCGGCAATAACTGAGAAATAAATCAGATGGAAATTTTCCTTGGATGCTTCTGAGAGGACCATAAGGGAAGGTGGAAGGACAGTATCCTAGACCCAGATGCCCCCCTTGCAGTGGTAATAGCCACAAGAAAGGCCATCTTAGTGGTAGGATTAGACAAGAAAATAACCATGATAGGTTTCAAGGGTGGCTTCTGAAGAGCCAAGAGAACCAGATCAAGATCCCAAGGGCATACAGGGGAACAGATAGGGGTGTGTACACTACTTCATGCACAAAGCCCCTAACTAAAGACCAAAGGTCCCTGAAATAGAATGGCCAAGGCCTAGATTTTTCCTTAATGGCACTCAAGGCCAGTTTTTGGCCCAGACCAGACTAGAGAAAGGACATGTTACATGCCATGGAGCACTTTCTTAGATCCTTGACTCACAGCAACCAAAGTAGGTCCTCCATGTGTGCTGGTAGACTTTATGAGAATTTGACTCCCAAGCTGGACCAATGTAACTATGTAAAAAATCAATAACTGGAATTCAAGCCGTATATATACAACATATTCTTTGTGCCGCCAAACAGAAAGGACTTTCCGCTCCAAGCAGCTCTACCCCACTGTCACTTGGACCCCAGGTGCCAGAGGCAAGCTGAGCCGTCCACGTTCACTGACTAGAAGCGAAAAGGAAAGCCACTGGACACTAAATGTATCACAAAAATGCTCATTTATTATTTAAACTATCCACAAACATGGCAATGACGGTCCCTGCCCTAGCACTGCCCTGTAATTTAACATTTAAGGCCTCATCAACACAGATGGTTGGGCATGGTGAGCATAGGTGCTTAATCCATGTTTTCCCCATGAGGAACTGCACGTAAAAGAGGTAAAAGGCATTGTATGCCCTCAGAAAGGTGAAAAGCACTGCATGTAACAGAGGAATAAAGCACTATGTTCAATTTAGAGCTATGAGATACTGTGTTCAATAGAGAGGGATGGTGCCCTGCATGTAACAGCCATGAGGGAGTCTACATAACAGAGACATGGTTTGTGCATAGAGAGGCATGTAATGGAACAGTATAAAACACTGTGTTTAATACAGAGGTATGAAGCTCTGCAAGTACCGTAATAGAAGCATGCAGCACTGCCAATGAAAGAGAGGAGGGAGGCATTGTGTGCCATAGAAAGGAGTATGGCACAGTGTGTCCCACATGGTCATGTTGCGCAGCATGTAACAGAGGCATGAAACACTGATAATGATATGGAGAGAAGTGAGGAACTGCATTCAATAGAGGGGCTGCAGGGAAATCTATATTGTTCTCTGTCTACCAGAGAGCAGGATCGGTTAGTGAGGTCTGCTCATTGTGCTCAGTATGAAATTAATTCAGTTTCACACTGGTCCAATAGGGAGGCATGCTGGACAGTGGGAGTAAGCCTGACCAATGGGTGCATAGGCTTTTGATACAGTCCTGATGATTGGCAGAAGGCAGGCTGCCCCGATGCATGTTGGGATACTGTATAAAAGCCAGGAGCACATGTGCTTGGGGTCTTTTCGGAGAGCAGACGTCCGGAGGGAGGGGGCATCTGCCGCCTCCTCCTCTGTAGAGGTGCCATGCGGTCTCAGGAGGTCATTCTGAGGGATGGAGGTGTGGCCGATAGGAGCTGAACCCAGAGGTCCAGGGAAGCTGACTAAGAGGGGAGACAGTAGAGGTCCTGTTTCTGCAGTATCGTGAGAACAGGAACTCGTGACACGGGACCTGACCTGAGGGGGGCCACCCCTGCTCATAGGATAGTCAACAGAAAGAGGATGATAGGGAGAATATCCTGAAGATAAATGGATTTTTGTAAGAACTTACCGTAAAATCCTTTTCTCTTAAGCTCATTGACAGACGTAGTCTTCTTGATTCTCAAGAGCTGGGTTATGTTGTCTCTGCAGGAGTAGGACTAGGCAGAATGACAAAAACGTTCTGGCTCCACCCTAGGGGCAGTCCCTGAGGGTATATCCTCCCTCTCTCTGCTACAGGGAATCAGTTCTGTTTAAAGCAGTACAGAGAATTTAACCCAACCCAACTCAATGATAGAGGGGCGGGTACTACGTCTGTCAATGAGCTTAAGAGAAAAGGATTTTACGGTAAGTTCTTACAAAAATCCATTTTTCTCTATCGCTCATTGACAGACGTAGTCTTCTTGATTCTCAAGAGCTGGGACATCCAGAAGCAGTGCCACAAATGAGGGGTGGGATTGACAAAATCAAATCCAATCTAGAAGGCCCAACCGGTGCCAAACTAGAAGTTTTAAAGGCTCATTATAAACAAAGAATGAGACTAAAGAAAAATTTTCCAACGGAAAAAAACCCTCGAGGTAGACCACTGGTCTCCTCAAATTGCGGCCTGCAAAACCTTGCGGCCAAACGAGGCATCAGACGATGCCATTACATCAACTTTATAATGTTTAGAGAAGGTATGCACCGACGACCAGGTAGCCGCCTTGCACACCTGGACCACTGACGCCTGATGGCGAAAGGCCCATGACGCACTAAGTGCCCGAGTGGAGTGCGCCTTAACAGGGAACGGGGGCTCCCGACCCTTAATAGAATAAGCCTGCACTACCGTCTGTCTGATCCATCTGGAAATGGTCGCGGCAGATGCAGGCAACCCCTTTTTGGGTCCATCTGAGATCACAAAAAGTGAATCCGTCTTGCGAAACGAGTCTGTCGTTTTCAAGTACACCCTGATCGCCCGGACCACATCCAAGGAGTGTAACGCAAACTCCCGAGGATGACTGGGCTTAGGACACAGGGAAGGTAATACAATTTCTTCATTCAGATGAAATTCTGAAACCACTTTTGGTAGGAAGGATGGATTCGGACGAAGAACCACCTTATCTTTATGAACCACCAGATATGGTGAACGACAAGATAATGCGGCCAGCTCTGACACCCTGCGTGCAGAAGTAATAGCCACCAAGAAGGCCACCTTCTGGGACAACGTGGGTAGAGGAATCTCCCTAATATCTTCAAAGGGAGGTTTCTGAAGAACCGACAACACTAAATTAAGATCCCAGGGGGGTAACGGCGCGTGCACTGGCGGAGCCAGATGTCGCACCCCCTGGATGAAATTCCGCACCAAGGAATGAGTAGCCAAAGGCTTCTGAAAGAAGATGGCTAATGCTGAGACCTGACCCTTGATAGTACTCAAGGCCAGTTTCTGCTCAACCCCTTGTTGCAGAAAAACCAATATTCGACTAATCGAATAAGACCGAGGACGGAACCCCAAAGGTTCACACCATGCAATGTAGGACTTCCATGTGCGATGATAAATCTTTCTGGAAGTCGCTTTCCTTGCTTCAACTAGAGTAGGAATAACTGAAGCTGACAAACCTTTGTCCTTCAGCACCTGGGTCTCAATAGCCAGGCCGTTAAAGCCAGCGATCGTAAAGCAGGATGGAAGATCGGTCCCTGAGACAGTAGATCCTCCCTGAGAGGAAGTCTCCATGGGACGTCCGCCACCAGTCTGACCATGTCGGCGTACCAAGCTCGACGAGGCCAGTCCGGAGCTACCAGGATTACTGGGATTCCTTCCTCCTCTACCCTGCGAAGAAGTCTTGGCAGTAACGCGAGAGGAGGGAAGGCATATATTAGCTGGTATTGCCCCCACGGGGCGATCAGTGCGTCTGCGGTTTCTGCTAGAGGATCGCGGGAGCGAGCCACGAATCTCTGAACTTTCCTGTTGAATCGTGATGCCAACAGATCCACATCCGGGGTGCCCCACCGTAGGCACAACTGGTGGAAAACGTCTGGATGGAGGGACCATTCCCCCTGATCCAGGGTCTGACGGCTGAGATAATTTGCCTGCCAATTCTCCACCCCCGGAATGAACACCGCAGAGATTGCTGGAACAAATCGTTCCGCCCCCAGCGAAGAATGCAAGCCACTTCTTTGGCCGCTCGGACACTCTTGGTGCCCCCCTGATGATTGACATAAGCCACGGCCGTGGCATTGTCCGACTGGATCCGAACCGGGCTGCCTTGGAGCTGCTCGGTCCAGTGAATCAGACAAAGTCTGATCGCTCTCAGTTCCAATACATTTATCGGTAACCTGGATTCTTCCGGGGACCAAAGTCCCTGGACAGATAACTGACCAAGAATTCCTCCCCATCCGGATAGACTGGCATCCGTGGTCACTATCGTCCAATATATTGGCAGAAATGACTTTCCCTGGCTGAGCATTGGAGACCGAAGCCACCAAACCAGAGACTCTCTGGTCTGTTTTCTCAATCGTATCTGATTGTCCAGGGATTCCGGATTCCGATTCCATCTGAGAAGAATCTCTTGCTGAAGAATTCGGGTATGGGACTGGGCAAATGGGACTGCTTCGAATGAAGCCACCATCAACCCCAGAACCCTCATGCACGTCCGAAGGGAAGACCAGCTGTTGGACAGTAACAACTGGACTGCTGATTGAATCTTTCGAAGTTTCCCTACCGGAAGGAAAACTCTCGTCCTGACTGTGTCTAGAATTAGACCCAGATATTCGAGCCTCTGGGTGGGAACCAGAAATGACTTTTGCTGGTTCACCAGCCACCCGAATTCCTGTAAAGAAATCATAGTAATTTCTATGTTTTGTAGCAAGGTCTGAGGAGACTCTGCATGAAGCAGAAGATCGTCTAGGTAACCTAGAATCGATATATACCTCTTTGGCGCAGAAGTGCCAACATTGGGGCCAACACCTTTGTGAAGACCCGCGGAGCCGTGGCGAGACCGAAAGGTAACGCCACAAACTGATAGTGGTTCTCCTCTACGGAAAAGCGTAGAAAACGCTGATGTCCTGCGAAAATGGGAATGTGAAGATAGGCGTCCTAGATGTCTATGGACGCTAGGACATCCCCTGGATGCAGGAAGGCTGCTACCGTGCGAATGGACTCCATTCTGAATCTTCTTATGTTGACGAAAGAATTGAGTGCTCTTAAGTCCAGAATTGGACGCACTTTGCCCTCTTTCCTGGGTATTGTAAACAGGTTTGAATAAAACCCTTGAAACCGTTGTGTCCAAGGAACGTGGACTACCACTCCTTGTTGTAGTAAATCTGTGACTGCTCTCCGCAGATCTTCTAAACGATCTGCGGATAGACGGATATTGGAAGGGAAGAATCGCGCCGGTGGGAGAGATCGAAACTCGATCTTGTACCCTGACCTTATGACTTCGCAAACCCATTTGTCCGGGATTCTGGAAAGCCATGGATCCGGGAACCGGCGAAGACGTCCCCCCACCCCAGTTATGGGTGGGGGCGCACCTTCAGGCTTTGGATGGTTTATCTTCAGGTCTGGAGGGGGCGGGCTTTTGCTTGCCCGACCAACGACCCCTGACGCCTCCTGCAGGAGCTTTGGAGGACTTAGTTTTTTCACCCGCTGGACGAAAAAACCTCTTGTGAGCAGAAAAAGAAGGCCCTCGTCTTTGACGAGTTCCTCTACCTTTAAAATTTTGCGGTAAAAAGGTGCTTTTTCCACCGGTGAGATCCTTAATGATCTCATCTAAGTTGGCTCCAAATAGACGCTCTCCTGAAAAGGGGATATTAGCCAATGCTTTTTTGGAACCTTGGTCGGCTAACCAACCTTTTAGCCACAGTGTACGCCTGAGAACAACTGCTGAGACTGATGCTCGCGCCATTAATGGAGTGGCGTCTAACGCCGCATCACATACAAACTGTAACCCCTGTATCATTTGTTCCAACAAATCTGATACCGCCTGAGGGACTTCTTCTAAGTCCCGGCGTAACCACTTGGTCCATTCAGTTACAGCCTGCGAAACCAGACCAATAGCAATTATTGGTCTGAAAGCTGATCCAATCAAGGAAAACATGGTGCGAGACATAGCTTCTATCTTGCGATCCACTGGATCTTTAAAAGACGGAGCGTCTTCTAAAGGAATAACCGTGGCTTTATTCAATCTAGCAATGGGTGAATCCACCACAGGTGGTTCTGTCCATTTCTTAATAAGGGTTTCCTCAAACGGATAACGCCTGTCAATGCGTTTAGAAATATTAAAAGTGCGTTTTGGCAGACGCCATTCTTCTTCGATTGGATTGCCAAAACATTTGGGCAATGGAAAAACCTTCGCCATCTTGATGCGCTTTTTAGTCCCAAAAGGGATCTCAGTTTCAGCTATTTCTGATGGAATACCCTGTAACCTTAAAGTCTTTTGAACAGATACAATGAGTGCGTTTACCAACGCTTCCTCTCGGGCTATGGCGGATGCCGAAACATCCTCCTCACTGTCTGAAGAGACAGGACCCGAGACACCAATACCAGATGAAGTACCTGCAACTGCAGAAATAGGCTCAGAGTCTGAATCCGAAGTTTCAGATAATAAGGGGTTAGGCGGGGGTCGCTTTCTTGCGCCCTGTCCCTGACAAGCCACTTCCACCCGGGACACAAAAGTTTCCATAATAGCTGACAAAGATTCAATTGTCAATGGGGTGCTGGAGGATCCCGCAGACCCCTCGAGGGGATCCGGAGGAGATACATGAGTGGCAGGGTCCATGTTAATACAGGACACCTTTGCCAGCAAAAACAAAAAAAAAACTTTTTCTTTTTTTTTTGTGTGTCTCCCCCTAGCGCAATAGCGCCCCTCAGAGTACCTGCTTCTCGATCCCAGAGAGAGAGAGAGAGGGACCCCCAAGGCTCACCAACCGATGCAGTGCAGTTTCCAACAAACTGCAGTCAGCGTCTGTCTTACACAGACTGGAAGGAGCTGTTTGCTTTTTCCTGGGCAGAAGGCGTGGCTCCGCCCCCTGTGTACGCCTTCCGGCGTTCCCAGCCCTCCACGAGGTAGCTGGGCTCACAAAACATGGCCGCCCCCATAGAAGAGACATAAGACTCCAAAACCATGGCGGCCGGCGTGACCTGAGGACATACAGGCATTCGGTCTACGGCAAAATGGCGGCGGACCGCCGATATCGTCTTCCCAGCACATCCACCTGCACTCTGCTAAGAGGTGACATATGGATCTACAGAGATACACTGCACATAAGGTAGGATTATACCTCCTATGTCTGCTGTAATGTTACAGTCTGCTGGGTAGAGTGTTAGCTCTTGAACCAAGTCCACTTCCCACAAACACATGCTGTATTACAAGGGGGACTTGTAAGTATCAGATATCTACTGACCATATATGGAGGGGCCCATAATATATACTGCCTCATAATGAGGAAAAAAGGGAACGTTTACTCACCATACCGAACCGACAGGCACCCTCTCTTCACAATACCCTCTCCACCGAGGTGGGGGTTTGTGGACGCCTCGACTCTCTGGTACCTGGCGTCCAAGCGAGACTTTTAACTCGCAAAGTCAGTCCCTTTACTGGGACTCCGTCGCGGCCGACTCAGCGCACTGGTCTGCACGCGCTTTTAGGCAGAAACCGGGGTGACCACTGGATTTCAACATCCAGCCCGTCGCCCGGCCCCGCATACTTACTTGAATATGTCGCGGCCGACCAAGCGCAATGCCATGGTCTGCACGCGCTCGTAGGCCGGCTGGGGTGACCACAAGTGTCGCCCAGTCCGGCATTTTTGCTTGAAGATCTCACAGGAAAAAAACACTGGAGAAAACTACCTAAAAAATGTCTTTTTCTCAAAGAAAAAAAGTCTTGCCAGGACCAAAAGATCCCAGCAAGGAACTTAGGTCCTTACTCCTGACTAGACAGAAAAAAACTGATTCCCTGTAGCAGAGAGAGGGAGGATATACCCTCAGGGACTGCCCCTAGGGTGGAGCCAGAACGTTTTTGTCATTCTGCCTAGTCCTACTCCTGCGGAGACAACATAACCCAGCTCTTGAGAATCAAGAAGACTACGTCTGTCAATGAGCGATAGAGAAAAGATATTGTTCATAAAGTTGTCTTGTAAGAGAGAGTAAAGAAAACAAGAGACTGAACCCCATTCATCTAAAGTGGCAGGATGAATTAACAGCCTGGCTGTTCCATATCTATCATAGAAGTCCTCAGATATTGTGAATAGTTAAATTGGAGTATCCCACTATTCCCTTCTCCTATCCCAATTACCAAAAAAAAAAAAAAAACCCCTAGCCTGTTTATTCTTGCCAACAGGAGTAAGGAGAGATTCAGAAACTTGATTCACTTATAACAGTGTGCTGGTAACCATGGGAGCCCACAGAGTCAGTATCCAGCAGTCCTACAGGGTCAGTGCTACATATGTATGATCAACTGCATGTAACAAGTGGTATGAAGCACTGTGTGTAACACAGTGGCATAAGGCACTGCATATAATAGAGAGGCATGAAAACCTTAGTTTTAGGTGACCCCATGATCTGCAGCAGATCTAGGTGCTCCTGATATGTAACAAAGGAATGTGGTACTGTGCATAATTAAGGAGCAGGAATCTCTGGATGGAATACAGAAGTAGGTGCTACTGCATGTACTGTATCAAGAGATGAATAACGGAATTTTTGTAAAATCTTACCTGTAAAATTCCTTTCTCCGAGTCCTCCGACAGTCGCCGCCTCTTCATATTTGTCACATATGGGTATTAGACTTTGCTCCGAAGGAGTAGCTAGGCAACAGAATATGTTAATAAAGCTTTTAACATATCCAACATATCCCACCCTCAAGGGGTGGTCCCCTCAGTCAATACCCTCCTACTTCCTGCAACCATATCTCAGTTTTAGTGGAATAGCAGTAGAGTATACAACCAAACCCCAAAAGAGGGGCGGGGGCGGCGACTGTCGGAGGACTCAGAGAAAGGAATTTTACAGGTAAGATTTTACAAAAATTCCGTTTTCTCTTACGTCCTCCGACAGTCGCCGCCTCTTCATATTCGTCACATATGGGGACGTCCCAAAGCAGTGCAAACATGAGGGGTGGGAAACACATCCGCGCCGAGAGGCAACGCAGTTTCCACATCAAGAAAGGAACCTTACCAAAGGAAGGAAACCAGCTGGGCAACAGCAAAAAACAAGTGCTCAACAGGAGCAACAACCCAGGAAAAGGCAAAAACCAGGGGATACAAAACTTATCCCAACAGCCAGGAGTCCCCAACAAGGGACCCTAGGGAACAGCCGCACTAAGAACCTTGCGGCCAAAGGAAGCATCCGCCGATGCCCGAACATCTACTTTGTAGAATTTTGTGAAAGTGTGCACGGTCGACCAAGTCGCCGCCTTACACACCTGGGCTACAGAAGCCCCATGACGACAGGCCCAAGACGTACTCAGAGATCTAGTAGAGTGCGCCTTCACAGGCACAGGGGGAACCTTCCCCTGCAAGGCATAGGCCTGTTCAATGGTCTGTCTGATCCATGTAGCGATGGTAGAGGCCGAAGCCGCCATGCCCTTCCGAGGACCCTCTGGAAGAACAAACAAGGAGTCCGTTTTACGAAAAGACTCAGTCGATCGAAGGTAAACCCTGATCGCCCGAACAACATCCAAAGAGTGCAATCTCACCTCCTGTGGATGTTTAGGCTTCGTGCACAACGAAGGCAAGACAATGTCCTCATTAAGATGGAATTCCGAAACACGTTTCGGAAGAAAAGAAGGATTAGGTCGCAAGACCACCTTATCCAAATGAATAACCAAGTACGGAGACTTGCAGGACAAAGCCGCCAGTTCCGACACTCTGCGAGCCGAAGTGATTGCCACCAAAAAGGCGACCTTTTTGGATAACATAGACAACGAGATCTCCCTGATCTGTTCAAAAGGAGCACGTTGTAACACAGATAGCACGAGATTCAAGTCCCAAGGGGGCAGAGGATCCCTCCTAGGAGGAACCAGATGCCGCACACCCTGAATAAAGGTGCCAACCAAAAGGTTGGATGCCACGGGACGTTGAAACAGAACGGCCAGAGCAGACACCTGACCCTTTATCGTAGCCAGCGCCAAGCGCTGATCAACACCCGCTTGAAGGAAAGACAGCACACGGGACACCGAGTACGTGCGGGGTGAAAACCCCCTGGACTCACACCAGGCAAAATAGGCCTTCCAAGTACGGTAGTAAACCTTCCCAGAGGAAGACTTCCTCGCGTTGATTAAAGTATGAACGACCTCCGGAGAGAGACCCCTCTCCTTCAGGACCTCGGTTTCAACAGCCAGGCCGTCAAAGCCAGCGACTGTAAAGCAGGATGGTATTTCGGTCCTTGAGACAGTAGATCGTCTCGAAGAGGCAGACGCCACGGGGCGTCGACCGCCAGATTCACGAGGTCTGCGTACCAGGACCGGCGAGGCCAGTCCGGTGCCACAAGAATCACCGTGTTGCGTTCCGATTGAAACCTGCGAAGGAACCTGGACAGCAACTGGATCGGTGGAAACGCATACATCAGTCTGTACTGATGCCACGGGGCCACTAACGCGTCCGACGCGTCTGCCCGAGGGTCGCGCGTCCGTGCCACGAACCTCCTCACCTTGTTGTTGAGACGTGACGCGAACAGGTCCACATCTGGAAGACCCCACTTCGCGCACAACATCTGGAAGACAGCCGAGTGGAGAGACCATTCCCCCTGATCCAGGGTCTGGCGACTCAGATAGTCCGCCTGCCAGTTCTCCACCCCCGGAATGTGAACCGCCGTTATCGCCGGGACATGAGTCTCGGCCCAAGACAGAATGTCGGCCACTTCCCGAGCCGCTCGGGCACTCCTGGTGCCCCCTTGGTGGTTGATGTAGGCCACCGCCGTGGCATTGTCCGTCTGCACCCGAACCGGGCAGCCCTGCAGCCGGTCCGACCAGCGACGAAGACAGAGACTTATCGCACGCAATTCCAGAATGTTGATCGGAAGGGAGGACTCCCCCTCCGACCAAGTTCCCTGGGCGGACAGAACGCCCAGAACACCACCCCAGCCCGACAGGCTGGCATCCGTGGTGATTACCGTCCACGAGACAGGACGAAACGACTTGCCCCCGGACACCATCGGGGACTGGAGCCACCACAGAAGGTCTTTTCTGGTGCGATGACTCAACGAGATCTGAAGATCCAGAGATTGAGGTCGCCCGTCCCACTTGGACAGGATCTCCGCTTGAAGACCCCGCGTGTGAAACTGGGCGAAGGGAATCGCCTCGAAGGCCGAGACCATCAATCCCAGACATCTCATGCACGTCCGTAGAGACGATTGCGGAACATCCCGGAGGGACCTGACTTCCTCCTGAAGAGTTCTGAGTTTGTCGTCCGGCAGGAAGACCTTCGCCTGCACCGAGTCCAAAATCATTCCCAGGTAGGGAAGACGAACAGACGGACCCAGTGCCGACTTTGGAAAATTTATCGTCCAACCAAACTCCTGCAGAGTTTGCATCGTGACAGACAGGTCCTGCTCCAGACCCTGGCTGGTCGCAGACCGAACCAGAATGTCGTCCAGATACCCCAGGACAGAAATGCCCTGGGCCCTCAATAATGCCAGAACCGGTGCAAGCACCTTGGTGAAGACCCGCGGAGCCGAGGCGAGGCCAAAAGGCAACGCCACGAACTGGTAGTGATCCTCCGCAATGGCAAATCGAAGATACCTCTGGTGACCCTCGAAGATGGGGATGTGAAGATACGCATCCTTCAAATCGATGGAGGCCATGAATTCCCCCGGAACCAGGGCAGCCACCACCGACCGCAGGGATTCCATGCGGAACTTGCGAACCCGCACAGAGCAGTTCAGAGCCTTCAAGTCCAGAATCGGACGAACCTTGCCCTCCTTCCTGGGCACGGTGAACAGGTTTGAATAAAACCCCCGAAATCTGTCCCGATGAGGCACCGGAACCACCACTCCCTGAGCCCTCAGGTCCTGCACCGCCAGGTGTAGGTCCCGCAGGCGCTCCGGAGACAGTTGAAGATTTGAAGGAAAAAATCTGCTCTCCGGCCGAGAGAGAAACTCGATCTTGTAACCAGACCGAACGATTTCCTGAACCCATCTGTCCCGCACACGGGCCAACCAGGGCTGAAGAAAACCGAGCAAGCGTCCCCCCACCCCAAAACTGGGTGAGGGCGCCCCTTCAGGCCGAACTGTTATGGGCTGCAGGTCCGGATTGGCCGGACTTCTGCTTACCAGACCAGGGCTTCTTCTGAGAGCCTTGACCTTTGAACGGCTTGCCCTTGTAGTGCGGCCGAAAGGCACGAAAGGACCCCTGAGGGGGCCGAAAATTAGCATGCTTCTTCCCAGAAGCCCCCTTAGCCTTGGGGAAATGGGGCAAGAGAGTGCTCTTACCCCCGGTGATTCCCTTAATCAACACATCCAGGGACTCCCCAAAAAGGCGAGACCCATCATAAGGCAGATTGGCTAAGGTCTTACGCGAAGATTGGTCCACCGACCAACATTTTAACCAAACCAGGCGGCGAGACAACACCGCCACACTGTGCACCCGTGCAGCCAACGGAATCAGGTCCAGGTCCGCATCACACAGATACATGACACCCTGGTGGATCTGATCCACCATATCCAGGGTCGCCGGCGAGGCCGAGTCGGCCACCAAGACGCGCCTAAGCATCTGCGTCCAACTTGCGATCGCCTGGGCCGCCATGAGAGAAGCAAACAGAGCTTTAAGCATAGAACCCGTAACAGAATACGTATGACGGGCCAGAGACTCCAGTCTCCTATCTGTGGCATCACGGAAAATGGGTGAACCCTCTGCAGGAATCGCAGTGGCCTTGTTCAAAACCGCAATCGCATGATCCACTGGTGGAGGCACGCACCACCTTTCATCAGTGGCAGGTGAAAAAGGATAACGCAGCTTGAATCTACTTGGTACCGCAAAAGGTTCGCGCAGATCACGCCATTGATCCTTAACAGCGCGCTGAAAATCAGCATTGCAGGGGAAAACCTGTGGCGTCCTGCGTTTCCTCTGCGTCCCATAAGCCGCCAAGGCAGCGGGGGGACACACTTCGTCCTGCAAACGTAGCGTTTGCTTAATAGAAGCAATCAACTCATCCATGATTGCAAGCTCTTCAGGCGAGCCAGGGGGAGAATTATCAACCCCCTCAACTTCAGCCTCCACCTCAGACCCCACTAGATCAAGAGAGGAGCGGGACCCCGACAGGGAAGCCCCAGCTAGAACAGCCCCATCACCTTCACCCTCAGAATCAGAGGAGAGCACAACTCTGGGCCTTTTGGTAGATTGAGCAGCCACCAGCATTTGCACCTGAGCAGCAAGGCCAGCCACAATAGTGGCTAAATCCCCCCCTGGGGGGGGAAGCAGCGGTCCCCTGGCTTTCCACCAATACTGTAGGAAATTTGCCCTCCTGAGAATCCATTGCCCCTGTAATGCCAGACAACCAAGGGTTAACTGCCCCTTTCAGCAAGCGCGGCAAGCGCAGCCCACCGCGTCACACTAAGCACAATGAGACCCCCACAGGGATATGTAAACTGAACACAGGCAATGGATAGCAAGAAACAGAAGGATAAAACCTGAGGAGACCCTCGCCGCTGCTGCTGCCTCGATCGGTGTTCCTGGGAAGAGGAAGTGATGCTGCTAGGGCGCTCTATGTAAACCTATGGAGGCTACAAGAAAATGGCCGCCATGCATGTAAAACATGCGGCCGGAGCGAGGGCAGGCAAAATGGCGTCTTTTGGCGCCGAAACCGTCGCTCCAGAGTGCAGTAATGCACACATGTCTGTATGTAAAAAAAAAACAGAACCGATCGCCGCAGCGATCGCTGTAAGTGCCCAAACATGCCATAAAACATGCCCCACAGCACACAGCTTTCCACACTGATCATGCTGACACTCATAGCGCCACACAACTCCCCCCCCCCTTGCAGCCCACAGCATGCAGCCGAGAGATAGGGAGACAAACAGTGTGCATAGAGACAGGTTACACAGTCCCAGACTGACACCCCTCCAGACAGACAGGTCCCCACATAAAAATACACTTACCTCACCACGGTGTGGGGGACCCGCACAGGCGAACAAGCCGCTACACATGAGGCAGGGAGAGTCGCATACAAGACGCTCCGAACGTGGGTTAAGAAACCGCACAGCGTCCAGTGAGGTAGCCACCTCACCAAGCATCCCTGCACCGAACAGGGATGGGTCGTTCACTATGCCAGGAGCGTTACCTGGCTGAACGCTCAAAGGCAGACTGGGAAGCCACTGACCCACGACCAGGGGGATCAGCCCGAGACCCAGTCCGCATGATCCTCTTCGTCCGAAGAACTAACGCTGATAAAACAACAGCTAAGTAAAGGTAGAGAGAAAAACTCAAAACCAAATATTAAAAAGAAGAAAGAGACTGGGACATAAAGTCCCAGCACAGAGAGAGCCAGCCACTCCTGACAAGCTAGACATTAAAACTGAGATATGGTTGCAGGAAGTAGGAGGGTATTGACTGAGGGGACCACCCCTTGAGGGTGGGATATGTTGGATATGTTAAAAGCTTTATTAACATTCTGTTGCCTAGCTACTCCTTCGGAGCAAAGTCTAATACCCATATGTGACGAATATGAAGAGGCGGCGACTGTCGGAGGACGTAAGAGAAAAAGGCATTTGGTGAAATAGAGAGGTATGAGAGATCATGTGTAATACAGAGAGATGAGGCACTCCCTAGAATACAGAAATATGAGTTAATATATGTAACAGGTAGGAAGTATCAGGTTATAGCGAGGTATTATAAACTGAGCTACAGATTATTCCCGTTCTGCCATTTACACAAGATGGAATTAGAGTAAGCAAATCACACAAGGGATCTTCCTAGAGAATTACAGCACACAGCAGTTCAGAAAAAATAAAATGAGCAGAGGTGCAGGCAATGATTCCCCTGTTAAATCCTGTGTACTAAAGTACATACAGTATATCATCGCTGGCATGAATACTAAGGACGGAACTGCATTTGCTCAAGTGCATATCTATAGTGTGGATACCAGGGAATGAGCTGTGTATTTTAGAATACAGTTTACTAGAGAATAAGTTGTGTGTGCTGGCATGCAGGTCTCTGTGTTGGCATGGAGACCAGAGAGCGAGCTGTATGTGTGAGAGTGGAGATGCGCAGATCCCAATGGTGGCATGGAAACTGGGGAGTGAGCTGTGTACACAGGTGGCCTAGAGCAGTGTTTCGCAATCTTTTTCAGTCAAGACACCATTTAAAATTCCATGCAGTCTCGAGCCCACCCATTCCAAAATTTAAAAAAACCAAACCAATAATGTTGCATAACGTAGCAACATCCATAAGCATACACCCAACATTAAGGGCGATTTATTCTTACAAAGCAAATATATCTTACACACTTGTACTGATTAGTATTCCAATGTTGTCTTCTCCCTCAGCTAATGTGAACCTGGTGTTGAAGGAGAGGGGCTTGTTAGGACACTGGTGGCTTGAAGGCTGTAAGGGTGCACAATGAAAACCTGTGCCTTAGTGTAAGTTATAGGCAGGCTTGTATACAGCTTTGGGCAATTTCTAGGTGTTTTGCCAAGGCATACCTGAAGTCATCCTAGAGTGCCTGGGCACCCTGGTTGAAAAAGGCTGGCCTAGATAATGGGGAGTGAGCTGTATTCTGTGTGCAGGTCTCACCAGATGTGTGGATAGGGGAGGATGAGCTGTGCAAGCATGAGTGGGGATATAAGAGGGAGTAAACTATGCACACTGTAGGACAGATCTCACTGGTCACACCGATATTTAGGAGTAAGCTGTGTATGAACCTCAGCGCTGGCATGAATGCTGAAGTTCATATCTCAAGAGTGACACCGAAGACTGGAAATGAGTGGTGTGTACTACAGTGCTGATCTCACTGGCAGTATAGATGTGGCGAGGTGAGCTGTATGTGTGCTGATCTCACTGGGGCTATTATTGGTGGTACGGATTGGGAGATATGTACATATTCCCATAACATCAAGAACCATCTCTAATAAATCTGCATGTGACTTTATATACTGTATATAGAACACACTGGCAACTTTATTATTAGGTACACCTGTTCAATTGCTTGGTAACACAAATTGCTAATCAGCCAATCACATGGCAGCAACCTAATGCATTTAGGCATCTAGACATGATGAAGACGACTTGCTGAAGTTCAAACCGTGCATCAGAATAGGAAAGAGGGGGATTTAAGTGACTTTGAACGTATGATGGTTGTTGGTGCCAGATGGACTGCTCTGAGTATTACAAAAACTGCTAAACTACTGGGATTTCCACACACAACCATCCAGAGATGGCTTACAGATAATGGTCAGAAAAATAGAAAATATTCAGTGAGTGGCACTTGTGTGGAGGAAAATGCCTTGTCAGATGTCAGAGGTGAATGAGCAGACTGATTCAAGATGATAGAAAGGCAACAGCAAATCAAATAACTACTCCTTACAACCAAGGTATGCAGAATACCACATCTGAATGCACAACACATCAAACCTTGAAGCCGATCAGAAAACTGAGGTAAGAATTTCAGGCTCACCAAAATTGGACAATAGAAGATTGTAAAAACGTTGCTTGGTCTAGTGAGTCCCGATTTCAGCTGCAACATTAAGATGGTAAGGTCAGAATTTGGTGTAAACAACATGAAAGCATGGCTCCATTCTGCCTTGTATTAAGGGTCCAGGCTGGTGGTGGTGTAATTGTGTGGGGGATGGTTTCTTGGCACACTTTGGGCCCCTTAGTACCAATTGAGCATTGTTTAAACATCACGGCCTACCTGAGTATTGGAGTTAACCATGTCCATCCCATTATGACTATTTTTTTAAGTAAGGAATCCTCATAGGGGTACCCAATTTTAGATGCTTAGGGATTGCAAAGGTGCGTTTCGGGCACCCCCACTGTTTTGTGACAATATTGTCAAAGAAGGTGGGAAAGGGGGAACACCTTCGCCGCTTTGGAGGACCTGTGGGTGCCAAAGGTGACCCGCGCCTCAGATGCTGCGCTAGTCGCATTCTCCATCTTTAAGGTTTTCCACACTGATACAATCAGCACATCCACTAGCGGCTCTTCATGTGCGGCTAGAGGGGCAGAGGAATCATCCTTACTATCTGAGCACGCAGGGTGCGTGGATGCAGACCTCGAAGGGTAACACATCCGTGGCGGCCGAATCAGATCCTGGATCTGATGAGAGAGGAAGCAGGTGAAGGCGGGGGGGGGATGCTTTTTTCTAGCCCGTTTGCCCAGGACCAAATCTACCTTGGACACCAAGGACTCCAGGACCACCGTCAGTGCAGTCAGTTGTTGGGACCCGGAGGGCCCGACACCCTCTGAGAGGGGATCAGGTGGTGAAATATGCTTCAGGGGAAACGCACACGAAAAAAAAAAAAAAAGTGTAGAACACTGCAAGGGACACCCCACCACGCCGGCAGCACCACAAGGCCCAGCACAGAGCACTACGGCTGCAACAGCAGAGAGAGAACCCCATAAACAGACTCGCCACCACTGGTCAGGTACTCACAGCACCGAACAAACTGCACACCATGCAGCGATCAGGAAGAGGAATATCCAGGGATCAGCACTAGATGCCGAGGAGGGGCTGCCACCGCCGAATCACCACCCATCCAACTTCAAAAACATGGCCGCTGCTATTTTCAATTGGAAACCACAAGAAAATGGCCGCCGAGGTTACACAAACATGGCCGTCCATCTGTAGCATAAAAAGCTACAAGAAAATGGTGGCCCCGCGTGGCTCCTGGGTGACCCCAGAAGCTCAGAAAGGATTCCAACAGGAAGGCCCCCCCACCAGGCCCATGTTGCTTTAACGCGATCATTTTTTTTTACTTTAACTGTCAACGGACAATCTTATGGCTGTACAGAATAATAAGAAATACACAACAAACACCAATATTGAAGTAAAAATACATATACTTTTATTTAGACTCTTTTCAACCCTGGATTCCAGCGTTAAAGCATCCAAAACTATTTTTTCATGCACATATAGGCAGATCAGGATCTAATACAATTCTTTCCTAACAAAATGTATTTGAATGTAGAAAGAAAGTAGTCTCTGTCCTGTTTTCATTGCTGTCTATGTGCCTGTTGAGGGGGGACTTCTCACTTTCTTTCCCATTGATCACGAGCAAGGTGAAATCTCTGCAACAGAAATGCAGACAGCAATAAATATCCTTTGAGATTTTTAGAACCTCTGCTTTCTTAGTCCCCATGGACGATAACCCCCCATCTTCTTGTCCCAGCCACAGGAGTTCCTTGGACAAGAACTAAAGAGAATGTCCCCTAACAAAGACTGCAACGAAAACTGAAGTGGAACGAACCTTCCAGGAAACCGGTTTTATCCCTATGCAGATTTTTTCCAATTGTGCTCACTGGGACAGGAAGGAGAAATACCCCCAACATTCTGACTAAAGTTCTAAAGGGCCATTCACACTATAAGATTTTCTGAAGACTTTTTCCTTCAGATTTACATTTTCTATGTAGTGCAAGGGACTGCCAGATTGCATACAAATTGAAAGTGTTTAGGTTTGACCTCATATTATCTGGTTTTGGTAAATCTAAAGGAAAAAAAGTCTTCAGAAAATCTTATAGTGTGTATGGCCCATAACACTTCCTCATTCTATACAAAACTACAACAAAAATGTTTTGGTCAGAGTTGCATTCATAGTGATTGTATGCAACACTAGTTTGTAACAGTTTACACATCATAAACTACTGAAACTTAGAATGGTCCTCTATATAAAATTCAAGTGTGGAGATTTCCATTCACTTCATGTACCATAGCAAAAACAGGAAGTGAGAAGAAATCCCTCTAAAGTGACGTCACAAGAGTCACTAGAACTAGTAACCCCATGGGAAGACTTTCCCTCTCTATTAGTGTTCTGGGAAACCAAACATTGGGCTTGTCTCTTACTTTCACTTGTAGAACTCTTTATAATTACAAGCACAGTAAAGGTAGGTTTGGAACTTTACATGTACCTCCCAGGGTTTAATAATCACCTGACAGAAAAGTTTTAAAATCATTTTTCACATATCTTTATTTAAAGTATTATACAATCTGTAAAAAATAACTTTAAAAAGAGATTTCATTTTTTTAAAAAACAAGATACCAAACTGGTTTGTCCAGATGGTTGCTCTCGAGCTCAAGATCCGCCTTTTGGCCAACGCTTTTCACAGGCTGACCAACTTGGGCAGGGCCGCAGATCCTGTTATATACTGTAACAATGCATTTAGAACAAACAGTATTTAAAATGAGTAATTTATAGATCTTGTCGAAAAAACAACACTTTTTGTCACCTGTATTATTACAGATAGCCTGGGGAGCCGTGGGGAAAATCCTCAAACCCCTCTAAGGAAGCCACTCACACCCGCACGGAGGCGATGTCTTCAGTCGAATTATTAAAGATATTTACGAAGGTGAATTTAGTATGTGTGTCCAATATTGAAGACAATAGACTAGGACAAGGAAAAAAGGAGGAAAGAGGGAGAAAAACGAGGGGGGGGGGGGTGGAAGAAAGGGGAGGGGGAAGAGAAAATGGTAGGAAGGGGAGGAAAGAGGGGAAAGGAGAAACGTTTGATGATGTTCACTGACATTTCTAAATGTAAATTAAATTACATGCTAAAAAGCGACTGTTTTTTGAGAAGCAATACAATGATGCTATGTACTTAGAAATAAAAAAATAATAATATAATATATATATTTTTTTTAAAGTATATAACATCATAGTTAGGTTATGACGACATCACCCCCATGCAGGTGTGAGTGATTTCTATAGGGGTGTTTGAGGATATTCCCCACGGGCTCCCCAGACTATCTGTTGCCAGTTTTGACGCAATACTACAGATGAAAAAAAGGGTGTTTTTTTTAACCTATATTATAACTTTACAATTTGTATAGGTTTACATATTTTACGCTTTTGTTCACCCTTGTTTATGAATGGTCACATCAGACAAGATCTATAAACTACGTGTAGCATGCAATAAATGTACATAAAATACTATGTAAACATGTTATTTTAAATGTTAAATGCTGTTTGTTCTAAATGCTTTGTTGCAGATTATTACAGTGCATAACAGGATCTGCGGTCCTGAAGAAGCAGGTCAGCCCATGAAACGCATTGGCCAAAAAGCAGATCTTGGGTTCAAGAGAGCAACTATCTGGACAAACCAGTTTGATGTCTTGTTTTTAAAAGAATGAACTCCCTTTGGGCTTTTTAAGAGATTGTATAATACTTTAAATAAAGTATGTGAAAAATTTTAAAACTTTTTTCAGGTGATTAATAAACCCTGGGCAGTACATGTTAAGTCCTAAACCTACCTTTACTGTACATGTCTCTTTCTAGGGATGGTCCCCCCCTAAGGGTTATTTATTAGGTAACACTGTACCCCCACACACAATGTTTGCAATGATAAAGGTAAACAAAGAGGTAGAATCTCCCTAATGGGGCACAAAAATCAAAAAAAACTGACAAGTGTTCTAATCCTTCTCCACTCTATCCAAAACAGAAAAAAAGTTTTGCCCTTAGTATTATTTTAATGTAAAGGCATGGATCGTATGAAAACTTTCACTCATTTGTCTGATCATTTTTTTGTTTGAAACAAGCAGCCCCACTGACTGTATAGGCTCAGTATTGTGGAGTGCTGCGGTTTTAGGTCCATACAACGTAAGTGGAGTAACATAAATAGAAAGTGTCTGCATAGTAAGGTCCCAATAAAGCATTGGCTGGAAGAAAACAAAAAAAAACAACTCATTGAAAAAGAGGCACACATTAAATATAGTTCAGGTACTCATAGACATTACACATTAGAGGTTTTTCGTAAACCATTCAAGGTTAAAGACATTTAATTTCAATGTAAAATTTACAACACAGATATAAGTCATAAATTAAACTTGGAAACAGAACAGTTTGCAGTAACAAAGCGCATTCACATATTCATTGATCCAAGGTTTTATGAAAATTATAAATAAAACGTCTTCTCCTATGAATCTTCCTGTGAAATTTAAAATGCCAAAACATAAACCAAGATGTAAAGGAAAAAAAAGTCCCATGCTTTTAAAAGTCTATGGAGACATGGCATGCTATTCCTCACACATCAGCAGCAGGATTTAGGTGTTATTGCCATGTGCTGGTCATTGGCAAATGGATTGCCTTGGTTTGCGAGAGCAACAGTCCACCTGAAATGTCAGGAGGTGGGTATTAATCCATGTCTGTTTTTCAGGATCTCCATTGTAGGGCTCATAACACTAATAAAAAACAAAAAAGGAAAATGCATAAGATATATGAATAAAATTTGAAAACCCCTTCTAAATATTTATCTCCCACTGATTGAAGATAGAAATGGTAAACTGATTTAGCATGCCCTTGCAGCAGTGAGGATAATTTGCCATTTGATGGCTCACTCACTCTTCAAAGACAGGAATACCACAGGCTTATGAATTCTTAGATATGGTTGCTGCTTTAATTGACCTTTTTCTTTATTTTCACCTGTTGATGTGGCCAGTAAGTATTTTTTTCAGCTTCTTTTAACAGTTCAAGCTGTCCGGCAAAAGTGGCAGTTAGAGGGTTGAGGCAAACCATTTAACACTGACAGGGCTGCTTACAATGGGCATCTTTTATTAATTTAAGTAAAACCTTTATCCTAAAAGAAAAAAATGCTGCTTTAACTTAACTGGATTTCAGCTTAAAGCAGAACTAAAGTCACTATACTCTCTAACAGCTTGAAGTCCATGAGGGATCCCTTGCTGGCAATCCCCTGTTCCTTCCAGGTGATGGGCTTTGGGCATCTTCATTGGCCAGAGCTGGATGAGGTTACTCCTGCGCATGTGCTGGAGTCAGTCATCCATGCATTCAGGGAGTGTGGCATCCATATAAACTGAGCTGCGCATGTGCTGGGAGTCAGTCATTCCTGCATTCAGGAAGTGTGGCATCGATGTAAACTGAACTGCGCATATGATGGGAGTCAGTCATTCCTGCATTCAGGGAGTGTGGAATCGATGTAAACTAAGCTGCACATGTGCAGGAGTCAATCATGCCAGCACACAGGAAGTGTGGCATCGATGTAAACTGAGCTGTGCAGCTCAGTTTTCATGCCACTGAAGACTGCGAGCAGGCATGTAGGTGCCTGCTCGTAAGTTTTATTAAATAGCCTTCCATTCTGCTTTAAATTTGTCTGTCAAGTCCATCTAAATCTGCAAGTGCATCTAACACCACCCACTCAACAGACTGATAATTCTGCAGTCCAAAGGTGTCTCTGTTGCTCCTCCACTGAAGTGTAGATACACTAAGATAAAACTGTGTTACTGACCAGCTCCTCTGCTTAAAATAAGTCTAAAGGAAAAGAAAAAAAAAAAAAAAAAAAAAAAAAAACACCCACATTTAAGGTTTGACAAGCTACAATATAGTACATTTTTGCACTTGGGGTTAGTACAGTAAAAAAGAAAAACACAATAAATACCATAGCCCCAAACATCTACACTTGTCACATGGCCACTCACAATGACCCACCCCTCAATCTGCATAGAAGGACTAATTGGTGCTATAGCATACCTAAAGTCCCAGCTTTAATTAAATTGGCTAAATACATTCCATGTGCATCAAAACAAAAATGTTTACAATGTCTTACAGTTTGTTTTCTTTACAAATCAGTCACAGATTAGTACAAAAGCCTATGTCCTGCCAGCATGCTGAAGAGTAGGGCCATTTCAATCTGTGGGGAAGCAGCAATCTCTCTGCAGCAGCCAGAGCTCTCCAATCAGTGTGGAGCACGAGGCTTGCTGACTGTACAGCTATAACTGACAGAAAGGGTCCTACACTGCAGGGTCCTACACTGCAGCTGCAAAGACGGGACAGGCTTTTCTACTAAGGCTGTGCCTGCTTTAGAAATATAATTAACTGTAAGACAACAAACATCTGGAATGCATTTAGCCGATTTTAACTGAAGGTTTATTTTGACTGTATGGAAGCCTGTCACAGAACATATCAGCCAAGGCAGCCCAAAAATGCTACGCAAACGTGGACTTAGTATTTGTATACGACTAGACATGACCCAGACCCCACTACCCATATGATAGTGGGACACTTGTTCTCAATTTTATTCCAGGTGTTACAGTGGTGGAATAGGGCAGCAGCCAAGGACTCTAAAGATATGATGTGGCACCAAGGGGTACCTGAAAAGTTGTTCTACTTTGTCTTGATGTACATACACAAACTCTTGGAAGAGAAGGGGAAGCCGCTCACCAGTTTATTAAACTCTCCATTGTACAGACTGTACTACCTGGTTTGCACATACTAGGTGGTACAGTCTGTATGATGGAAAGTTTATTAAACTAGAATTAAAGGGGTTCTAAAGTCAGAAGTTTTTTTTTTTTTTTTTTTTATCCTAATGCATTCTATGCATTAGATTTGAAAACCCCCCCCCCCCCCCCCCCCACAGGAGACCAATCACTAAGGTTTTTAACCTTAACGTAGATCTACGTCGGCAGACTTTGTGGGGGTATACCGGGATGATGCCTCTAGCTAGAGGCACCATCCCAGTACTGTGCTTAACAGCCGACGGTTGGCTTTCCGTCGGTAATGACCGATGCGGCTCAGGTGCCGCTCGATCGTTACCCAGGTGAGCGGGAGGGGACGTCCCCCTCCCGCCGCCTTCTGCCGCCACCGGGAGCCCCGAGCACCCAGCCGGCGCGTCCGCCGGCTGGATGGAGTCCCGATCAAAGCCGGAAACGGCTTCGATCGGGTCTCCGACAACGTAACCCGAAGGCGGCGTCCATGACGTCACTTCCGGGTTACTCTGCTGCAAAAGGCGGCAGATTTAAAAAAATGGCTGTATGCAAAAATGCCGTTTTCGGCGTTTTGCATACATGGAAGTGTAGTGGAGGGGTCTAGGGTCTTTTAGACCCTCGATCCCTCCATAAAGAGTACCTGTCACTGCATATTGGTGTCACAAGGGATGTTTACATTGCTTGTGAAAGCAATAAAAGTGATCAGATTTTTATTTCTTTTTTAAAAACCTGTAATAAAGTTAAAAAAAATAAAATAAATAGGAAAAAAAAATTAAAAAATTTTAGCCGCCCCTGTCACCGTTAGCTCGCGCAGGAAAAAAAAACGTATACGGAAGTTGAGCCGCGAATGAAATCGCTGTTCAAACCACACATGTGAGGTATCGCCGCGATCGCCAGAGCGTGAGCAATAATTAAAAAAAGAGCTACACTCTAACTCTAAACTGGTAACCGTTAAAAAAATTTAAAGCGTCGCCTATTGAGATCTCTATTGACCGTAGTTTGTCGCCATCCCACGTGTGTGCAATTTTAAACCGTAACATGTTGGGTATCTATTTACTCGGCGTGATCTCATCTTTCACAATATACAAAAAAATGGGCTATCTTTACTGTTTAGTATTTTTTAAATGCAGTGAAATGTGATTTTTCAAAAATTTTCCAAAAAAATGGTGTTTTAACCACTTAAGCCCCGGAGGATTTGGCTGCTAATCGACCAGGGGGTATTTTGCGATTCGGCACTGCGTGACTTTAACGGACAATTGCGCGGTCGTGCGACGCTGTACCTAAACGAATTTGGCGTCCTTTTTTTCCCACAAACAGAGCTTTCTTTTGGTGGTATTTGATCACCCGTGCGATTTTTTGATCACGCGCTATAAACAAAAAGAGCGTAAATTTTGCAAAAATAACAATATTTTTCCCTTTTTATATGAAATTCCCCCCCAAAAAAATGTAAATATCAAAATTTTTTTAAATTTTCTGCCAATTTGTTTTATGCTACCTATGTTTGGTAAAAAAAAAAAAAAAAAAATCGCAAAAAGCGTATTTTGATTGGTTTGCGCAAAAGTTATTTCGTTTACTAACTAAGGGAAAGATTTTTGTCATTTTTGTTGTTTTTTTTTTTAACGCGTAATGGCGGCGATCTGCGATTTTTTTTGCGGTACTGCGACATTGTGGTGGACAGATCGGACCCTTGACTGACATTTTTGACACTTTTTGGGTTACCAGTGACATTTCTACAGTAATCAGTGCTATATATATGCACTGTTACTGTAAAAATACACTGGTAGTGAAGGGGTTAACTTTATTTGAGAGGGAGGGGCTGTGTGTGTCCCTAGGGGCGTGATTCTAACTGTGATTGGCTGTGGCTTCAGCTGTATGCAGAGTGATCAACGGATCTACATAGTAGATCCATGTGATCATCTCTGATACAGCGAGGAGAATGACAGGCAGCTTGTTTACACAAGCTGCCTGACTTTCTCCCTCTCCCCCGCCGATCGCAGAGTGGCCGGCGGACATCGGGTCCGCCGGTCACACGCGCGGGGGGTCCGTTACCACGCGGGGGCGCGCGCTCGCTCCCTAGACCCTCACAAGCTAGTGACGTAGACCTACGTCACTTTGCCTGTGAGGGGCTGACCGCCGACGTAGATAGTCGTGCGGCGGTCGGCAAGTGGTTAAAGACCGCTGCGCAAATACCGCGTGACAAAAAATATTGCAATGACCGACATTTTATTCTCCATTATAATGTTTGGGGGTTCTAAGTAGTTTTCTAGGAAAAAATACTGATTTTAACTTGTAAACAAAAAGTGCCCGAAATAGGGCTGGGGCTTAAGTGGTTAAATGTAAGCAGCTTTTCTTTCACATCACAAGTTTTACACACAGACTGTTGAATTGGCCAGCAACTGCCAGGAGTCGGCTCCATGAGTCGGAGGATCAGTGCAGAACAATGCCTGCAGCGGAACGACACCATAGATGTACAAGTTATAGATTAGTAAAATGATGAGCTTACCATCCAGGTCTGATAACTGTAAACTTTCCAGGTATAGATAAATCAACTACTGTTGATCCCAACCGACATTCTGGGCTCTGCAAGTCTCCAATAGGTCCTCCATCAACTACTAGCGACAACATAGGCCACAAGTCCTTAAATTCCTAACAATAAAGAACAAACCACCAACTGATGTATTAAAATTATTTAATTAACCACTTGACCTCAAGAAGATTTACCCCCCTTCATGACCAGGTCATTTTTTTTCTATACGGCAATGCATTATTTTAACTGACATGCAACGCTGAACACAAATTAAATTTATGTAATTTCTTCCCCACAAATATTTTTTGTACTATGAACATAAAAAACAATAACATTTTTTACTTTCTGCTATAAAACATATAAAAAAAATAAAAATGTAAAAAAAGTAATTTCTGCCACGCATGCCCTACCCGGAAGTGCAGGATCAGATAGATTGTAAGCTCTAACGAGCAGGGCCCTCTGATTACTCCTGTATTGAATTGTATTGTAACTGTACTGTCTGCCCTAACCTTGTAAAGCACTGCACAAACTGTTGGCACTATATGAATCCTGTATAATAATAATAGACATAGAATATGTGATTCTGCACAGCGGGGCAATCGGTTAATATATAAACAAATTCAGTGGCAAGAAAGTCTATCTGAACCACTTGGAGTTAAAGTGGTAGTAAAGGCCTTTTTGTAATGGTTACCTACAGGTAAGCCTAAAATAACGCTTACCTGTAGGTACAGTAAATATCTCCTAAATGTGCTTGGCCAATCAAATGCGGGATGCGCACACCAGACATCCTACAAATGTGTCTGAGATAAAGCAATTTTGTAAAGAGGATTGGTCAACTATTATTTCTAAACCTTGTGCAGATCTGATCCAGAGCGACCGATGGTGCTTGCTTGAAGCCAATGCTGTTTGACCAGCTATTAACGCCAAGGGTTCACATTCTTTTTCCTATAGCACTGTGAATGTTTATTGGCTGTGTTCAATAAAGACACAAGAAATTAGAATTGTTTGTGTTATCAGCTTAAGCACATTGCATTTTATGGCAAATTAGGTTAAATTTTATGGCAAATTATGGAAATTTGGTGCTGAAACCAAAAATTAGTTTTAAAAAAAAAAGTATCATGAGACACGTAGTCCTGGGCAGGAGAAGGAAGTGATTCTAAAGGTATTATGGTGAAAAACCTTCGGTGACCAGCTCCCCCCAGCCTCCCCTGTAACTTAACTGATCCCGATCTTATACCAGCGCTGTGCCTGGGAGCAGCAGTGCTGCTTCTCTCTTTATTCTCACAGGACTCAGATGCTGTCAATCACAGCAAGTGAGGAGGGAGTGGGGGACAGGGCCAAGCGTACAGTGCAGATAAGGATCAAGCCAGTACAGGTGTCCCCATAGGAAGCAGCTTGCTTTGGGGCACTCTGAAGCTCTGTGTTTTTTTTACACCTCTTCTTAAGATATATAGCAGGTTATTTATATTTACCACTGCATATAGATACTCAAAAAAAATAAAAAAATAAATTATCCTATTAATCGAAACAAATATCGGCCAACTAATTGATTATGAAAGTAATCCTTAGTTGCAGCCCTAGTCTCAACTGTTCGATCAATTTTTAGTCCCTGGCCTCAACTGTTCGATCTACAGTTGTGCTCATAAGTTTACATACCCTGGCAGAATTTATGATTTCTTGGCCATTTTTTCAAGAATATGAATGATAAAAACACAAAAATGTTTCTTTCACTCATGGCTAGTGTTTGGCTGAAGCCATTTATTATCAATCAACTGAGTTTACTCTTTTTAAATCATAATGACAGAAAACAGAAACTATCCAAATGACCCTGATCAAAAGTTTACATACCCTGGTGATTTTGGCCTGATAACATGCACACAAGTTGACACAAAGGGGTTTGAATGGCTATTAAAAAAGGTAACCATCCTCACCTGTGATCTATTTACTTGTAATTAGTGTGTATATAAAAAGGTTAATTAGTTTCTGGACTCCTGACAGACCCTTGCATCTTTCATCCAGTGCTGCACTGACGTTTCTGGATTCTGAGTCATGGGGAAAACAAAAGAATTGTCAAAGGATCTGCAGGAAAAGGAAGTTGAACTGTATAAAACAGGAAAGGGATATAAAAAGATATCCAAGAAATTGAGAATGCCAATCAGCAGTGTTCAAACTCTAATCAAGAAGTGGAAAATGAGGGGTTCTGTTGAAACAAAACCATGGTCAGGTAGACCAACTAAGATTTTAGCCACAACTGCCAGGAAAATTGTTCGGGATGCAAAGAAAAACCCACAAATAACTTCAAGTGAAATACGGGACTCTCTGAAAACATGTGGTGTGGCTGTTTCAAGATGCACAATAAGAAGGCACTTGATAGGCTGCATAGTCAAGTCACCAGATGAAAGCCATTACTATGCAAATGCCACAAAGTATCTCACTTAGAATACGCCAAAGAGCACAGAGACAAGCCTCAAGCCTTCTGGCACAAAGTCTTTTGAAGTGATGAGACCAAAATTGAGCTTTTTGGCCACAACCATGAACGCTACATTTGGAGAGGAGTCAACAAGGCCTATGATGAAAGGTACACCATTCCTACTGTGAAACACGGAGGTTGATCGCTGATGTCTTGGGGATGTGACCGCTACAAAAGGCACAGGAAATTGGTCAGAATTGATGGCAAGATGAATGCAGTACGGCATCAAAAAATACTGGAGGAAAATTTGCATTCATCAGCCCAGAAACTGTGCATGGGGCGTACTTGGACATTCCAACATGACAATGATCCTAAACACAAGGCCAAGTCATCATTGGCTACAGCAGAATAAAGTGAAGGTTCTGGAGTGGCCATTTCATTCTCCTGACCTCAATATCATTGAGCTACTATGGGGGAGATCTCAAACGTGCAGTTCATGCAAGACAGCCCAAGAACTTACAAGAACTGGAGGCTTTTTACCAGGAAGAATGGGCAGCTTTACCATCTGAGAAGATAAAGAGCCTCATCCACAAATACCACAAAAGACTTCAAAGCTGTCATTAATGTTAAAGGGGGCAATACATGGTATTACGAACTGGGGATATGTAAACTTTTGATCAGGGTCACTTGGGTAGTTTCTGTTGTCATTATGATTTAAATGAGTACACACAGTTGATTGATAATAAATGGCTTCAGCCAAACACTAACCATGAGTGAAAGAAAAAAGTTTTTGTGTTATTCATATTCTCAAAAAATGTCCAAGAAATCAAATTCTGCCAGGGTATGTAAACTTATGAGCACAACTGTATATATGTATTATATTCACCTTTTTAATATTATGAATTTAAATATATATGAATTTATTGTCGACGATTATTGGCACCTTTAGCGCAAGAAAAGCTCAAGAACAATGTATCCCTTTAAATTCTATGTATGTCTTCACACCAGTCCGTTGCACTTCCGTTTTGGTGTTAAAAATCTTGCTTGCTGTATTTTTGTTCATTTAAAAAAAAAAAAAAAAAAAAACCCACACCAAAACCACACCTCCCTGTTGAAATGCATTGATAACTCAGCAAGAACACATCAATAATGTACACGTGTTACATTTTTGAGTCACATGACCTATGAAAAGAAACCATAAGCACAGTAAAATCGTGGGAAAATTGTAGCAAACTCGTCACAAAATTGCGTGCATTTTCGGCAAATTTTTCCTTATCGACAAAGTGCCGATAACACCATTTTTGCCCGATATGTTTCAGCTGCAGAAATTTCAGTGCATCTCTAACAACCACATACTACTATCCTAGTGTTAATTAAACTTCACAAGCAAAAACGATAAGAAAATTGGCTCTAAGGCAGAAAAGCAAGTCGCTCCCTTGAGCATGTTTCATCTTTTATCCTGCTATAGCTTTGCATATTTGGCATCATACAGTATATCCTTCAATATGGTAGCTTTGGCACTTGTGCATTGTTTCAAAACAAGATTTTTAGCTTTCAACACTTCCATGAGTATCAGTGTTTGGCATTTTCCATCACACAATAGTGACGTAAGGCCTGACAGAAGGTACCACTAAGTGCTGTGGGGAACCAGGCATCTGAGTCCGACACACCTAAAGTGGGGTTTAGAGGTGCAGGCAAAGAGAGTAATAAGTATTCACTGCTTTCTTTCAACAGGTGGCTTAATTTTATTCATTTTTAAAACAGAGTTACCGTACTTTATTATTTAGCTATGCATCTGGAAGTCAAAACTTAGCTTTAGTGGTAATACCTCTACTGTCAATGTGCTCTCCTGCGTACTGATGTTGGCACTTGTCAGTGCCAAAGGCTCCGAGCAGATCTGTGCCAGCTGTCTGATGAATGCGTGGTCAGGAATACGAACACCAACCAACTAAAATAAGATGAAACAACGGATGAACAAATTGAATAACATGATGTTTTGCCAAGACCCGAAAATCTAATTACAAATAATGGTGTGTGTTCTTTGCAGTAATACTCACAGAAGTAGAAGGATTAAGCTCCTTATTAAGGCCATCTGAGCGTTCCATTACAAGAGTAACTGGTCCTGGTAACAAATCACGGAGCAATTGGTCTGGAACATTAACATGACAGTACCTGCAGATATCACAAGAAATTCATCTGTAATAATTGACACATATTTACATAAGCAACACACAAAACAATTGGGCTGGAGAAAGTTTAGAAAACAGTCATTCCAATCTAGGAGCCAACAAGCAATTTTATAGCAGAAATTTAAGCAAATAAAAATAATATAATATAATATAATATAGCTACACAAAGAAAATAAAAAAAAAGTTAGGTGCATGACAAAACAAAAATCATTAAATGTATTTTTAACCTCTTGACACCAGCGCCTCCTGGCACTTTAAGTGGTTTAGGATGTCAGGAGGCAGGTGGGGTTTATGATCATGTGACCGCCATGATTGGCTATCCGAAAACTCCAAGAAGCAATCGGGAGCTTTCAGTTAGCCGTCGTTACTACGCAGGGGGCGCACATTCTCAGCACAGCTGTATTTACACAAATTCACGCAAACATGCGGCTGCTCGGCGCCAAGGCCACATATTTGCATGCGCCCAGCACCAAGACTAAACAGCACTGGCCTCAGGTGATACACAATAGATGGAACAAATCCTTCTACATTAGTTGTACCTGATAATCTGCAGTCTTCTCTTTTCTACATCCATTTAAAGTCCAGGAATTTATAAAGCTTCTCTGAGCTCTCAGAAAATGGAGGTGCAGAGCTGAAGTTAAACACTGCAGAGCTCAGTGAGGAGAGTGAGATGATTGGAGGGAAGGGACACACCCCCCTTCACACAGCACACAAACAGATGGGGGTGTTCCGTGAGAATTACCTACCCGTGAGAAAAACCTACCCTCGTCACTTCCAGTGCACGGCAGTGTGTGTAACGCAGCGGTTACATTAAAACAGCTGTGCTGCAATATGAATAATCAGCAATAAAAACTGACACATGTTTTAACCCCTCTCTACTCTATCCAAAGCAAAAAAAAAAAAGTTTTGCCCTTAGTTAGACTTTAAAATTTCTGAGGCCAGAGTGTTCCAATATCACAAGCAGTCAGGAAGTCCAGAGTGGACATGGGGAAGGCCTCGACCCAAATTGCCTAAGATTCTGAGGACAACCACCCTATAGAAAAAAGGGGTCCCAGGTTTCATATTAAGGGTGTTGCTTCCTTCTGAGGCTACCTGGTAATTGTCCTAGAAATACTAGTGTATGGGCTGAGGTCAGCTATGGGACTGTGTCTTAGCAAACACATGTTCTGACAAGCTGGAGGTAACTAAAGGCCCGTACACACACGCAGATCGTCGTCATACAAACGTCGGCGGACAAAAGATCTGCCGATTGTATGCGTGTGAGTATGGTGCCTCCGACAGATGTCTGCACACAATCTGCAGACAAGAGTCTTTCTTGCAAACATGAAAATTTTTGTCTGCAGACACCAGAACGGACAATTGTTTGCCTGTCAGTACAGAAATCAGCCGACAGACCGCAGATTTGCAAGACTGGGCATGCTCAGAAAATAAAAAACACAGGGAAAGTTAACCATTACATGACATCACTTCTGCAGTCAGCTGAAGTCTGCGGACAAAATTCTTGTGCTGTCCTTGTGCTGTCTTTGCACTTTTCAACAGACACCGACATCCCGGGGAGAAAAGACGAACATTTGTATGACGACGATCTGCGTGTGTGTACGGGGCTTAAGTCAGACCATGCAGTTGAAAACAGTCAGCCAGTGGAAAACAGACCAAGGATCTAGGTGGTAGTTTTGGAGAAGCAGGAATAGGATTCCTTCAGGCTGAATGGTAGGAAAGTGAAATCTTGCACTCCACCCAGCAGATCATAAACTCCAGATCCCATATCCTTAACTCTTATTGTAGTAAACAGGGGGTGGAAGGAAATTTGAAACAGTGCCCAACGAGCCTTCAGAGACATCACTTCTGGGGCTGTGCCATGGCTCTGGACTCAAAAAGCACCACACTATCAAATAACAGTATAGTAAGGTCTTGACACACATCATTTTTAAATATATGCATCTATTTTAAAAGGGCACTGGGAACCCCTGTGGTTAATTTTGCTGTGTACTGGCTGTTGGAGGAGTCAGGTGAAGCCAGCCATCACTGCAGTAACACCCACTCAACATTAATTGATATTTTGCAGACATTATGCTTATTCTAAACAAATATACTAGCTTTACCTAAATGAACAGCAGAAGACTGTAAACCGAATGCTGGTATTATATGTGTCGGCAGTCCAGATGACATTGGACTAGGGATGCACCGATCCGCCTTTTTTGGACCCGATACCGATATCTGGCGTTGTGAAATCGCCGATACCGGAACCGATCCTGAGCAACACACAAAGCAAGCGGCTGCAGTACAGAGCAAAGCTTCATGTGTACGGCTCCTCCATTCACAGGCGGAGTGCATCTGATATCACTCCGCCTGTGAGCTGGGACTATACAGGAAGTAGCGGCTCCCATCCCATACTACTACTGCACCAACTAAGGGATGGCTGAGCCGTTACTCAGCAAAAACCGGATCGGCCCGTGGATCAGTCAATGTTACCGATCCCCCGATCCAGCTATAATGGCCATATCAGTGCCGATATCCGATCCTAATATCGGATCGGTGCATCCCTACATTGGACACTAGTCATAATTAGAATCACAGCATGTCAGCTCTATCCACTGAGAAATAGCACTGTATTCACACACACAGAACAATACAACGCCATAAGTCTGTGGTAGAAATAAGTGTGCACAGTGAAGACGTGGAATCTTTCTCATTCAGATTAAACTGGCTCTATGGAAGTTCTGTGCTCCACAGTGGACACACCAGCAGTTATCAACATCCCCTAAAGCCCAGCAGGCATGCCAAACTCAATGGGTCTTGTTCAACACTTGGCATCACAAAGTGGTCCTGCTGCAATGCCCTTCAATATAATTCAGAGACACATAGTGGGCCAATTTAAGGAAATTACAAAGAAACAAAGTTTGCCACCAAGCACTAGAGGAAAAAGCAGATAGGATACAGAGAAGTGTAAATTGAAGCTTAGATGTGTTTGTTGTATTAGTTTTATTTCAGGTATGATCTATTCAGGTCCTAGGGTGACAATGCTCAATCACTGTACTATATCCATGGAATGGCAGCATTGACACCCTAGGAGAGGAAGTGTGTTGGGACCACAGAACATTCTCCCCCTCTCCTCTTCTTAATAAAATAGGGAAAGTGTTCTGTAGTCAGTATGCACTACTTGATAATATTGTGACTGCTGGTTCATGTGACATGACAGTATTCCTAGCAGGATCAACAGCTATTTTTTTGTATAATTACCAAAGAAAAATGGAAACAAATAGGAAAAACGTCATTGTTAAGGTTTACATTTAATGTATTCATCTATCATGTTTAAATGTCTGTACATGCTGCTAAATCAAACCACAGTTTGCATAATGCCCCATACACACGTGCAGATTATCTGCAGACTTTTGTCTGCAGACTTACCAAAACCATTTAATATGAGGTCAAACCTAAACACTTTCAATTTGTATGCAATCCGGCAGGCCCTTGCACTACATAGAAAAGGTAAGTCTGCAGACAAAAGTCTGCAGATAATCTGCACGTGTGTATGGGGCATAACTTTAAATTTGATACAAGAACAGATTCTGAATCTTATTGGCAGTTCATTGACTACTCAATGCCTATCAAATACCAAGATGTATTTCCGAGTAACAATAAATATTTACTAACCTGTAAATATTCTCAACATCTCCAACACATATAGCTAAAGGTTTAGTTCCATTTCTTCCTTTCAAATTGTAGATGTTGCTAATAGACTGAGAGCTCTGTGCCAAGCAGGCAATGCCATAGATAGTATCAGTGGGTACACCAATGACTCCACCTTGCTGTAAAAGGCCAGCTGAAGTATTGAGTATTTCTTTCCAACCTGCAACATATGAAAAAAATGTTCTTAAGATTTTTTTAAGAAGTCTGTGTTTTGAAACACAAATGAAAAAAAAGTATATTCTCCTGTCTACCCTACATAAACTGTGTGGTACATACTATATTCAATACCATCCACCCAACTCTAGGTTGTATTCATCATCACAATTAGTGTTGAGCGAACACGGACTGTATTATTCGTGTTCGTACCGAATAATTGGATTTTTTGTACCCGAACACGGACACGGACACTTTACTGTATGTTCGGGTAAAAATCCGTGTTCGGTCGTTTTATTTCCGGGTTTTGCATGCTTTGGCGCTCTTTTCATGGCGGGCTTTCAACAGCCAATCAACAATCGTTTAACTGGTGTGCCTTAAGCCATCCCAGCCATGCCTGCAAATGTCTCAGTAGCTGTGATTGGCCGTCTGAAGCATGTGACCAAGTCTTTATAAGTTCGAGGCAGCCGCAGCGGCGTCATTATGCTGCTTAGATTCAGGGACAGAGCACACATCAACGTGCTGGCTGCTGATTAGGGAAAGATAGGCAGGAAAAAAACATTTGTGTCCGGATAGAATTGAGGGACAGGTCGGAGTGTTTAGGCAGGGCGAGTTGTAGGCATTTTAGGGATAGAGTCTGCTGAATTATATAGGGTCAGTGTCTTCTACAAACTACAATCGATATTGCTGTGTGGGGGGTGGGGTGAATCTGCACTCAATCCTGATCTACGATCTCTTCTCAATCCTGTTAGGGACAGAGTCGGCTGAATTTTAGGGAAACTGTGTTCTACAAACTACAATCGATATTGCTGTGTGGTGTGGGATTGGAGATAGGCAGGTGTCAGTGATCCACATCCATTTTTCTGTGTGTGAGCTGCAGTGAACACAATCTTTTTGGGCTGCAGTGAACACAATCTTTTTGGGCTGCAGTGAACACAATCTTTTTGGGCTGCAGTGAACACAATCTTTTTGGGCTGCAGTGAACACAATCTTTTTGGGGTGCAGTGAACAAAATCTTTTTGGGGTGCAGTGAACAAAATCTTTTTGGGGTGCAGTGAACAAAATCCTTTTTGGGGTGCAGTGAACACAATCCTTTTTGGTGTGCAGTGAACACAATCTTTGTGGGGTGCAGTGAACACAATCTTTTTGGGGTGCAGTGAACAAAATCCTTTTTGGGGTGCAGTGAACAACATCCTTTTTGGGGTGCAGTGAACACAATCTTTTTGGGGTGCAGTGAACACAATCTTTTTGGGGTGCAGTGAACAAAATCCTTTGTGGGGTGCAGTGAACACAATCTTTTTGGGGTGCAGTGAACAACATCCTTTTTGGGGTGCAGTGAACAAAATCCTTTTTGGGGTGCAGTGAACACAATCTTTTTGGGGTGCAGTGAACACAATCTTTTTGGGGTGCAGTGAACACAATCTTTTTGGGGTGCAGTGAACAACATCCTTTTTGGGGTGCAGTGAACAACATCCTTTTTGGGGTGCAGTGAACAACATCCTTTTTGGGGTGCAGTGAACAACATCCTTTTTGGGGTGCAGTGAACAACATCCTTTTTGGGGTGCAGTGAACACAATCTTTGTGGGGTACAGTGAACAGAATCTTTGTGGGGTGCAGTGAACACAATCTTTGGGGGGTACAGTGAACACAATCTTTGTGAGGTGCAGTGAACACAATCTTTGTGGGGTGCAGTGAACACAATCATTGTGGGGTGCAGTGAACTCAATCTTTGTGGGGTACAGTGAACACAATCTCATACTTCTGAAGGTTTGAGGGTGCTGCCTGTTCCATACTCCCCCTACTCCTCATCTAGCCTTTTAGGGGTACAAACAATAGTAATTGGGGCCTAGTGTGGTTGTGTACGTGTGATATACATACACTTTTTTGGGATCATATTTTCTATTCCGCTATTTAATCAAAAACCTTTGGGGATCAGTTAAATTGGGGGATAGTCTGTGTTGGTACGTGTGAGAGAGATCCACCTTTCCAAGTTGTTGGGGTTCATCTCATACTTCTGAAGGTTTGAGGGTGCTGCCTGTTCCATACTCCCCCTACTCCTAGCCTTTTAGGGGTACAAACAATAGTAATTGGGGCCTAGTGTGGTTGTGTACGTGTGATATACATACACTTTTTTGGGATCATATTTTCTATTCCGCTATTTAATCAAAAACCTTTGGGGATCAGTTAAATTGGGGGATAGTCTGTGTTGGTACGTGTGAGAGAGATCCACCTTTCCAAGTTGTTGGGGTTCATCTCATACTTCTGAAGGTTTGAGGGTGCTGCCTGTTCCATACACCCCCCTACTCCTAGCCTTTTAGGGGTACAAACAATAGTAATTGGGGCCTAGTGTGGTTGTGTACGTGTGATATACATACACTTTTTTGGGATCATATTTTCTATTCCGCTATTTAATCAAAAACCTTTGGGGATCAGTTAAATTGGGGGATAGTCTGTGTTGGTACGTGTGAGAGAGATCCACCTTTCCAAGTTGTTGGGGTTCATCTCATACTTCTGAAGGTTTGAGGGTGCTGCCTGTTCCATACTCCCCCTACTCCTAGCCTTTTAGGGGTACAAACAATAGTAATTGGGGCCCAGTGTGGTTGTGTACGTGTGATATACATACACTTTTTTGGGATCATATTTTCTATTCCGCTATTTAATCAAAAACCTTTGGGGATCAGTTAAATTGGGGGATAGTCTGTGTCGGTACGTGTGAGAGAGATCCACCTTTCCAAGTTGTTGGGGTTCATCTCATACTTCTGAAGGTTTGAGGGTGCTGCCTGTTCCATACCCCCCCTACTCCTCATCTAGCCTTTTAGGGGTACAAACAATAGTAATTGGGGCCTAGTGTGGTTGTGTACGTGCGAGATACATACACTTTTTTTGATCATATTTCCTATTCCGCTATTCAATAAAAACCTTTGAGGATCAATTGAATTGCGGGATAGTCTGTGTCGGTACGTGTGAGAGAGATCCACCTTTCCAAGTTGTTGGGGTTCATCTCATACTTCTGAAGGTTTGAGGGTGCTGCCTGTTCCATACTCCCCCTACTCCTCATCTAGCCTTTTAGGGGTACAAACAATAGTAATTGGGGCCTAGTGTGGTTGTGTACGTGTGATATACATACACTTTTTTTGGATCATATTTTCTATTCCGCTATTTAATCAAAAACCTTTGGGGATCAGTTAAATTGGGGGATAGTCTGTGTTGGTACGTGTGAGAGAGATCCACCTTTCCAAGTTGTTGGGGTTCATCTCATACTTCTGAAGGTTTGAGGGTGCTGCCTGTTCCATACCCCCCCTACTCCTCATCTAGCCTTTTAGGGGTACAAACAATAGTAATTGGGGCCTAGTGTGGTTGTGTACGTGCGAGATACATACACTTTTTTTGATCATATTTCCTATTCCGCTATTCAATAAAAACCTTTGAGGATCAATTGAATTGCGGGATAGTCTGTGTCGGTACGTGTGAGAGAGATCCACCTTTCCAAGTTGTTGGGGTTCATCTCATACTTCTGAAGGTTTGAGGGTGCTGCCTGTTCCATACTCCCCCTACTCCTCATCTAGCCTTTTAGGGGTACAAACAATAGTAATTGGGGCCCAGTGTGGTTGTGTACGTGTGATATACATACACTTTTTTGGGATCATATTTTCTATTCCGCTATTTAATCAAAAACCTTTGGGGATCAGTTAAATTGGGGGATAGTCTGTGTCGGTACGTGTGAGAGAGATCCACCTTTCCAAGTTGTTGGGGTTCATCTCATACTTCTGAAGGTTTGAGGGTGCTGCCTGTTCCATACTCCCCCTACTCCTCATCTAGCCTTTTAGGGGTACAAACAATAGTAATTGGGGCCCAGTGTGGTTGTGTACGTGTGATATACATACACTTTTTTTGGATCATATTTTCTATTCCGCTATTTAATTTAACTGGGCCTCCATGCGAGACCTGTGTGCCTTGTTGCGCTGTTTTGAGTACTCCACCAACATGGCCAGTGGCAATGACGCCGTTCTCAGCTTAACTATCCCACTTCTATGCCTCCTTGAAAAAACAATTCGGGCGATGATGGAAGAGGATGTGGCACAGGATGAGGAGGAGGAGGAGGATGAAGAGGTAACATTTCCAAGGCTTTCAGGGCAGTCATTCGCAAGGGGCTCCGAGGGTGGGTTCCTGCACACGCAAACGCCAGGGACGCAATTGTCCAGCAGGGGCACAGTTCTGGAGGATGAGGAGGATGAGGAGGAGGAGGAGCTGGAGGAGGAGATGGAACCATGTTCACAGCAGGGTGGCACCCAGGCCAGCTCATGGCCATCACTGGTGCGTGGCTGGGGGGATACAGAGGACACGGACGATACACCTCCCACAGAGGACAGCCTTTCGTTGCCTCTGGGCAGCCTGGCACACATGAGCGATTACATGCTGCAGTGTCTCCACAACGACCGCCGAGTTGCCCACATTCTAACTTGTGCTGATTACTGGGTGGCCACGCTGCTGGATCCCCGTTACAAGGACAACGTACCGTCCTTAATTCACTCACTGGAGCGCGATCGCAAGATGCGCGAGTACAAGCGCACGCTGGTAGACGCCATGCTGCTGGCATTCCCATCTGACAGCGGGGCCACAGTGGAAGCACAAGGCAGAGGAGGAGGAGGAGGAGGTCGCCAACGCAACCAGGGCACCGCCAGCACCTCAGAAGGCAGGGTTAGCATGGCCGAAATGTGGAAAAGCTTTGTCAGCACGCCACAACAAACAGCAGCACCAGCAGCTCAGATGGAACGTCTTAGCAGGAGGCAGCATTTTACCAACATGGTGGAGCAGTATGTGTGCACACGCCTACATGTAGTGAATGACGGGTCTGCCCCCTTCAACTTCTGGGTCTCCAAATTGGGCACATGGCTTGAGCTTGCCCTTTACGCCTTGGAGGTGCTGGCGTGCCCTGCAGCCAGTGTATTATCTGAACGGGTATTTAGCACGGCTGGGGGCGTTATAACAGACAAGCGCAGCCGCCTGTCCAGAGACAATGTGGACAAGCTCACGTTCATTAAAATGAACCAGGCATGGATCCCACGGGACTTTTCCGTACCTTATGCAGAATAGCAATGGATACCGACCTTACCCACCCATTGTTCCATTTTTGCTCTTTCTCACTCTTTTGGGGTGTACCCTCATTTAAAATTTTTGAAAAGAAGCAGTGTTGGCTACCTCGTCCTCCTCCTCAGGGCCAGATTAATGTAGGGGCTATTGGAGCTGCAGCTCCAGGCCCCTACCTTTTATATAGGCCCCGGGTTGGCCATATTCACTGTTACCGCTCTTCTGTCACTTGTAAACACAGAAGTCTGGCTTCTATGCTCGCTTCCCCAGGCAGCACCCTCAGAACCTCCCCACACAGCGTGAAGGCCGGACAAGGAGGGACAGTTGGCGATGCATGGATGTGTTTATGGGCTTCAGAGACAGCATCCCATGTTGAATTAGGCATGCATGGCTGCACCCTTCCTCCTCTGGGTGCATGGCAAGGCACGGCCCTTAAGGCCCTTCAAAATCCTCAGCACCAAGCCCATGATGCTGTTAATCCGGCCCTGGTCCTCCTCCACCGCCGCTTCCACCTACACCGCCCATAGGTGTGCGCAGCCTATTGCATTAAGGTGTGCACCCCAAAGTTGAAATACACATGCATGTGTTTGCCAGCAGGGAGAGTAATGTATCGGGGCCATGTACCTGTAGGCAAGGAGAAATAGAGCAGAGCAGGTCCCAGGGAGATCTTTCCCATCTCCTCACTGGCAATGCTATGTGCCCTAGGTGATTAGGGTGTGCCCAGGCACACCCAGCACACCCTGTGCGCACGCCTATGTCACCGCCACATCCACCACCACCTCAACCTCCCTCCTACTCCATATGGGCCTCGTCCTTCAGAGATGAAGAAGAACATTGTTTTATTTTTCTGTTTTTTTTTTTGTTGTTTTAAGTTATTTCCCTATCCACATTTGTTTGCAGAGCACTTGCCATGCTCTTAATTACGTTTTTCTGCCATTTGCAGCACTCTAGCCCTTTCCTTTGGTGTTTTAGAGCCATTTTAGTGCCTTAAAGTTCGGGTCCCCATTGACTTCAATGGGGTTCGGTGTCCGGGAAAAGTTCGGTAAAAGTCCGGGACACGGACCCGGACTTTTTTTTAAAGTTCGGCCGAACCCGTCGAACACGGACATCTAGGTGTTCGCTCAACCCTAATCACAATCCCTGTGTGTCACGTTATTAAAGCTTTCCAAATGCATTGTCTTTTCTGTAACCTAAAAACAAATGTTCTAGTAGACACAAAATGTAGAATGTGTTTGCATTGCTTTACATCTCTCCAACAATGTTTGCCTGGAGTTAGCAAATTGAAAACCCTTAATTCAAGTCAATTTCCTTCCAACGAAAAAAAAAAAAAAAACCTCCAACACAAGTCAAAAACACACTAATGGGCCATACACACTATACAATTGTATTTATATTTACCAAAACCATATAATATGAGGTCAAATCTAAACACTTTTAATTTGTATGCAATCAGGCAGGCCCTTTCACTACATAGTTGAAGGTAATTCTAAAGCAAATCTAACACTTAGGCTGCATTCACACGTCAGCTTATAATCGCGGGCAGAACCGCCGCGGTTCCGCCCGCGATTCGGAGATTTATTGCAAATCGCGGGACGCCTAGCGTTGCCCGTTGATTTGCAATAGCCCCCCAAACGCCGAGCGATGTTGCCGCGATTTACGCCCGCCGAATCGCGGCAACATCGCGCAAACAAAATCGCGGGACGCAATACGCTCCAAAAAAGTACAAGAGCTTCTTTGGAGCGTATTGCGTCCCGCGATTTTGTTTGCGCGATGTTGCCGCGATTCGGCGGGCGTAAATCGCGGCAACATCGCTCGGCGTTTGGGGGGCTATTGCAAATCAACGGGCAACGCTAGGCGTCCCGCGATTTGCAATAAATCTCCGAATCGCGGGCGGAACCGCGGCGGTTCTGCCCGCGATTATAAGCTGACGTGTGAATGCAGCCTAAAAGTTGTATAGTGTGTATCCAGCTTTAGGCTTCATGTACTAGTACTACATCTCCTAAACCTGAGATTAGGAGCTTTTGGCTTTTTTTAGCCAAAGCTCCTAAACTCAACTCCATAAAAGCAGATGTGTTCATGTACACATAGGCTTTTAGCAGAGTATAGGAGCTGCTGCGGTTAGGTCAAGTTCAACCACCATCTAAGTGCGGAAGAATCGCATTCAGGATAGGAATGTTTTGAACGCTGGCTGCAAAACCGCAATGTGATTTTTCAGTGGTACATCACAGCCGAGTGTACATGAAGCCTTAAAAACATGTTTCAACATGTGTTTTTTTTTTGTTTTATTTAACACCGGAGCAAACTTAACCTAAAGCTGGCTCCACATTATACAATTTGTTTGTTCAATTTCCTTTAGCCTTTCCTTCAACTATGTAGAGAAAGGATCTGCCTGGCTGCATACAATTTTAGGTTTGACCTCATATTATATGGTTTTGGTAATTGGGTTTTGGGGATTAGAAATCCTTTGGCAGGTAAATAGTTCCTCCTAGGTATGTCAACTGCATGCTGCCATTTCTGTCTAATTTGCAGAGGTACTTCTGAGCAGTTGTGCCCATCTTGCCATTACTACTTTGTGTATCACTGCCAAGGGATAGGCATGTTGAGATACTTGATATCTACACACGTTGTCACTATTTAGTAAGCCACTGACCTGGTATGAGGATGAGAATAGTCCTTAAAGAGGAACTTCACTTTAGCCACAGCACTCAACACCAGCCAACAACCCCCAAAATATAACATGCCGATTATTTTTTTGGTTGACTTTTTTTAGCCAGCCCCACCCGCGGCTGCCATTTTTGCCTGGGCAAGAATGACATGTCCCTGCTCCTGTAGCCTCCTGGGATAGGACAACCACATATCCCAGGATGCTGCGTGAGCAAAGACACATAGCGGTCAGTAGGTGGCATGTCATTGGGGGCCTGGAAGAGACAGTGAGTTCCTGATAATGCCAGAGAAAAAAGGTGGTGGTGCCGGATCTGGCCTATGGCAGCAGATTGGTGGATCACTGGATTCACTGAGTAGGGGAGTAGGTTTTCTGGTGATAAACCTGCATAACAGGTAAGAGGGAATAGGAAGGCTCCTTTCACACGGCCGCTCCGTGTGAAAGGTCCGCTGCGGGACTTTTTTTTTTTTTTTTTTCCACGGAGCGGATGACATTTCTGTCATCCGCTCCGTGTGCCCGCATATCATCCCATCCGTTTGCGGATGATATGCGGACATAATGTAAGTATATGGCACTGCGGATGTCAGCGGATGACACCGCTGACATCCGATTTTCCTTCCTTTCCGTTTTTTACACGGAAGGAAAAATGGGGTTCTGTTCCATTCGTAAAAACGGAACAGAACTGACAGGAGGAAAATCGGGTGTCAGCGGATGGTATTCCGCTGACACCCGCACTGCCATTCACTTACATATGTCCGCAAATCATCCGCAAACGGATTGGATGATTTGCGGACACACGGAGCGGCCGTGTGAAAGGACCCGAAAACAAAAAATGGATGGTTAACGTTCCTCTTTAAGGCCTTGTTTTCATGAGCAGTACTCTACTTCCCCTCAGAAAAGAAATCCATGGTGGATTGCTTTTCGAAGGGCAGTAGTGCAGGGGCTGCCAGGCATTTAGGGGGCAATACTGCCACCTCCTGAATTATTTTTTTTCACAAATGGGGATTTTCCATGGTACTGCCCACCAAATGTGACATGGGATAGAATTTTTGCCACGGCTGCGACGATTTGTTAAGCGTCCTGAGGCCCCGTTCACACCTGCAAAGTGCGATGTTTGCGATTACCCATGGGAGACTCAGTAGAGATCCATGGGAATAGGTGTGGACAGGAAACCCCATTGAAAGCCCCGACAGCACCACAGATACTTGCATTTGCAAGTATTCACTTATGCAGCAATTACCTGCCGTTGATCAGCCCTGGATGCAGACTGACAGGTAATCACTGCATGAGCGTTTACATGTAAATTGCCGTAAATAGCTACAGGTGATTACAGGCTCCCATTGCTTTTAATGGGGTTTGCCACTCGCACCTATTGACATGGATCCCTGCCAAGTCCCTCGTGGGTAAGTGCAAGTGTGAATGGTGCCTAAAAGTGGCCACAGATTCGGCCAGTTCAACAAGAACCAGCTGAATCTCTATCCATGTGTGGCCACTGCAGCTGAACAGAAATCAATATACTGCCCTGTCAGATAAAATGTGTTAAAACCAACTCAGTATGTGCACAATGTTATGAATCAATTGTTGTTGATGTCCAACCACTGGATGTTTCTAATCATTCATATGTGTAATAAAAGTTCATAACCTTGTGCAAAATAATTTGCCAGAACGACCATTAAGAAAGAAAGAAATTTCAAATTAAAGTGCTTTAAACCATATAAAAACCAGGAAGTGTAGCAAGATGGTGCCGCTCCTGACGGATGTTGTACTGACAAAACGCGTAAGTCAGAGCTACCAGTGTCATTGCATTCCTGTTAGGAAGACAGGTTCCCTGTATGGATCTGGAACTACTGCACAGAAAACGAATTGTAAGTTCATAACAGACAAAACCACATGCCCCATTGGGATTTGGGCAGCAATTGTGTAGATCATTTATACATTATTGTATCCTTTAGATATGGTGATATCCTTGACAAAGGCACCTATGGAACGTTAGCCAAAACGCGTTGGATGTTTTCGGATTTTCTCTGTCCTCTGTCAAACCCAGAGTCTTTTTCAAGCATGGATAGCAGAGAAATAACATCAGTAGTCACCATTTCACAATATGTCACACTTTCTATCTTTTTCCCCATCCTCACCTTTATGGGCCTCTAGCCCATTGTACATAACCTTCTTTATGTGTATTCATTTATATATTTTTTGAATAAATAGGTTTTACTACAAACCTGTATGAATTCCAATTATTTTGCCTATAAAGTCCCACCTTCTGCTTGGTTTGAGGCACCAAATTCTAGAAATACAATTATAAGGGATGTCTCACAAAACTGTTTCACTTTAGGCTACCTAGAGAATCACAACCCTATTAATCTTTATTTATACATATTTTATTTGGAAACATTATCTCACAGAGCACCACCACACCCACTATTTACTTACTCAAGATGGCCACAGCCAGAAAATGTTAGGGTTTTTTTTTTTTTTTAAGTGATTTCTCAGCCAAATAAAGCATGGAGACATGGATGGATAGGGGATTTTATTTGATATTAACCACCTCCTTCCCAATCCTATTCTGACACTTTGTTCCAACATGTAATCTACTTTTTTTGCTAGAAAACTACTTAGAACTCCCAAACATATTTTTTTTTTGCAGAGACCCTATAGAATAAAATGGTGTGTGCTGCAATTTTCTATGTCACACAGTATTTGCGCAGCAGTTTTTCAAATGCAATTTTTTTTGGGGGGGAAAAAAAAAAACACAGTAAAGTTAGCCCAATTTTTTTATAGTGTGAAAGATGAGGTTACGCCGAGTAAATAGATCAACATGTTATGCTTTAAAATTGCTTCGGGCAGCATATTACGGTGCCTAAAATTCTCCATATGCGACGCTTTAAACAGCTTTACAGGTTACCAGTTTAGAGTTGCACAGGAGGTCTGGTGCTAGAATTATTGCTCTCGCTCTGACATTCGCGACAATATAACATCTGTGGTGCGATCACCGTATACATATGTGTTCAGAAATATTGTATGCATTCACATTTGCATGTAAGCATGGTGGTGTATTAGACCCCAAATCTCTCCTCTGGTCTTCCCAAGCAGTCCGATCGGCTGCTTCTCTGTCCACTGGTGGCCAGGTAAATAAAGGGGCAGAACCAGAAGCGACAAATACTCATCACTCCTGGTTTCCAGGGTTATAGAGCACATCAGTTCCTGTCACTCTGTACAGGGCAGCCATTGGGACATCACTCCTAGCCTCCATGATGGGACCAGAAAGCCTGGGAAAGGAGGCGGCAGTAGGGGGCCACCCGCAGAAGTGATCAAGTGGCTAATTAGCCACTCAGATCATTTCTACAAAAAAAAAAAAAAAATCGCCGGCTACAAAGAATGATACTGGGATGATGCCTGTAGGTGCAGGCATCATCCCCGTACTTCCACTGAAACCCAGGGACGCATGCGTACGTCCATTTGGGATGGTAAGTGGTTAAAAATGAATTAACCACTTGCTGATCAGCCGCCGCAGGTCGGCAATATTACGCAAAAAGACATACCTGTACGTCATTTTGTGTAATAACCAGTGGGGACGCACACGCTGATTGGCCAGATTGGATCGCTCCTATAGAGACAGAATGGCGGTCTGCCTACGTAAATAAGGCAGACGACCGCCGTTCTGTCACAGATGAACATAGGGATCCTACGTTCCTGCTATTCAGGAGCACAGATCTCTGTTTATCTAGTGAGTCCATCCCCCACACAGTTAGAAAGCATCTCCTAGGCTCACACTTAACCCTTTGATCACCCCTGGTGTTAACCCCTTCCCTGCCAGTGTCATCAGTACAGTAACAGTGGATATTTTTAGCACCGATTACTGTAGTAATGTCACTGGTCCCCCCAAAACTGTCAGGTGTCGCATTCCCGCTAAAAATCATCGATCGCCGCCATTACTAGTAAAAAAATAAATAAAAATGCCATAAATCTATGCTCTAGTTTGTAGACATGATAACTATTGCACAAACCAATCAATATAAACTTATTAGGATTTTTTACCAAAAAGATGTGGCAGAATACATATTGGCCTATAATGATGAAAAATTTAGATTTTTTTTTATATGTTTTATAGCAGAAAGTAAAAAATATTGTTTTTTTTTTCAAGAATTGTCAAACTTTTTGCTGCAAACACAAGGCAGCGGTGGATAGCACACATCCAGTCTCACAGAATATTGCTGACTACCCAGTGAATTGTACACTGATCATTTATAGATCCATACAGTCCCAGGGATAGGGCTGCCACCTCCTCCCTTTAATCCAGGACAAATTAATTACACAGGTTCTGAGGCTAAGATAATGCAGATAAAGTTTAATTACCAGCTTAATCAGCCTCAGAACCTGTGTAAATAATGCGTGTCCTGGTTTAGTCACACATATGCGATTCGGGAACCCTGCAAACCCACTGCGCATCACATTCAACTGGCAGGCAGGTTACACTACCATATGCAAATTGCTGGGGGTGTCAATACAAAGTTAACGACACCCCCAGATCATTTCGCATATCGCAGTGCGAACTGTCAGTTCGGACATGAATCGGATCGCAGAGGTGTGAACATCCATGTGATCCGATTCTGGTGCAGACTCCAAAAATGGTCCTGTGTGAGTTGTGACCGAATTTGATGCGAATTCAGCCATACATCGCACAGACATCGCATGCGACTCGTGGAGCAGTACGCAATGTCACATATAGGTGAACCAACACTTAAAGGGATGAGGTGACAACCCTACCCAGGGATGACTGCCATCACAGAATTCTCCATTCTCTATGGCATACATACAGGTATAGATCTATACCCATACCATGATTATAAAAATCTGATAACGTACATCCATCAGATGTGGAACTACAACACTCACATGACATTCCCTTGCACTACGCTCTTCCTAACCCACTACGCTTTACATAGGGAAGAGGACCTGTCACTGCCAGCGCCATGCACAGCCTGTCGCCTCTAACAAAATAAATAGACTTCTTACCTTTCACATCCTTGTCCGGACCACTCCTGCTCCCCCAGGCTCCGGCCGGTAACTTCACTACTTTACACGCCATTTCCCTGGCCGGTGAATGACACACAATCCCGGCTACTGTACGGTGGAGCCGACCAACCAGCCTCATAGGACTCCGCTTCCCCAGCAACCACGTGTGTGCTCCACTTCCGGGTCCGTAGCTGCGCTGCCGTGCGCCGGAAGTGACGTGGGGTAGGTTTTTCTCACGGGTAGGTAATTCTAACGTTACACTGGAGCTGAACGCTGCATGTCGTCACGTGACAGCTCAGCTCAGACTTGAGGGGAGGAGCCGAAACGGCTGCCAGCCAAGGTTGTAAACATAGGGAATAGACTGTGTGGAGCCCCCTGGCACAGCTGGCTATTTTATGTTATGTAGACTTAGCACCACATATATGCTTCATGTGAAGTGTATGCATGCTAAGTGATGTGAGCCTGTAGCCATAACTCCCTGTGACATTATGGGATGGAAAAGACGTGCAAAGCGAACACGGGGAATTCGTAAAGGCCTACTTCACAGCTTGTATAAGAGCAGGGTGAACAGCGCTAATCATTTTGACATCATATTTCTATTTAGTTTTAGTCTTTTGAATAAAAGGCCATTTTAGTTTTAGTCGTGTTTTAGTTGACTAAAATGTAACGGGTTTAGTTAGATTGTAATGCATTATTCAAAGTGGAGTTCCACTCAAGAATGGAACTTACGCTTATCTGTCTCTGTCACATTTGGCACCTTTCGGGAGGGGGGGAGCTAGTACCCTGTCTCCACTTCCTTCAGACCTCGCTGCGGCGAGGTACGTCAGAGGCTCAGTCCCCTCCTCCTCCCTCTGCTTCTAGGCCAGTAAGAGAGCGCAGTGCACTTCGCACATGCGCAATAGGGACCCGGACGTGAAGCCGCAAGGCTTCACTGCCAGGTTCCCTTAACAGCAATGGCGGCAGCAGCAGCATCTGACAGAAGAAAAATAGGTATGTCAGCACCACTCAAAAGTGAAAGCAGCATGCAAACAGAGTATATACACCAACACTAACAATAAATATAAGGTTGCAGCGCTGTGTATACAATGTTATGAAAATGATAGAACGCACATGTAGCACTGCCCCCTAGAGGACTGCTGAGAATTGCACTTTCTGGATTCCCCTGGGTTACCAGTAGCAATAGTCTGTAGAAACGTATCACTTTAAACGCTTGGCTCAGACAATGAACAGTCCAGGGGATTTTTGTGTTTTACTTAGAACTGGGATAGGAGAAGGGATGAGTGGGATACTCCAACTATGAACTATGCACAATTCTGAGGACAACTGACTGTAGTGTGTACAGCAAGGCCGCTGCTTCACCTTGCCACTGAAGTGAAGATAGAAAGTACGATCCTGTTTAAGTTACTTTTCACGGTCTAACTTGGCACCCCCTTTCTCACTTGCTGTGTGTGCTGACCTCTTGTCCACTAACACTCCACTGGAGCGATCCCCCTTCCTGGGCAGACCCCTGGCAAGCTTCCCGGTACTCACGGACAGTTTCTCCCAAGGTTGCTCTGCCTCCAACTCCAACTGTCAACTTTCCTGGACCTCCTGGCTCAGCTCTACACTCCTGGTTCACCAGGCCAACCGCCTGTGACCACCTTCCACAGCAAAGAGGAGGAGAGACAGCCATCACCCTCCTCCTGGGACCTGGCTTCCCGCCCAAAGACACTGTGTCACATGTGCCCTTGGCTTTTATAACATAACCCAGGATGCACCACTATTTGTGCCAACTCACTGGGATAGTTACAAAGTATGTGTGTCACTGGCTGGGTTTCCTCCACTGTCCAACAGGCTCCACTATTGGATACAGTGGGGACACTCCCTCAGCCCAGATAAATCGCACATGGACACATGTAACAGGCATAACTATTGATCAGGCTCCCCTGTTAAGCAGATGGAGCAGACTATGGTTTACCTGCTACTCCCCTGTTAAGAAGGCAGAGAAAACTACTCTCCATTCCTCGCACCTATCTAGGAGGGTGCTACACACAAACAATATAATATCACAAAAATGTGACTATACAGATAAAGTCTGAAACTTTATAAGTCCAAAATTATACAGTGAACCAAAATGGTGAAAAAAAATTCTTGGTGTTCAATATTTCTACTATGTGTCACCACAGTGATATCCTCCACGCAATAGTAGAATTGCGAACTCACCAGAAACATATGCTGTCTAGATTATAGGACAGTATACCCACCATGGTATTAATAAACTCCTTCTTAGGAAGTGTTCTCAAATGCAGCGATTTCTTTGCTACTGCGTTCTCAAAACAGATGTCCTCACCCAGGGTATTCCCACCAGTCATGAAGGATGAGTCGCCAGACATGAGAAATAAAATCTCATAGTGTAGTATTTCAAATTCAGATGCAAAAATATAAAACAAACATTGACTCACTCTAAAATTGGGTGATCAAATGAATCATGTATAAAATATGTTACAATTCCACATAGGTCCATAAAGTGCAATAATGGTAACAGTTGTAGATACTGCACTTACTGTAAAAGCCGCCAAACTAAAGGTAGAATGGCGGCTGGACCTCAGACCTATATCCCTGCTAGGCTGTGGTGCTGACATAGCTGGATTCCAGGACAGGTAAGTGTCCTAATATTAAAAGTCAGCAGCTACATTGTGTGTAGCTACTGACTTTTAATTTTTGGAGGGGGAGGCTGGAACACCACTTGCGTGCTGGGCACTTTTACCCCCTTCCAGGTGAATTCCCAGCTTTCAGAGCTGGCACACTTTGAATGACATTTATGTAGTCATTCAACACTGTACCCAAACTAAACTTTTATCATTTTTTTTCCCCACACAAATATTGCTTACCTTTGGTGGTATTTAATCACCACTGTTTTTTTTTTTTTTTTTTTTTTTGCTAAATAAATAAATAAAGACCAAACCATTTTGAAAAAATAAAATAAAAGTTTTCATAGTTTGTTACAAAATTTTGCAGGTTATTTTTTTGTCCTTAACTGATGTATGCTGATGAGGCAGCACTGATAGTCTGCACCAGTGGGCACTGATGAGGCTGCACTGATTGGTGACACGGATTGGATACACTAGTAGTCGATAATTGGCAGGATTGGTGGGCACTAATAGGTGACACTGATGAGGAGGCACTGATAGAAACAGTTTGGCAACACTGGTAGGCACTGATTGGCAGGACTGGTGGGCACTGATGAGGCTGCACTGCTAGGGGGAACTGATAGGTGACACTGATGAGGTGGCACTGATGGCCACTGATTTGCACGACTGGTAGGCACTGATTGGCAGGACTGGTGGGCACTGATGAGCAGGCACTGATGAGGCTGCACTGGCAGGCGTTACTGATAGGTGACACTGATTGGCAACACTGGTAGGCTGTGATTGGCAGGATTGATGGACATTGTTTGGACTGCACTGATAAATTGAACACTGATAATCATCGAAGATGTCCCTTTTAGACAAGCTGTTTACTGGCTCTCCTCCCCTCACGCTGTCAGCATGAGGAAAGGAGAGCCCGATAACCGCCTTCTGTTTACATCCATGATCACCTGTGATTGGACACAGCTGATCACATGGTAAAGAGCTGCTGATTGGTTCTTTACCTCAATCTGTGATCAGCAGTGTCCGGAGGACACTGCGATCACAGGGTGCACTGACCACACCCCGCAGCAGGCGTGATCACAGCACGCCATCATATGACAGCATCACAAAAATAGCCGGCTGGCTGTATCTGTTATTCGGCTATAGCGCGGATGGCAAGTTGTTAAAGTGATATTAAAAGCACATTTTTTTCTTTTAACAAAATAACAAACACATCATACTTTCCTCCTCTTCTCAGGTCCCCCGCCAGTACACCTGCCAAGTGCCCCCAGTGCAAACAGCTTGCTGTGGGGGTACCCACACAGAGCTGCTGCAATGCGTGTCCATTCAGACACAGAGCTGCGGATTGGCCCCACCCCCTCTCTCTTATCATTGGCTGTGATTGACAGCGGTGGGAGCCAATGATTTAAGCTGCTGTATCAGCCAATGAGGAGCGAGAGCCGAGGCTGTCATGCACATCACTGGATAGCATTGGGGCTCAGGTAAGTATTAAGGTGGGCTGCACACAAAGAAGGCTTTTTACTTTCATGCATCTTTCATGAGTCTAAGCTGGTGATCGGTATCCAGGAATTTAGAAAAGTGGGAAATCATTTCTTCCAGCAGTCTGGAAGGTGGTGTTTAAAGATGCCAGTCTCCCTGGCTGGGGAGCAGTTCTGGAGGAAGCCACTGTCCAAGGGAAATGGTCTTTAAACACTAGGCTTTAAGCTACTGGTTACCCCGTCAGGGTACAATCTGAGAATGCCATGGCTGTGGCTTATATCAACCATCGGGGGCACCAAGAGTCATTCAGCCCAGAAGGAGGTGGATCACATCCTATCCTGGGCGGAAAAAACTGTTCAATGCCTGTCAGCTGTTTTCATTCCAGAACTGGCAGGCAGACTTTCTGAGTCGCCAGCAGATGTTTCCAGGGGAAGGTCCTTAAACCCTGAGATCTTTGCATTGATTTGCCAACGCTGGGGGGTCCCGGACGTAGATTTGTTGGCATCCAGGTTCAACAACAAGTTGAACAAATTTGTGTCTAGGACCAGGGATCCACTCGCAGTCGGAGTGGATGGCTTGGTGACTCCTTGGGAGTTTTCCCTGATATATGCCTTTCCTCCGGTTCAGCTGCTGCCACCTTTTCTGCACAGGATTCAGGAAGAGGGGAAACCAGTAATCCTAGTGGCTCCAGCGTGGCCCAAGAGGATTTGGTATGCACAAATCCTGAAATTGAAGGTGATAAGGCCTTGGGTTCTCCCACTGCATCTGGACCTGCTTTCTCAGGGTCCGATATTCCCCCCCGGCTTTACAGTCTCTAAGTTTGACGGCTTGGCTATTGAAGCCTGCACCTTGACAAAGCAGGGTATCTCTGGCCCTACAATCTCTACCCTGATAAACGCTAGGAAACCAGTTTCTAGGGGCATTTATTACAGAGTCTGGAAATCTTACATTGCCTGCTGTGAGGCCAAAAATGGCATCCCTGTAAATATATCATCAGGATAATTCTAGCATTCTTGCAAGAAGGGGTAGATATGAAGCTAGCCTTAAGCACTATTAAAGGGTCAAATTTCAGCCTTATCGTTTTTTCACCAAAGAATGATTGCTTCGCATTCCTAAGTTCGAACCTTTGTTCAAGGGGTGCTACATATGCTTCCGCCAGTGAAGCCACCATTGTGTCCTTGGGTTCTAAATTTGGTTCTGGCAGTTCTACAGAAACAGCCTTTTGACCCCATGCGGCATAGTCCTCTGGGACTTTTGACCAGAAAATTCAACTTTTTGGTTGCAGTAACTTCAGCTAGAAGGGTATCAGAGTTGGCGGCTCTTTCTTGTAAGAAGCCATTTTTGATTTTATATCAAGATAAGGTGATTCTACGTCCACACCCAGGATTTTTGCCCAAGGTGGTGTCCGCCTTTCATTTAAATCAGAACATTATACTGCCTTCCTTCTTTCTGAATCCTCAAAAAGCAGAGAAGTTGTTACATTCTCTCGATGAAGTACATGCATTCAAGGTTTATTTTAAGAGGCCAGCTCAGATTCGTAAGACCGACCTTTTGTTCGTGCTGCCAGAAGGGCCCAGGAAAGGGCAGACAGCATCTAAGTCTGCAATTTCTCATTGGATTCGCCAGGTTATCATCCAGGCGTATGGTTTAAAGGGGAAGGATCCACCTTTTCCTGTAAAGGCACACTCTACCAGAGGTGCCTCTTGAGCAGTTCGCCATCAAGCTTCTATGGCTCAGATTTCCAAGGCCGCTACTTGGTCTTCAGTACATATGTTCCCTAGATTTTATCAAGTGGATGTTAGGACCCAGGAGGAGCCTACATTTGGCTGCAGTGTGCTGCAGGCTGCTATGTAGATCTTTTGAGGTCTGATGGCGGTGTTTTTATATACAGTATCTCACAAAAGTGAGTAAATCCCTCACATGTTTGTATTTTATTATATCTTTTCATGTGCAAACATTGAAGAAATCACACTTTGCTACATTGCAAAGTAGTGAATCTACAGCTTGTATAAGTGTAAATTTGCTGCCCCCTCAAAATAATTCAAAACAGCCATTAATGTCTAAATCGCGTGAGTACACCCCTAAGTGAAAATGTCCAAATTGGGCCAAATTTGCCATTTTCCCTCCCAGTGTCATGTGACTCGTTAGTGTTATAAGGTTTCAGGTGTGAATGGGGAGCAGATGTGTTAAACTTGGTGTTATAGCTCTCACTCTTTCATACAGGTCACTGGAAGTTCAACATGGCACCTCATGGCAAAGAACTCTCTGAGGATCTGAAAAAAAGAATTGTTGCTCTACATAAAGATGGCCTAGGCTATAAGAAGATTGCCAAGATCCTAAAACTGAGCTGCAGCACAGTGGCCAAGACCATACAGCGGTTTAACAGGACAGGTTCCACTCAGAACAGGCCTCGCCATGGTCGACCAAAGAAGTTGAGTGCACATGTTAAGTGTCATATCCAAAGGTTGTCTTTGGTAAATAGACGTATGAGTGCTGCCAGCATTGCTGCTGTGGTTGTAGGGGTGGGGGCAGCCTGTCAGTGCTCAGACCATACGTCGCACACTGAATCAAATTGGTCTGCATGGCTGTCATCCCAGAAGGAAGCCTCTTCTAAAGATGATGCACAAGAAAGCCCGCAGTTTGCTGAAGACAAGCAGACTAAAGACATGGATTACTGGAACCATGCCCTGTGGTCTGATGAGACCAATATAAAAGTATTTGTTTCAGATGTTGTCAAGTGTGTGTGGCAGCAACCATGTGAGGAGTACAAAGACAAGTGTGTCTTGCCTACAGTCAAGAATGCTGGTGGGATTGTCAAGGTCTGGGGCTGCATGAGTGCTGGCCGCACTGGGGAGCTACAGTTCATTAAGGGAACCATAAATGCCAACATGTACTGTGACATACTGAAGCAGAGTATGATCCCCTCCCTTCAGAGACTGGGCCGCAGAGCAGTATTCAAACATAAGGACCCCAAACACACCTCCAAGACCATCACAGCCTTGCTAAAGAATCTGAGGGTAAAGGCAATGGACTGGCCAAGCATGTCTCCAGATCTAAACCCTATTGAGCATATGTGGGGCATTCTCAAAGGGAGGAGCTCAAGGTCTCTAACATCCACCAACTCCGTGATGTCATCATGCAGGAGTGGAAGAGGGCTCCAGTGGCAACCTGTGAAGCTCTGATGAACTTCATGCCCAAGAGGGTTAAGGCTGGAAAATAAGGGTGGCCACACAAAATGACACTTTGGGCCCCATTTTACCTTAGGGGTGTACTCACTTTTGTTGCCAGTGGTTTAGACATTAATGGCTGTGTGTTGAGTTATTTTGGGGGGACAGCAAATTTACACTGTTATACAAGCTGTACACTCACTACTTTACATTGTAGCAAAGTGTCATTTCTTCAGTGTTGTCACATGAAAAGATATAAAAAATTATTTACAAAAATGTGGGGGGTATATTCACTTTTGAGAGATACTGTAGTGTCCTCCTCCCCTCAAGTGCATTTTCTTTGGGACGTCCCAAACGTAGCAGGCTGCTATGTAGATCTTTTGCGGTCTGATGGCGGTGTTTTTATATAGTGTCCCCCTCCCTTCAAGTGCATTGCTTTGGGATGTCCCAGATAGTAATGAATATGACTGCTCTGTGTCCTGTGATATACAATAAGGAAGGGCAGATTTTTTTCTGCAGCTTGCCTGTGGGATCCTTTTCTTGGAGTACATCATGGGACACAGGGGTCCCCTCCCCTCCTGTCTGGGATGTTCAATGCTTGCTACAAAATTGAGGTACTTCCTGTACCCCAGGTTATAGGTGGGTATACGCCACCTATAGGTGAAAGGACACTGGCAACCAATTAAGACAGGAAGTCCCCCTCTATATAACCCAACCTATACAGTAAGTACCTCAGTTTTGTAGCAAGCAATAAACATCCCAGAGAAGACGGGAGAGACCTCTGTGTCCCGTGATGTAATCCAAGAACAGGATCCCACAGGCAAGCTGCAGAAAAAAATCTGCCCTTCCTTATTGTATATCACAGGACACAGAGCAGTCATATTCATTACTATCTGGGACATCCCAAAGCAATGCACTTGAAGGGAGGGGGACACTATATAAAAACACTGCCATCAGACCGCAAAAGATCTACATAGCAGCCTGCAGCACACTGCGGCCAAATGCAGACTTCTCCTGGGTCCTAAAATCCACTTGATAGAATCTGGTGAGCGTATGTACTGAAGACCAAGTAGCAGCCTTGCAAAATCTGAGCCATCTCAGCCATAGATGCTTGATGGCGAACTTTCCAAGAGGCACCTACTCTTCTTTCATAGTGTCATTATGGGGTATTGTTGTAGAATTTATTTCCATTTTTGAAATAAGGCTTTAACATAACAAAATGTGGAAAAAGTGAAGCACTGTGAATACTTTCCAGATGCACTTGGTAAATCTAAAGGAAAAGTGTACACGAAATTTGTATAAGCGCTCCGATCCACCTACACGCTTGTTTTACCTGCTCAAATGTGAGTACCTCTCTATGCTTGATGTAAAATAAAATACCTTACGGCATTACACTATGTCCCTTATTTATTATTCTCTGGCATACAATCTGGAGTGAAACCGGTGGGTACCTTGGATTACATCTGCTATCAGGAACACACAGGGAACCATTACAGTGAATACCTACACTAGGACCAGCCAGGTTTCCAGTAGACGTTCCTATCCAGGCACAGGAGGATATCGCTGGGTCGTTGGATTACTTTATACCCCTGTGTGGGGTGGGTGTCTCTGGTAAGTGTGCCTTTCTACCAGAGGGATCACCCAGCACCTTACCACCCACCACAGGGTCACACCTCATAAATTATTCACCAGAGTGTTGTCACCCACATCAATTTGTTAATATTTACTTGCTTGTGGTCACTGCATGTGACATATAGACTGTTTTCCCATACTGGACTTTTGTGCTGTGCATATTGAACATTGTTTACTGTTGGCACTTTATATCACCCCTACACCATATTATATGGTAAAACTGGGGCTTTCCAGACACCATAGCACTTTCTTGAAAAAGCACTTTATAATTGCATGAATTTAAATATTGTTTGGTGCGATTTGTGGTTTATCGCCTATGTTTGATATTTATCACAGGTATCACTAATTTATGCACCAGTCACTTTAATTTCTTCTAGAAGCACCTCAATATATTGCACTTGAAGATTTGCACCATTTGATGCTAATTATTGTATTGGTGATCTTTAGGTATTATCTGTATACACCTTTATTAGCACTAAGTCACTTTATACCTTCGGCTATTGAAGACATAACACTAAGATCACTTTACCACACTTCATATTAGTTTTCTATTTATAGGCAGCGCCATCATCCCTCCTTTCTTTTACCTTTGAAATTTGTATAATGTATAGCCAGCCTTACTCTGCAGAAACTTCCTAAGAGAAGATTCAATTTATAGAGATTGGGAAAGTCTCCAGGTAGCATCCCTTCTTAGGCAATTGGTGCAAGACTATATATCAGAATTCACTGCAGTCCTCCCGACACAGGGACCCTCTCAGTCGCCACACCATGAGGTGGATCAGTCAAATCAGACAGAGCCATCTTCAAATCCTTCCATTTTTCACATCTTGTCTTGGGTTCCTCACCGGGGTGACCCACTACCACTATCATGGACGACCGTGATGTTTCTTCACCAGATGAGGAATTACAACATTTGAGTTTCAGTTTTGCGCTTGTACAATCCTACATGCAGCCAGTCAAACAAGCTATTGGATGGGGTGGGGAAGAACCTCCAAAGAAGACAGAGAGTTATTTCGCCTTTCTCCAGAAGTTTGAATCCAACTTCCCTTGATGGAGAAAATACAGTAGAGGGTCTCATTAAGTAGGTGCAGCAGACAGAAACTAGATCCTCAGTAAACTAGATCCTTTAAAGAAAGCTTCCCTTGATACTCTGCCAATAGTAGATGTTGTCTGTTGGTCTTCACACCATAATTTTCTGAGAGATTATATGATTGATCCAGACATCCTGGCAAACATGGAATTCAAATGATGAACAAAAAACAAAATATCCAAGCTTCTATCATCATACAATGAAAACCTTTTTTGCATCTACCCACCCTGTCAGCTAGTCATTTATCACAGGGATGCTGCCACATAGGAACCAGGAACATGGAAAATTGTATCAACTTCTTACGGTAATTTTTATTTCCTGGTGTCTATCCATGGCAGCATACAGACCCACCCTCAGTATGTAGCTGGTTACAGAGAAAGCCAGGGGCCCCAACCTTTGTTTTTATGCTTTTCACTGGTCCTGAGGAGGAGTTAAGGGCAGAGCTTTATCTGGGTCATGGATAGGCCTAGAAAAGAAAAATGATGGTGTTTAATACAATTGTTTTTACTTTATTTTTCTGTGTTGCTGTAGGAGAGATTTCACCTCACTTCCTGTCCTGGAAGCAGCCTTTTTACCAGACAGGAAGCCAAGGAATCCCTTTCACTGAGATTTTCATTGCTGTAAAACCGGATAAGGGCTCTAACCCCCATTATATCCAAAACTAATAAAAAAAAGATTTTTGTATAACAAAATTTCACAGTGGCATTTCCGGCAAAATATTTATTTTAGCTTTGGATGGGGTAAGGAAATGTAAGGTCTTCTATGACAGGGGTCCCCAACCCCTGGTCCGCAGCCTGGTGCCAGTCCATGCACTGAAAGAAGTTAGCCGTGGGCGAGCACAGACCTGACCTGCTGATATCACCGCCCACATCACCGTTATAGGATCCGTCTCCAGATTCTCATAGGAGGGAGCAGGCATGTGTCTGTTTTCGGTTTCGCACTCCTGGTGAGGCGGTAGCTGCAACTGGTGGCTGTTGCTGACAAGCTGCATCTGGGGGCTGCGGTGGCAAGCTACAATGACAAGCTGCTTGTGGGGGCTGCGGTGGCAAGCTACAATGACAAGCTGCTTCTGGGGGCTGTGGCGGCAGGCTCCAGTGACAAGCTGCTTCTGGTGGCTGTGGTGGCAGGCTACAGTAACAGATGACAAGCTGCATTATGGTAACAATAAAAAAGGAATAATAGTAGCGCTAGAACAATCTAAAAAAGTTCCCGGAAGAGTTCCTACTATCACCCGTGGATGATCATCAAATTAACAGTGCGGTTGATAAACAGTCTTTTAGTCAAATGATCCCATAGGTGAAATATGAACAACAGTCCACTTTCAGATCTTCAATCACCATAAAAATTCATGTATTAATGATGACAGTGTTTGGATATGCCAAAACTCCGTGCAATCTGATAGGATCACCACAAGTCCACCACCAAGTGCAGGGGAAGTAAGAAATGGCCACTCACCGGATGCATTTGCTCACTTACTCTCATAAATGAGCATTATGCGCATGTAGGTAACAGATCCCAATGTTACCATAGGATAGGTCACACCACAGGTAAAGATGGTTTCCACTTCAGTGCAGTAGCCCTTTTTTTTTCCACACTCTCTCCCAACCGTATGAAAAACAAAGAGATAACTTCCCTAGTGCAGTATGTCTGATAAATTTTATTCACACCAAATACTCATACATTGCACTCACTTGTATAGTAGTAAAAACACGCTCATCTCAATATGCAAGGCAGTAGCGGAACCTCCAATCTTACTCAAATCTGGCTCCACGCCAGGTCGGGTAGTCCCGGAAGTTCTTTCTCTGCCACAGTCCACGATAGGATGCGTCGTCTGGCCACGCCCCGACGCGTTTCGTCACTTCCGGACTTCAACTGGGGAGCGCGCCCCCAGTTGAAGTCCGGAAGTGACGAAACGCATCGGGGCGTGGCCAGACGACGCATCCTATCGTGGACTGTGGCAGAGAAAGAACTTCCGGGACTACCCGACCTGGCGTGGAGCCAGATTTGAGTAAGATTGGAGGTTCCGCTACTGCCTTGCATATTGAGATGAGCGTGTTTTTACTACTATACAAGTGAGTGCAATGTATGAGTATTTGGTGTGAATAAAATTTATCAGACATACTGCACTAGGGAAGTTATCTCTTTGTTTTTCATACGGTTGGGAGAGAGTGTGGAAAAAAAAAAGGGCTACTGCACTGAAGTGGAAACCATCTTTACCTGTGGTGTGACCTATCCTATGGTAACATTGGGATCTGTTACCTACATGCGCATAATGCTCATTTATGAGAGTAAGTGAGCAAATGCATCCGGTGAGTGGCCATTTCTTACTTCCCCTGCACTTGGTGGTGGACTTGTGGTGATCCTATCAGATTGCACGGAGTTTTGGCATATCCAAACACTGTCATCATTAATACATGAATTTTTATGGTGATTGAAGATCTGAAAGTGGACTGTTGTTCATATTTCACCTATGGGATCATTTGACTAAAAGACTGTTTATCAACCGCACTGTTAATTTGATGATCATCCACGGGTGATAGTAGGAACTCTTCCGGGAACTTTTTTAGATTGTTCTAGCGCTACTATTATTCCTTTTTTATTGTTATCAAGTATTTTATATTTGTTTAAGTGGCAGCTTTAGTTTTAGAGTTTTTTACCAGCAGTCTGCTGGTGCTACCTAGAGCGCGGAGTTAATCACACAGTTTGGGCGGGAGACTGAGGATTAATATCTACATTGCATTATGGTAAATTGAACTATTGCAATATATTTTACAATGCAAAAATAGAAATAATGCAATTTAATAATCCTGACACCATATCGTCCATTGTGTCAGGATGATTGAAATGCTAACATGAAATCAAAGCACCCGCCCCACCCAGGTCCATGGAAAAATCTTCCACAAAACCGGTCTCTGTGCAAAAAAAGGGGAGCACTGTTCTGAGATTATTATTGCTGTCTGTGGCTCATTTGCAGAAATGCACTCTCGTCCTGGTGACATTTGGCAGGGGTGGGAATTCCCCATCACTTTGTTGAGCTGCTTTCATTTTTTTTTTTTTTTTCTCCTTATTATATCTCCAAAAAAGGAACAAGTGGAATATATCCCAGATTAAGTCAACAGCAGCAATTAAAACCTGGTATATAAACTCAAATAAAAATGTTATATTTTGCAGCTTGCCAGTCCTTAGATGAGCCCTATGTGTAGCTGATAGACAACATGGTGCAGTTGGCAACACATTCAGGCTGAAGTCACTTATTAGTTATACTGCCCACACCCCCATGTGGAATGCTGCCCCAACAACATGGTTGCTTGAATGCAGCAGCATATGGCCAGTAGATGTTCACAATGACCAACACTGTGGCATTTCACAAGAGTGAAATAAAATCAAGCCTTTTAGAGAAAGGAATAAATGCTTTATTTTATTTCGCTCTGGCTGTTTTGACTATTGTAATATTTTTAGTAATATAAAACATGGTGGAATGACCAGAGGAAGGCAAGTTGGCTGTTTTGTGTATGAATAAGGGACTTTATGCCCCATATTTTTTTGTTTTTAAACCCGATTTATCTTACATTTCAATAATATCAATGGGTAAATATGTAAACACTACAGGTGAGTCTTTAAAACAAAATAGCAAAAATAAGATAGTGAAGCGAGAAGAAATATTTTTATGATTTCCTGTGTAAAAATCCCACAGAAAAACAATTTTGTCACCTCCTTTTTCCAGTGGCAGGAAAAGGCTCTAAAGCAGGGGTGTCCAACCCACAGTCCGCAGGCTGCCAAAGAGAGTTTATCATGCAGCCTGGGCATGTCTAGAAGGACACTATGCAAGCACCGAAGCCACAGCAGTCGGAAGGGACAAGCTGCTAGGCACCGGTGTATATAGAGAGATGCCTGGCAAGCAAAGAAGCTTGGAGAGAATCCAGGCACAGGCACGGCTGGAGGGATGCTGAGGATGCTGTTTTTGTAATAGCACCAGAAGTAATGAATACAGGGACTCCAGATAGCACTAGGCAGGTAAATGCTGTATGGCTGTATCTAGAGGAGTGCTAGGGCAGGACCCCCCACCAGTAATCTCCCCTCTACCTTCCCACACAGCATTCGGGGTGTGAGGGGGCAGCTGCAATCTGGTGGGGGGCGCAACCAACCCCAGCACTCCCCTAGATACAGCCATGCAGCTATATGTTGCCCTTTCATACTAAAGATTACAATAAAAATGAAGTTTTATTACTCAGATGGGTACATTATTTATATCAGTGATCGTTACCTTGTAATTTGCCTGACGTTTTCTGCTCATCAGCTATCCTTATTGTTAGTGTATTTTATGTGTGACCCAAGACAGTTCCTCTTCTTCCAATGTGACACAGGAAGGTCAAAAAGTTGGGCACCCCTTGCTCTATAGTAATTTGCCTAGATGGCAAATATTTTACTTTCTGTTAAAGTGGAACTTCACTCTCCCAATCAACATTGACTATTTGTAATCCTTATGCTGCCAGCATTTCTAAATAGATATGAAAGTACATAATATTTAATGGTTTAAACCTTTTTTTTTTTTTTTATATTTCTTCGGTTACTTCCTGGTTTCTTGCCTAGGCAAATTATGTCATACAGTGCCTTGCGAAAGTATTCCGCCCCCTTAAACTTTGCGACCTTTTGCCACATTTCAGGCTTCAAACATAAAGATATAAAACTGTAATTTTTTGTGAAGAATCAACAACAAGTGGGACACAATCATGAAGTGGAACGAAATTTATCGGATATTTCAAACTTTTTAACAAATAAAAAACTGAAAAATTGGGCGTGCAAAATTATTCAGCCCCCTTAAGTTAATACTTTGTAGCGCCACCTTTTGCTGCGATTACAGCTGTAAGTCGCTTGGGGTATGTCTCTATCAGTTTTGCACATCGAGAGACTGAAATTTTTGCCCATTCCTTCTTGCAAAACAGCTCGAGCTCAGTGAGATTGGATGGAGAGCGTTTGTGAACAGCAGTTTTCAGTTCTTTCCACAGATTCTCGATTGGATTCAGGTCTAGACTTTGACTTAGCCATTCTAACACCTGGATATGTTTATTTGTGAACCATTCCATTGTAGATTTTGCTTTAGGTTTTGGATCATTGTCTTATTGGAAGACAAATCTCCGTCCCAGTGTCAGGTCTTTTGCAGACTCCATCAGGTTTTCTTCCAGAATGGTCCTGTATTTGGCTCCATCCACCTTCCCATTAATTTTAACCATCTTCCCTCCCTGTCTCTGCTGAAGAAAAGCAGGCCCAAACCATGATGCTGCCACCACCTAGTTTGACAGTGTGGATGGTGTGTTCAGGGTGATGAGCTGTGTTGCTTTTACGCCAAACATAACGTTTTGCATTGTTGCCAAAAAGTTCAATTTTGGTTTCATCTGACCAGAGCACCTTCTTCCACATGTTTGGTGTGTCTCCCAGGTGGCTTGTGGCAAACATTAAACAACTCTTTTTATGAATATCTTTAAGAAATGGCTTTCTTCTTGCCACTCTTCCATAAAGGCCAGATTTGTGCAGTATATGACTGATTGTTGTCCTATGGACAGAGTCTCCCACCTCAGCTGTAGATCTCTGCAGTTCACCCAGAGTGATCATGGGCCTCTTGGCTGCATCTCTGATCAGTCTTCTTGTATGAGCTGAAAGTTTAGAGGGATGGCCAGGTCTTCGTAGATTTGCAGTGGTCCGATACTCCTTCCATTTCAATATTATCGCTTGCACAGTGCTCCTTGGAATGTTTAAAGCTTGGGAAATCTTTTTGTATCCAAATCCGGCTTAAAACTTCTCCACAACAGTATCTCGGACCTGCCTGGTGTGTTCCTTGTTCTTCATGATGCTCTCTGCGCTTTAAACAGACCTCTGAGACTATCACAGTGCAGGTGCATTTATACGGAGACTTGATTACACACAGGTGGATTCTATTTATCATCATTAGTCATTTAGGTCAACATTGGATCATTCAGAGATCCTCACTGAACTTCTGGAGAGAGTTTGCTGCACTGAAAGTAAAGGGGCTGAATAATTTTGCACGCCCAATTTTTCAGTTTTTTGATTTGTTAACAAAGTTTGAAATATCCAATACATTTTGTTCCACTTCATGATTGTGTCCCACTTGTTGTTGATTCTTCACAAAAAATTACAGTTTTATATCTTTATGTTTGAAGCCTGAAATGTGGCAAAAGGTCGCAAAGTTCAAGGGGGCCGAATACTTTCGCAAGGCACTGTACTTTCCAGGAGTCAGGAGGAGAGGAGAAGGAAGGGTTTTCCCAGCTAAGCACACTCTCCTGCATGCATGCCCGAGCTAAGGGCAGGTGGATTCCAAGAAGTAAATGCTACATAAATCATCTGCCCATACTCAAGATGGCAACGGACAGAAATGCTAGGGGGGTGTTTTTAAAAGTAATTTCTCAACAAATTAAAATCACAGAGACATGGGCGAATGGGGGAGCTTGCTTTGAATATTAAAAATGAATTAAATAGTGTTTTTGGTTTGTCGTGTTCAGATGCAGTGAAGATCCGCTTTAAGGTATGGACACTTCTACATACAACTCAAGTTATTAGTAACTTTTTCAAAATATACTTTATTTGTTCTGGGGTACAGTGCTCCTTTAACGCAACACCACAATGTGAAAATTGTATACTGGAGGCTCAATTCACAATGCTAATGTACCGATACAGAGTATTTTCACGAGTACTTGTGAAAATGCTCCAATACCCAAAACAGATACCTTTGTTGTATATAAAATGAATGGGCTCAAATCGCACTGCAAAGAATCACATGTGACTTGAACAGGAGTGCAGTGTGATTCCTGTCCTAATTGCATGCGGTTTCCCGCACTGCTCCCCTGTGACGCCAGGCTTGTCATAGTGACTTCAGCCTGGGTTCACACAGGAGTGGGGCGGAAAACTGCATGTGATTTAGACAGGAATCACACTGTATTCCTATTCAAATTGCATGCAATTCTTTGTCTTGCGATTTCAAATCGCACCACAAAAGGTATCTGTACTCTGTTTTGGGGAATACTTGACCGAATCGGTATCCGTACTCACTGATAAAAATTCAGTATCGGTGCCACTTTACTAAAAACACTAGGATAAAGATTCTTATTTAAAAAAAAAAAAGTGTTATTTTTAGTATGACATTCAAATAATTTAACACAAAAGACTAATTGATAATGTCAAGGGTTTTAATTATAGTCTTTTAGTATGTGTTTATTAAAAAGGTCATATGGAACATCCCTTTAGCATGTACTAGCAGCCAAGTTGTCACAAGTCAACACTAGTTGTGGCCCAGCGTCACATAATGACTAAAATGAACCTAACAGCACAGAAGCAAAATGCTGTACTATAGGCAGGTGTGGATGGGATATAAAGTGTTACCCCGGGGTGGGGGGGCTCAATAAATTTGGGACACTAATTATCTCTCTTATATTTCACTTCACGTTGCAACTGAGCTGTTTTACTATCCTAGTCATTATTGCCTAAACGTGTGAAAATAAAACATTCTTATATAAGATATATAACATCTTTTAATTAGGTGTTACTTTGAATTATTTGTCAAAGATGGAGCAGTAGGAACAGAACATTAAGTAGAAATAAAAGAATACAAATGATTGCTTTAGACCATCTTACTCAAAGTGTGTACATAAAACCAATAAAATAGATATGATCTCTTTATATCTTTGTCCCATCTTACAATGTACTGTAACAGCGCCTCTGAATATCACAGAGGATAAAACAGTGTCCAGTGGCTTCTCTTTTAAGATATATATATATATTTATATTTTTCCCTGCTACAATTCCAGGCTTCCAAACAAAGTGACTTATAGTGCAATCAAACTATAGGATAACAAATCTATTAGCTCAGTAAACCCTCGTCAGTGCTGGAAGGAAAATATATATCCTCTCCTTCCACTGGGTGGGTTTTGCCCATGTAAAAAAAACAAAAAACAAACAAAAAAAAAAAAAAAAACCACAATAATAAAAAAAGGCTCTGTGCTGATCTACCAAAGAATTGTATGCTGGGCTCCTGGTTGAGCTATTGGTGAGGGTGACCAGAGATGAATGCTGAGTGCTGAATGCCCCTTGGCATGAAAAGGTTTAGGAGAATTTCCCAAGACTGACCAATATCTACTTAGAAAACCCACTAAGGCTGATATCGTCTCCTTGCAGTAAGGCATCCCCAGGAACAAGGTTGGAGGAGTTTTCTGGGCTCTGAAGGGATAAGAAGTCTGAGATGTCTAAAGATGATGGTGTCCAAGGTTGTAAGTCCGTGGGGTGCAAGTGTCCACTGCTGCCTTCGCAGGGTGATGAGGGAGTGGCTACAATGTCAGGAGGGGGTGGGTCAGTCTTTGGTTTGGGGACAGGGTCAACCTCTGGAGATGAACATCTTTTGGCCTTGGTGGGAGTCTCTTTTACAGAGTCTCTACAGGCACACTGACACTGGCAAGACTCCTCTTGTTTTATAATGATGACAGGCAGGCTCAAACCAATCTGCTGTACAGCATTGCCTGGAAATACAAACATAAATAATGTAATGAAAATGGTGCAAATATCAATCAAGTAGCCTTATTTTTGTAACAATTGTATAATCGTTGAAACATTATTATGTAATAAAATGACAAATATTTCAAGATTTAATATTATAACAAATGAATAAGCAAACCATAACATCAGTAACCTAAAACATCAAAACTAAGCCAGACTGAAAAAAAATGGATTTTTGACTTGACATTGGGCTATACTGCCCCCTACAGGAGTAAGACACTAGGCAAAAAATAATTCTGGCTACACCCATGGGCAGTCCCAGGGGGTATACTGCCTCTCTCTGCTATAGGTACTCAGTTGTGTTCTAAGCCGTGTCAGGAGAATTACAACTCCACAGAGGGGTGGGTGCTGTGTTCCTCAATGAACATCAGAGAAATGGATTTTACGGTAAGTCAAAAATCCCATTTTCTCTTTCGTTCATTGACGGACACTCCAGAGATTCATAACCATTGGGACGTCCCAAAGCAGTGTTAAACATGAGGGGTGGGAACAGCGAAAAAATTCCCAAGGCTAAACATTAGCCAACCAGGCAACAGAAGCTCAACCAAACAACTGGAGCCCACCTAAAAAAAAACAAATAGGATCAGGTCCTCTTAAACAGCAGCCTGCAAAACCTTGCTGCTAAAAGAAGCATCTGCAGATGCCAACACATCCACTTTATAAAACTTTGTTAAAGTGTGCACCGACGACCAGGTGGCCGCCTTGCAAATTAGGGATCGACCAATATAGTTTTTCTAATGCCGATACGTAAAAAAAAAAAAAAAAAAATGTTATTTATTTTTTTCTAAAGGTACTCTTGTGGAGGGATTTGGGGGTCTAAAAGCCCCCAAACCCCTCCTCGGCACCGAAAAGCATTCAAAACGTCAAAAAGTTTGGCTGTTTTGAATGCTGTCAGTTTTAATTCGGCGTCGAGTACCCGGAAGTGAGGTCATGACATCCCTTCCGGGGTTTTTCCATGGAGACGCAGTACACCAGGTCTTCTCTTGGGCAGCGGCGGCAGTGGAGGTAGGATGCCTGGGTCTCCTGGTGGGACCAGAGACCCGGGCGAGCCACAGAGGGCGGCGGGAGGGGGACATCCCCTCCCGCTCCTTGTAATCACAGCCAAGCGGCTTCTCAGCTGCATCGGTTGTCATTACAAGACAGCCAACCGTCAGCTATGGACAGGGCCGCTGATAGGGCAGTACAACCAGCCCTGTTGTACCGGGCCCGGCTTCATCAGCAAGACAGGGGGTGGCCCGGGCAGCTTTATGGTTCATTCCTGCCTATAATAATACATTGATTTCCATAGCTCACACTCCTGCTTCTACTTACTACCCAGGGTTAAATTAAGTTTCCCTGGGCCCCATCAGGTCAAATGAGGGTCCCGGGAGGCTGGAGCAGAGCAGGCACTTTTTTTTCATTTTCGGGCGTAGGTACATGAAGTGCAGTTGCTGCACATTATAGATCCGGTCTGCCATCCGCCCGCCTACTGCCTATGCTATGCCCTCCCTGGCGGAGTGATTCTTTGTACCTCCGCTCCCTCAGCACTGTCAGCAGGTGCCGTGGAGTGAGGGAGAAGCTTCTGTGAGTTGGCTGAGAGGGAGCAGATCGGCAATCCCAGAGGTGGGTGTGGCGGTGCACAGGCAAGTGACACAGTCACTGACAGGCAGCATGCCTGAAGGGGGACAATTGGGAGCAGGCAGGAGCAGCACCAGGTGGGTGCTTCAACACCTCCAGAATTTCTCCTACCACCCCCATCTGCAGCCCATAAATGACAAGTGATGCTGGAGTGCAGAGGAGCAGCCCTTTGATTTCATGTACTGTCCTTTGTGTTCCTTATCTTGTGGGCTGTCTGCTGTCCATGTCCCCGGCTCAGCCACGCCCCCTCCCTGTGTGTAGAAGAGAATGCAGAGCTTGCACTGAAGTTTACAAGGTCTGTTTTCCTGTTTTGTAGTGAAGATGCCTAATGTGAAGGGGATGGGGGGTGGCTGCATAGAATTGTAAGGGGAAGCTCTAGTGATATGGGGTCTGCATAGGGGAAAACATTACTATTGTGTGACAATGTGAACCCTTACATTGTCAGCTTTATGTCTACTAAGAGCAGATAGATCTTATGGGGGATTTGAGGGCTTCAAGATCTGCTTGTCGCTGAACTTTATTTTCAGCAAAGTCTACTGTCCCAACTCACTGCAAACCTCCAGCATTATGTGTACACAGCCTGTAAGCATGCAATGTTTTCTAAATGAGAGTTCCCCCTGTTAAAGATGCATATAATTTCAGCAGGAAGAGGATACAAATTTTTTTACCCGGCTGTTTTAGCAGGGTATTTGTCCAGCACTTAGGCATGGTTCACACTAGTGTGATGTGTGTTGTGGCGATTTGAGTTGATGGATGAGGTCACCTCTGCCCCTTTGACATCTATAACAAACAGGGTCTGCATTAACTCCCATATGATGGAGCTTGGTAGGAGTATTGTGCACTCTCAAAATTATATAAAGTTGGCATAGTCTCTCATATATACTACAGTGCACTGTACATTTCTATAATGTCACCATCCATATTACCATCTACAACACACGGGTAGCAGTCACCAGAGGTTCTCTGTCACAGTGTGTCACATAGCATGGCTGGCACTGTTGCAGTGTGTCACATAGATTGGCTGTTGGGTGCTGATTTTGTTAACTCATTGGTCATAAGTTAACAAGGTCAGCACCCAACAGCCATGTCCTGTGACACACTGCAACAGTGCCAGCCATGCTATGTGACACACTGTGACAGAGAACCTCTGCTGACTGCTGCCCGTGTGTTGTAGATGGTAATATGGATAGAATGAATAGAAATGTACAGTGCACTGTAGTATATATGAGAGACTATGCCAACTTTATATAATTTTGAGAGTGCCAGCCATGATAGAGCACCTGCTGACTGCTGCCTGTGTGTTAAAATTCTGATGATCTTAGCTCCCTGTGTTGATGTTTGTTATCAAGGCTTTCACACAGAGTGGAATCTGTTTGTTCAGAGGGGGATCTGTCCACTGATCGGAGTGGGCAGATGACAGGTCTGTGACCACTCAGCTTATGTATAGTGGACATGGACACAGCCCATTCTGCTCTAAGGATGGCTGGTGTAAAAAAACAGATGTTCGTTTACACCCGACTGCCCCCCCAATTTGATCCGCTAGCGGCTAGACGAAGGGGAACAGATTCCTTTCCATTTTGTTAAGCGGATCGGATTGGAGGTAGGTGGGTTTAAATGGACACAAGTATAGAGGGTCAGATTAGGTCCACCTGTAGAACGGACAGGCGTATCTGATCAGTCCTGTCATGTGGACCCACCCCCAACCTTTTCCCCCGAACTGCTTGCAGCCCACCCTCAGTCAATTTACTGCAGCAGGTTAGCACAGCAGGCTGGATTGCATACTTGTACTTCATCCAGCCTGTTCCTGCACTTTTCTTCAAGGCAGGGTCTTGGGAGGGGCCAGGGGCGGGGTTGAGGGTGGGACTGAAGGGGGCCCCGTCAGGTAGGCTGTACGGGGCCCCATGATTTCTATCAGCGGCCCTGGCTATGGACACCGGTACTGGGGTGATGCCTCTAGCTGCAGGCATCACCCCGGTACAAGCACTTTCCCTAAATATCGGCAATATCGGCAAATCAAAAGGCAGATAGTGATATATCGGGGAAAGTGCAGATCGGTCCCTGATATATCGGTGTTGCCGATAATCAGTCGATCCCTATTGCAAATGCCTGATGACGGAAAGCCCAGGAGGCACTAAGTACCCTAGTAAAGTGCACCTTGACAGGGAAAGGAGGACCCTGACCCCTGAAGGAATAAGCCTGAACCACTGTCCCTCTTATCCATCTGGAACTGGTCACAGAGGAAGCGGACAACCCTTTTTGAGGTCAATCCGTGAGCACAAAGAGAGTCTGACTTCCTAAAAGACTCTGTATCTGCCAGATACACCCTAATGACACCAACCAAGGCATGCAAGACAATTTCCTTCGGATGTTTAGGCCTGAGAGAGAAAACCCCACAAAAGGAAACAGCACCACCAATCAGGTAATCACAGCCCGAACTAACTGCACACCATGCGGCGATCAGGAGGAGCAATCCATGGATCAGTACTAGAGGCTGAGGAAGGGCTCCCACCGCCGAATCATCACTCATCCAACTCCAAAAACATGGCCGTTGCTATTTTCAATGGAAAGCCATAGAAAAATGGCTGCCAAGACTACACAAACATGGCCGCCGATCTGTAGCCTAAAAGGCTACAAGAAGATGGTGGCCCTGCGCGGCTCCCAGAGACCCCAGCAGCACAAAAAAAAAAAACGATCCCAACAGGAACGGGGGCCCCGGCAGGTGCCCCCACCAGGCACTCCCCCCCTCCTCCGCGAAATGATCGCTCGGCCGCCAGGGCGCGCTCCCCCCCCCTTCACCAGTGCAACACCCCAGGCCAACCTAAAAAGATATGTCCACCCCATGGGGGAATGGGGTGTGGGCAGATGGGGGGTAAAGGCCTGCATTAGACCACCAAGAAAGGGGGGGGGGCTGACTTGGAGGGAAGGGAGCCCGGGGGCCCACGTCACCCCAAAACCCTCCAGGGGTAGAGGGGGGACAGCTACTAACCACACCAGGAACAGGGTGGGCACCACTCCGGACAGACCGCTGCTCGATCGTAATGTAGGTGCTATCGGCCAGGAGGAAACAATGCGTCTCAGGCCAAAGCCAGTTCGTATGCGCCCTCGCGAGACGTTTAACTCGCAGGCCAGCCCCCGCCCAGTATGTCCCAGGCGTCCTGTTGCTAGGAGACGTCTATATGACGAGCGGGTGCGCTCTCCCTCCTTACCCCGCTGACGAAGTCACGCCTACTGACATAACGCGTACGGGGGGAGGAGGCTGACGTCACCCGCGTCGCTCCGATGTCTGAACACATGTCTGCACCTTAGCACTGTGTCAGTGCAACTCATGTGAGTTTTATTCCTTTATGCTTACTTAATAAATGTCCTCATTATACGGAGAGTACTAGATCTCTTTCATTTATTTTTTCGGATATTCTCATATGAGTCCTTTGGGATCCTATGAAATTTGTGGACACCGTTGCACTGTCGATCATCTGGCTGTCTTCCATTACTGCTGATAAGCTTAGTGACCCCTAGTGGTCGAATGCAGGAGGCGAGAGGCTGTAATTTCTGTGGTGGAGGAATCACGGTTGCAGTGGTGTATTTTCCTACCTCTCTCACAATGGAGATTAGTCATTTCTAAGGACTTTCTAAAGGACTTTATGGACTTCACATGTGTTTTATGCATTTTAATACATTTTAATGATTATATGCACCTTTTATGTTTTAGCACTGCACTTTATTTCTTTTTATTCTATGTCCCAGCCAACCTAGCTACAGTCTGCACACGCTCGCTAGTCGGACCTTAACGATTTTGATTATCCAGTTTGTCACCCAGTCCGGCACTTAATTGTAGATCTTACAGGAACAAAATAATAAAAAGAGGGGAAAAAAATTCCATTTAAAAGGATAAAATTGCCAGGACCAGAGATCCCAGCAAGGAACTAGGTCCTTATTACTGACTAGGCAGAAAAAAACTAAATACCTATAACAGAGAGTCGGAGTATACCCCCCTGGACTGCCTCATAGGCATAGTCATTGCAAAAGTGCAGTGTATGGGATGTTTACTACACTGACCTTTTCCTCTTCCAGCTACTGTTGGTATCGCTCTCAAGACTGCTAGAAAGGTCTCAGGTGAAGTGCACTTGGTATCACTCCCCCTTGGACAGAAGCTGGCATTACAAAGGAAGCATTGGCTTATGCAGCTCCTGCTCCCACCATGGCTGCCTGTTTCCTCCATTGCCCGCTCCTACTCTGATACTCTGGGATGGTGGGTCGGAAACCCGTTGATCGCGATCTGGGCTTGCAGACTCGCCGTCCCAAAGCATGGGCATGCACTTCCCTGGTTTGAGGTTGAGGGCCACATCAGAGGGCTCATGCCACGGGCTGAGCACCCCTGCACTAAATGGACTAGATACACTAGAGTTGGCTTGCAATCGTCCAAAGTCACAGACACAGTGTACTGTATTCAGCTACAAGTACATGCTTTTACAACTTATTTTTTAGTAAAAATAATTTACAGTGTATTCTTAGCAACACAGAGCGGGAAGCAAAATTAAAGCAATGCAACAACATACAACATAAAAAACAACATACCTCCGGTGCCTGTCAGTGGGACCGTAGTAGTGAAGAATACTTTCTCCACCTTTGGAGCTTGCTGCTGTAAATGAGAATAAATACATCTTAATTTAAAAGCCAGACAATTTATATAAGAGGGAATTCAAGTATATTTTCAGACAGGTGACACACCTTTGTGATGTATTAAATAGCAAGTTCATTTCTAGTGTGTTTCTTCCAAAGACATGCCTTAAAGCTCCTCCTCTTAGTTTGTAAGCGTGCAATAGTCAGTTCAATCTTGTGGTGAGCTGTATTCTGCAGGACAGCTAGAAATACAGCTCACCCACAGGAATTAGTGCGGCTGCAGTGCTCATGCACACTAAGAAGAGGGGACTGTTTAAAAGAAAGGCTGTGCAGCGCCAGGCAGGGATAGTGAAGACGGCTAGGCCAGTAAATATTTAATTTAACAGGCTGCAGTCAGGGGGAGGGGAATTTATTAAAGGACAAGATCTTGTCAAAAGAATCAAGTTTATATACACTGCTAGTATGAAAATAAAAGCTCATATTCAAGTATCTGATCAGGCTGCAAGGAGGAGTTTAACTGCAGCGCATGCAAGCAATGCAACTACCGCACATCACATAAATCACTCTGAGGTACAAATCTTCAGTTGCATAAAAACAAGCCTAGGAAATGTGCCACCTACAGGCTGGACTTTGCCTAACTACACTAAAAGAACATAACCTGAATGACACCACTCCAACTCTACCTAGTACAGGGTAATAGGTTATGACTGGAGCCAATAGGTTACAACAGAGCATAACCTGGAGGACACCACTCCAACCCTACCCAGTAAAGGGTAATTGGTTTTGACTGGAGCCAATAGGTTATAACAGAACATAACCTAAATGACACCACTCCAACCCCATCCAGTACAGGGTAATAGGTTATGACTGGAGCCAATAGGTTACAACAGAGCATAACCTGAATGACACCACTCCAACCCCATCCAGTACAGGGTAATAGGTTATGACTGGAGCCAATAGGTTATAACAGAGCATAACCTGGAGGACACCACTCCAACCCTACCCAGTAAAGGGTAATTGGTTTTGACTGGAGCCAATAGGTTAAACAGAGCATAACCTGGAGGACACAACTCCAACTCCACCCAGTACAGGGTAATAGGTTTAGACTGGAGCCAATAGGTTAAACCAGAGCATTACCTGAATGACACCACTCCAACCCCACACTTTACAGGGTAATAGGTTATATCTGGGACCAATAGGTTAGAACAGAGCATAACCTGAAGGAAACCACTCCAACCGCACCCAGTACATGGTAATAGGTTTGGACTGGAGCCAATAGGTTATAACAGCGCATACAAAAATGGTCACTTCCCCCACCTATAACTGATCTTGACAGCACGGAGCACTGGAAGGGAAAACGCATGTCAAATAAAACCAAAGAAATTCCAAGCTCAACTTACTGACCCTGTTACCTGCAGTTCCTACCTCTAACTTTATCTATCCATCAGAATACATGTGCTCCCACTGTGGAGACTCTTACAAGTTAGAGATAGGGACTGCAGGTAACAGGGTGCCTTGCCGGGGTCTGCAGCTTACGCATGCATGTAATTGCAAATGTGTGCAACTAAACTCCTCTTTTTAACACATACTGTTAGACAGGTCAATTCGGTTGGTCGCAGCCTGGTCGGTAAGTTGAGCTTGGAAATTCTTTGGTTTTATACAACAGAGCATAACCTGGATGACACCACTCCAATCACATCAGTACAGAGTGATAGGTTTATGAGCCCACCCTACCATCACTACATTGATCATGCCCCATCCCATGGCATAAGATACTGTATTTTATTATCAGCCATCTATAATCTCACTCACAATTGTTTTCCAATAGATTTTATTTTAAAGACTTTAGCATATAGTCTAAAATATTTAATGGAATTAAATATGCAGTATAATCTTACCTCATCTTAAAAAAAAAAAAAAAACATTTTACAACTTGCCCAACTGCTACCCTTTTCAGTGGACCCTAAAAGATTGAAGCATGCAAAATATGCCACCACTTAGGCTAGGTTTATATGTTGATGCATTTTAACGCCCATTTTCCAGTGCGTTTTGCATTTTTTCTTGAGTGTTTTTAATGTGTTTTTTACGTGTTTGAAATCTTGCATTTTTGGGGTGTGTAAAAAAAAGGATGGAAACTGCATAGATGTGAATGTGATCCATAGGAACTAATGATAAATGTAGTTCATTTCTGTAGACTGTAGTTATTTCTGCGAATCTTCAAATGCACTAAAAACACATAGCCTAGCCTTAATTCACTTTTTTACAGATCCGATTAAACCAGAAAAACGTTATCAAATGGCTTGACAGTCCCGACTGACTGCTGCTAACGTTGCTTTGATCCGTGCCTCCCCCATCCTTTGGAATTTCCTACCCCAATCTGTCTATCTCCTACTCTGTCCACTTTTAGACGATCCTTGAAAACTTTTCTCTTCAGGGAAACCTATCCTGCTCTCACCTAACAACTGTACTTTTATTTTCTCCATCAACTCATCTCCCACAGTTATTAACTCTTGTATCACTTGACCCTCCCTATTCGATTGTAAGCTCTAACAAACAGGGCCCTCTGATTCCTCCTGTATCGAATTGTATTGTAACTGCACCGTTTTCCATAATGTTGTGAAGAGCTGCGCAAACCGCGGACGCCATATAAATCCTGTATTATAATAATAATGATGATAATGTGCAAGGAACTAAGATGACTATGGAAGAGAGGGAGGGGGAATATATGATGTGCAAGGAGAAAGCAACATTGCAAGTAAAAAAAATAATTTATGGGAAGAAATAACATTGCAAGTAAGAAACTCAAATTCTTGAAGTGCGTTTATATGCAATCCTTTAAGTTAATGACAGGATCTCTTTAAACTACAAGAAAGAAAACTCTTTGATACTTACAGACTGATCATGATTCTGTGTGGTCCCGTTTAAAAGCCATTGCAGATTTTGCTCATTCATAACTAAACTAGGTTGCAGCAAGGCTGTACTAGGAGTCTGTGTTATGGTTATTGCAGGGTTGCTGCTCAACACATTGCTGGTATTGGAAACTGCAGCCTGCACCAGTGTTGGTAGAACAGTATCTGAAGAGGTCCCTACAGGCAAAGTAGGGCCAGCAACCACAGTCAAGCTTTCCACTAAAGATTGTGAGGTCTGTTGGGGTATGAAGTTGTCCTGGGTGGAGATTTGGCCCCCATTATGGATAGGCACTTTTAGGGGCTGGGAAACTGTACAAGACACAGAGCTTGTTGATGGAGTCCCACATCCAATGGTTCCGTGTGGCAAAGACATGGAAGTTGTGCCAGGAGTAGTAGGTAAAGGATCCTCTGACACAGCTGCAGGATTCACAAGAGGGGCGACCAGAGATGGAGGAGGTTCCGTAGCACTGCTCTCTCCTGGGTCTAAAGCCTGTGAGTCTGAAGTCCAGGTTTTTAACAGCACTTCTATGGAAGAGAGGTACATAAAACAGTACAATTTAATACTCCATATAACAAAAAAAAAAAACAACGATTATGCCTAACCATTACATCTATAAATGCACAAATGATAAGATACTAAGGTCCATGTATAGGGGTGCTCTTTGCCAGATCAACCCTTGCATCAACCTCTGGTATGAAAAATATTCCTGTGAGGACTATACTGGGACAGTATGCAGATTGAGTCAACATTTCCTCATAGTCTACATTGTACTGACATTGCCATAAGCAAAATTCACATCATGTCAGGTGGCCTGATCACCAAATATATAGACAAGCTTTGTAAAAAAAAAAATGTAGGACCCACATTCTTTCAGATTTTACTTCCCCAGTTTGCTGTCCAAAACACAAAGAAAAATAGCAGAACCCAAGATGTTTGAGGACCTTCTGTTGCCTTTACAAAGTTCTCAGTATCTTGGAGGCCAGTAGATGCAGAACAATAAATTACATATTTTTTATTTTTTTATTTGAAGAAAAACTAGAATTTTTGTCTTACCAGTAAAATCGGTTTCCTAGAACAGTGTTTTTCAACCTCTTTTCGGTCAAAGCACCCTTTAAAATTGCACACATTTCCAGGGCACATGAGTCTGAGGGCTTGTTCACACCAGGTATATCTGAGCGCACACGCTTTTTTGCACGTTCCCACATGTTGCATTTTTTTTTGTATTGAGCTTCTCTATGCGTTTTGTAGCAAGCAATAGAGAGATAATAAGTACAGAGGGGAAGGCCCTGTACTGAAATGGATTTCTAGAATTTGGATTCTAGTAAGTCATATATCCCATTTTCCTGATTGTACAGTACAGAACAACTGAGGGGCAGGCAAGGAAACACAACAAATCAACAACCCACATAAACCGTTCAAGGAGAGCTCGACAGAGAGCAACTTGCAGCACTTTTTTTTAAAGATATATTTATAGATTTTGCAATGAAGACAATACAAAAGAAATAAAAAACCGCATAGCTAACTATTATCTCTCATGTCTCATTATTACATAACGGTAATAGAAAAAGTCAGGGCCTGTATCGAGTGCAATATATCAAATCGAGTGAGAAGTCAGCAAAGTAGACAAGTTACATTCAAATTTTACTTTCAATACTTTTTATTGAAGCATGTTAGTCACATGTACAAATACATTCAACAGTCGAGAGAAACTAAAATACAGACATCAGGCATCCACACAAAGGGGCTTTCAGCCCGCACCTGATACTGCTGATAAACAAGGTTGTACATACATCGTATAAGAAGATATATAGTACATTCAAATTTTAACATCCGAGAACTAGAGAAACTAGAGTAAAAGGGCTAAAACCCACGAGCCCACATCTTGTCAAACATTTTTGGGGTTTTCCAGAGTTCAAAAGTCAGCTTACATAGTGGTAGGCTAGCATTAACTATTTGCAGCCAAATATTGAGGGGAAGGAGGAACCCTTTCATTCCAGTAAAATTGTCTTTTTCTTGTTGAAAATAAGGATTTGCAACAAGCGTTTTGGGTATTTAGAAATAGGAATAGAAATATCACCAAATATACCTAGTAAACAGTTCTTAGGAGGCCATATATAGGTAAGACCCAGTGCTGATGAGGTGAAAGTATTGGTCTGTACCCAAAAATTATAGACAAAGGGACAGCCCTAGAAACAACATAGGAAGTCAGCCCTGAAAACACTCAGAAGTTGGGTGAAGGCCAATTTTGTGCAACCGACTGTGGTGGAACAGCCTCAGTTGAATAATCCTATCTTTGGAGGAGATCACCAAGTTGTTGTACGTTTCCTTGAATTCAGACCAATCTGAATCAGTAAGGAGCGGTAGGGACCACTTAGGCTGGGCTGTTCGGTATCTAGTTGTAGAATCTGCAATTAATGCAGAGTAGTAAACATATATTAATTTATTTAAATATAAAATATATAACTCCTTGGGACGACCATCTCTGTGTTAGAAACAGAAAGTAATTCAGGGGGAGAAAGATTAGACCACAATAGATTATTTGGGGAAGACGATCAGCGGTCAAGATAAAAGTACGTTTTTGTGCCCGGAGGAAAATAGAGATGGAGGTGTGCAATATAGTAGTACGGGCATTCAGGGGCACCTGAGGCCTGTATATAATATACATACAGATGGAATATGGGTGGCTGGGGGTTCAATGGCCAAAGTAAACAATAGCAGTGAAAGTGGGCATCCTTGCCACGTACTATGGTGAATTTGGAAGGGAGTGAAAATATGGGCATTTACGCTAAACCTCGCCACTGAATTGGTATAAAGGAGTCTGATCCAAGCAATTATGAAGGGCCAAATCCATAGAGTTGCAACAAGCACATCAGGTAAGGCCATTTAACGCTGTTGAAGACTTTACAAGTATCTAACGACACTATTACCCATGTACGAGATTGGGCATGGAGGTATTGTAAAAGCCTACGATTATTCATTCTAGTTATCTGCCAAGAATGAAACCCCCCTGGTCACTGTCCACCAGGTGTGCACTCACTTTGTTTATACAATTAACCAAGACCTTTGCCAGAACATTAAACAATAGGATGGTTACACCTAGTGGGGTGTTTATATGTTTTTAAATTAAGGACAATGAGTGCCTCTCAGAGGGTGGGAGGACCCCAGCCTCCAGAGCTGCAACAAAAGTTTTAAGGGGGTGTGGGCTGAAGAAGGGATATAAATTTGACATAGCATTCAGCTGGAAAGCTATCCAAACCAGGTGTTTTATGGGAAGGCAATTGCAATATGGCAAATTTAACTTAATCAATATGGAGCTGTCTAGATCTCTCCATGCTTGTGGGGATAAGGGAGGGAAGGAGACAGTCCCCAAGTAATCACAGCCTTGTTTGTCAGTATATTGTACCATAGAGTTGTACAGAGAGGAAAAAAAGATGCTTAAAGTACCTGTGGAAATCAGAATTAAGAGGATGGAAGTGGAGGCATAATCAGACCAGGCCAAATATGCCAGGAGGTTGCCCGCTTTGTTACCATGCTCAAATATTTGCATTTTCTTTCTGGTAAGATCCAAAAGGTGACATTTAAATGCTCTACATTTGTAAAGCAAATCTGTGTGTGTGTCAGGGATCAGAAGTGTACGGATGACTGGAGCATAGCTGACTACAGCTCCTAAGTACCCAGACCTTTTTTTTTTATGCAAAATTCCCATGACGGACATAAAGGTACCACGTAAGGACGCATGAAAAGCCTCCTATTCAGAGGAAGGAGGAACAGTACCATTACTGAGGTGCCAGAAGTCCCCTATAGCCTTAGTACAGGCCTCTATTACTCCTTGGTCTTCTAGCCTTTGAGAATGAAAACGCCAAAGTCCTATACCCATAAGGAGAAGAAGATGAAGTTCCAGAGCAATAATTGGAGATGTCCGAGTAGGAAAGTGGTGCCAGATATCAATGGAAGTAAATTCTAGACATGGTGTTGAAAGTATCTGAGGGACTGGAGAATAAACAAATATCTGGATGCCTTCATCTCTATACATGAGTGAGAGTTAAGTTTGTAACTGGTCAAGGAGCCATTATTGTACTCTACCAATCTCCCTTAAACATTCTCTGGTTGGGTCAGGCACTGCATTAAAATTGTCTATAAAAAGGAGTGGACCGCTTGGTGATTCAAGAGCCAGGAGTGAGAGTTTATGCAAGAGGTAAGGAGGAAAAGGAGGCGGGAGATACAAATTCACCAGGGTCAATTTGTACATCGTGATTTGCAAAGCAATCATACCATACCATACCTCCCAGTCAGTTTTAACAGAAAGGACATCTGAAGAATGAGTTTTAGGGCCGGTTCACACTCTTGCGAGTGCGGCGATCACATGTAATTCGGAGCGCACTGCTCCTTCATTACATGCGATCGGATGTGCGGATGCGAATTCAGCCATACACTTTGTATGGCTGAAATTCGCACTGCACCCACACAAAAGATGCACAGGACCCATTTTTCCAGCCGCATCAGGATCGGATCGCACAGTGGTTCACACTTGTGCGATCCGATCCTGTGCAAACTGTCAGATCGCACCGCGATATGCGATCAAACTGGGGGTGTCGTTAACATTTAATTGACACCCCCTGCGTATCGCATATGGCAGTGTTAACTGCAAGATGTGGGTTTGCGATGCGGGAACAGGCTGCGAATTCGCAGCCTTCCCACATCGCATAAGTGTGAACCGGGACTTAGCCAATAGAACAGGAGACACACCTGGAGCAGGAGGTATGCAATATACATACAGCTCAGTACAGAGGCGTAACTAGAACCTTCAGGGCCCCGATGCAAGAAACCATGAAGGGCCCCCCAGACCCCTGGCCGGGGCCCTTCCCTTCAAGCCCGGGGCTCTTCCCACTAATCCTGGGGCTCTTTAATCTCATTGCATGGCCTTTTATTATGGTCCCGCATCAGGATCCTTTCACAAGTTCTGCAGTGGGCCCCCTTCCTGCAATCTTGGGGCCTCCCCACAGTGGTGAAATGCCAGGGCCCGGTCGCAAGTGTGACCTTTGAGATCCTAGAAGTTCACCCACTGGTTTGCTACCGGGCCCCCTGGAGCATGGGGCCCGGTAGCGATTGCAACCCCTGCAACCCCTGTAGTTACGCCCCTGGCTCAGTACACCGTCAATCCATGTCATTAACCTTGTTAAAGTAGGAAATGGCCAGATCTATCACAGGAATTTTCCACTTCTGAAGGAAAAAAACTTTCCTCAATGGGAAATTGTTGGACAAAACTTCTAGGTCAGTCTACATATAGGACAAACTCAACTGGCAAGTGAACCAGGAAGGTCTTAGGAAGTGTAGGGAATTTTAGCGACCCCATACTAGATACCATAGGGCAAGTAGACTAAACAAGGGCATACATTCCCAAACAGCTTAGCAATAGTCTTGAGTTTTGGAGAGATTTCTGTAGTAGGTGTATTATCCTGATCAGGTGCATCAAAAGGAAAGGATTTTGTCTTAAAAAAATACCTCCTTCTCTGGTACCAAGTCTGGTTTAGGGCAAAGTCAAAAGACTGGAGTCAGAGAGGAGGTAGAAGGGGCATAGCTGTGGCCCCTGTACCCTTAGGCCACAAAAAAGCTAAAAATTCTATCTACGAACTCTGACATTGTGACAGAAAATTTCTCTCTAGGCAGGAAGGATGAGACCAGAGGAATCTAGAGAGTCAGATTAGGGGTAGCCATCAGAGGAGAGGACATCAGGGTCCTGTACTAGATTCCCCAATATAGCTAAAGGTTTAGTTTGAACTACTGAGCCCATTTGAACCCTTGTCTTTCCATTTATGGTCTGTCGTGTGTGTGAATAAACCATTCCCGGTGGGGTATTTACAACCTCTGAAGCAGTGATGCAGGAAGGGGGGGGGGGCTTATGCCTCGCTGTAACCCAGGAAAAGTGAGAGTAAACAGCTAAGAATGTGCCAGTCTGATTCATAACCCTGAGATGTCTTTTGGCAGGCATCCTGAAATCCTAAATTCAAAGAGGAAAAGGAAGGCTACCAAGACCAGCTGCTGACAAGGCCTGCAGTTGCAATCACAATAGAACAAACATTTTTTAAAAAGGTCCAATTCTGTTCTAGCCTATTTATATTGTTGTCTATAAAGCCCTGATGAAGGGGGTGGTCTTGGATCTCCTGAAATGCGTTGGCCACTGCTTGGATTGTTCCCCTGACTTTTATTGAATCTGACCTCTTAGTGGTGTGGCGCCTCAATTTCCATTTTGTGTTACATTACACTGCAAACCAAGGGGACCATGGAGATCCTCTGGGGTGTAGATAGTGCCTGCTCATGAACCAGATAATTTACATTAATACCAACACTTAAAGACCGCAATACCTGTGAGATAACCCTACAGATCGAGTGCTACTTTTCCACCTTCCCCAACTATAGAGGAAGAGGCAGAGTGCACATGTACAGAAGCCCCCCCCCCCCCCCCAAGAAAAAACAAGGTGATGCATGTGCAGTGTGAGCTTTCAACTATGCAGGCTCAGTCAAACCAAGTTCACTCATGCCCAGTACAAGACCACAAGCTAGAAGCAGCAGCCAAGAAAACAGCACCACCACAGCCACCCTCCAGAAAAGTACCCAAATATCACCAAAGTGACATTAATCCCTAGCCATCGTGGATTGTAAAAACTGCGCCACTGAAAGGGTAGAAGGCAGTAATAGGGGAAAAGTAACCAGCACTACGGGAATGAATGTTTAAAGGACTTCTGCCCTTTGTACTCACCACATAAGTAGCAACCTTTTATTTTTTTTGCCAGTGTCCTACCAGTCACCTCAAGGTAGCTGCAAATAACCTAGTTGTAACGATTTAAAGAAGCCTGTGTCCTGTACTATACAATCAGGAAAACATCTAGAACTTCTGCAATAAAGAAACATTTAACCCCTTTTTTATCTCGGAAAATCATTAGAAGTTCTGCAAAATACATGGTGATCCTGACAGAAATCCAGCCCCAAATGGTGATGTCAGCACTGGCTGAGTTCTCCTGGATGGACTACATAACATCTGGTGACAAGTGACACACAAACAGGACTTTTTAATTGTACAATTCCATCACATAACATGTAAATTTGCTATACCTGACTGCTGACCAATATCACTGTCTTCTGTATTTTCTGGACTCTGGAACATTGATTCAAAGATATTTTGATGCAACAAAGTGCCCAGAACTTGCCCAGGACTCTAAAACAAGAGAAAAGGTAGCTTAAATGTGGATCGATCAATAAAATTCATGTTTCAATGACTCAGTAGGGCACATGGCATCATTATAAAGTTATTTTAGATTTGGAGATAAAGTACCTCTTTCTTGTCATGAATACAAAATTGCCATTCCCTAGTCCCTGGCTGTGGAAGTCAGTTGCGGAATCGTCTACAGATCACCACCCCCACATCTCTCCATAGGCCTAAACAAAACAATGGCATCATATGGCATTATACAACCTTTCATGTTTCGGAAAGCTTTCTACTGGAAAGATACATGAGGGTGGGTGAGTGAGACTACATATCTGACCATCTTTTAGTGCCTATTGCCAAACACACAAGATTGGTTATCTTAAGTTGCTCTCTTTTAAATAGATATCTAAAAAAATAAAAATCCAATTTCCCCTTCACACATTCACAAACCAAAAGGTTGTGTAATCATGGCATGCTGTAACTGAAAGTGATGCAATGTAAATGTTCATACATTGTATGAACTTTTTAGACCCCGTTCACACTGGGGCGACGCTACTTGCCGGGGCGACCTCACAAGTCGCGGTGCGCACCGCGACCTCGGAGCGGCCGGCACTCCAGGTCGCCCCAAAGAAGCTCCGGACCCTTTTTCTAAATCGGAGCGACTTGTGTCGCTCCTATTAGAACGGGTCTACAGCTTCTCTATGGCAGGCGACCTACGGCGACATGTCAGGCGACCAGGTCTCCTGACAGGTCGCCCCAGTGAAAAAAAAGGGATTTTTTTTTTAAATAGTTTTTTTTTTAACAAAAATATTGATACGGCAGCTAACAAGAATGGATAGAGTAGGGAGTGCAGATCTATCATAGCTATTATAAATATTAGAATATCTCTGATCTTGCAGTTTGTCATTTAAAGTACTGGATTGCAGGTCCAGGAAGCTAAACAAAATGTAGGCTGGAGTTAGACTTTAATTATTTCAGAGTTAAGTATCTGCAATAGATGTGCAGCAAAAATATGTTTGTATTGTGTGGTTAAAGAAAACCTCCAGATCTAAAATGTTTCCATCTTTCAGGTTTTCATTTATCCCATAAATGATTCTGGTTTTTTTTTGTGGACATGATGGAAAGCCACATGCTGCTCAATGGGCAGCCTGATGCAAACATACTAGTGCATGTTATCCAATTACTTCCAAGTCCATCCAAGTCCAGGGGGAAAAAAATGGAAAAATTATGTATGCTTTTACTTTTTCTGGAATTAAACATCATGGATCTTATGTTGTTTCACAAATCTGTTTTCATCCGTCCCTCCATGGGTCCAGAAAGCTTTGTATTGTAAATTAGACAAAAACTGAACAGGCATGGATGTCACAAAAAGGACATATGTCCCCTTCTGCTCCAATTCAGCAGGTGACCCATTCACAAATCCCTGCTTATTAGACCAAACGACCCCATTTAAAAAGGGGCCAGTTACAAAGTTAGATTTTAAATAATAAAAAAAAAAAAAAGAACAAATCAAAACAGTTATCTCTTTTAAACAATACTGTGGTTACAACACAGACTGTAAGAGACTGCGTTTGATGTATGAGTCTCTTAGGCCTCTTTCACACTAATGCACTGAAAACCGCAAGCCAAATCTGAGCTGATGTTTTCATTGTGCTGCTCGGGTAATGATTAATATCCTTCATAGCATGCACTTCTCTGCTTTGCCTGGAGAACGCATATAAAATGCTGCACGCAGCACAAGATTCACTCACAGATACTTACTGCATTAGCATTTTCTCGCAGTTCAGATTCAGTTGATAAAGTACTTAAATCACTTAGACAGAGCCAATCCTTTGTATCCTGAAAAAAGAAAAACACCACAATAGTCTGTGAATGATCATGACCTTTTCTTTACCCGGTTTTTCGGTTCCATTTCATCACAAGGAATTTTAGGAAGCTTAAAGTGATTTTAAAGTCTGTTTTTTTTTTCCTATTAAAATACCAAACATGTTATACTTACCTGTGCAGTGGTTTTGCACAGGACAGCCCGGATTCTCCCCTTTTTGGGTCCCTCTCCAATGTTCCCGACTCCTCCCTCCTGTTGAGTGCCCCCACAGCAAGCAGCTTGCTATGGGGGAACCCAAGCCGAGCTGCCACTCCGTATATCCATTCAGACACAGCACTGTCATTTGGCCCCGCCCCCTCTCTCCTGATTAGTCAACTGATTATCAGCAGCGGGAGCCAATGGCGCCACTGCTGTGTCTCAGCCTTCCGGGACTCTCTCTCCCAATTGGCTGAGGCATTTGTGGACATAGCTGGATCTAGATGAACCAGCTTGACACAAGTGTGAATGGGGCCTTAATAAACAGATAGAACAAAAGGTAATTAACTGTATATTTAGTGGAGCAAATCCACTGTTCAAATTTACATAAACTAATGACAGAAATTGTAAAAAGAATTCCAGCAAAACATTTTGGATGGTTTACACCAGGCATGTCCAAAGTCAGGCCCGCGGGCCATTTGCAGCCCCCAGACCGCTTTAATATGGCCCCACAGATAATTTGGAAAAATCTATTGTTGTGGCCACTGTGAATCCCAGAGCGCTGCTCAGGACAACTGGGATCTCTGGATCTTTCAACACCCATGTTACTTGTGAATACACTAAATGTTAACATCCACCGCCCATCCCCACCAGCTTTATATCCCTTGCTCAATATGGCCTCAGACTTAAGGCCCGTACACACGATACGAAAATCGGAAGTAAAATTTCATCCAACAAACGATCTGCCGATTTTCAGATTGTTAGTATAGTGCTTTCAACAGCAGATAACGAATTTTCGGACGACAAAATCTGGATGTGCAGGCTATAAAATTTTTATCATACGTCAACACAACGTCTGATTTAGTTCAGTTATCGTCCGAAAAAAAATCGTAATAGCAAGACTAGGCATGCTCAGAAATGAAAGAACACATACAAAACAATTCAACACGACATCACTTCTGAAGTAGAATTCTGTCATATGGGAATTTTCTATGAAAGTAACCTCTTCACTTTCCATATGAGACTAGCATGCAACAAAAATCGGACGCAAGATCGTTCGATAATCTGATCGTGTGTACGAGGCCTTAGCCTGATAAGGGAGCACTAAAAAACACAAATAAATTTGGTGCTAGTATGACAGGACCAGCGCTCTCTCTATGATAACTGGCATAACACCTGTTTAGATTTGTCATCCATGTGACAAAATGAAAAGTATGCCGTTTGCAATAAACTTTGAACAAATTAGTTAATTTGCATTTAATTTTAATGGTCCAAAAAATGTTAGGCAAAATGGTCGGCCCTCACGCATGTTCACTTCATCAAATCTGGCCCTCTTTGAAAAAAGTTTGGACACCACTGGTTTACACTGAACACTTTCTCCAGGATTTATGTCATAAGATTCCTCCAATACTTCTATAGAAAAATATTCTGGCATACAACAGAGGCAGTGCTTAAATGGACACGGTCATTTTAGGAAATGAAATATCTGATGACAGATATGATAAAGTGCATGCATGTTGAAGGCTGGTTGGTCTGCCACCCCTAACATGCCTGTTGGCCTATCACTACTATTTATTATGCATTGCCCCACAAGCCAATGTGACTGAGCAGGAGGCAAAAACGTGAAAGCCAAGAAGTATTATCAAGAGGTGCTGAAGCTTTGCTTGTCAGAAAGGCCCAGCATTTGGAAGAAGCAGGAAGGGCTAAAAGCTGTTTGGGGTACAGTATATGTGGGCACCTGTGGCACTTCATATCTGGAAGGAGATTTTTTTCCCCTTAAAGTGACAGCGTCTGTTTAATGAGGAAATCAAGACCTGGAAACAGTGGGTCAAGATCTTTAGAAAATGGATTGCAAGCAAACAGGTTTAGAGAGGAGCCACATTTTCACTGCTGCCCTCCCTTCTCAACCTTCCAACCATAATGTTTCAATAGTATTATGCTTAAAGACAACACAATCTGTAAACCTTATTTTTACACCACAATATTTTTTAAAAATGCAATAAAAACATGATAATCATACCTATATATGCATAGCATGTTGACAATGGTATGCATAATAAATGTTTTCTATATAAAGCAAAGCTTGTCTGTAATCAAAAACTGTAATACCTCACACACCTCATGACTTGGGAATGCATCTTCTAAATTAGCAAGATCATGCCCCTTCATGTGACTCTTCAGGCTGTAATGAGTGCTGAAAGTTTTTTCACATCCATCGCTGGTATGAAACGGTCTTTCCCCTGTCACAACAAATGAAAATGCTGCAATCATTATTTGTCTTCCCTACAATATTACAGTGAAGGAATCAGGAATAGCACTGACTTACCAGTATGTTTCCTAGCATGTGTTTTCAGGTGATGGCTGGCTGCAAACGCTTTCCCGCAACCATCGTGATCACATCTGATAGGAACAATAACAAAACCTATTATACAATGACTGTACAGCCACAAAATATCAACAGGCACATACAACTCAACCTATATTAGAGCTACTGCTTGTTAAAGCTCCAAATATTGCCTCCATGACCCACATACCCGGGGCCTTCTTTCATTGCTATACTCCAGACTGACCGACTCCCCTGACCGTACTCCTCCAGCATATACTACTAAGTGGGAACAAGATCTAGGGTCCTCCATAGATGTTAAAGACTGGTCCAAAATCTGGCAAACAACTTAAGCGGCCTCACAAAATATAATAGCCTCGGAAACAAACTACAAAGTGCTAATGCGATGGTATTTAGTACCCGCATGCATTGCAAAATATTCACCCTCCTACTCTGCAACATGCTTTTGGGGTTGCCTGGATACAGGCATACACATGCACATCTGGTGGACCTGTACATTGGTGCAAAAGTTTTGGCAGGCCGTCTTCCATATTCTCTCCACCCTGACGGACGAGCCAATCGCGCCTGACCCCCTCCTGGCTCTCTTGAATGTAAAGCCAGATAACGTTTACAAATTCCAACACAAGCTGTTCCTACAGGTCACAACAGCGGCTAAACAAACCATTGCGAAAGCGTGGAAATCCCCAACCTACCTTTACCTGAAGTGAAACACTGAATCACCTACGCCACAGGTGTCAAACACAAGGCCCGCGGGCCGAATCCGGCCCTCCAGGCCATTTTATGTGGCCCTCACACCTCTCCTGTAGCTGCAGGAGAGCTCCAGTCCTCCTCTAGACCTTATACTTTCTGCTTTCCAGCAATGCCTCCAGCTTCTTTCCAGCAGCAGCACAAGGTAAGGGAGGTGCACTGTGATGTAAGTGAGGGTGGGCGACTCAACTTCTGATGGTGGAGAGGCTCTTGACGTCTTATGTAAGGGTAGGGGATGCTCTTGACATCTAGTCTTACAGATACAATCGGCCCTTTTTGAGGGCAATCATAATGCTGATGCGGCCCGCGATTAAATGGAGTTGGACACCCCTGACCTACGCTATGATTCACGCCAAAATTGATGCTATCCTGACAGATAAAGTCGAGACATTCGATAGACTCTGGCAACCTTGGGTTGACAATTTTCTTCCCCCCAATTTTGATAACTCCCTGTTGATGCCCTAAACCATATCTGGGGTTTCAATACCTCCACTCCTTATGTACTGGCCCCCCCGGCGTCCTTGCCTTCCTTTTCCCCCCTCCATCCATCCCTCTTCCCCTTTCTCCTTGTCCCCTCGTTACCCCCTTCTCCCTGTCGCCCCCCCCCCTCCCTGCCCTACTTCTTCCCTTCTGCATTCATATGTTGTAGCACCTACAACGTCTCAGTTTGGTTCTGCCTTGTGATTTTAACTACAGCTTAATGGTTACCGTGTTCAACCTACTCCCTCATTCTGGCTGTCTGTAACCCATGTTTCTCCTGTTTGGTTGGATACCCGTGAGGTTCCTCTCACCCCCCTGCCCCTTCCCACATGGTACTGTAAACTTGGGTACTGTTCCTATAAAGTACAACAGTTGATTGGTTGCGCCTCCCTGCCTAGGCACAGCGAGCTCCCTTTACGGGGTACCTGTGGGTTGGCAGCGCCAGTCACCACTCTCTCATGAACACCCATCTTACCGCCCCTTGTCTACCAACCCTCAAGATTTATCTGTAGTTACAGTTGTTTTATTATACTCTGTTACCAATCTTTGATTGCACTTTTATTATACCTTTTCTAATTATTCTGTATGTGAAACGTTGTTACTCATTTGCATTCTTCTTCAATAAAAATACTTGAAACAGAAAAGCTCCAAATATTGTGCGCCACACCTGTCTTTTTTTTTTTTTTTTTTAAAGGATGGGTTTACCTTAAAAAAATAATAATAATAAATAATAATTGCAATTTTTTTGCAGGTAAAATAATGTGCACACGTGATCAGTAGATGGCTGAGTGTATTTGTAGGCATTTATTCACAGGAAACTGTAAATGAACGATGCGACCATGTGAGCAAAAGCCCCCGTGGCGGTGATGTTTCCAAAATAGTGACATTAGGTGTGGGGAGAAGATCCCTAGCCTGCTGTCACAGGGAGGAGGGGCAGAAGGGGGAGAGCTGCAGATGCTGGAACATGTTCCACCCTAAATATAGGTGGAACATATAACATGTTGCATAAGTGACCTTATCCTTTTAAACAGTTTCCTCTATGAATGCACAAAAATGCACACACATAGCAATGGCACAATTGACAGTGTTTCCTAAATGTTGATCGGTGTAAAAAAAAAACTCACCTGAAAGGTTTCTCTCTGGTGTGAGTCCGAATATGTTTCCGTAAGTCACTGTGCGTAGTGAAGTATTTGCTGCAGCCCTCTGTCACACAATTAAATGTTTCACCGGTATGAAGTCTTTTATGAGCCCTCAATCTGTAGAAGAAAAAAAAAAAAGAACAGTTTATTAAACAGGCTCCGCTTTATACACTTCCTATGAAAAATTACTATTTTCTATGGGCAACACAAATACTCACCCTCCAAATATTGATGCATACATTGAAATTAAAGTGTATTTAAATCCAAAACTTTTCTTTTAGTTTTAGAAAGAGTACAGAATTCCCTGTCAGGTCATCTCTGGTTGTCTGTATCTCACTGGGGAAGTAAGTTTTCATTTCTTTCTTGTCCTATCCCCAAAATGCAAAAGGAAATCTCATCTAAGGCTCCATTCACACTTCTGGCAACTTTGGCTCTGAGGAAGAGGGTTCTCTCTCGAAACGCGTAAGCCATACAAGGTTGTGAGGACGCCATCACACTATCCAGCAGTAGAGAAGTGTCCTGGAAGGGAGCAGTCCCTATTTCCTACATGCTTTTACATATCCTATGTTTGTTAGTATATTGTACGCTACCTTCTTTGATTTTAATAAACTTTTTTAGTGGTAATGCACAAGGTCAGTGGGCCCTTCTCTTGTCGTTTTCCATTCACACTTGTGCCAGAGAGTGTAAAGTTGCACTCCAAAGTCACAATGGAAATCATGCAACTTTGGGGCATGACTTTACACTCTCTGGCACTTAATTGTATCAAACGTCATATCAAAGTAGTGCAGGCACCTTTTCAAAGCTGCATCAACCAGAATGAGTGCCAATGAAAACTATGGGCTGCGACTTGATGTGTCCAAAGATGCACTAGTGTGAATGGAGCCTTACAGTGTTCATCTTACAGAGCCGTCATTGCAACAAGTGTCCCATCTGAAGGATTTTTCCTAATTTCTTGCTCTGGCGCCAACGGAGAAACTTTTAATTTTCCATCACTTTATGTCTCAGTGGCAATAGAGACATAGAACTAGAGGGGTGATTCCCCCCAGCGGAGACATAGCAATAAAAACCTGACAGAGATTCTAACCCTTTTTTAACACTATCCAAAACTAAAATAAAAAATGCCTTTTACATCCAATTGAACGCTTACAGTCTGTTGTTATGTATACTACTTCCCGTTACAAGAAAACATATGGGTTTATGTAATAAAACACTTGCGCCAAATACTTAATTACAAAATGTTAAATGAATAAGACTGCTGCTGCTGCAACCCCTCGGGGTGATCAATGGGAAAAATGGAATAGTCAAATAACTATTAGCAGCGTAATTCCTCAATTTGTGCGTGCTAACCATGTAATACTCAATGTGCAAAAAAACTCCAAGTGTGATCATACATATGCCCTGTGAATGTAGGACAGGTAATGCTGATGATAATAGAAGTGCATATAGTACCCATTGATATGAAAAATATACCATAATATATAGTGAAGCAACTTCTAGTGCAAAAAATGTCTATATATATTATATATATATATATATAGTGCAAATAGTGTCCGAATGCTTATAAAGTGCATCGGCATAAGTAATGATTGCCAACAGCTTTAAGTCTCTTCAAGATACAGCAGTACATAAATCCTTTTCACAGCGCTGCATGTCTAGTGGCCAGCCAGACCACATCCTGTGCACATCTGTGGTATGTGGATGTGCACATCCTGAGACCATAGCTAATACATGTGAGTAGCTGTCAGACATTGTTGCATACACATGCGCTGGAACTCTTAAGAGTCATTGCTGTCTGGCTGGCCACTAGACATGCAGCGTCATTTTAAAAGCTCCTGAACTCTGGATATTTTAATTAACTTCTACCTTCCTACAAAGCCGAAAACACACCACCCTGAGCTCTCCTGCTATCCCCTAAGATTTGTAAACTCCTTGACCATGGGGACATACGAGCAGGCTTTACAATGTCCGCAATAAAAAGATCCCTTCAGTTTATCAGGACCAACCTGCTCCAGGCACGGACGGCTGGATTGCAGATCTAGATGATCCCTTTAAAGCTTTATTTGATCTTTCTTGCCATATGGCATTAGAGATCAACAATGTCTGGTGAGTGTGCATTCTTCCCAAATTCCTATTCCACGGAAGGTGTCACCATCACTATTCATTTTTGGCATACAGCACCTTACACTTTTGCACCTGTGAAAAGGATTTATGTCCTGCTGTATCTTGAAGAGACTTTAAGCTGTTGGCAATCATTACTTAAGCTGATGCACTTTATAAGCATTCGGACACTATTTGCACTATAAGCTGTTGCACTTTATATATATTTGGACATTTTTTGCACTAGAAGTTGCTGCACTTTATATTATGGTATATTTTGCACATCAATAGGTACTATATGCACTTGTATTATCATCAGCATTGCCTGTCCTACATTCACAGGGCATATGTATGATCACAGTTTTTTTGCGTGTTGAGTATTACGCGGTTATCGCGCACAGATTGAGGAATTGTGCTGCTAATAGTTATTTGGCTATTTCATTTTTCCCATATGGGTTTATGTGAATGGAAATATACTTTTCTAAATTATAGTGCCAGTGTCACGGGAGCAAACAGCAAAAGGGGCAAATTTCTTATGGACTTTAGTTGCAACCTCTTTTGACCTATAAAAAAAAGCAGCAAGGCAGCAAATGTGCAAACATGGAAACATCTTCACGTTCACTGGTGAATGGAGATATGGGAATAAAGTATCATTTACAGGCATGAGGGCCTGTTCACACCTTAAAATCCAGTGCAGGAGACCCACGTTCCATGCTGGTTTCCCGCATTGTATTCTCATTGCACTGTCCTTGTGATCTTCAGCAGGTGTCAGTGTGGGAGTCACCCCAAATGCAGGTTGCCGACTCCCTTGTGTGATCCAGTGCGTTTTCCTGCACTGGATCACATGGTACAAAAGTACAATGCGATCTGGTTGCAGTCTGTTTCCAAAAGTAGAGCATGCACTACTTTTGGTGTAGTTCAATTTCGCACTGCAGAGAACTGCATGTGGCTTGCACAAGGACCGCACAGCGTTCCTGTGCGATTCATATGCAGTTCCTAGTGTGAATGGGCCCTTAACCCACACATACTGTTGGGTTTGGAGTGGAGTCAGTACTTAATGTATTAGTAAGAAGATGGTCCTGGCCAAAGACAGACATACCCCAAAAATGAGCTTTATAAACTGCACAAACTCTTTACCACTACTTTCCCCCACAGTAGTTCTGTAGCTTCTCTCATGTCAGAAATGACTAGCTGTTTATTCCTTTCTAAATAAGAGGGCGGCTGGCTGTAGCACAGCCAAGAACGATAAACTTGGTACAGGATGATACAGAACATCATCGCCGACCTAGACACACAGACAGCACTGTCTGAATGGGACTATGGCCCTGGGGTACATGGAAACCCATGACAGCTAAGTAAATTTAACCACAGCACTGCTGCTGCAACAGGGGGGAGCTATGGGATAGTGAGAAGGTTTAGCTAACCAATAAACATTTTCTAGATTTTTAAATGGTCACAAAAATAAGAACACAATGCAGATTCCAAGAAGTGGAGCCACGTGCTTAAGGAAGAGCTCCAGGTTTCCTGTAACTCTAAACACTCTGTTTGGGCCAGCTTTGAGAAAAGGAATTTGCATTTGTCATATTCATCATTTCCAGCAGTGTTGGAGATATTCTTGTCTGTGAATTGATTTTCACTGTATTGTGAGTTATACCTGGTGGATGTTGAAATTTATTCTGCTCCAGGTTTTCTGTCACTTTAAGTGCCGGTTCACACTTGTGCGGTTTGCGAGATCGCATGCAATTCGGAGCGCACTGCTCCTTCATTGTATGCGATCTCATGTGCGGATGCGAGTTCAGCCATACACTTTGTATGGCTGAATTCGCAGCGCATCCGCAGCAAACTCGCACATGAGGCTTTTTTTGAGCCGCATCAGAATCGGATCGCACAGTGGTTCAAAATTGTGCGATCCGATTCTGTGCAAACTTGCAGATCGCACTGCGATATGTGATCGCAACTGGGGGTGTCGTTAACTTTTAAAACTTTTAATTGACACCCCCTGAGTATCGCATATGGCAGTGTGAACTGCCAGATGTGCGGATTCGGGAACACGCTGCATATTCGCAGCGTTCCTGCATTGCACAAGTGTGAACCGACACTTAGTAAATACTTTGGTTGAGCCAGCTTGGTTAAAATTAATTCTTATCATGCCAGAACAGTATTGATACTGGGGAAGCCATAATACATTGTAGTAGCATTGATAAAAACAGTAAGTTTTGTTTAATCCCTGGGGAGCTATGAGCAACTTCCCCTCAGCTACCAAAAACAGGGAGTCGCTTACACAGTTACCTATGCAATTATTGTATTTTTTATTTTTTTTTTTAATAAATACAAAGTGTTCTCTGATTGGCTAAGGTGGAGAATGTGACGTCATCCACCCGCCTCTCCACAGAATACATAGACTATTTTCAGCATCTGAGGACTTTAGTCCTACTCCTTTAGGACCTTTAAATGCTACTACAGTGTATTCCGGCGTTCCCAGCAGCTATATTGTTCTGGCATGGTAAGAATTCATTTTAACCAAGCTGGTCCAAACAAACAAAGTATTCGGGCTCATGTGTACAGCAATTATTTTTTTGTACACATCTAAACGCAGCACTATAGATATGAAAATTAAATGCAGCTGCATCTACCAATAAAAATGTGCACTTTGTTTATCGATGTCCAGAACAGCGTATTAAATATACCCCGTAATTAACACTGTATGCACAAACATCTATGCAATGCTTGCATGCGTACAGTAGCCCTTTTAGCCACTGCTTAGGGCCGACATGTAAAAATCAACAATGTGTTATCAGCGGCACCGATTACACATGGTTGTTACTTGCATGTCTACAGATTCAGTGAATCATTCATTTGTTATTTACATCTCAAGTATTAGTTTCCTTTGTTTGTATTTTTTTACATTTACATTATAGCATTAGGCCATTCAATATAGACCGGATAAGGTATGAAAGCAGAACCAGCAGGTCTCAATGAGTTGCAGTTTCCTAGCAGATCTGCTCTGATGGCCAGTGGGAGGAGCCATTTTTGCTTGCTTAGAATTTGACTGGTCTCAGTCAATCAAATTCTACAGAGACCGAAATGGCACCTCCTACCGGTTGTCATAGCAGTCCCGATGTGACATAGGGAGATGGATCCAGAATGGTTTGTGTGTGTTGCCATTCCTGCCCATGTATAAAATTTGACTGGCCACTCCTGGCTGTCAGAGTGGAAGTGATGGGGAACCAAGTGCCTGCAATTTTATTAGTAATATTATTAGCACTCGCATTCCTTTGCTGTTAGGGCACAGATGGCAAAAGCTTTCTGGGTGCTAGCATCAAGCTGAGCACTAGTAGTGGCCAATAGAGGCCATTTACGCTAAAAGGCGAAACACATGTAAATGTTTCTCAAACGTTACATGCAAGCAGCATACAGAGCAATTATATGCAGGATCTGGCTGCCAGCAAGATCCTGAGTAAAAACAGTGCCACGCTATGTGAATCAGTGCAGGAAATCTGGAGCTCTTCTTTAATTATGGAGCTGAAAGAATACCAAATTTCACAAGTTGTAACCCACAATGCAGTGAAAATCAATGTACAGCCTGGAATATCTCAAACGCTGGTCATAATGAATACAATGAGATAAAAAGAAATTACATGCCCATAACATCTGGATTACATTTTTTTTATCTCCTTTCTCACTGTCATTTGCCATACCACTGTGTATTTGGCTTATAATTATTTAAATTTAAATTTATTTAAATTTATATATTTTCATACTCAAGTCCTGATTCTTGCCGTTGAAAGTCCCAATCCTCAGGGGTTATTTTTGTTCCACATTTTTTTTATCAGTTTAAACAGTTCTGACAAGACAGAGGAGGTCAGAGGTAGGGGCAGTAGGACGGGTAAATATTAATACTGTTCTTCGTTTGCTTTTCCTTTTTTTTTTTTTTAACTTATCAAAGTGTAGACACCAAAAGATTACTATTTTAGCTAGAAACACAAAAAAAAAAAGAAAAAAAAAAAAGGTTTAATTGTTATAAGGGGCATGACTGGTCCTCTGTGCAATAACAGTGCCCAATTGGCCACTGAGGCCAATTGGTAAGAATCAGCCCTGAAGTCAGGCTCCAGTAACAAGGGGAAATTAGCTTTAGAGAGGGGGAAATTAGCTTTAGAGAGGCGTACAGTAAAGTGGTTTCTGGATAACAAATATAAATAGAATAGCATAGAATAGAATAGAATCTTTAAAGACTTTCACTTTCGATGGAAAAAAAAAAAAACAAAACACATTACCCTCTGGGTGATCTATGTACAGTGAAGGAATTTTAACAAATGTTGCAGATTTCTACCTTTCGTTAATCTGAAGAAATCGCTGTTTGCCTGTTTGTTTGTCTGTGACCATGTGCTCAGTGAATCTGAAAGTGAATGGGGGGTGACTTCTTCATTATTGACCAGCTGCTGCACTTGCAGGGTTCTAATGAAAAAAGTGGCAGGGCCTTATTCCCTTTAGATGTGAGTAACCCTTTGGGAATATCTCAACAAAGCTGAAATGTTTACTGCAGAGCATGCAAGGATGCACAAAATCTGATTCGTAATTTAGAGCATCTAAAGCCTCATACATCAGATTATCGAACGATCTGTCGTCCGTTTTTTGGTGCATGCTAGTCTCATATGGAAAGTGAAGAGGTTACTTTCATACGAAAATTCTCGTACGACAGAATTCAACTTCAGAAGTGATGTCATGTGTTGAATTGTTTTGTATGTGTTCTTTCATTTCCGAGCATGCCTAGTCTTGCTCTTATGATTTTTTCGGACAAAAACTGTACTAATTAAATGAAAAACGGACGTTGTGTTCACATACGATAAAAATTTTATAGCCTGCACATCCAGTTTTTGTCGTACGAAAATTCGTAATCTGCTGTCGAAAGAACTATACTAACGATCGGAAAATCGTCAGATCGTTCGTCGGGCAAATCAGTAAGCCAGTCACACAAGCAGAAAATTACATTTCTAGGGGAGGGGGTTCCATAAACCATCTGTGCACAGAACACCTTCAGGTAACCATTTTGCATTTTACAGAAAATTACAGTCCTGCAGTTTGAAAAGGAAAGGTAATTTAATAACATTACAATATGTTGTGTTGCAATTATATATGCTATATTATTACTTTTTAAATTTGCAACATTATTTCCCTATGAAAAGTGGAATTACCCTTTATATTTTTTGCAATTAAAAGTCCTGCTAAGAGTAGATACTGTAAATGCCCCTGTACAATTAACAGGCCCCAATACAGGCCTTCGATCAGCAAGCGACAGAATCCAGGAGAAAAGGCAGTGCCATCTTCCACCAAGTCTTTCAAGTGTTCAGGAAAATTGATTCTTTATTAGGACAGATGGAGAAGAGTCTACATAAACAGTACTGTGTAGCCCAATGGCTCACCTTAATACAGGAGCCTGCCCAATATAACTTCTAAACTTCCCAAATTACACCCTATGCCCATGAGCAAACTTTAGAAGTCAGTAAATCAAGGGGTCAATTAGAGAAGCACACAGTGGTAAGAAAGATAAAGTGGAGTTCCACCAAAAGTGGAAATTCCGCTTTAAGACCTCCTGACCCCCTGACATGCCACATTTGGCATTTCATTTTTTTTTGGGGGGGGGGGGGAGCGGGTACCTAGATTTGACAGGTACGCACTCCCACTTCTGCTCTCCTCTCCTCTCCCCCTCCCACCCTGCAATCTTCTGGGACCCATCAGAGTTCCAAGAAGATTCCCCCGTGCACTTAGGACGTGCAGCGCGACTCGCGCATACGCAGTGCGCACCCAGCTGTGAAGCCGCAAGCGGTCACAGCCAGTTGCCCACACTAGTGATGTTGGCACCGTGGGGAGAAGAGCGAGAGAACCAACACTTTTGCCGGCCGCATCGCTGGATCGTGGGACAGGTGTGTGTGTGTTTATTAAAGTCAGCAGCTACAAAAAGTGTAATAAACACAAAAACGGGTGGAACTCCGCTTTAACCACTTCAAGACCAAGCCTATTTCTGACACTTGTCTACAAGTTAAAATCAGTATTTTTTGCTAGAAAATTGCTTAGCACCCCCAAACATTATCATTTTTTTAGCAAAGACCCCAGAGAATAAAATGGCGGTTGTTGCAATATTTTATGTCACACGGTATTTATGCAGCGGTCTTTCAAACTTAATTCTTTTGTAAAAAAATACATGTCACTGAATTAAAAAAAAAACAAACAACTGTAAAGTTTGCCCAATTTTTTTTGTATATAGATGAAAACGATGTTACGACGGTAAAATAGATACGTAACATATTACGCTTTCAAACTGCACGCACTTGTGGAATGGGGGCAAACTATGGTATGTAAAAATCTCCACAAATCTAGGGTCTAAAAAGACCCCAAACCCCTCCTCTGCCCTTAAAAGTATTCAAAACGCCAAAACACGGCTTTTTTTCAATACTGAGGATTTTTTTTAAATCGGCGCCGCTGGCTGCCAAGTAAACTGGAAGTGACGTTGTGACGTTGCTTCCAGGTTACTACAGGTGAGACCCGATCAAAGCCTATACACGTCCCCTCTCTCTGCTTGTTATAACGACCGAGGGGCTACCGGCTCTAAAAAACAGTATCGGAGTGATGCCTCTAGCTGCAGACATCACCCCGGTACAACTACTTCAATAAAATGACGTACAGGTACGTGATTTCACGTGAAGTGGTTAATGGCAGTTAATAGCAGTAGCCTTGTAGTGTCTAATTTCAGACAGCAGTTTTAACAAAGTTTATCCAAACCCAAAAACAAAAATGTAATACATGACAGTTGACCACTTCTTAGATCAGGTGGCTACATTCCTTTTCTTTGTTCAGAGTTTTTCCGTTATGTTGACCAGGTAATGCTACAGATAATGTCCTAGGGTCAATACACTCACCCACTCACTCTCCCTGCACTGTATTTATAGATGAAGTCATGGTTGTTACCCAGGCTGGATTTCAAGCATGTCTTCCTTGCCTCACCTGTATTACGTAGAGCAGGGTGTCTCGGCCAGGCACCCATGGAACCCTAAGGTTCCTCCAGAGGTAGTTAGGGGTTCCTTGAGCAATGAGCAATTTCTACCTCTCAGATAAGTTCCCACTGACACTATTCAATTTTATAGGTATCTGCAGGGGCGTACCTAGAGCATTTGGCACCCGGGGCGGATCCTATATCTGGCACCCCCCCCCCCCCGGCGTGAAGGCGACGAACCCCACATTGACCCGGCGACCAGGCCCCTCCTCCTCTGCAAAAACTGCGCTGATTGACCTGAGGCGCCAGACAGAAATACATGTAACTGGCATACTTACTGTGTGCTACTGCCAGTGGTGTCACTAGGGTTGGTGTCACCTGGTACAGTAAACCATGGTGTCACTCCCCCCAAAATTTTTTTCCTGTTTTCTGAAAGCGTGCCAAAGATGCAGCATGCAAGACTTTTGGTGCGCTTTCAGAAAGTGCAGAAAAAAAAAATCTATAGGACTGCAGTAATAACCAAGTAAAATGTAGGAAGACCCCCTTTACATTACACAGCCCCCGTACCCCTGGACCCCTTTACAATGCAGACCCCCCCAATAGAACCCCTTTACAATGCAACCCCCCCAATAGAACCCCTCTACAATGCAAACCCCCTATAGAACCCCTTTACAATGCAGACCCCCCCAATAGAACCCCTTTACAATACAACCCCCCAATAGTACCCCTTTACAATACAACCCCCCCCCCCCCCAATAGAACCCTTTACAATACAAACCCCCCCCCCCCCATAGAACCCCTCTAAAATGCAGACCCCCCCCAATAGAACCCCTTTACAATGCAGACAACTCCCCCCCCCCCAATAAAACCCCTCTACAATGCAGACACCCCCCAATAGAACCCCTTTATAATGCAGACACCCCCCAATAGAACCCCTTTACAATGTAGACAACCCCCCCCCCCCAATAAAACCCCTCTATAATGAAGACCCCCCCCCATAGAACCCCTTTACAATGTAGACAACCCCCCCTCCAATAAAACTCCATTACAATGAAGACCCCCCCCCCCCCATAAAACCCCTCTACAATGCAGACCCCCCCCCCCAATAAAACCCCTCTACAATGCAGACACCCCCCAATAGAACCCCTTTATAATGCAGACACCCCCCCCCCCAATAGAACCCCTTTACAATGTAGACAACCCCCCCAATAAAACCCCTCTATAATGAAGACCCCCCCATAGAACCCCTTTACAATGTAGACAACCCCCCCTCCAATGAAACTCCTTTACAATGAAGACCCCCCCCCCATAAAACCCCTCTACAATGCAAACCCCCCCCCCCCCCCCCCCAATAAAACCCCTCTACAATGCAGACACCCCCCAATAGAACCCCTTTATAATGCAGACCCCAGCAATAAAACCCCTCTATAATGCAGACACCCCCCCCCAATAAAACCCCTCTATAATGCAGACACCCCCCCCCATAGAACCCCTTTACAATGTAGACAACCCCCTTACAATGGAGACCCCCCTCCCCCCCAATATAACAACTTTAAAATACAATTGCGCGCCCCCCCCCCCCCCTTACCTTATGAGGAGCAGAGAAGAAAAGCAGAGAGGGAGGAACTGTTCAAAGAGAATGGGAGAGAGGCTCACGAGCCCTGCATACACAGCGGTCAGCTGGAAATGCCGAAGTTAAATGTGCTTAGTAGTTAATGAGCCATGATTGGTTGCTAGGCGGTCCAATCAACCAATCACCTTCTCATTATCTAGCACACTTAACTCCGGCATTTCCCGCAGTGTATGCAGGGCTCGTGAGCGAAATGAGTCTCTCTCCCTGTCTCTGCTATACAGTTTCTCCTCCGGCGGCCGGCCCCGGGTGTCACCGTGGTGCTCGCTGACACCCCCCTAATGTGTGGCACCCGGGGCGGACCGCCCCCCCGCCCCCCCTATTGGTACGCCACTGGGTATCTGTTAGGGGGGTCATTCTTCCCAATGACCACAAGTGTAAGAAGTATTCTTCTCATTGACCCTCACATTAAAGGGATTGTAAAAGGCAGCAGTTTTTTTTTTTTTATCCTATTGCATTTTATGCATGAAGATAAAAAAAAAAAAAACCTTCTGTGTGCAGCAGCCCCCTTCATACTTACCCCAGCCATCTTTATATAGCGATGTTGCAGTCTGATTGTCTCCCGCTGCTGTCAATTAAAGTCAGTGAGCTTATCAGGAGAGAGATGGGGTGGGGCGGGGCCAGGTCACCGCTCTGTGACTGAATGGACACAGGAAGCTAGGACTCGGCTCGGTGCCCCCACAGCAAGCTTCTTGAATGAACACAGGGAGCTACGACTTGGCTCAGGTAACCCCCAACAGCAAGCTTCTTGAATGAACACAGGGAGCTAGGACTCGGCTCGAGTGCCCCCACAGCAAGCTTCTTGAATGAACACAGGGAGCTAGGACTCGGCTCGAGCGCCCCCACAGCAAGCTTCTTGAATGAACACAGGGAGCTAGGACTCGGCTCGAGTGCCCCCACAGCAAGCTTCTTGAATGAACACAGGGAGCTAGGACTCGGCTCGAGTGCCCCCACAGCAAGCTTCTTGAATGAACACAGGGAGCTAGGACTCAGCTCAGGTAACCCCAACATCAAGCTTCTTGAATGAACACAGGGAGCTAGGACTCGGCTCAGGTGCCCCCACAGCAAGCTTCTTGTATGAACACAGGGAGCTAGGACTCGGCTCAGGTGACCTCAGAGCAAGCTTCTTGAATGATCACAGGGAGCTAGGACTCGGCTCAGGTGCCCCCACAGCAAGCTTCTGGAATGAACACAGCTTCTTGCTGTGGGGGCACTCAACAGGAGAGGAGGGATCTGAGAAGAGGAGAATCCAGGCCTTTACAATTACTTTAACGTATCGTGAGTTGAAGACAAAGAAACTGCCCACATCTAAGATGGCGTCGCCCACAGCACACCATGAGGCTAGGGACCAACACAGGAAGGCCTCAGAAACCACAACAGGGACTAGCAAGTCCAAGGTACCATGTCACCCCTACCCCCCCATAAGCGCCAGAGCACACTCCGCATGGACAGGGAGAGGGAAGGATACACAGACCAGGTAACGGGAAGACCAGGGAGATCTCTTGGGAGGCACAAATTCCATTATCCCCAGGGGAGGGCCTACATCCCCCCAAGGCAGGGAGGGGCAAGGGGCATATTTACTCACCATATCATGGACCGGGTGGGCTCTGCTCCGGGCAGACTGGCTCCCACCCAAAGTGGGGGTGCTGCCAGCCGATGGGTACACTGCGACTCAGGGCGTTTCCAGGTCGATGCGTTCCGGCGAGGCATCTGCTCGCAGGCTCTTCCCCCTCCGGACCAGGGGGCACGGTAGTGGCTAGGCCTAGGTCAGAACTATAACCTTCTCAGGCTCGTAGGCCAGACTGGATCTAGATTATCCAGTGCAAAGCCCCAGCAGGCATCGTTGCTTGTAGATCGCCATGAAATTCTTCCCTGAACACTAGCTAGCAAGTGGGTAAAGAGAAATAAACGAAAATATTCTGAGAAGAATAAAAAAACTGAGACCGGTGTCCCAGCAGGAAACCTAGGTCCTATTCCTTCTCTAGGCAGAAACAAATTGATGTGCTGCATAGTGCAGTGGGGGTTTAGGTCTAGGGGACAGCCCATGGGCGTGTGTATTAAAATTTTAACTGCCTAGACTAATCCTGATAGGAGGAGCATAAACCCACTCAGCTCATGGAGATGAGGCTGCATCTGTCGATGGACGACAGGAAAAGTTATTTTTTTGCCCTGTTTTCGGATCGTGTGTACGGGCCATAAGAACTAGAGCAATTGTTACATTTCTATTAAGAGTCTACCGATTTTTCCGATCTAAGGTTGACAAGAAACGCCAAGGTGGTCTTTCACCAAGACCACGTTTTACGAAGAGGGGGAGCGGACGGGCCGCTTGCTGTCTCGTTTGGTGGGAGCGCGCCCCTCAGTTCCCCCCAAAGGAGCACTTAGGTTACCAAAAGGACGACTGGTGAATAGGCAGGAAGAAATTATGGCGGAACTTACTAGATTCTACACTGACATTTATTCTACAAGGGCAACGTACAATTCAGAGGAGTTGCAGGAGTATTTAGGTACCATACCATTACCGAGACTCACGGCCGAACAACGGGAGGGGCTAGAGGCACCCATTACGGAGGAGGAGTTGGTGGAGGCGTTGGCCCTCATCCCGGGAGCCAAGGCGCCTGGGGAGGATGGCCTCCCCGTGGAGGTTTATCAAACCTTCTCGGGGCTGCTGATGCCGAAGTTGCTGGAGGTGTTCCGGACGGCTAGAGAGGCTGGGGCGCTTCCGGAGTCCATGTCTAGGGCGAGCATTGTGCTTCTGCTTAAACCCGGGAAGTCGCCCACGGACCCGGGATCATACAGACCCATTTCATTGCTCCAGGCAGACGTCAAATTGTTGGCCAAGGTTTTAGCAAGGCCGGTGAATTCAGTGATCACTCATTATTCATGAGGATCAGGCGGGTTTCATGCCCAATAGGTCCACGGCCCTTAATCTTAGACGACTGTTTGTTGCGATTCAAACGCCGGCGGATAATGTGGGAGAAAGAGCGCTGCGGTCCTTGGACGCCAACAAGGCGTTTGACAGTGTGGAATGGGGATATCTGTGGGCGGTGATGGAGGCGTTTGGGTTTGGCCCAGTGTTTCTATCATGGGTGCGACTGCTATACCATCAACCTTGGGCATCGATACGAGAGGGAGGTAGGACATCTGAGGGCTTCAGCCTAGGTAGGGGAACGAGGCGGGGCTGCCCACTTTCCCCTTTGTTATTCGCACTTGCAATTGAGCCCCTTGCGACACGTATCAGACACAGGGACTCCATAGTGGGTTTCAAGTACGGCCCTCTCCAGGACAAAATACTTTTATATGCGGATGACATGCTACTGACATTGGGGGACACGGGGGGATCCCTACGGGCGGTTATGTCTGAGATCACAGAGTTTGGGAGGTTTTCGGGCCTCACCATAAATTGGTCCAAATCGGCGCTGCTGCACCTGGATGCGGACGCTGCTCAGCCGGTGGGCTCTCACTGCCCGGTCCCGGTGGTTGAGAAGTTTAAGTATCTGGGGGTGGTGGTATCGGCGGACCCGAATCAATATAGTGTGCTCAACATTAGCCCTCTTCTTACGCAGTTCCGGGATAAAATTAGGATCGGGACTAAGCTCTGGCTCTCCCTGGCGGGACGGGTAAACCTTATCAAAATGATCTTGATGCCTCAACTGTTATACTTCCTGTACAATTCCCCGATTGTTATTACCCTGAAAACTTTTCGTATTGTAAATACCCTCTTTCGCTCCTTGCTGTGGAAGGGAAAGGCGGCTAGAATCCGCTTGGAACTACTGCAGAAGCCCAGAGATGGGGCGGGGGGGGGGGGGTAGCCTTGCCCTGTCCAACCCCTGGTTGTACTATCTGGCGTCCCAGCTGCAGCACCTGGTGGGCGTGCTGTCGGGGGCTCCAGCTGGTGCAGCGTTGGTAGTTATGCAGGAATTTACAGGGACATCTGGGGTACCGGAGGGACTGGAGGCACAGCTGTTTACCAAACCCAATCGGCGATACCGACGTATCGCCTCTTACAGAAGGTATGGGATAAGACGAAACAAATGCAACAAGTGACGGGGTATACCAAATTCAGTCCGATCTGGGGTAACCGCGCCTACCCAGAGTTGTGCAAATTAGATCAGGCGGACAGATGGCGGGCTTTGGGGGTGACTCATTTGCGGCACATCCTCCGCGGAGGGGTCCTGCTACCATTTGCGCAATTACAGGAGCGATTCTCCTTACCCGACCACACGAAATTCTACTACCTACAGTTACAACATGCGCTGCGGGCTCAGGTTGCCACGGGACAGCTCCACCTGTCCCCTACTCCTATATTCTATCTTATGGAACAGTTTACTGACACCAAAGGGTTCATTTCTAGCTGCTATTCCGCCCTGCTGAGCGCATACTTAGAAAAATACCCTAGCAAGGCCTGTGATCACTGGAGCACTGATGTGGGGGAGATCCCGGGTGAGCAGTGGGAGGAGGCCTTAGAATCAGTCCGCACGTGTTCTTTGAATGTTTTGCATCAGGTGTCTCAATTATACATATTACTTAGGGTCCACCACACTCCTCTGAAACTGTACTCTATGGGTGTCCGTGACGACGATATATGCGGCCGTTGCCAAAGGGAGGTGGGTGACTTGATTCACCTGTTGTGGCGTTGTCCAAAGCTGCACAGGTACTGGACTGAGGTGCACTCTGCTATTAATAGTACCCTGGGGATAGATGTGCCTGGGGACCCTAAACACTGCCTTCTGGGCATTCTAGACCAACATGTGGAAGACAGATATCTGAGGGAGGCGGCCTCCCGCACCCTGTTCCAGGCTCGCTTACTTATATTGCGATTATGGACTGCGCCTGAACCTCCGACCTTTCGGATGTGGCTAGAGCAAATGGGGGGCACTCTCAGAATGGAAAAGGTTATTTACCAACATAGGGGATCATCACAAAAATTCTCTAAAATATGGGGTGCTTGGTTGAATTGTCCGGGAATGGCCCCTACTGACTGCATCCTAGACCGTTTACTGTCTTAAATGTGTAAATATGGGTTGGGGTTGCTGGAGGATGATTGCTTGATACTTTGGGGGTGGATTGGAGGGCCGTGATAATGATACTGTTTCAGGCACTTTTGTTGGGGGTTGTCTGCTTCAAGGGGGGCTGTGGTGTATTTGTTATGCACACTATTTTTATGAGGTGATGGTGATTTCATGTTACTATGCCTGTACAGCGTATTGCAGTTTTACTGTGGTGTTGTGATTTTCTCTCAATAAAGATGTTTTCTGATTTAAAAAAAAGAGTCTACCGATTTTGGCGATTTAGCAATACCTTTATCACTTAAAGTAGGAAAAAACTTCCCCAAGTTTACAAGTTTTTCGTCAAGTGAATTCAGACCTTCCAAAATACAAGATAATTCACACCGGTAGGGCCAGGATATGGCAAACCTGGATGGACTCGTCTGCAGTTTAGTTGTCGGACTCTTCCCACCATGAATGTTATTGTAGCCCTTGGGCACAGACCTATGGGTACCAGTCTCCCACTTCAGTCCAGTGCTAATATATGTACATCCCTGCTTAAAGAGAGGAGAGAGCAGTGTATACATGTTGTGAATGTTTGCGTGAGTGATTCGTAGTGCAGCGTTTTGTATCTTTATTGTTTAGGCTCTACGCAGCCTAGATGTATATGCCTAGACACAACTATTACTGTTTTCATGCAACAACTGCAGAAAAGAAACAGCTTATAAAGTAGAAGAAAAACATTTTTGCAAGACAAATTCACAAAAAAAAAAAATTATATATTATATATATATATATATATATATATATATATATATATATATATATATATATATATATATATATATATATTTTTTTTTTTTTTTTTTTATTTTCTTTCTTGAAAATTATTGTTGGGTATTAAACCCAAAACCAAAAAATTTAATATATTGCAGCTTATATGTTAGATGTAGTGGCTACATTCAATGTATTTTTCCCCCTCTGTTTTCCCCTGGTGATCTGGCCAGTAACAGACCTTCTGTATTAAAGTGCACCCACTCTGAATGAATGAGCACAGCAGATAGCGGCATTGTCAGGTTGGGGGGGACCAAACTCCAGCTCACACTTTATAAGCAGTTACAGCTTTTGGATTAAAGGTTTACATTTAAAAAAACTGATCACTGTAAGCACTCCTACCAGGGTTAAGTGGTTTGTCTTATCCCTCTAACTGATACATGCCAGAGAGCTTGTTCTTTTGATAAACAACAGACTTACTGGCCAGATCACCAGCTGAAAGCTAATGCAGTCATCACCTCTAAAAGTAGGTAGGCTTTAATATAATAAATGTTTGCTTTTTAGTTTAATACAGCTCTAGGCTCGGTTTACATAACTACAATGCAACTTTAATGCGATTTACTGTGTAATTATGCGGTGCGCCTATCTTGAATCTGAACAATGTTTATAAACTGATCTGCCGATTTGTATTTTTTTTTTTTTTTGAGAGCAGAAGCTATTACAGCAGCTGTATCTACACAGCAACTTTGATTTCCACAGTTGTGATTTTCCAGCAAGCCGGAGGGGGCAGAGGTGCAGAAAAACAGGAGTAACTACAGGGGTACTGTGTATTTATTACTTTTTATTGGATGCGTGTAGTCAGTCCAGTGTGCACAACTGGCCAGGTATGTCCTGCAAAGGAAGAAACCACACAGAGAAATAAAAGTTTGCAGTATGGCTCCTTACCTGTAAAGGGTGTTAAAAGCCTTTTCACAACCCTGTACGTCACATTCAAATGGCTTTTCCTTCGTGTGCACACGTACATGGATTTTGAGGCTATAAGATGTAAGAAATGCTTTCCCACAACCCTCTTGATTGCAGACAAACGTGTACTCCCCTCTGTGTGTTTTCTGGTGTGTGCGCAGATTTCCAGCAGTACTGTACGTTCTTAGGCAGCCTTCAAATGTACACTGGTACCGCTTTACCTGTAATACAGCATAACAAGTTATTAACCTCTCTCCCAAGTTACTTCTTTCCTTCTCTCAAAAAAAAGGTAAATGAATGATGCCCTAAAAAATGACTAAATATGGAATTGTAGAAGTCCTCTCCAAGAGCTAAAAGTAGATCCAAACCATACCTGGATGGCATTTAGGTGGGTAAAATCGTTGTAAACCCTAACATATACCAAGGGAAGTGACTGACCTCAGGTGATGCAAAGAGATGAAACAAATCCTTCTAACTTGATGTCCAGTATGGTCGACTCTAACAAGGCACCCCATCCTCCCTCCTTTCTTCCTCCTTTTATTCCTTTTCCTCTATATTTAGACATCTATGGTGTCTAATCTTTCTTGGAAATGTTTCTTGGTATGCTATGAAAGTTAGGTACAACCAGTGTGGGGAAGAGGCATGGGGTCCTATATAACGTTACGCCGACATCCTACTCCCCCACCCCCTATGGGTTCCGTAAATATTAGTTAGTGCCCTTTTCTTTTTTCCTTGTTCTCTCAGTATGGTTTGTAGTTTAGGTCTCTCTAGAGCGGGTTTCTCAACCAGGGTTCCACAGAACCCTGGGGTTCCTCCAGAGGTTACTAGGGATTCCTTGAGGAACGAGCAAATACTGACTCTCAGATGAATTCCCAATGACACCATTGATCTTTTTAGCTATCTGTAAGGGGGGAATTCTTCCCAAAGACCACAAGTTTAAGGAGCATTCTTCCCACCGACCATCACACAAATGTATCATGAGTTATAAATATAGTAGAAAAAATTAATTGATACAACTAATTTGTTCAATGAAAGGAAGTATAAAGCCGACTTTATAGGCACATGTCAAGCAGGCAAAATTCATTTGTTAAAAAACATATATTTTATTGAACATATATTAAAATAATAGTCCAAATGAGAAAGGACAAGACATAACATACACAGTTAGAATGTTAAAAATTCACATTTTCTATGAATCAAATTTGAGTGTACATATATTTTCGTAGTTACATATGGTAGATAATATGGTAGTAGTCTGAAGAGGTCGACGCGTTTCACCTTAGCTTCTTCTGGACCTCAGACGTATATGTGTTTTCTTTTAGTAAAGACAAAAACACGTAATTAGTGCCAACATATACATATGTGATCTCTTAACATAGTATTTCTTTTAGCGTAAATGCTACAAAACACACCTCTCAAAATTGTAGAAAATTGTGCACTTCGTGGCCGTCCACACCCCAATATAGGAAAGTGGGGGGCGGGAAAAGAGAAGAAGCTAAGGCGAAACGCGTCGACCTCTTCAGACTAGTACCATATTATCTACCATATGTAACTACGAAAATATATGTACACTCAAATTTGATTCATAGAAAATGTGAATTTTTAACATATTCTGTGTATGTTATGTCTTGTCCTTTCTCATTTGGACTATTATTTTAATATATGTTCAATAAAATATATGTTTTTTAACAAATGAATTTTGCCTGCTTGACATGTGCCTATAAAGTCCGCTTTATACTTCCTTTCATTGAACAAATTAGTTGTATCAATGAATTTTTTTTCTTCTAGTCAATAGGATTATGGCACACAAGGGATAGCTCAAAATCTCTTTTCCTTTTTATAAATATAGTAATTTTTAGCAGGAGTTCCAAGACCAGAAGGTTATTTCTAGGGTTCCACTGTGTTGAAAAGGTTCAGAATGGCTGTTCTAGGAGGTTCTACTTCACAATGTAGGAATTATTTGCCATAGAGGCTACGGCTTGAAGTTCATGGACACTTCATATTGGTGTTCTGGAACCTTATCAGTTACTTTATTGACATCTATAAATTCCTGAATTTTGTTATACACATTTCGGAGCTGCCGGTCACTCGGGCGGGGATGTCTGGGAATGAGCGGGGGCAGGAGCTCGCCCCCTAGAGGCTCGTGGGGGAGGGACGTACCGATGCGTCACTTTGCCCAGGAGGGGCTGACCGCCGAAGTGTATAGTCGTGCGGCGGTCGGCAAGTGGTTAATGAAAAAAAAAAAGTAAAGTTAGCCTAATTGTTTTTTAGAATGTGAAAGATGATGTTATGCCGAGTAAATAGATACCCAACAGGTCATGCTTTGAAATTTGTAGAATGGCTACAAACTACGGTGCTTAAAAATATTTTAAAGCGTCGCCTATGGAAATTTTTAACAGTTACTCTTTTACTTTTTAGTTACAGAGGAGGTCTTGCACTAGAATTATTGCTCTTGCTCCAACGATTGCAGAGATACCTCACATGTGTGGTTTGAACACGGTTTACATTTGCGGATGCGACTTACGTATGCATTTGCTTCTGCGTGCAAGCATGGAGGGATGGGGAGCTTTAAAAATTTGTGTATATATATATATATTTTTTTTTTTTTTCACACTGTCCCTTTACATTTTTTTTTTTTTAACACTTATTGCTGTCGCAAGGAATATAAACATCCCTTGTAACAATAATAGGCCGTGGCAGATACTCTTTATGGAGAGATCTGGGGTCTAGGACTCCTCTGCACTTAAAAGTATTCAAAATAGAAAGATCTGTGTTTTTGAATACAGGGATGTCACTTCAGGGTCACTGCATCCGAGACCAGTTTAAAAGCAGATTTCGGCTTTGTTCGGGTCTCGGGCCAGCTGACGGATGTGCTGGCTGGTTGCTTGGGTCTCCCGGTGGGATGGGAGAGCCAGGGCGAGCAGCAGAAGGTGGCGGAAGGGGGGGATCATCCCCTCCTGCTGCTTGTAAAAACAGCTGAGTGACTGCTTAGCCGACCGTCGGCTCTAAGAGCAGGCATTACTCTGGTACAACCACTTGAAGCCAAGGACCTACAGGTACGTGATTTGGCGGCAAGTGTTTAAATGCTACAGTCTACCTGAGTATTGTTGCTGACCATGTCCATCCCTTTAGAACTACAGCCTGCCCATCTTCTGATGGCTCCTTCCAGCAGGATAATGCACATGTCACAAAGCTCAAATCTTAAACTGGTTCCTTGAACCAGTTCCAATGAGGTCACTGTACTCCAATGGCCTCCAGTCACCACATCTCAATCCAATAGAGCAGTGGTCCTCAACCCTGGCCCTCAGGGCCCACTAACAGGCCAGGTTTGCAAGATAACTGAAATACATCCCAGGTGATATCATTTGCTGCTCAGTGATTGCAGTATTATAGTCTGCATCTCCCCACGGTAATACTTAAAATCTGGCCTGTTAGTGGGTCCTGAGGACCGGAGTTGAGGACCACTGCAATAGAGCACCTTTGGGATGTGGTGGAATGGGAGATTCGCATCATGGATGTGCAGGCGACAAATCTGCAGGAGCTGCGTGTTGCTATCATGTCAATATGGACCAAAGTTTCTGAGTAATGTTTCCAACACCTTGTTGAATCTATGGCATGAAGAATTAGGCAGTTTTGAAAAAAAAAAAAAAAGGGGGTCCAATCCAGTACTAGCAAGGTGTACCTAATAAAAGGGGTCCTTGAGTGTATATACAGTGGGGATCGAAAGTTTGGGCACCCCAGGTAAAAATTTGCATTAATGTGCATAAAGAAGCCAAGGAAAGATGGAAAAATCTCCAAAAGGCATCAAATTACAGATTAGACATTCTTATAATATGTCAACAAAAGTTAGATTTTATTTCCATCATTTACACTTTCAAAATAACAGAAAACAAAAAAATGGCGTCTGCAAAAGTTTGGGCACCCTGCAGAGTTAATATCTTGTACTGCCCCCTTTGGCAAGTATCACAGCTTGTAAACGCATTTTGTAGCCAGCCAAGAGTCTTTCAATTCTTGTTTGAGGTATCTTTGCCTATTCTTCCTTACAAAAGTCTTCCAGTTCTTTGAGATTTCTGGGCTGTCTGTCACGCACTGCTCTTTTAAGGTCTATCCATAGATTTTCAATTATGTTGAGGTCAGGAGATTGTGAAGGCCATGGCTAAACCTTCAGTTTACGCCTCTTGATGTAATCCCCCGTGGATTTCGAGGTGTGTTTAGGATCATTATCCATTTGTAGAAGCCATCCTCTCTTTAACTTCAGCATTTTTACAGATGGCATCAAGTTACCATCCAAAATTTGCTGAAGTTTTATTGAATCCATTTTTCCTTCTACTCGCGAGATGTTCCCTGTGCCACTGGCTGCAATACAACCCCAAAGCATGATTGATCCACCCCCATGCTTAACAGTTGTACAGAGGTTCTTTTCATTAAATTCTGTGCCCCTTCTTCTCCCAACGTACCTTTGCTCATTCCGGCCAAAAAGTTAAATTTTAACCTCATCGGCCCACAGAACTTGTTTCCAAAATGCATCAGGCTTGTCTATATGTTCATTTGCAAAGTTCAAACGCTGATTTTTGTGGTGAGGACGTAGAAGAGGTTTTCTTCTGATGACTCTTCCATGAAGACCATATTTGTACAAGTATCTCTTTATGGTGGAATAGTGTACCACTTCTCCAGTGTCTGCAGTCAAACGTGGGTTTTGAATTGCTTTTCTCACAATCCTGCGAGCTGTTCTGTCTGATATTTTTCTTGGTCTTCCAGATCTTGCTTTAACTTCCACTGTTCCTGATGACTGCCATTTCTTAATTACATTCCGAACAGAGGATATTGACATCTGAAAACACTTTGCTATCTTCTTATAGCCTTCTCCAGCTTTGTGAGCGTCAACTATTTTCACTTTCAGTTTTCTAGACAACTGCTTAGAAGATCCCATGGTGCTGATTTTTGGGGCAAGGTCAGATGAGTCTGGGCATTTAAAACCTTTGAGATTGACATCACCTGGTCTTCCCAGATGATGATTGAGAGCAATCCATGACACTGGCAGGTCTCAGCCTTGCAAAGGGGGCAATGCATGCTATAAATTCTGCAGGGTGCACAAACGTTTGCAGACACCATTTTTTGTTTTCTGTTATTTTGAAAGTGTAAATGATGGAAATACAATCTAAATTTTGTTGACATATTATAAGAATGTCTAATCTGTAATTTGATGCCTTTTGGAGATATTTCCATCTTTCCTTGGCCTCTTTATGTACATTAATACAAATTTTTACCTGGGGTGCCCAAACTTTCGATCCCCACTGTAGCATAGTTATTGGACTCTATATAACTTTTCTACAGACAAAATTATATTCACTGATTTGGGTTATCTAAATTTATGAAGAAAGATTATCTATTTGCAAAATTTAACAGAAAATGTTTTCAACATTTTTGAGATTTTTTTAGTTTATTTTGCAAAAAAAGTGGTGAATAAATACCACCAAAAGAAAGCTCTGTTTGTGTGAAAAAAAATAAGGATTCAAATTTAGGTTGGGTACAGTGTTGCATGACCCTGTAATTGTCAAAGTGTGACAATGCAGAAAGCTGGAAATTGGCCTGGGTTAAACATCTTTTTGCAACATCTCGAGCATTACCACGTTTCTTCCTTGGTGCATTTGGCATGCCATCAACAACGAATGGCATCGCAAGCAGGACGCATGTTTTATGAACACAAGCAAAACGGTGGGATTTTGTGTGCGTTCACATGAGAGAATAGTGTGAATGTGGGTTTAGGTTATAATTACCAGATCCAAACATTTCTCTCTAGGGGACATTAGGTAGTGAGCTGTGCAAATTGCAAAGCTACATCTGTAATGCTGCCACTCGTGGTTATCACATGGCTGCATGATATGCATAAACATACACCAAATGTCGTTTTATTTTAGGTTTTATTGCAATGGAAGATCATTTCCAAACAGGTTATCAGTTAGCCACATGCTCACATCTAGAATGTACTCCACCTTGCATGTCAAAGTGAAACCGTGTAACTTATCATTAATGACCCACCCTCTTTTCTCTGGTTGTGTAAGAGTGGAAAAAATACTGCACAGTCATACTTACAAAATATCCAAGGGAAAAAAAAAAAAAAGCACACAAATGGCTTTTATTAAACAGGTAAAGCAAGAGCAGTATAAAATTAGCTGTAATAATCAAAACAACTTTAGCAGATACACAACCTTCAAGATTGTTTGCTGCAATATACAGTATCCCACAAAACTGAGTACACCCCTCACATTTTTGTAGATATTTTATTATATCTTTTCATGTGACAACACTGAAGAAATGACACTTTGCTACAAAGTAGTGAGTGTATAGCTTGTATAAGCCTCCGTTCACACTAGGTCGCTCCGACTTAGGGGGCGACCTGTGAAGTCGCGTGCAGCGCGACTTCGGAGCGACTTGCATGGACTTCATAAAAGGAATGTCTATGCAAGTCGCCTCCAGGTCGCCCCGAAGTAGTACAGGACCCCTTTTCTAAGTCGGAGTGACTTGTGTCGCTCCTATTAGAACGGCTCCTGTACTACACAGTGGGAGCGTGAGGGACCGCGACCAGTCGGATCAATGTGAATGCGGTGTAACAGTGTAAATTTGCTGTCCCCTCAAAATAACTCAACACAAAGCCATTAATGTCTAAACTGCTGGCAACAAAATTGGAGTACACCCCTAAATGAAAATGTCCAAGTTGGGCCCAATTAGCCATTTTCCCTCCCCAATGTCATGTGACTCGTTAGTGTTACAAGGTCTCAGGTGTGAATGGGGAGCAGGTGTGGTTAAATTTGGTGTTATCACTCTCACTCTCTCATACTGGTCACTGGAAGATCAACATGGCACCTCATGGTGCGGATGAGGATCTGAAAAAAAATAAATGTTGCTCTACATAAAGATGGCCTAAGCTATAAGAAGATTGCCAAGAGCCTGAAACGGAGCTGCAGCACGGTGTCCAAGATCATACAGGGGTTTAACAGGAAAATTTCCACTCAGAACAGGCCTCACCATGGTCGACCAAGGAAGTTGAGTGCACGTGCTCAGCGTCATAACCAGAGGTTGTCTTTGGGAAATAGACGTTTGAGTGCTGCCAGGATTGCTGCAGAGGTTGAAGGGGTGGGGGGCCAGCCTGTCATATGCCGCACACTGCATCAAATTAGTCTACATGGCTGTCGTCCCAGAAGGAAGCCTCTTCTAAAGATTAAGCACAAGAAAGCCTGCAAACAGTTTGCTGAAGACAAGCAGACTAAGCACATGGATTACTGGAACCATGTCCTGTGGTCTGATAAGACCAAAATAAACTTATTTGGTTCAAATAGTGTCAAGCATGTGTGAGGCAGCAACCAGGTGAGGAGTACAAAGACAAGTGTGTCTTGCCTACAGTCAAGCATGGTGGTGGGAGTGTCATGGTCTGGGGCTGCATGACTGCTGCCGACACTGGGGAGCTACAGTTCATTGAGGGATCCATGTATGTCAACATGTAGTTTGACATACTGAAGCAGAGCATGATCCCCTCCCTTTAGAGACTGGGCCGCAGGGCAGTATTCCAACATAATAATGACCTCAAACACTTCCAAGATGACCACTGGCTTGCTAAATAAGCCGAGGGTAAAGGTGATGGACTGGCCAAAGCATAGCTCTAGCTCTAAACCCTATTGAGCAAGGTCTCCAACATCCACCAGCTCTGTGATGTTGTCATAAAGGAGTGGAAGAGGACTCCAGTGGCAACCTGTGAAGCTCTGGTGAACTCCATGCCTAAGAAGGTTAAGACAGTGCTGTAAAATAATGGTGGCCACACAAAATATTGACAAACTGGACCCAATTTGGACTTTTTCACTTTGGGGTGTACTCACTTTTGTTGCCAGCAGTTTAGACATTAATGGCTGTGTGTTGAGTTATTTTGAGGGGACAGCAAATTTACACTGTTAATGTCGGTTCACACTATGGCGACACGACTTCAGGGAGACTTAATGAAGTCGCCGTGCACCGCGACTTCGGCGCGGCTTGCACCGACTTCACAAAAGTAGTGCAGGGACCCTTTTCTAAGTCGGAGCGACTTGAGTTGCTCCTATTAGAACAGTTCCAATTGCACAGAATGGAGCACAGAAGTCGGAACAGCGTGAACCGGCACTAATACAAGCTGTGCACTCACTACTTTACATTGTAGCGAACTAGCAAAGTGTCATTTCTTCAGTGTTGTCACATGAAAAGATAGAATAAAATATTCAGAAAAATGTGGAGTGTTTTTGTGGATTGCACTTTTAGCTCACTTGTGTGTGTGAGATACAGAGATATATATAGATATATACATATATATATATATATATACATATATATATATATATATATATATATATATATATATATATATATATATATATATATATATATACACACATATACACACACACACACACACTTTTTAGAAGGCCTATTGCACATGAGTGCCTGAGACTGCAACAGAATTTCCAATAGACATGAATGGCTGTGCACAACCATATACAAAGCCGTATACCAACTCGGGTATATGGGTTATGATTTGACATGTTCCCCAATGCTGTGAACAGTGTATACCAGAGTACTCCTGCGCAGTCGTTCATGTCTATAGGCTCCTGTATGCAGCGCCTGAGCTTCCTAGGCACAGGAAATTACATTGCACAAGCTACCTGTCCATTTCCATCTGATCTGATCCGCCAGAAGAATGGCAAACATATCCCCATCCGTCTGTTTTAAGTGGACTGGATCAGATGCCAGTGAGTGTCAGCAGGCACACGTTTGCTGACATCTGCCACTACATAATGAACAATGGGTGGTCCGATCAGGTCTGTCTCTGTAGAGTGGCCCCGAACCTCCTCTTCTGTGATCCCTCACTGGCATTTTCGGCTCCCCCTCTTGTGTGTGCCCTCCATAGCAAGCTACTTGCTATGGGGGCACACCTGTGGGCTTGCTCATATGCCAGGCTGTGTGCATCCATAGAAATACACAGTGTGGCTCAGCCATGTCCCCAGCTCCCTCCTCACAGGATTTGATTGACAGCAGCAGGAGCCAATGGCTCCAGCTGTTATAGGTCTGTCATGTGAAAGCAGGGGAAAAGAGTAGTGCTGCCACAAAGGAGCACAGTGCTGGATCAAGAGAGGGCTCAGGTAAGAATTTAGGCGGGGGGGGGGACAGCAAGTTGGCCATGTCTTGTGAGAAGAGAAAAACAGACCAGCACCGCTGCAGACGAACACGAAGTTGGATCAGAATAGGTTTCAGGTAAGTATTTGGGGCGTACTGGGACATTTTTTTACTTCAACACAGGGATTACGATAAAACATCATTAAACTCAGGACTATGAAAAACTCTCATTAAATACTGTATAACAGTGCTCATAAAAAGCCACTAAATCATTCAATTTGTGTACAGTAGAGTGAAATTTACCTGGCTGAACCTGCATTCTGCTGTCCCACCCATCTTCTCTGTGTCCCCACTGCAGGTTGAGATTGTATAGACCAGCTGTGTCCACTACAGAGCATGTTCATTTTCAGTTCCCTTCTAAGCTCTTCATTTCCTTACCTGTACAGCCCACATGACTATAGCGTCACATGTGGGTGTATACACAGTGGTAAATTACACTACCCTCCCTGCCTTCTCTTCCATGTCCTCCTATTACTAAACCCTATGGGGGGCAGGATATAGTATACAGATTGATGTACCTCGATTGATGCATGTTTTCTTTTTTTACCTTGATTGACGCATGTTTTTTTTTGTTTTTTTTTCTTCAATCTGATTATATTGATGTCAAAGAAAAGGATTACATTTAAATAATATGAACATACATTAGCTCAAGAGATTATGGTAGACAATAGGGATTTCAGTATAAAAATGTGATTACACATACTAAGGATACAATAGAACTTAATTCAACAGTATGTCAACAAAGAGAAAACAAGATCTTTTTTGATCTCAAGCGTAATTACTTTGGCTTGTAGAGCTTCTTAAAGTACACAAATACTCCTGGAATTGGAGAATGCTGAAGGGATCATAGATCGTAAGATATCCGTTCCTGACAATTTGCACAAAGTAGGAGTAAAGTCCTCAGGTAAATGACAGATGTTATGATAGGAGGAGGAAGAGAGGTAATAAGATAGCAGTAAAAGACAGGGATATGGTATGCTCCAACATGGCTAGGCAAGGATAGAAAATTCCAAAGATAGAGACCGCACTCAAGGTGTTTAAGATGAAAACAATCGAACTCCTTTATTCTTCATAGATGAAGTAGACAGACAGTACAGTGCACAAACAGACGTGTCGGGTTGACGCGTTTCACAATGTAAATCGCTTACTCATAACCATTACATTTACAGCTTATGAGTAAGCGATTTACATTGTGAAACGCGTCAACCCAACACGTCTGTTTGTGCACTGTACTGTCTGTCTACTTCATCTATGAAGAATAAAGGAGTTTGATTGTTTTCATCTTAAACACCTTGAGTGCGGTCTCTATCTTTGGAATTTTCTGTGCTTGGACGGCGGATCTGACCTGCACCAGGCTTTAGAACTTGCACCTGAGCGGCTTTTCCTTTTCGTTTGTTGCTCATCTAGGCAAGGATAGAGTCGCTCTCTCAGCCCATTCAACAAACTCCGTGAATAGTGGAACATAGACCACAAAGTCCCATGTGAGTAAAATCTGGTCTACCCCCCCTCCCCCTTTGCCCACAGACATTCCAGGTTTCTTATAGAATCCATCTCTTTTGCCCAGTCCCCAGGGAAGGCATGGCTGTCGATCTCCAGTGAATAACTGCCCTACTTTGACTAAAACATCATTTTTATGCATATTGTCCAACTTCAAGCTGTATAAACTTGAATGCTTATTGGATTTAAGCATATCAGGTGATGTGTATTTGTGCAATGACAGAAGGTGTGGCCTAAGGAGATCAACACCCTCTAAAAAGTCAAAAATTGTAAAAAGTCTTTCAGAGGGATGCAGCACTTTTGAAATTGCTAAGATATTGGAGCGTGAACACAGAACAAACGTTTTTTTAAAAATAGACAACAGGGTTGCACAAAACCTTTCTTCACCGTAAGAGCTGTGAAAATGTGGAATAGACTCCCTCCAGAGGTGATTCTGGCCAGCTCAGTAAATTGCTTCAAAAAAAGGCCTGGATTCTTTCTTGGGTGTACATAATATAACTGGGTACTAATATTTAGAGGTAAAGTTGATCCAGGGAATATCCGATTGCCTCTCGGGGGATCAGGAAGAATTTTTATTTCCTTTGCTGTAGTAAATTGGATTATGCTTTGCTGGGGTTTTTCACCTTCCTCTGGATCAACTGCAGGTTTAGGAATATTTAGGTTATTTAGGTTTTATATTTTATATAAATATATTTTATATATATTATATATATTATATATATTTTATATAATATATTTTATATTTATATTTAATATTTAGGTTTAGGAATATGGGATTGTATGATTGGTTTTTTTTTTTTGGTTGAACTAGATGGACTTGTGTCTTTTTTCAACCCGACTAACTATGTAACAATGATATTTATGCAGGACATTGCCCCATTGCATGCATCAAAGTACTCCACTGCGTATCTACCCAGTAAAGGCCTTAGTGCCGGTTCACACTAGTGCGATGCCAGACATTGCATGCGATTCACACTGCATTGCTGTGTAGATCACTTGTGATGTCTGTGCAATGCGATTTCAGCCATTCAAAATGTATGGCTGAAATCGCCTCGCATTTACAACAAAATGGTGCAGGACCCTTTTTTGGTTCGAACTGGAATCAGATCGCATGGGTGTTCACACCTATGCGATCTGATTCCTGCACCATTTCACAGTTCGCACTGCAATCTGTGAACCAATCTGGGGGTGTCATTAACTTTACATTGACACCCCTAGCAATTCGCAAATCTCAGTGTGAACCACTGAGATTCTGGTGCGATGAAGGAACTGATTTGCAGGGTTTCCCGCATCGCAACAGTGTGAACCAGGACTAAAAGATGAAAGAATAATGACATGGTCCCCGTCCTCACCTGACCTAAACCCAATTGAGAACTTGTGAACCCTTCCTAAATGGGAAATTTATAGTGAAGGAAAACAGTACACCTCTCTGAACAGTGTCTGGGGGCTGTGGTTGCTGCTGCACAAAACGTTGATCACCAACAGATCAAGAAACTGACAGAATCCATAAAGGGAAGGCTTATAACTGTTACTGAAAAGAAAGGTGGCTTTAAGGCCTCATGCACACTGGACATTTTTCAGCTGCTGTTTTTGGAGTCAGACGTTTTTTTCTACAGCCAGTAAACTCCCCAGCATGTTATCCTATGTATCCATGCACACATAGGCTGTTATCAGCAGTTTTTAGCAGGGGCATTTTCTGGCTGGAAAAAATCCCAGAACCAGTGGGTTGTAAGAGGAGTTTTTTAGCTGTAAAAACACGCTGAAAAATGCCAAAAAAACACGCTGAAAAATGCCAAAAAAACACGGCTATGCGGCATTTATCAACTTTTTGGAGCACATAAGCTTTTGTGGGAATATAGTTTTGCTAAAAAAACAAGAAAAAAAAAAAAAAAAAGCTAAAAAAAAAGAAAAAAAAAAAAAACCACACTACAGCTGAAAAAAGCTAGAAAACGCTATTGCAAAAATAAAACCTGAAAAACACCTTCTACAGCTACAGCTTTCTACTGACGTTTTGATAACTTCTAGTGTGCATTAAGGCCAAGACTCGATTCACACTAGCGCGACTTGTCAGCGCTCCCTCATGGTCCATTGACTGCTACAGGAGCCGTTCTAATAGGAGCGACACAAGTCACTCCGACTTAGAAAAAGGGTCCTGTACTACTTCAGGGTGACCTCGGAGCGACTTGCATAAACTTCCATTATGTGAAGTCCGTGTAAGTCTCTCCGAAGTCGTGGTGCATGGGAATGCACAAGTCGCCCCCGAAGTAGTAAGGAGTCGTGCCGCCCTACTGTGAACCGACTCTGGTCACAGTTTTTTTTTTTTTAAATGTCAGAAATGATTATTTGTAAATTTTGATTTATTTTTCTCACTTTAACAGATGAAAACAAACAAGATTTTCGTTATTCATTTAGTTGCATATTAATTCTGCACACTAATTGGCCAATATTTGTGCACACAGATATTCTAAGAAAGCCAAAACCTCACTTTTACTTTGTTAAATATTCAGGTTTGAGGTTTATTACATTTTGTATTGATCGAGAGCACTGTAGTTGTTCAATAATTAAACTAATCCTCAAAAATACAACTTGCTTAATAATTGTGCACACAGTGTAGCTGCGGCCAGAAAGTGTCTCAAGACATCTTTCTTCACAGATTTGAGGGGACCAGGGAGCATGGATGAGGGCCACTTCAGGAGAGGGTTGAATAGAGGCCACCATCAGCTTGCAATATATATTTGTTTCCAGAATTTCTTTACAAGATACGAAGCATGGTGCCTTTAAAGGCATGACATCTCCAGAAAATGTCTGGCATTGATGGATTCAAATGGTGAAGAGTCGACAGGCATCAGTTCAAACCCCTTTTCTTGGTTACTAGTGGCTAGGGAGGGTTTGCGAGTTAGGATTATGCAATTTTGCCAGTCCAAAACAGAGATAGTGTGGCGAAGTTCTGATTCCCAGACCTGCGTGTATGGTGGAAGATCAGGGAGAGAGGCGTTTAACAATAAAGAGTACAGTTGGGAGACAGCGCGAGTTGGAGGATCCTCCAGTAGGAGCATAGCCTCAAAGTCCATCAGTTCAGCAAGAATGTCCAGTATGGAAGGGAGAGTGTGAATGTAGGACAATGCTTGTTGATGGATGTTTTAATGTGTGCTGCAATGCACATCAAACATACTATTCTCAATGCACGCGTTCCTGCAATGTGGCTGTAGGCGTTGAGGGGTGCTTCAGCGACGATCGGCTGGAATCAAAGGTAATCAGAGCAAGAGAATGTCTCCAGCACACCAAAGATCTCCAGAAATGGTCCAAAGCTTTTATTCAGCGATCACATAAAAAAAAAAAGCAACATTTCCGAGCCTCGACAATTGCTTAGATTTGAATGAGATGATCGCTGAATAAAAGCTGTGGACCCTTTCTGGAGATCCGTGATGTGATGGTGAAATTTTCTTGTGATGCGCATCAAAACCCATTTTTGAATGTTGATGTGCATTACAGCATACCAGACGTGTTTTACTGGAAAACATATTAGGCAAAAATGTAAAGGTGTGAACCCAGTCTGAGAACCTGTTCATATCTTGCCAGTAATACACGATTTCTGTGCTGCCATTATAATTCTGAATGGCACCCAGTGCACTATTACAGTAGGAGGCACGGCACCTGCACTGCAGAGCACTACAACGCTCATACCATGGCGTGTTAGGGAAAAACGGGTCATGTCTGATTTTTCATGCACTGCCAATCCATTCATAATGGATGGGCTGCATTAACGCAGCATGCCTTAATGCACAGTAAAAATTAAGAATGGTCCATTAGAGTTGATATCCACTTAAAGTATTTTTTAATAAATACACAACTGAATCAAATGGGGATGTTTTCTATTTACCTCCATTTAAACTTTACATTAGACAGTCCTAAAATGCCACCATTATGTAGAAATATACAATCACACCGCAAATATTGCAAAGTGTTTACATTTAACAATACGCTGTCCAACTCATCCAATCTCTGTTCCTTATATGATCATCAAACTTTTATGAATGTAATGGATTTTCTGTGGCCTACATAATCATATTGGACAGCTTTACCAATAACATTCTCATTCATTTAACCAGGACAAAGCTATTTTTTTACTCTATACATGCTCAAATATCTACCCAACTGACTAATAGAACTGCACTCAGCAGGTTTGGCAAGCATTAAACAACCTAGTACCAGCAAACAAGTGTGCTACTAAACCCATAAGCGCCGGTTCACATAGGAGCGACGCTACTTTCAGGGGCGACCTCCGAGATCGCGGTGCGAGCAGCGCCCCGTGACCTCGGAGCGGCCGCCACGGACTTCATAACATTGAAGTCTATGGCGGTCGCCTCCTGGTCGCCCCAAAGAAGCTCCGGACCCTTTTTCTAGGTCGGAGCGACTTGTGTCGCTCCTATTAGAACGGGTCCGCAGCTTTCCTATTAGAGGCGACCTGCGGCGACCTGTGAGGCGACCAGGTCGCCTCACAGGTCGCCCTAGTGTGAACCGGGGCAAAGTGTGCTTTCATTGGAGTAAATTCACACAAAACCTGCAAACACAATACAGATATTGGTATTTCTTAGTATTAAAGCATATACATTGCAAACCTTTTTTTTTTTTTTTTTTTACACATTTTAGAGAGAGCAGAGTATAGAAAACAAATCCTTGTATTTTTTTCCCCCCAACTGTGTCTCTTTCATGAGATTTCACTTCACTTCCTGTCCTATAGCCTCAGGAAGTAAAAGGAAATCTCTTAAAAGTGAGGTAAATACTGTCTTACCAGTCACCAGAACAAGAGTCCCTACTGGAATATTACCCCTAGATTTGTGCCCTGAAGACAACTCACGATTAAAAACCTGGCACAGGTTTAAAGTGGTTGTAAACCTCAGACATGAAATATGAACAAAGCATATCCCACTGTCATTACTATCTGCTGCATCGTTCCTCTGCTATCAGCCTGAATCACTTCTGACACGTTTTTCACTGAGCTCTGCAGTGTAATTTCAGCTCTACATCCCTGTTTTCTGGCAGCTCAGACAAGTTTATAAACTCTGCACTTTGAACAGATGGAGAGAAGAAAATACTGCAGATAAACAGGTACAAATTATGTAGGAGGGTTGGTTTTATCTCTGTGCACCACTTGAAGACATCACTTCACTGGGTATAAGGAAAGGTTTACATTCACTTTAAATCCTCCCCACTTTTCCAAAACTGAAAAAAAACAGTAAATAGTAACACCTGCCTGATTTCTGATTTGTATTTTTTCCATTACAGAAGAAGTATAAGGCCAAGAGCCAGGTACAAGACCATGTCTCCTGCGTGAGTTCAGGGCTGATGAAATATTTAAAAAGTCGTATAAAAAAGGTCATTACAAGATTGCCAGGATAACAAAAAAAGAAACTAAAGGCTTTGTTATTTGACAGTTTTGTCCTCCTCTACAAGCCCCAAGTGCCCATTGTCAACAGTTCCGCTAAGATCCCGGTGAGTTTCTATTGGACCGTATAGCTATATATAGCCATATATGCAATTACAGAACAGAACACGCACCTATTACAGAGTTAAAACTGAGCTATTAGAACAATTTAAAGTTGAAATCCAAGATTAAAGAATGTTGTATAAATAAAAGAGGTCTGTATATTCATTCTTACTTAAATCTTGGTGCACTTTGTGTATTTTATTTCAAATCTGTATAGTAATGTATTATGAAACAAGTTCCTACACTTTGCTCCTGCTTGGGAGTTTCCTGTAATAAAGACTGTGCAGGGCGAGTGGTCTTGTCTCCGACCCCTTCTATAGTATTCTGCAGGCAGCCTTTAGTGGGTGAATGGACCTGCTGGGTCCTTCCCACAGCCCTACTCTCTGCAAGGCACTGCACAGCTCAGTGGTGATGTCACTGCTACTTTTACAAAGTCCTTTCCAACTTTGTCTGCACTAGGGCTGCAACTAACCATTATTTTCATAATCTATCAGTTGCCCGATTATTGTTATGATTAATCGGATAGAATAAAACAAAAAAACTCAAAAGTGTGATGTATAATTTTGTTAAGTAAAGTTTTAAAAAAATACAATTTATTCTTGAATATCTCTATGCAATGGTAAATACAAATAACCAGCTATATGATAAGAAAAGATATACCTGTGCTCAAATCCCAATAGCTTGTACATGTATTTAAACCATCAGGTGCTAAAGGGGTGTGACCACATATTAACACTACAAATTCTGGATGGACCCTCTGCACACGGCTTTACACCCTTTCCAGCAAACTATGCAAAGAAAATCAGGGATTGTTAGTTCACATATATTGCAATACATGTTTAAGCTGACCAACTGTGTCAAAGTAATCCCTCTTATGGGCAGCCCTACACTGCTTTGCCACTGCAAATACTATGGTGGACACCATGCCAACCTGGGGCATAAAGACACAAGGTGAGGGGGAGCCACTAGGTTCAGATCTGGTCACTGACCTGCGATACAACAGAAAAAATATACCTGTGCTCAAATCCCAATAGCTTGTACATTTAAACTATCAGTTGCTAAACCGGTGTGACCACATTTAACGCTACAAATTCTGGATGAACTATATATGAACTAAATAATCTGTTTACTTTGCTGGAAAGGGTATATACCGTATTTTCCGGCGTATAAGACGACCCCCCTAATTTTCAAGTTAAAACATAGGTTTTGGGCTATACTTGCCGTATAAGACTACCCCCCTTCCGAAGCAAGGCAACACCATTGAAAAACATCAGATTTCTCATAGATCTCCAAGGTACCCAAGTACTGTAATACATGTAATCTCTCATAATATCTCCAAGGTACCCTAAGTATTACCAGTAGATGTAATCTCAAGACGCTGGCTGTGCGGGAATCCTGTACCGGTATACCGTATGTACCGTAGATTCGGCTACATACAGTGTACCGCACAGAGCCAATCACAGTGAGCAATGTATTCCATTATTGAATGCAAAGCCTGCTCGGATTGGCAGAGTCAGAGAGGCGGGCTGATGTTACTCCGCCAATCCGAGCAGGCTTTGCATTCATCAATAGAATACATCGCTCACTGTGATTGGCTCAGCGCGGTACACTGTATGTAGCCGAAGCTACGGTACATACGGTATACCGGTACAGGATTCCCACACAGCCAGCGTCTTGAGAGATTACATCTACCGGTAATACTTATACTTAGGTTACCTTGGAGATATTCTACTCGGCGTATAAGACAACCCCCCATTTTTGGAGGATTTTTTTGAGGTTCAAAAGTAGTCTTATACGCCAGAAAATACAGTAGTAGTGTGCAGAGGAATTCTTTCAGAATTTGTAGCTTTAAAGTGAGGGGGACAAAATATCTAATCTACTCTAACAACAGACAGAAGAGATAAATATACTAGTGTTGCACCGATACCTGTATGGGTGCCGATGCTAAGTATTTGCACTTATGCAAATGTTCGGATACTAAAACCTATAACTTTTTTGGGGATTTCATTAACTTGCATTGAGTTCTATTAAATGAAGTCGGAAGCCGCAAAGAATTTAAAAAAGGTCCAAATTACACTGATCTGCGGCTTTGAAATCACGCTGAAGTAGCGCAATTTCAAAGCCACAAAAGAACTGTTCTTTAGATTTGTAAAGAAACGATAATAATTTTTCATTAGTCTAAAAAAAAAAAAAAAGTCACGACAATAAAAATAGGTACTGGTGTCTTATATGGGGGAGTACTTGAGAAAAAGTATCAATACTCATACCTCTGACCTTATGAGTGCCCCTATAGCAAGCCGCAAAGTATAATATAGAGTTCCTCAATAGCATGGTATGGGACTACATGTCCCATGAGGCATTGCTCCTCACACATTCACAAGCTTACTGACATGTATGGAGGGTGTACGGAGCTGTATGTGTGCTGTACTGGGTATACTGACATCTATGAAGGGTAGGAATGGGCTCGGGCCTGTTCAGGATCCTGCTGACACTGACAGGCAGTGAGACAGATCCCGATCTGCAGCTGCGCTGATCGGGAAATGTCCCACTGCCTGTGATTAGCCGTGTGCAGGGTCCGCTTCCTGGCAGGATCGGGCAGGTGGGATCCCAAACACAGCCAAACCCATCTCTAATGAAGGGTGTACTGCACTGTGTATATTAACATGTATGGAGGGTGTACTGCACTGTGTATACTGACATGTGCAAAGGGTGTAGAGAGCAGTATGTGTGCTGCACTGTGTATACTGACATGTATCTGGGGGGGGTACTGAGCTGTTTGTGTGCTGCACCGTGTATATGGATGGTGTACTGAGCTGTATGTGTGCTCCACTGTGTATACTGACATGTATGGGGGGGGGGGGGGTACTGGGCTGTATGTGTGCTGCACTGTGTATATGGATGGTGTACTGAGCTGTATGTGTGCTGCACTGTGTATACTGACATGTATGGGGCGGGGGGGGGGTACTGGGCTGCATGTGTGCTGCACTGTGTATATGGATGGTGTACTGAGCTGTATGTGTGCTGCACTGTGTATACTGACATGTATGGGGCGGGGGGGGGGGGGGGTACTGGGCTGTATGTGTGCTGCACTGTGTATATGGATGGTGTACTGAGCTGTATGTGTGCTCCACTGTGTATACTGGCATGTATGGAGGGTGTGCTGAGCTGTATGTGTGCTCCACTGTGTATACTGGCATGTATGGAGGGTGTGCTGAGCTGTATGTGTGCTCCACTGTATGTAAACAAATAATGCATTCTGTATACAGGCCAACTAATCGGCTAACCAACTAATCGATTATGAAAATAGTGGACAACGATTTTCATAATCGATTACGGTAGTTATTTCAGCCCTAGTATGCACCAAATACTTTGTCAAAGTAGATTTATATTCTTTTTTGCTAGAGAGAATCACAGATATTTAAAGATTTTTTTTTTTGCTTTGACTTCAACTTAAAAAAGGCCCTATTACCAATTAGAAAAAAAGTCAGGTAAAAGCACAGATAAAGAACTAAAAAACACAAACAGGCAGTTTACCAATTGTCCACTGCGCTATTGCCAATATACGGCTACAGCATGGAGCTCCAGTTCTGAGAGGGCGTCCCTGGACATCCTCCCGAGAACGCACACCAGGGTGCGCATCGGGAAAGGTCTGTGACCTCTTGGAAACAGCCGATTACAGATCATGGTAAAGGGCCAATCACAGCGGCCCTTTACCATGTGATCAGCATTATCCAATCACAATTGGTCACGTGTAAACAGTCTTGCTGATTATCGGGTCTCCTTTCCTCACACAGACAGCGTGTGAGGAAAAGGGGGACAATCTGACAGGGCACAGCGAGTAAAGCATTTACACTGATCATCCGTGCCCTGATTATTAGCGACGCCTCATCAGTCCCCATCAGTACAATCTTATCAGTGAAGAAAAGGAAAAAAATACTTATTTGCAAAATTTAAAAATAGAAACTAAGAAAATACTTTTATTTCCATAAATGTTTACTTTTTCAATTATTTAGCAAAAATAAAAACCCCAGTGGTGATTAAATACCACCAAAAGAAAGCTCTTTTTGTATGAAAAAAAACATAAATAAAAATGTAATTTGGATACAGTGCTGCATGATCGCGCAAAATGTGACAGCGTTGAAAGCTGAAAATTGGCCTGGGCAGGAAGGGAGTGAAAGTGCCCCGTTTTGAAGTGGGTAAATGCTTATTTGCAGTACTTTTCCCCTACATAATTTTTTAATGACTTGCAATATGCCTCTAAACTTTGGGAAAAATGAGACTACAGTACTTCAGGAGGAGTCAATTTCCTAGCACAGCCCCCTTTCCCTTCATAGCCCTCTCCTCTTCTAGGAATGGACTGTCTGGGCTGGTAGTTACTCTGCCCCTACCCTATCTTCACATCCAAGGGAAAATTCTATAGCGTATCAATTGAGTGATATCTTTGAGGCCTAGTTCACACTCATGCAACTTATGGTAAAACGAGTCACACAGAATCACATGACAAAGGAAATCTTTGTTTTCAATTATGCCCATTCTAATCAACGTGATTTAGAATAATGCGATTTTGGAAAAGGTTCCTGCACTACTTTGGTGTGATTTACAGTGCGACTTGGTCTCATAGAATATGCAAAGTCACATGAAAAATCACACCAATTGCATTGTAAATCATATGAAAGTCGCAAAGCAGTAGCATGAACCAAGGTGGCGTGTGCTGACCCCCCATCCAAGATGGTGGTGCCCAGCAGCAGTCTCAGGGCTTTTGGAAGTCTACACAAAGAACAGGTAAATAACATGCACTAAGTACATTAAATGCGCATACAGTATAATCTTGGAGGAAGATTGATGTTGAAATGAATGGCAATGGGGTCTCTTTAAGATTGAGGTTCTGAAAAATTCCCATTTCTGTCTGGTTCTTTTTAGCCACATTTACTAACTGGCCTACCACGCACAGTGGGTGCTTAAAGATTTGCTAAGATCTGTCTCCCAGGACTGGAGACACTCAGGGTCCTTTCACACGGCCGCTCCGTGTGTCCGCAAATCATCCCATCCGTTTGCGGACATAATGTAAGTGAATGGCATTGCGGATGTCAGCGGAATACCATCTGCTGACATCCGATTTTCCTCCTTTCAGTTCTGTTCCGTTTTTTCGAATGGAACAGAACCCTATTTTTTCATCCGTGTAAAAAACGGAAAGGAAGGAAAATCGGATGTCAGCGGTGTCATCCGCAGGGCCATATACTTACATTATGTCCGCATATCATCCGCAAACGGATGGGATGATATGCGGGCACACGGAGCGGATGACAAATGTCATCCGCTCCATGGAAAAAAAAAAAAAAAAAAAAAGTCCCGCAGCGGACCTTTCACACAGAGCGGCCGTGTGAAAGGCCCCTTAGGCTCGGTTCACACTATTGCGATGCGGGAGGGCTGCGAATTTGCAGCCTGTTCCCACATCGCACACGCACCCCCGGCAGTTCACACTGCCATATGCGATCCGCTGGGGGTGTCAATGTAATCTTAACGACACCCCCAGTTTGATCGCATATCGCAGTGCGATCGTGCAGTTCGCACAGGATGGGATCGCACAAGTGTGAACCGCTGTGCGATCCGATCCTGATGCGGCAGCAAAAATGCCTCCTGTGCGTCTTTGCTGCGGGTGCGGTGCGAATTTAGCCATACAAACTGTATGGCTAAACTCGCACCGCACAGCTGATCGCATGTCATGTCGGAGCAGTGCGCTCCAACATGACATGCGAACCCGGCACACGCAGAAGTGTGAACCGGGTCTTAGAAGAAAGCTGTATACAAAATGATGAGCACTTGAAGTGATTATAAAAAGAAAAACATTTTTGTTTATAACAAAATAAAAAACACCTCTATACTTACTTGCTCTGTGGCCCTGAGCCTCCTCTTCTCATGTACCCAGTTGGTGCTCCTAGACCCTCCTCTGTCCAGTGCCTCCATAGGATAGGAAGCCACTTCCCTTGGGGGCACTTGTGTGTGCTAGCTCCCGAGTTCCACTGCTGAGTCCATTAACACCAACAGTGGGACGCTCTTTCTCTCTCCCCCCCCCATCCATCCATTGACACTGACTCAGAGGGTGGGGGACTCTTGACTTTTGATGAAGGGACATCCTCTTGACATCTGATGTACAGGAAGGTGGGGTGCTTTCCCATCCAGTCTCATACAACCAGCCCTTTGAGAGTGACCATAATGCTGATGTGGCCCATGATGAAATGGAGTTTGACACCCCTGCATTAGGGTCAAAAATGTTTAGGCTTTAGAACTATTTCAAAGTGGTTGTAAACCCACTCTAAAGACTTTTGCCTATAGGTAAGCCTATATTAAAGTGGAGTTCCAGCCACAAAAAAAAATTCAATGAACTTACCCCTGGGACAGTCAGGGCTAGTGCATTCCACAATGGATAGCCTCTGATCTGTCCGGGTTCGCACTTACCTGCAAGAAGAAATACTTACTTTGAAAATTTCTTCTCCAGCGCTGCCATCTCAGGTGTGGGCAGCTTGAAGCCAGCTCGATCCTCTTCTGTGTCCTCTTCCATCCTCTTTGGTCCCACGATGCACTGCGCCGGCCCCGCCGTCACTTCCGGGTCTGCAGAGTCATCCCTGCACAGCTTCTGGGCATGCCCAGAAGCTGTTTAGCAAGGTATGACGGCGCCTGCACCGGAAAAACGGCGTGTGCCCCCCCCCCAAAATCCATACCAAACCCTTATCTGAGAATGCAGCCCGGCAGGCCAGGAAAGGGGAGAGGACGAGCGAGCGGCCCCACCCCCCCCTGGACCACACCAGGCCACATGCCCTCAACATGGGGGGGGGGTGTTGGTGCTTTGGGGCAGGGGGAGCTCTGCACCCCCCACCTCAAAGCACCTTGCCCCCATGTTGATGAGGACAAGGGCCTCATCCCCACAACCCTGGCCAGTGGTTGTGGGGGTCTGCGGGCAGGGGGCTCATCGGAATCTGGAACCCCCCAGATCCTGGACCCCCTCCCTATGTGAATGGGTATGGGGTACACTGTACCCCTACTCATTCACCACATAAAAGGCAGTGTATGGAAATAACGACAGGAGGCGTTTTGGAAAGTTTATTAAAAATCTTCATCCGGCTCTTCTCCTCTCCGGTCTTCTGCTCTTTTGCTGTCCGCTCTTCTCCAGGGGTCTTCTGCTCTTTTGCTGTCCGCCCTTCTGCTGTCCTCTCTTCTTTTCTTCTCCTCTCCGGTCTTCTGCTCTTTTGCTGTCGGTTCTTCTTCTTCCTCTGGTCCTCCTCCGACGACGTCTCCGGTGATTATGCCGGTCTCCAGTCTCTGCAGCTTATTATATAGCCATTACGTCATCGGGAGGCCCCGCCCCCTCATGTCACAGATGACGTCATCGGGGGCCACGCCCCTAATGGCTATATAATAAGCTGCAGACACCAGAGACCGGCATAATCACCAGAAACGTCGTCGGAGGAGGAAGAAGAAGAACCAACAGCAAAAGAGCAGAAGACTGGAGAGGAGAAGAAAAGAAGAGAGGACAGCAGAAGGGCGGACAGTAAAAGAGCAGAAGACCCCTGGAGAGGAGCGGACAGCAAAAGAGCAGAAGACCGGAGAGGAGAAGAGCCGGATGAAGATTTTTAATAAACTTTCCAAAACGTCTCCTGTCGTTATTTCCATACACTGCCTTTTATGTGGTGAATGAGTAGGGGTACAGTGTACCCCATACCCATTCACATAGGGAGGGGGTCCGGGATCTGGGGGGCCCCCTTGTTAAAGGGGGCTTCCAGATTCCGATGAGCCCCCTGCCCGCAGACCCCCACAACCACTGGCCAGGGTTGTGGGGATGAGGCCTTTGTCCTCATCAACATGGGGGCAAGGTGCTTTGGAGGTGGGGGGTGCAGAGCTCCCCCTGCCCCAAAGCACCAACACCCCCCCATGTTGAGGGCATGTGGTCTGGTGTGGTCCAGGGGGGGTGGGGCCGCTCGCTCGTCCCCTCCCCTTTCCTGGCCTGCATGCTCGGATAAGGGTTTGGTATGGATTTTGGGGGGGACCCCACGCCGTTTTTTCGGCGTGGGGCTACCCTCAAATTCCATACCGGACCCGAAGGGCCTGATTTGGAACCTGGGGGGGACCCCCACGCAGTTTTTTTCCCCATTTTTGGCGGAGTTCCCCCTCAACATTCTCACAGTGCAGGTCGCGCCGCAAGTCGGATCCGATTTGAGGTGCGACTTCCATTCAAATCAATAGGCTCCCATAGAATGGAAGAAAAAAAAAAAAAACGTATAACGTGGCTGAACGTAGGTTCATCACGTCCAGTCACGTTCAGCCGCGTTTCTGCGTTTGAAACGCCGGGAAACACACGTTCGAACGCAAATAATTGCGTTCTAAAAAAAAGTCCCTGAACGCAACTGCCTGCAAATGACTGTAAACGACCATGTGTACATGGACAGATAAGATAACATGGAGCTGCCTTCAGGGGCTTCTGAAAAAAACCCCAACTGCTCCTAAACGGCCATTTCCAGCGTCCCGTGTACATGGATCCTAACGCACATTTGTTAATAAAAAGTGTTAAAAAAAAAGGGGGGGGGGCTAGGAATTGGTGTCAGTTAAGCCCAGAGCAAACACCTTGCAAAACAAAAACACAAAACGGAGAATACATAACAAGTCAGACTATTCCTGCTTGTCCGGTCTTCACCAAAATAGTAGTAAAGAATCAGCAGAATTCCTTTTCTACAGTGAATCTTGCTTACAGTGTAAGAAACACTTCTTCTATTTAGCTTCTTTCTTCTGCAAACTTTTAGTCTCTTGACAAAATGCTAATACATGGCACAACAAAAACTTCAAGGAACTAGCAAGTAGATTCCAAGCCTAAAGTAGAACTTCAGGCAAAACTTTATTTTATTTTGGATATAGTAAGGGAGGGTTATTTTTTATTTTTTTGCAATCTGTGTCCAATTGGAGAGATTTCCTTCACTTCTTGTCCCACGGCCAGGAAGTGAGAGAGAAGAAAATGCCTAAAAATGAAGGGAATTTCTGTGGTCCCCCAGGTCACCAGAACTAGTGTTCCCACTGGAAGATTTCCCCTCTAAGAGCCGGTTCACACTGGGGCGACCTGTCAGGCGACCTGGTCGCCTGACAGGTTGCCGTAGGTCGCCTGCCATAGAGAAGCTGTGGACCCGTTCTAATAGGAGCGACACAAGTCGCTACGACTTAGAAAAAGGGTCCGGAGCTTCTTTGGGGCGACCCGGAGCGACCTGCATTGACTTCAATGTTATGAAGTCCGTGCCGGCCGCTCCGAGGTCGCGGTGCGAGCTGCGCACCGCGACTTCACAGGTCGCCCGGCAAAGTCGGCTCGCCCCAGTGTGAACGGGGTCTAATACTTTTCTAGGGACAACTCAAAGTTTGTGATTTTTATTTTTTTTCACTTTCAATAATGGTAAACAGGACAATTTGAGAGGGTGATGTCCCTAACGGGGGGGCACAGACAGCAATAAGAAATGTAATAGGCGTTCTAATCCATCAATGCCATTAATAGAATGAGCCACAACACACATCTTTTACTACACTTGTACATGGCAATAGGCAGCCCACTATTGTGCGCTTTAGTGCAGGTGAGTCTAAAGCCCCATACACACACATCGATTATTGGCCGGGAATTTTCGTCCAACGTCCGATCGGCCGATTTTCGGCTTGTTAGTATGATGCTTCCGACAACAGACTCCGACTTTTCGGCCGAAAAAAAATCTGGTGTGCAGGCTATAAAATTTTTGTTGGCCGTCAACACAACGGCCGATTTTCCGTCAGTCAGTACAGATTTCGGCAGACAAAAATTTGATGAGCAATCACTTCTGAGTAGATTTTTGTTGGCCGAGAAAATTTGTGTGCAGTCTAGGCACATTCCAACCAACAAAACACCACTCTGGACAAAAGTCGGACGATCGGTCGGCCGATAATCGTTGCATGTGTACCAGGCATTAGTCCATTGTAGATGTGCATTAGGGTGCAATTAGAAACACAAATATACAGTGTGTTGGGTGCACTGCGGTAACACTCATCAGGATATACGTTAAGCTGGAAATTTCCATATATCAGTAGATATTTCAAGAACAAATTTGAGACAATTGCCCACTGTACACCAACTATGACTTGCTGTGATCTTCTTCCAGATACTGTATGTCCAGCAGTTGTTAGTAAACCATGTTAAAGATTTATAGCCTTTTTCTTTACCTTATATGAAACATTCACCTACAGTATTAGATGTATAGGGGTAGGATATAGTAAAGACGAACTTTAGTGGGGGTCACAGATGAAGTTAATGCAAATATATATATATATATATATATATATATATATATATATATATATATATATATATATATATATATATAACCCCTCTGTAAATTAGGTAATATATTCAAGTTTTGCAGAAATCTAATTATTACCACTATATGAATAAATACATAAATAAAGTGCTTCATATGGTGATCTGTTACAATTAGGTGACATAAAATAAGGTGATCAGGTGACTTGTGAGACATACAAATAAATATATTATAAAATATTAAATATAATAAATAGCCAATAGTTAATAAACTGGTGGTAATATGTGAATAAATTATATATAAAAACGATAAATAATTATAGTAGTGAGTGCAGCAGTGTACTACCCACAATAGGTATATACACTGAAGAAAATGCAAAGTGAATAATAGGTGTGGGGGGTGACTATATAAATGACTCTTGGTATATCAAACAAAGTGTGGATTAGGATATGCACAGTGATATCTCCTGGAGTTAAAGTGCTTAAATCACAGTAAAAAAGTTCATAGGTGAAAGTGCTTGATCTTCAGGTGGCAATCCCAAAACTCTTCATGTACAAAGGAAGGGTGCCCAGAGTGGTTATGAAAAAGATTGCACTCACCGGAGTGCCTAACTCCACACAGGGGTGTTAGGCAGGGTATATTAAAGCTGTATACCACAGCATGGGGGTAAAAGCTCCTGTCAGTCCTCTGCTTCCGTACTTCTCAGTGTTAAGGGGGGGAGGGGACAGTGCTGTTTCCACAATATTCCACTTGCTCTCAAGTTAGGCTCCGGTGATGATGTGTATAAAATGAATAAGGGGGGACATATAGTGTGATACCGTAATATACTTTATTCAAATTAACATAATGTAGGGTACTCACATTTGGAATGATAAAGAATCAGCATAAAAAAAGTATCCCTGTATCGGGAGAAAGCATGCAGGTAGTCGGCCGTATGTAGTTCCGGAACGCGATACGTTCCATGATAGCTACGGATCAGGAAGTGACGCAACTACGCTATACGCGTTTCGTCATAGACGTCCTCAGCAGCGTCTTCACCTACAGTACCCGTCCCAATGCAATTTTCCAATGTTTTAAAAAATCACTTTAGGTGGTAACAATTGCTTCTAACTATCAAAAGCACCTCTTAACTCCTTAAAACAATGGTAAACCACTGCAATAAACAAAAAAAAGTAAAAAAAAAAAAAAAAAAAAAAAAAGAAAAAACTTTTCACTGCATAATAATAGAATAATGTGCTAGTATGCAACTAGCACATTATGAAATACATACCTTAAAACAAAACCCTGCAGTGGCCCACTGCCACCGCTGAGAAGGCTTTAATATTTCCCCCCGTCTTCCTTCTAGTTTTGCGGTCTCTGACTGTGTGAGTAGCCGGAGCCGCTAAGACGTCACTCCTGCACATGCGCATGGAATCCATCGGAGATGGCACATGCCACATGGACCTCTTCCCCACAACCCTGGCCTGTGGTTGTGGGGGTCTGCAAGCTTATAAGATTCTGGAATCCCCCTTTAACAAAGGTCCACCAATGGGAGGCATTGAAAGGCTTCAATTGCCTCCTGACTCGACATGAGGCTTCAATTTTGAAGCAACGCAACGCTAACGCTTCATGTTTTAATAATGTGAACAGCACTGTGCTGTCCATTGTATCATTTGCATAGATATTTGAGGGGTGTTAAAAAGCCCCTCAAACGCATGTTTTTAATGCCAGTGTGAACTTAGCCTAATAAGTACAATATTTTTTGCATTGTAGATTAATAGAATTCTGTAGAAAAAAATAGGTCTATGAATAGTGCTTAATGGCATTGTACACTTATAAATGTATCCATTGTTTTAAAAGAGTTGTAAAAGGCAGAAGGTTTTTTTATCCAAATGCATTCTGAGCATTAGAATAAAAAGCCTTCTGTGTGTAGCAGCCTCTCCAACACCCCTAATACTTACCTGAGCCCCATCTCTGTCCAGTGATGTCCACGAGTCCCTCGGCCATCCAGGACTCTCCCTCCTGATTGGCTGAGACACAGCAGTGGCGTCATTGACTCTCGTGGCTGTCCATCAAAGTCAGTCAGCCAGCCAGCCAGTCAGGATAGAGAGGGGGCAGGGCCAGACAGCAGCTCTGTGTCTGAATGAACACACCGACATTTAGCTCGGCTCGGATGCCCACATAGCAAGCTGCTTGCTGTGGGGGCACTTGACTAAAGGGAGGGGCCAGGAGCAGCAAAGAGGTACCCGAGAAGAGAATAATCACTTTACAGAGCAGGTAAGTATAAGATGTTTGGTATTTTAAAAAAAAAAAATAGACTTTACAATCACTTTAACTAGGTATTTGTATAGTTCTGTTGTATGTGTTATTTGTTTTACCTTGTACTGATAGGCTCACATGTTGTAGTGTAATGGATGATCGATTCACCTAGGTCCATGTATTGCTACAGGTGGCTTGTAATTACTAGAGGGACAAGTAACTTCTTGTTCTGGGTCACAGTGTCCAGTGCATGCCTAGCAATTTCCTCTGTGGTGCATCACAAATGTAGGGAGTGCTACTGTGATGAAAAACACACTGCTTCCAGCATGGTGATCTCTCTGTTAATTGCTCTGCCTGTGTCTCACCCACAGAGCACCAGACTGAGACCCCCCAGGGAATGTGGAATTTGTAGTTTCTTCACAGGAAGTGTCAGTTCCCAGACTACTGACAGGTCATGCATTCCCCTGTGCAGTACCATGCCACATGCCTCAACATGAATCAACTTCTGATTCTGGAATGTGAAGATTTACTCTACTATAGGCTGTTTGGACACAGGGTTAAAAAACACAATCAAACTACATTATAAATGCACATCTTATGTACATGAAAAATACAAGGTGCAGGTAGGAAGGCTTACAAATGCCTATAACCTGTTGGCGCTGACAACGCGCAAATATGCGGCCTCTCGGCGGGTGGGCCTTGGCGCCGACCGGTCGCATATTTGTATGCAATATTGCAAAAATAGCTGTGCCGAGAGCGCGTCCAGCACAGTTACCAGTGGCTAACGGGAAGCTCCGGATCGCTGCTTGCGATCGGGAGCTTTCCAATCATGTGATTGCCGTGACCATAAACTTCACCCCGCCTCCCAGCATCTAAAACCCCTAAAGTGGTTGTAAACCCACCTTGAGAACTTTTACCTATAGGTAAGCCTTTAAGAAGGCTTACCTATGGGTACTGTAAATATCTCCTGAACTTGCACCATTTAGGAGATATTTACATTGCATGCAGCCATTGACATCCTCGACGCATGCGCTCTGAAGAAACATCCTCCTGTGCTGTTTCTTCAGAGCCCTGTGTCGTGACCGGCGGCTCCCACGCACATACATACCTTAGTTATGCATAGTGGTTACACAGACCCCAATAACAAGACAACCAGTAATAACTAGACCTTTGCAGCTATCAAAATATTAATTAACGGCTTCCGAACCGACCCACGGCTATTCAGTGTGAAATCACGTATCTGTACGTCTTTTTTTTTTTTCGGGTCTGGGGCACGCACACGTGCTGCCGGAGACCCGCTCCCATGTGATTGGACACAGCGGGAGCCAATTAGTAGGTCCGGCGGACCCAATGTTCGCCGGCACCTGAAGATTGTTTCTGAGAGAGGCAGAATGGCAATCTGCCTATGTAAACAAGGCAGATCGCCGTTCTGTCAGAGGGGAAGATGGAGATCTTGTGTTTCTGCAAAGCAGGAACACGGATCCCTGTCTTCCTCCAGTCAAAGCAACCCCCACACAGTTAGCAAGCACTCCCAGGGAACACATTTAACCCTTTGATTGTCCCTGATGTTAACCCCCTCCCTGCCAGTGTCATTAGTACAGTGACAGTGCATGTTTTTTTTTCTTACTACTGATCACTGTCTTGGTGTCACTGGTCCCCGAAAAGTGTCAGTGTCAGATTTGTTTGCTGCAGCCCAGCTAAAAATCGCTGATCACAGCCATAACTAGTAAAAAAATAAAAATAATTATTTCCATAAACTTATACCATATAGTTTGTAGATACTATAACGTTTGCGCAAACCAATCAATATCTTTTTTTTTTTTTTCTAACAAAAACATGTAGTAGAATACATTTTGGCCTAAATTAATGAAGAAATTTGATTTTTTACATTTTTTTTTATTGGACAGGTTTTATAGCAGAAAAAAAAAATATTGTTTTTTTAAAAAATAGTTTTTGTTTTTTTGGTTATAGCAAAAAAAATAAATACCACAGATGTGATCAAATACCACCAAAAGAAAGTTCTAGCTGTGGGGGAAAAAAAAAAAAAAAAGGACATACATTTTGTTTGGGTACAGAGTCGCATGCAATTGTAGGTTAAAATAACGCAGTGCCATATCGTAAAAAAAATGGCCTGGTCATGAAGGGGGGTAAACCTTCTGGGGCTGAAGTGGTTAAGGGGTTGATTTACTGGAGAGTGCAAAATCTGGTACAGCTGTGCATAGAAACCAATCAGCTTCCAGGTTTTAGAATACGTTCACATTGGAGGCGGGTTTGAAATCATGCGAGTTTAGCTGAAATTTGTAGCAATTTTATTAGCGAGATAAAGATTTCTTTTGGTGGTAATCACCACTGGGCTTTTTATTTCTTGCTAAACAAATAAAAAAAGACTGAACATTTTGAAAAAAAATAAATAAAAAATAGTTTTCTTTGTTTCTTTTGCAAATAAGTAATTTTTCTTCTTCAACTATGTGTGCTGATTAGGCTGCAGTGATGAGCACTGATAAGGGGCACTGATAAGGGGCATTGATGAGGCTGCACTGATAATCAGTGCTCTGATTATTAGTGTAAGGCTGGGTTCACACTTATGCAAATTGGATGCTGGTTTCCCCGGATCCAATTAGCATGACAGGAGATTGTGACAGGCTCTCAATGGAGCCTGTACACACATCTCAAGGGTGGCTGCGGATCGAATTGTACAAGTGTCCTGTGCGTCTTTGGCTCCATTTCAGGTCCGAATTCAGCCAAAAATTTGGGCCTGATACATCCCTGAAATGGAGAACAGGGACTCACTGGACCCCTGCTGTGAGGCACATTTGAAGTGTGAACCCAGCCCTAATATCCCGTTATCACAGGAAAGCCGCTTAGCCACTTTCCTTTCCTCACACAGACAGCGCTAAGGAAAGAAAATGCGAATAACTGGCATTTAATAATGCAAATCAATTGGTGCATAAACATAAAAGTTCATAAATGTCCATAAATATTGTGCAGGTGAGTAGAATTGTATTCTATCCAAATAATACGTGTATCCACCACCAAGTGAAATTCATCCTTACCAAACGGAAATAAATAAGGTGCAACTATATTTTCTTGTGCTGAAAAAATATCCAATCTCCTTGTGAACAAACACCACGTGTAAATCACCAAGAATTAGCCTCTTACCAGATGGTAATAGGTATGCACTTGTTCAGTGAAACCACCGCCTTGCTTCCTCTTTAAAATCCTGAAGTGGGATGTAGAACCGCTCTACCTTTCTTTCTCCACTAGATGGCAATGAGTACCAACAAGAAACACAGCCTCATCCTTCTTTACAAGCTCACAAAACCACCGTGTATTAAAGGAAAAAAAAAAGGACTAATAGTGTATTACCCTTGAGATTTATTCAAAAAACAGTTGATAATGCACTTACAATTAGATGTCTTGTATTCAGCATAAACATAGGCATATGAATTCCTGCAAAGGCTTACGGCCGGCTGCAGCACGGACCGCAAGTTGTGTGTGACGTGTGCGCCTCCTAATCTGACCGGTTTCTTCCCATAGGACTTCTACTGAGACAGGAGACTCAAGGGTAATACACTATTAGTCCTTTTTTTTCCTTTAATACACGGTGGTTTTGTGAGCTTGTAAAGAAGGATGAGGCTGTGTTTCTTGCTGGTACTCGTTGCCATCTAGTGGAGAAAGAAAGGTAGAGCTCTATTTATTAGTGATCAAGGGGTTAAGTGTGTCCCTAGGTGCATGCTTTAAAGGGGCATGGCTTTTGATGTAACCACAGAGACATACGATCCTACATAGCAGGATTGTATGATCTCTGCAGTTACACCAAGGAGAATGACAGGCGGCTTTGTTTACATCAGCCTCCCGCCTTTCTCCCTCTCCACCGGGAGATCGCAAGTGACCGGCGGATATCGGAGCGGGGGCGTGAACGAGCAGGGGCGGGAGCCTGCCTCCGGGGGCAGGAACGTGCCTCCGGCGGAGCGCGCCAACTGGAGGCTCGTGGGCGAGCGACGTAGCCCTACGTCGTTTTGCCCAGTAGGGGCTGACTGCCGCAGTAAATAGTCGTGCGGCGGTCAGCAAGTGGTTAAGTTTGACCTCATATTATATGGTTATGGTAAATCTAAAGGAAGAACTCCAAAGAAAATTGTATAGTGTGTATCCAGCTTAACCGTTTCACCTGCCAAACGGTAGGTACCTGAGATCCCTGGACACTATGGATGCACAGATAAAGTCCAACAGCTGAGTTGGTGAAAGGCATTGCTATTCCTGCGGCTGCGATATGTGACCTTTTAGCTCTGGCAATGGGGACATCAATAGGACAGGTTACAAAATCTGGCCCTATCATTACCATGACAAGTGGCACAGTGTTGGCACCACTTATTTGGGTGGCAATGGCAAAATAGATATTATAAAACATTTTTCCTCCACCAGCTGTTGGGCCATGCCTGCATATCTGCTCACTCTCCAGTATGTGAGGGCAAATACATACAAACTTTTTTTTTCTACTTTAAAATGAAGACTGAGCGCTCTGATAAAACAGAACTAAAGTCTCTATCATGGTACTGTAGATGGGCTCTTGACATTACATGCACGTATGCACAGAATACAAACCACACTTGCTTGCCAAAGCGTCCTCCTTCACCACTTTTTCCAGCCGACTGGCTAACTGTGCAACTCCTGCAAGAGTTACACTGTCCCTAACTCTATTGTTGGCACACTGAAAACAGAACCACAATGTACAATGCAAAGGCCATTAGCCGTGCAGTGTACATAGACCAGAAAATAAATCACTAGGAGTCAGGGAACAGGGTCATAATAAAAGTGCATTTGGAATGGATGTCTTATACACAAAACACACAGGTTAAAAATGTAAGAAAATTGCTCATTTTTTTTCCATGCCACACAGAAAAAAAGCAGCAGAGTTAGTAGGAGTGGAAAAAGGAGTACAAAAAGCAATTTAGATAACTGGATTAGATAGTCACCTAGCAGAAGCTCTCAGAAATGCGTCCTACTCTATTAAGCCGAATATAGCCGCCAGCAGTGATCATTGTATTCTGACTGCTGGGAAACCACCATCTGTCAGAATAAAATAGCATAGCAGGAGGGATTTCCCCATCAACACAGGAATCCCTCCTGCTATGTTATTTTATTCTGACAGATGGTGGTTTCCCAGCAGTCAGAATACAACGATCACTGCTGGCAGCTATAGCTGGCTTAATAGAGTAGGACGCACTCCTGAGAGCTTCTGCTAGGTGACTAATACAGTTATCAGATTTGCTTCTTGTACTCCTGTTTCCACTCCTACTAACTCTTTGCAGCTTTTCTTCTGTGTGGCACCCCCCCCCCCCCTCAATACAAGCACTGTGTACGCTGTCCCCCTGGACATGTTCTGGCAGGACAACCCAGATACCCTTGAGCCTACTGCAGGACCTTAAGCCTTATTGCAATGTAAAACACCTAAGGTATTGATGCGATGGAAACTTGTCAGACCAGCCAGACGACAAAGATTTAAAAAGGTGAAGATCAAGGTTTTCTTGTTGTGGCAGGACATGCAGATCCTTCAATCCCTGGTGGCAGAGGCATTAGCTACAAGGAGGATGAGCTGTTGCCATTCACTTCTGGTGTGCACTAACCCTGGGACATGATTACTGCTGCCCTCCAACAATGCACAGTGATCAGATCTGGCTTTGATGATCGAATACAGGGTTTCTCAACTAGGGTCCCTCCTGAGGTTGCTAGGGGTTCCTTGAGCAATGGGCAACTTCTGCCTCTCAGATAAGTTCCCAATGACACCGTTGTTCCTTTTAGCTATCTGTAAGGGGAAAATTCTGCCCAATGATGACAAGAGTAAGGAGCTTTCTTCCCACTGACTGTCACACTAATGTATCATGAGTTGTGGTTTTTTAATTTTTAGCAAGGATTCCCCAAGGCCAGAAATTATTTCAAGGGTTCCTCTGTCTGTTGAAAAGGTTGAAAAAGGCTGACCTAATACCTGCATGTGGACATTGATCTTCAATGATGCCCAATGACCAGGAGATCCTTTCCTGAAGATCTAATATCTGTGTGGGACCCTGGAGAAGGCACAGCATGAGGTTTTTTGGAATAGTTATTTAATTTTTTTTTCGTTTGGGCGCTCCATGTTCTCAGAGGTACACAATCTTTCACCCAAGTCCCGGTTCACACTTGTGCGATGCGGGAAGGCTGCGAATTCACAGCCTGTTCGAGCATCGCAAACGCACAAGAGGCAGTTCACACTGCCATATGTGATACGCAGGGGGTGTCAATGAAATGTTAACGACACCCCCAGGTTGATCGCATATCGCAGTTCGATCTGACAGTTCGCACAGGATCGGATCGCACAAGTGTGAACCACTGTGCGATCCGATCCTGATGCGGCTGAAAAAAAGGGTCATGTGCGAGTTTGGTGCGGATACAGTGCGAATTCAGCCATACAAAGTGTATGGCTGAATTCGCATCCGCACAGGAGATCGCATGTAATGAAGGAGCAGTGCGCTCCGAATTACATGCGATCGCTGCAGCCGCAATAATGTGAACCGGCCCTTAACCTTCCTTCCCTGGGGCTCGGGTTTTTTTTTTTTGTTAAGATGCTCAATTGCTGCCAATGAAACCGCTGTTAAAAGAGGAAGTGATGGGACATCTCCACAAACCTGGCGTGTAGGTTCACAGTGTTTACATCAGGGGATGCATGAGGAGCTCTGTGTGCTGCGGGATGGGGTCCCAATGCCAACTCTTACAGAAGAACACATGCTGGGGAAGGATCCATCCTCCCCAGCATCTGGTCAGGCTGCGTTCTCATTGGGCACTCACTACAACTGAGAACATCCCTGAGGTGGAGCCAGCTGCAATGTTCGTAGTTTGATTGGGCAGGACTTGGGGAGGGGGTGTGGCCTGCCTTCTCCAGAGCATTCTGAGGATCAGGAGACTGAAAAAGAGCAACATGGTCCAGACAGAGGTATGTTAGTGCTATGGTGACCACACCAACCGTGCAATGTATTCCTCTTCTTCACTGTACATGAGGGTGAGTAATGCAATCCTCTTCTCCTGTATACACCAATTGTCTTTTCTGTCTTCATGGCATGAGTCCCCTCTGTATCCTCTAGTCATTCTCCTGTCTGATCCCCACAATTAACCCCAGATGTCGCTTTTTAAAATATTCCTCCATAATATTCCTGTATACTTTTCCTTAAATATTCCCCTGTGATGCTGCACCCCACCTGTCCCACTGCACCCTCCTATCACACTGCCCCCCAACTGTCCAACTGCACCCTCCTATCACACTGCCCCCCACCTGTCCAACTGCACCCTCCTATCACACTGCCCCCCACCTGTCCCATGGCTGCCTCCCACACTGCCCTCCACCTGTCCTAGTGGTTGTGGGGTAGGGAACGTCCTACCTGTGGCTGGCTGGGTAATAATTTGGTGACCTTTGTAAATGGTCCGACCTTAAAGCACAACAAAAAGGCAATACTTCCCCCATACAGTGGGGCTGTGACCACACTGCATGGGTCAACTGCTCATTTTTTTCTAGGGGTGAGCACTAAGTTCATACTCCTCTGATGTACCACACGGTCCAGTGGTGGACTGTTCCTGTCCATGGAGCATGCTATGAGAATGCTAATGTCAGAAACAGTCCATTTTCAAGACTGCTGGAGCATGAGGGTGCCGGACCAGACTTATGCGGGGAGTATCGTCTGGTCAGGTAAGTATATCTCTGCTGTCCTCTGCCCTAAAATAAAACGAGCAGTTAACCCGTGCAGTGCAGGCACAGCCCCCCTGCACAGGAAAAAAAAAATATTTGGCCCAGGGTTCTGCTTTAAGTTCAGATCAAACCTGTACTTATCCCTAATCATTATCTAAAGTCTTTGCATTTTTACTACGACATCTATCCAATACTGCTTCTAAATTGTACAGGCATGTTTACTCTATTATTTTGACATCACTATCAATCTTCATTTAGCTCAGTGAAAAAGGTGAATCTTTGTTCACTTTAATCAAAAATCCTGTTTTTTTTTTTTTTTTTATAACACCTTATATACTATGTGAACATACCTTTTAAAGCGAACATTTATCTTGCTATGTGAACAGCCTCAACTCATTTAGTAAACCAACCCCACTGACTTTTGCCAAGCAAGTCATTTTCCTATAGCTGATATTTTTTATTGGATTCAACTCACCTCCTTTTGCTTGGACCCCCAGCACTAGAAGACGTGATAATTACAGCACTTTTAGGGCTAGGTTATACTAGTATTGCCCTCTGTAGAGGCCATTTGACAGGTGGTGTGAAGGTGTAGTATCGCCTCCCCACCGCCTGTTATAACCCCTTAAACCCCACACCATCACACCACAGCCGTGTGCATTGCACACAGTTGTGAGGTGACCCTATTTAGTTGAATAGGTTGCATTCAGCGGGCAATATTACCCGTTAAATGCAACAGCAGGGATACTTTGTGCCACGATGCAATGCAAAGCATCATGGCTGCAACATATGTACTCCCCCTCTACTGTCTCTGCAGCATGGTAAGAACACGGCTCAGCCACACGATTTTACTGCCTCCCCAACATAAGTGTAAATGAGACCTTTAACATTAGGATTGATTTACTAAAGCCAGATAGGCTGTTCACTTTGTAAGGGAATTTTTGCTTTGTGAATGAGGAAAACATACACTTTGCAAAGACTACCAATCATGTGCAAGAAAAATTAAAGTTGAACTTCACTCTCTTAATCAACATTCTCTATTTTTAAAGTGGTTGTAAAGGCTGAAGGTTTTTTTTTTACTTTCATGCATTCTGTGTGCTGCTCCTCCCACTGCCCCTTCTCGATCCAGCGATGTGCATGAGAGCCTTGGCTGTCCCAGGACTCCTTCTCACTGGCTGAGACAGTGGCGGGAGCCATTGGCTCCCACTGCTGTCAATCACAGCCAGTGAGCCAATGAGGAGAGAGCGGAGGGCAGGCCAAGTCATGGCTGTGCGGGTCTTATGGGCGCAGAGAGCCTTCTCAGGAGAAAGCATACACCAGTGCCCCCATAGCAAGCAGTTTGCTATTGGGGGCACTGGTCAAGGTGGAGAAGCCAGGAGCGCTGGTGGGGGGGGCCTGAGAAGAGGATCAGGCTGCTCTGTGCAAAACCATTGCACAGAGTGGGTAAATATGACTTTTTTTTTTTTTTAAGCCAAACGTTTAATAAGGGCTCTTTCACACGGGTGTTCCGATCAGATCCACCTGTCAGTTTTTTAGGCGGATCTGATCGGATGCCCCATCCAGCCCTATGGAGCAGCGGATGTCAGCGGTGTCATGTCCGCTGACACCCGCTGCCATCCGTATCCGATCCTGTCCGTGAAATCCGGACGGATGGAAACCCTATTTTTTCCATCCGTCCAGGGGAATCGGATGAGAGCGGACAAGCGGTCCGCTCTCATCCAATTCCCCATAGAGAGCAGCGGGGCTCTGACACCTCCCATTCCGCACTGTGTGCGGAGACGGAGCTGTCATCCGCCGGCTCAGCGGGGATCGGCGGATCGATCCCCGCTGGAGCAGAGCACGGTCCGCATTCCGTGAAAGAGGCCTAACACTTTAATCCTTTTGCGGCTAGCATACTAAATAGTAAAGTTTATCATATTTACTTGTTTTAAACTGTTTATTTTGATTTTACATTTTATCAGTTATTTCCTGGTTTCTTGACTAGGCAAATTATGTCATTCATCCCAGGAATCTTCAGGAAGGGCTTTACCCAGCGAAGCACATCTTCCTTCCTGCATACCTGAGCTAAGGATAGATGGATTCCAGGAAGTTACATGAAATGGCCGTGGTCAGAAATGCTAGGGGGTGTTTTTCAAAGTGATTACTGAGCAAAATAAAGCAAAGAGACATGGATGGATTGATGGATGGGGGAGGGTTTCACTGATACAATTTTTCACCGAGTAACGATTCTGTTGGTCAAGTACCGATACCTTTGTGGTGCAATTTGAGCCCATACAAAATGAATAGGCTGAAATTGCACTGCAAAAAAATTGCATTTGATTTAAACAGAAATGTGGTGTGATTCCTGTCCGAATCAAATGCGGTTTTCCGCACTACTCCTTTGTGAACCCAGGCTGAAGTCACTATGACAATCCTGGCTTCACACAGGAGCGGTGGGGGAAACCGCAGTGTCATTTGAGCGCAGTCATTTTGTATGGGCTCAAATTGCACCACAAAAGGTATTGTTTCAGGTATCAGAGCATTTGCACGAGTACTCAGACAAATGCTTACTATCGGCACCGATACCGGTATCGGTGTAACCCTAGATGGCGGAGTTTGCTTTGAATATTAAAAATGTATTGAACCGCCCTTTTGGTTTGTGGTGATCAGACGCAATGTGGTTCCACTTAAAAACAAAACAGCATTTTTGCTTGCTCATGACTGGTTGAGAGCCTCACCACATTTCCTCAAAAAGTGAACAGTCTATTTGCCTTTAGTAAATCAACCCCATTGACTTTTGCCAACCAATGGATTTTGTTAGCTCACTACCTCTTCTGGGATCAACCCACCTCTTTTTGTTTGGTCTCCGGGCATTCAGAATGTAGCGTCAGAGTCGCTCCTTCAATGTTCCTTGGCATGGGCGTAGAGCCAGGATTAATAGTTAGATGAATCTGGTCCGGAGAAATGATGTGCTGAACATATCCCTGCGACATGGCATCCTGTTCAGACATAAGCAGCAGTCCTTCTTCATTGGCAGCGTCCAAGAAGGGCAAGTTAGGCCCCACATTGTCATCGTCATCCTCATCTTCCTCCTCCTCGGACAGATGCTGGTCCTGCTCAATGAGGACGGTGGTGGTATCATAAATGGTGCCCGTTTCCCGCCCTCCCTTCTCCAAAAACCACTTCCTCATCTTGTCCTCCGGACACAAACCTTCCTCCTCCATTGCCATCAGAGCCAATTCTGGACTGTTCTCCCCCATGATCAGTTCAACAAGTCAGTGACACTTCATCTGTCACAGATGTACCTTCTCACGCTAGGAAAAATACAAAAAGGCAACACCACATGTTTATGGGACAACGTAGATTAACCCTCCTAAAAAAATACAAATAAAAAAAATCAATCGATGTGTCCAGAAAAACACGTCTAATTCCAGAAAAATATATATAAAATTAAATAAAAAAATAAAAAAGAAGGAATGTAGCGGTGGTAAAGAATCTCACATCCAGATGCGTCTTCTTGTCATGTTTATATAATCCAAAACGTCTTCTACCATCAGATCACATCTATATGGGTTGTTATGGGCTAGAATTAGGTCCAATCAGTTAGCTGTAGCTGAACTTAGCACAGTGTTTGCCCTTTTCCTTCATCAAACACAATTGTGTGACTTGTAGCCAGGCAGGGACAGTGTGACAAGGCCCTACAGAGACACAGCTCCAGGACATAGTGCTGGCTGAGGCTCCAGTCTTCGGACAACACTGAAGGGGGCACTTTGTCAGCAGTCCCTTAGGCAGGGAGCCCCCTCATAAGTAAGAGAGGGACAGGCAGCCAACTAACACACTCCCCAGTCTACACGACAGCCGCTCTCCTCCATACAAAGCGCTACGACTAAAGAGGGCTGCAGAAAAGAACCTTCCCTCATAGAAAGCACGCACTGCTTCCACTAATCTCCGGCCTGCTGTCCTCCAATCATGCCCGAACAGCGCCACTTCCTGATCCGCTTCCTTCACCTGAACATCAGGAGAGACGGAGAGCAAGAAGGGACACACTGCCAGAAAGCGAGCGAGCCGACAAGTCACGTGACGGAAGAGCGTGAGAATGTTGGAAGGAGCGCAGCATGTGACAGGAGTCCGTTTCCTTGGCAACGGGATCGTGGTTGCAGTGACCCACAGGTCATGACATGCGAATAGAGCGCCCTCTGTTGAATCTTTTCAGAACAGGCACCTTAGGGGACGAGCGGCTGCTTGCGGCTCGTGAACGCGCACAAAAAAAAAAAAAAAAAGAAATCACCTCGCACATGCGCACTGTTACATAGGAAAGGGCTGAAATGCAGCCTCTGCACCTCCTTGCACGTGTTTTTGAAAGCAACTGCCAATGAATGGAACAGCAAGTACAAGTGTAGCACTAGCTTCTTGAGGACTGCTGGATAATACACTTTCTGGTCCCCCTGGGTTGCCATTAGCAACACTGTCATTCACAGATTAACACTTTATTTCTTGGCTCAGTCAATGATCAGTCCAGGAGTATATAGTTGTGTAGCACCCTGCTAGGAAAACGCATTTGGTGGCTCTTTCATGCTTATCAGTGGAGCTTGATCTGTTAGTTTTGCCTGTCCCATGTTTCCAGGTGGGATTTATTGGGTCTAAGGGAGTCTCCCCACTGTATCCAATAAGGGAGCTTGTTGGACAGTGGAGGAAACATAACCAGTAGCACACCAAGGTTTATGGCTGTCTTGGAGGGCATTGCTGCAATGCATCTTGGGATTGGCAATAAATCCGGGGGGAACATGTGACAGGGGGTCTTTGGCAGGAAGCAAAGCCCCAGGAGGAGGTGGACGGCTGTCTCTCCTCCTGCAAGTGTGAGGAAGGTGGTTCTGGCGGTCGGCCTAGTGAACCGGGTGTGGAGCTGAGCTGCAGAGGATCCAGAGTGCTGAAAAGTGGAACTGCTGGCAGAATCATCTTGGGAAAAACAGTATCGTGAGTACTAGGAGATCTGCCTAAGGGTCTGCCTAGGAGAGGGGACCACTCCAGAGAGGTCAGGGGATCAAGGAGCTAGCTCACACTGGGAGTGTATCAGTAAAGGGGGTGCCGTGTAGTGGACCCCGAAGATTAGGAACAAAGGGGGTGCCAGGAAGGGCCCTGAAGTTGTTCTACAGTACAGTCTAGTTTACCTCAGGATACCTCAGGATACAGTTTACCTCAGGATATAGTATACCTCAGGATACAGTTTACCTCAGGATATAGTATACCTCAGGATACAGTTTACCTCAGGATACAGTTTACCTCAGGATATAGTTTACCTCAGGATATAGTATACCTCAGGATATAGTTTACCTCAGGATATAGTATACCTCAGGATATAGTTTACCTCAGGATATAGTTTACCTCAGGATATAGTATACCTCAGGATACAGTTTACCTCAGGATATAGTATACCTCAGGATACAGTTTACCTCAGGATATAGTATACCTCAGGATACAGTTTACCTCAGGATACAGTTTACCTCAGGATACAGTTTACCTCAGGATACGGTTTACCTGAAGTTCATTCAGCCCTGCGTCACAGCTTGTGGCAGACTGAAGCAGCGGCCTAGCGTTACTCAGCATTTTCAAGTCGTCCCAGTCTATTGTGCATAGTGTATAAAGTTGGAGTATCCCACTCATTCCCTTCTCCTATCCAAGTTCCTAATAAAAACACACAAACCAAAGCTACCAGACTGTTTCCTGACTGAGCTAAAACACTTGGGAAAATGTCAAACTGTCATGTTGTTGCTAATGGTAACCCAGGGGAACCCGTAATCAGCAGCTCCCAAGGGAGTAGTGCTACAGTTGTTTTGGTGTTTTATTTTAAATAGGGATGGGAGAAGGGAATAGTGGGATACGCCAATTTAACTATTCACAAGTTGCGAGGACTTCTATCTGAATATGTAGCCAGACTGCTGATCCACCTTGCAACTTAGGTAGATTTAGTTTTTAGGTCTTTTGCCAGAATACTTGCTGAACTACATTTATCTTCGGTACACTCTCCTCAGTATCCCCTTTCTGGACTGCTGACACCTGTCCACTGACTACCCTACTTTTGGGGTGGCCCCCCTCAGGTCAGGCCCCTTGACACGATCCCCTGTACTCACAATAATGTTTTTCTAGGGTCTCCAGTGTCTCCCCACTCACTCAGCTCCTGGACCTCTGGGTTCAGCTCCGTTCCTCTGGCCTGGGACCACGTGCCACTGCTACAGAGGAGGAGGCAGCTGCCATCCTCGATCCGAGACCCTGCTCACCAACCAAAGACCGCGCATCACATGTGCTCCTGGCTTTTATACAGTACCCCATAATGCACGGAGACAGCCGGTCTCTACCAATCACTGGGACTGTATCAAAGCCTGTGCACCCATTGGTGAGGTTTCCTCCCACTGTCCAACATGCCTCCCTATTGGACCAGTGTGAAACACTATCTAGACCTGATGAATCACATACTGAGCACACAGAGCAGACCTAACTCACAGATCCTGCTTTCTGGTAGGCAGAAAGCAATATAGATTTCCCAGCTGCTCCCCTGATAGGCAGACAGAGCCAAAAACGATACTCTCTCACTAGCACCTACCTAGGAGGGTGCTACACAAGTTTTAGAGCTCATGCACACTGGATGTTATCAAAACGTTAGTAGAAACCTGTAGATGTAGAAGGAGTTTTTCAGCTTTTTTTTACAGAAGTATTTTTCAGCATTTCTTAGCTTTTTTTTTTTTCTTTAGCAAAACTATACTCCCGCAAAAGCTTATGGCTCAAAAACATTGATAACCGCAGAACAGTCGCCTTGTTTGGTGTTTTTTGGCCTTTTTCAGCATGCTTTTATTAGAGTTAGAGCGTTTTTACAGCTAAAAAACATCTGACCCCAAAAAAAGCAGCTGTAAAAATGTCCAGTGTGCATGAGGCCTTAGGACTCAAAAGCTGATTTTAGCCCTCGTCACGTTGGAGGCAGGTTTTAAATCGTGCCAAAATTCATACGATTTCAAACACACTTTTTATTGTGAGTTCGGGGGTGATTTGAAAGACATCGGTGGCTCATGCACAGATGTTCATTGAAATTGTCACGGAAATCACCAAAAGTAGTGCAGGAACCACTTTTGGAAATCGGTGTAGCACCGCAAAGTTGGCGTCGCACCGATTCGGACGGTGCCATTGCCGGCAAAAGGCTAAGATTGAAATAGAAATCTGTGTATGAACCCTCACAGATGTCTTTCAATTCACCCCAAAAGTCAGACTGAAATATGGGTTTGAAATCGTACAAGTTCAGCTGAACTCGCATGATTCCAAACCCGCCATCATTGTGAACGAGGGCTAAAAGCTTCTAGAAGCTTGTGGTTTTTTGTGCTCTTTTGCACATTTTTATTGCGCGTTTTTAGAGCTTTTGTGAGCATAAATGTTTTTTTTTTTTGTTTTTTTTTTTTGTTTTTTTTTACAAACTCTCCCCTCAGTTTCTCAGAAACGCACTACAGTTCATTTAATGTGGTTTCCTGTGCTACATGTTCACATCTATGCGTTTTTTATCCGGTGCATTTTTGGAAAGGGTCAGGGACTTTTTTTCCTGCAGCAGAATGAGTTTTGCGTGTAATAGACTTCAATAGAGTTGCAGGAGAAACACAAGTGTTGTGTTTCTGATGCGTTTTTAAATGCGGTTTGTGTTTTTTTTGTCCCCACTTTAAAAACACATATATAGCTGGTTGCTAAGGATCGGGCAGGGAATCCGGGTTCCACGACCCCAACAATGGATGAGTCATCAGCTGAATGTAAAAAAAAATAATTTTGCGTCCAATTCGCATGCCAGGAGACTGTGAATGGCTCTCAATGGACCTGGTTCACACAGCTCCAGGACGGCTGTGGAGTGGTTTGCAGAAGAGTCCTGTGTGTCTTCTGGCTCATTTCAGATCCGAATCCAGCCACAAATTCGGGCCTGTTCCATCAGTAAAAATGGAGAACAGGGACGCACCAGACCCCTGCTATGAGCCTAATGCAGGGGTGTCAAACTCAATTTCATTGCGGGCCGCATCAGCACCATGGTTGTTCTCAAAAGGCCGGTTGTATTTAGGATAAGCTATGCACAGAGTGCAGGGCTCAGGAGTGCATTACATACAGAGAGCAGAGTTCAGGAGTGCATTATGTGCAGAGTTCAATACTACGCTATGTACAGTGTGCAGGGTTCAAGAGTGCATTACGTGCAGAGTTCAGTACTACGCTATGTACAGTGTGCATTGTTCAGGAGTGTATTACATGCAAAGTTCAGTACTACGCTATGTACAGTGTTCAGGGTTCAAGAGTGCATTACGTGCAGAGTTCAGTACTACGCTATGTACAGTGTGCATTGTTCAGGAGTGTATTACATGCAAGTTCAGTACTACGCTATGTACAGTGTGCAGGGTTCAAGAGTGCATTACGTGCAGAGTTCAGTACTAACCTATGTACAGTGTGCAGGGTTCGAGAGTGCATTGCGTGCAGAGTTCAGTACTACACTATGTACAGAGTGCAGGGTTCAGGAGTACATTACCTGCCGAGTTTAGGATTACACTATGTACAGAGTTTAGGACTATACTACCTACAGAGTTCAGGAGTGCATTCTGTACAGAGTGCTGGCATGCAGGGTTTGGGGGGTGCACTATGCACAGTTTGCAACCCCAGCCTCCCCACAAATTTTCTTTCTATTTCCTTTACCTACCTGGCCCAGCTCTAGTACCTCCCTGTGTACACATCTCTGCCAGCCGTGTATTTGGCTCTAGCACCTCCCTATGTAGGCGGCTAAACTTTGCCTTGCTGTGAGATCAGTCGCTCTCTGTCCGATTCTGGAGATCTATCCCCGCTGAGCTCAACCGTGAGTTCATGCAGGAATCTGTTAGATCCAGGAGCTGCTGAGGACAAAGCTGTCCCTTGTAAACACAAAAGGCTTCTGTGTTTACAAGTGACAGCGGGTAGCGGGAGCGGAGGGTGAAAACCGGAGGTGGTAGAATGGAGTTTCTCCACGTTCTGGCTGCAAAACTGGATGATAGGGCCACATGACAAGCCCTGGAGGGCGCCATTTGGCCCGTCCCCCTTGTGTTTGACATATGTGACTTAAAGGGAGTGAGTGAGCAACTTCCACTTCTATCTACTCCAAGCCTGAATAGAGAGGACAGTAAGGCTGCAATACTTTACATGTCCGGGGACAGCTTAGAGCCAGCTCAAAGAACAAAGAATGAATCCTATTTCTCTAGCTTGGGACAGCAATAGCCAGGTGCTTTGGCATTCCTACAAAGAGCAGCAACTCCACCTTCAGTTTTGGAACTTTTACTTGATGCTAGTTTGCTGCATCATCACTCCCTTGAGTGGACAACACTCTTGAAGCCAGTTATTAGCAGCCAGAGACATTAGCAAGTCCTCAAAGTTTATTCAAGTTTTCCAGGTCTGGGAATCCCATGCATCCCTATTGCCTATCCAAGTTATCCCTTAAATAAACAAAACAATATCCCTGGACTGTTTATTGAGTATTTGAGAAAGTGTGAGAATTCCTGTTGCCTAGCTGTAGGGAAATCCAGTGGCTACTACAGGTGTAAGCACTACATATACACTACAGAATAATATGAAATAGATTTTGACAGCTGCACAAACATGGACTCTTCACAGAATGTCTCTGTGACTCAATCAGGGTAACATGACTGCATAGCATAATCTTTAAACCACAGACAGTCTAGCTGTGAATCACTACTTCAGTAAAATGACCTGCTCAAAAAAAAAAAAAAAGGAACACTTTTAAATCTGAGCATAGCATCAAGTCAATTGAACTCCTGGGATATTGATCTTGTCAGCTAAGTAGCAGAGGGGGTTGCTAATCAGTTTCAGCTGCTTTGGTGTTAATGAAATTAACAACAGGTGCACTAGATGGGCAACAAAGAGATAACCCCCAAAACAGGAATGGTTTTACAGGTGGAGGCCAATGACATTTTTCTCCCTACTCATCTTTTTTGACAGTTCTTCACTAGTTTTGCATTTGGCTAGGGTCAGTGTCACTACTGGTAGCGTGAGGCATTACTTGGACCCTGTAGAGGTTGCACAGACAGTCCAACTCCTCCAGGATGGCACATCAATATCTGCCATTGCCAGAAGGTTTGCTGTGTCTCCCAGTACAGTCTCAAGAGCATGGAGGAGATTCCAGGAGACAGGCAGTTACACTAGGAGAGCTGGACAGGGCCGTAGAAGGTCCTTTATAAAGTATAAATAATATTGCTGCGCTGAGTGAATATAAATCACTAAATAACAAATAATCGCTTTGTGAAAAATAATAGATAATGTGACCATATGCTATCAAATAATAAGATAGGACGATAATTAATAAAAAGTGTTAAATCAGAAAGTCCGTGATACTGAAAAGTCCCAATGCACAGTGCATATAAAGTGACACAATAATAACTGTGATAAGATAAGTCCCAATACACAGTGCAAATCAAGTGACACAATAATAAATATAATAAAAATAATTTTAAAAAAATAATAATAAAAAAATAAAAAAAAAATCTTCATCTGTGAGTGTGATCAAAGTGCTGCTTGCTTCACTCCAAGTGATCCAAGTGTCAATTGTAAGGTTAGCAGCTCACCTCAAAGTAAGACTCATGAGAGCCAAAATGCACATTGGATAAATAACAGTTGCCTGGTAAGCCCTCCTGTCACCGCCTCCAAACAATCATTTAGGGTGTATATGACATCCGGTGAAAAGATAAGAAGGAGATCTAGTGCTCTCTGTCTCAGTAAAGGCTATTTATTAAGTATACTGAAATCGCACTTACATGATACAGCACTTAAGCAGTGCAAGCTTTCTTAGCATTCCAACACTTCCTGCTACCTCTGGGATCGACGTGATGACGTGCAGGCTCCTCCCCCGTACGCGTTGCATCATAGACTTCGTCAGCGGGGTAGAAGGTCCTTAACCCATCAGCAGGACCAGTATCTGCTCCTTTGTGCAAGGTGGAACAGGATGAGCTCTGCTAGACCCCTTCAAAATGACCTCCAGTAGGCCACTGGTGTGAATGTCTCTGACCAAACAATCAGAAACATACTTTATGAGGGTGGCCTTGGGATCTGACATCCTCTAGTTGGCCCTGTGCTCACTGCCCGGCATCGTGGAGTTCTAATAGCATTTGCCATTGAGCACCAGAATTGTGAGGTTCGCCACTGGTGCCCTGTGATTTTTACAGATAAGAGCAGGTTCACCCTGAGCACATGTGACAGACATGAAAGGGTCTGGAGAAGCCATGGAGAATGTTATGCTGCCTGTACCATTGTTCAGCATAACCGGTTTGGTGTTGGGTCAGTTATGGTCTGGGGAGGCATATTCATGAAGGGATGCACAAACCTCTACAGCCTAGACAATGGCACCCTGACTGCCATTAGGTATCGGGATTAAATTCTTGGAACCATTGTCAGACCCTACGCTGGTGCAGTGGGTCCTGGGTTGCTCCTGGTGCATGACAATGCCCGGCCTTACGTAGCGAGTGTATGCAGGTAGTTCCTGGAGAGTGAAGGAATTGATACCATTGAATGGCCCCTACGCTCGCCTGACCTAAATCTAATAGGACACCTCTGGGACATTATGTTTCGGTCCATCCAACGCCACCAGGTTGCATCTCAGTCTGTTCAGGAGCTCAGTGATGCCCTTGTCCAGAACTGGGAGGAAATACCCCAGGACACCATCTATCCTCTCATTAGGCGCATGCCCCAACATTGTCAGGCATGAATACAAGCCATACAAACGACCATTTTGAGTTGCTGCAATGAAATTTCAGCAAAATGGACTAGTCTGCTACATAATTTTTTCAATTTTATTTTTGGGTTGTCTTTGAATTCAGCCCTCTGTAGGTTGATAACTTTCATTTCCATCAAACAATGTGGCATCCTTTCATTTCTAACACATTACCCAGTCCATATAAGTATAGATATCCAGCATGATATTTTTCTCCATTGAGATTTCATGTGTTTTCAAAGTGTTCCATGAATTATTTTGAGCAGTGTAGATCAGAACACAAACCAAACAGCAACTTGCAATTATCCTCATAAGCCGCATCCCTCTCTCTGAAGTCCAGGGTAGCTTTGGTAACACAGTAGATCCAAGGACAAAGGGCTACCTCACTGGAACTGGAGTACGCTGTTAGCAATTGGACAGGAGCTTCCTACAGTAGGTCAGTCTTCTGGAGAAGCTGCATGCTATTAGACTCCTGTCCACTGTCAAAACTGGCAGCCAGAGGAAGACACGGTGGACAGCAGATCACTTACCCATCTACCTCTGCCTCATCAGGTGTGGCCTGTCTGAGTTGCTGAGGGATGCCAAGGAACTTATAAAAATTTATAAAAACACAACAGGGAACTGTCTGTGTCTTGGAAAATAGTGTGACCATTTAAAAAATTGTCCATTGACTCACCATAAGTCTAAAGTTGCAGTCCATGTCAGCGAAAAGATATACAGTAAAAATAAGGACTAAGAGAAGTCCCAAACTGAGAGGCTACAATATACGGACCAGGCGATTTGACTATTTATTGAATAAAATTCCAAAATTGCAAAGTTTTTACTTATAGAAAAACACCACCATCACCCTTCATTATCTGGATCTGCTCAATTAGTTCTGGTATAAAAAGGGACATCATTTTTAGTCTTTATTTTTTCTGTATGCTAAGGAACTTGTCTTCACTGGGCATTTCTTGGACCCAGGGAGTTGGGAGAATAGACGTTAAAGGTGCCTGCACCTGCATCTGCACGGTGAGTAAATGGACATTCTGTTACAGCAATATTAAAAGATTTCAATTTCTGTGAGTTATAGCCTAAAATAATAACCTGTCAATGTCCAGCTATGGCTTTTACAGTGGGATGTAGGGAAGGACTTTCAATGTTTTTCTGCAGAACAGTTACAATCACGGGATAGATCTTTTACCTCTTCTTGCCACCTCCTGGCGACAGTACAGCCAAAGATTGTTTGGCTGTACTTCTCCTGTGGATCACAGCAGTGCAGTTCATTCTTAGTGCTAAAGCCTGCTGTCGGCTGACATCACAGAGCTGGTCCAAGCTGGGACAAGATTACGGAAATATGGTCGCGATCCACCCACAACCCTGGACTGGCACCTGGCTCAGCCTCTCAGAGACAGTCGCCAGCTCTCTGCTCGCGGAGCTCTGAGTGATCACGTCTCAGTCTTGAAGACAGATGCAGCATCGAACCGATTCTTAAAAAAAAAACCTAAAGTTCTCTTTTAACTGGTTGCCGACTGCCCACAGTATATTTACTGCGGCAGTCAGCCCCGGCCAGGCAGAGTGACGTAGATCTACGTCACTCGCCTGTCATCCGCTTTAGAGCCAATAGCGGGCGAGCGCGCGCCCGCCGAGGCTCGTTCACGGAGGAGTGCGGGAGTGTGACCGGTGGACCCGATGTCCGCCGGTCACACTACGATCGTCGGTAGAACGGGAGAAAGGCAGAGCGGCTTATGTAAACAAGCCGCCTGTCATTCACCCTGTGTAAAAATGCAGATCAGACGGTTCTACTATGTAGAACCGTTGATCTGTGTTTTTACACTAGGAAACCTGTCCCACTACAGTTAGAATCACGCCCCTAGGACACACTTAACCCCTCCCTGTCCAATACAGTTAACCCCTTCCCTGCCAGTGTCATTTTTGCAGTAACAGTGCATATATATAGCACTGATTACTGCAGTAATGTCACAGGTACCCCCAAAAGTGTCAAAAATGTCAGTCAAGGGTCCGACCTATCCGCCGCAATGTCGCAGTACCGCAAAAAAAATCGCAGATCGCCGCCATTACTCGTTAAAAAAAAAAACACCAAAAATGACAAAAATCTTTCCCTTTGTTAGTAAACGCGATAACTTTTGCACAAACCAATCAAAATACGCTTTTTGCGATTTTTTTTACCAAACATATGTAGCATAAAACAAATTGGCCGAAAATGTTAAAAAATTTTGATTTTTACTTTTTTTTGGGAAATGGGAAAGCTATTGGGAAATGCATTGTTATTTCCCAGGAGAATTTCCAGACAAAATGTAATTTTTTTATAAGAGAAAGCAAATTGCTAGCCCAGCTCTATTGCTAATGTAGAAGTCTATGAACTGTAATCCAGTGCTCTAGCGAGGGCATTCAAAGATTCTTTCATATAAAAAAAAGTGAAAAATATTGTTATTTTTTTTTTTATAGCGCATGATCAAAAAATTGCACAGGTGATCAAATACCACCAAAAGAAAGCTCTGTTTGTGGGGAAAAAAAGACGTGAAATTTGTTTAGGTACAGCGTCGCACGACCGCGCAATTGTCCATTAAAGTCACGCAGTAAAAAATCGCAAAAAACCCCCTGGTCAGGAAGGAGGCTGCTTTCCTATTACATGACGCTGTGATTAATTCTTATTGCATTCACATGCTTGGTCAGTACCTCAGCCCCCATGGACCCATATGTGTGACAGTTGGATGTTAAGACCCACCTGCTCTTCCACTGTATATATGCGTTATATGCGTTACATATGCGTTACAGGAAAAGGTTAAAACAAGTAGAAAAACATCTGCAATGTACAAAACATCTCTGTAAGAATGTGTTTTTTTTCTGGCGTGCACTGTGAAAATAAACATAAGGTTTCTGCTGTTGGAAGTTGTCCAGTACTATTCAAAGAGGCTTTTCATTAAATGAAGCTGCTAAGCAGGCCCATGGCTACCACTACTTAGAGACATTCATCATTTTTTTTCTGGCAAAGCCTGGCTTTGAAAACTCATGTGTGCTGCTTTCTGCTGAAAAAAGTTGGGATACTTGGTAGCTTTGTTCTAACAACTGACTGGCAGAGGGGCGTGAAAAGAACTAATCTCCTCACTGGTCTGTATTTTACACTGAATAGAGCTTTCCATATAATAGAGCAGTGGTTCTCAACCAGGGTTCCTCCAGAGGTTGCTAGGGGTTCCTTGAGCAATGAGCAATTTCTGCCTCTCAGATAAGTTCCCCTGACATAGTTGATCTTTTTAGCTATCTGGAAGAAGGTAATTCTTCACAATGACCACAAGTGTAAGGAGCATTCTTCCCACTGACCATCACACTATGTATCATGAGTTGTAAATATAGTCATTTTTAGCAGGGGTTCCCTGAGACCTGAAAATTATTGTTGTGTTGAAAAGGTTGAGAAAGACTGTAATAGAGTGAAGGTGGAGAACCTGTTTAGAGTGGAGCGCTGGATAAACAGCATAACACACTGCTGAAATACAAATAATTGATCTTTTAAAAGAGCTACTATGTTAGGGGGGAACATTTAGAAATGGTAATTGTGCCTAAACAGTTCAATGAAAAATTTACATTTTGATGAAGGCTCCATAGCTGAAATGCGTCAGCATATAGCCTGTGCCTGTGTACCCATGTAACAAATAAAGTACTTATATTCAAGAGCATCTGAGTTGCCAACCTTCCTGATTCAAGAATCTTTGAATGCCCTCGCTAGAGCACTGGATTACAGTTCATAGACTTCTACATTAGCAATAGAGCTGGGCTAGCAATTTGCTTTCTCTTATAAAAAAATTACATTTTGTCTGGAAATTCTCCTGGGAAATAACAATGCATTTCCCAATAGCTTTCCCAGTGCACCCGGAAAGTATTCACAGCGCTTCACTTTTTCCACATTTTGTTATCTTACAGTCTTATTCCAAAATGGATTTAATTATTTTCCCTCAAAATGCTACAAACCAAGCCATGATGTCCAGGGAATTGTCTGTTGACCTACGAGACAGAATTGTATCAAGGCATTGATCTGGGGAAGGGTACAGAAAAATGTCTGTAGCATTAAAGGTCCCAATGTGCACAGTGGCCTCCGTCATCCGTAAATGTAAGAAGTTTGGAACCACTAGGACTCTTCCTAGAACAGGCCACCCAGCCAAACTGAGCGATCGGGGAGAAGGGCCTTAGTCAGGGAGGTGACCAATAACCCAATGGTCACTCTGACAGAGTTCCAGCATTTCTCTGTGGAGAGAGGAGAACCTTCAGGAAGAACAACTATCTCTGCAGCACTCTATCAATCAGATTCATCTATTCCCCTCCTTCGATAATGCTTCGAGCGAGTTTAGAACTTTGTGGGAACGTATTCTAACCAAATGCAGTACCGACTTGTGCCAGCTGTTGGTGTCCCAATACAAATTGGACCTAGCTACTTTGGATACTGAGTTATCATCTTTATATACTAAAAACGAGAATCTAAAAAAACATATACATTACGAGGCAAGATGGAAGGAGGTGAAGGAGTATGGAATCAAACTTAATAGGGATATCATTGGTAAAAAACAAACTAAATTTTTAAAAGATAAGATGGCCTTCACGGAAGGCTATGCTTACCGATGGCCGGGACCTAATAGTTCAAGGCGACCCCGCTATTCGCGAGGCCCCCGTGAACAGATGTTGAATACAGGTCCAAGGGAAACTGACTGGGAATCAGACTCGTCTTCGATCTCCGCACAATCTAATAGATCCAAAACATCGATTAGATCTAATCAAGATACTAGACCAAAAACAGACATGGCGACACGTAAACGAGGACAACAGGAAGGAGCCAATTACACACCACGCTCCAAAAAGCGACCCGATGAAACTTCCAAATTTCAACCATTAGGAACTGGGGGGACTCAAATTGGACAGACTGTTCGATCTGTCGAGGCACTCACACAAGATGGTTTGGAAGCACAGGACCCTTATTTGGGACCCCTGGCTCTCCAAGCGATACAAATGTTGCAACCCTTATCCACTAACACTAATTCAAGCAATCTATCCACACAGGATCTCACATCTAATTCTCAAACACATTCACTAGGTGCTGCGGCACCTGTTTTTTCTAACACACTACCTTTAAACATACCCAGCACTACCTCTCTTAGACAAACCACTATTGATGGCCACTTCGCAGCTTCACAGGCCCAGGCCTCAAATTTTCCCCTGAGCACATCACTAAGCCTTCCCACCTAAAATTATCGATCATTAATTTAACCCCTTATCACTTCTCCCCCCAAGAACAAGAGGTCCTTGAACTTGGCCTCACGTTCTGCCCATCTACTCCTATGGATAGATATGAGACCATAAAGGACGTCTATATGTTCATAAGGAACTTGACGTATAAACATATCTACGACCCAGAAAGACAACGTAATACACAAGATAAAGAAATTTCAGAAAAAATAAAACATTATACAATGCAAGAATTCCGTGTTCTACGGGATTTAATCTTACTATTGGAGGAAGGCAGTCTTCCGGATTCCCAGTCCCCCGATCAACCTATACAAACAAAGACAGTAAATCCAAGACAGGTCCCCTTCAAACCAAAATCCAATAATTTCCCTGACTTGACTACAAATCCTAACCTTTTGGCTTTTCTGACTACAGTGGTAGGTGAGATTAAAAATTGTGAGCTAAAATCAACACAAAATAATCTTTCTAAACAACAACTACAGATGCTTAACAAACTAAGAAACCATACAGACTTGGTTATCAAACCCTCAGATAAGGGTGGTAACCTAGTATTGATGACTCGAGAGGGATACGAAAAAATGTGCCTTAATATCCTCTCAAATCGTACATGGTACAAAAAGATATCCCCATCGGTTACTACAGAATTTAAAGCAGAGTATTTGGATATAATCGGACGTGCATATCAATTGGCTCTTATAGATAAAGACTGTTATAATTTTCTTAACAACAAATTTCCGAGACAGGCGACATTCTATTCACTCCCAAAAACCCATAAAAATTTAACTTCTCCACCCGGTAGGCCTATTGTATCGGGCATTGGAAGTCTAACTGAAAATGCGAGTCGTTTGATCGACTATTATTTACTACCACACGTAGTGCGGTTACCGTCATACGTCAAGGACACACTCGAGTTTTTAAAAATGATTGAAGATATGGTGGTTCCTCCCGACGCCCTGCTCGTGACTTTGGATGTGGAGGCATTATACTCCAGTATCCCTCACGAGCAGGGCGTCGGGATGATACGCACGTTCTTATATGAGCAAGACCATCACACTTGGCCATTTTGTGATTTTATTTTGGAACTTCTATTGTTTATTTTGAAACACAACTGGTTTACTTTCAACGGGTCCCACTACCTCCAGGTGCAGGGCGTGGCCATGGGCACTTGTTGTGCCCCGGCCTACGCCAACCTGTACCTGGGGGGGTGGGAGCGACAAATCACATCAGATGAAAATTTGTCCCACTTTTTTTCATCTGTGGCAATCTGGTTTCGTTATATAGACGACATTTTTGCTGTCTGGACAGGTTCAAAATCAATGCTAGATGAGTTTATTGCCCAACTAAATATAAACGACTTCAACTTGAAGTTAACATCTACCATCAGTAACTCGAGTGTTAATTTCCTTGACCTAACGGTACTCAAACATGTGGATGGACACCTGACGACTAACCTATACAGAAAGGAGACGTCAGGGAATGTAATATTACATGCGTCTAGCGCCCACCCAGGGGCGCTTATACGTAGTATTCCATATGCCCAATACATACGCCTACGGTGTAATTGTACATCTGATAACGATTTCAAAATACAGGCTAACCTTTTACGAGAACGCCTAATGGCTCGTGGATACAGTAAGCGTTTGTTGAGAACAGCTTTCAACAAAGCGTTTTCTCAAAATAGAAACAGCCTCATCTTTAGAGCCAAACCTCCAAACACGCAATCAACAGTTAAACTAATAACCAAATACTCCGCTCATGAAAAAGTATTGAGAGATATTCTTGAACGGAACTGGCATCTTCTTCGTGATGATCCGGTTATAAACAAATACGTGGGCAAACATCCCCAAATTGTTTTCAGGAGAACAAGATCTTTAAGAGATCAACTAACAACAAGCCACTATCAACCCATTAAAAATAAAGGAACAACAGGTAGAGGTACTTATAAATGTCGCAAATGCGCTTTATGTCCTTGGATAGAGGAGAATACTGAATACACTTTACCTAATGGGGAGATATTTGCTCCAAAATTTCGAGCCGACTGTAGCACACGTGGAGTGGTATACATGATGCATTGTACCTGCGGCATGTTCTATATAGGTAAAACTATAAGAGAGCTCCGCCAAAGGATAAATGACCATGTGTACGTATCAGCAGGGGGAAGGATGATCACGCCCGTGAGCAGACACCTTGACCTATACCACAGGTTCAATCCCAAAAAGGCAAGATTTTATGTGCTTGAGGTTATTCCTCAAGATCCTCGGGGTGGCAACTGGGACAAAAAAATTCTCCAGAGAGAGACTCTCTGGATAGAGCGTCTCAATGCCACTTATAGACCTGGGTTAAACGAAACACAGTCGTACAAACCCTTTCTGTGAAGGTTTCCTTGCTTACCTAATGCCAACAGACCTAATTGACCTCGAGTAGTATACTCGGGTTACGATAATGGCCCTTTGTGGGATATATGGGTCAGGGTGTCGGCTTGGTTTTGGCGTGGTCATCCTCCCCCCGTATCTACATATATTCAATTATTCTGATACCTCTTCACATCAAATAGGTCTTATGGCACATATACCCCTCTTCCTTTCTTATGTATAACAAACAGTTTTTTGTGCTATAATCCCTATCTCATCAATATTATGATCTTGAGGATTTATAATAAGTCAAAATATGCAACTTTCTCTTGGGTTTTGAAGTATGGAAGTGTTTCTAGTAGGGGGCAGTTCAGCCCCTGTCCTTTCATTAGGGCTGTTACTATTGAACGCCCTTACTAGTGGTTAATGTCAAAAAATAAACATGGTTATATAATAATTTTTGATAAACAAATATGTTACCGATATATATCTCCTGGTTTCACCAGGAACATCTTTGTACCTTAGTGAAATATGCTTTTATATCTGTATTTTTTAAATATATAATTTCTGTCTTTGTTGTGTTGTTTTTTCATTTCATTTCAGGCAATTAGAATTCTCATGTAATTGCGGACCGATCCTGTGGGGGCAGTGTGGGTAAGCATGGAGGTCGGCCTCATCAGTGAGATATGTGCAGCCAGATAGGCCGCAGGTCAGTCCCGCCCCTTCCGGGCGGAACTTCCTGTGGCACCTGAGCGGACTACGGAGGCACTTCCTGCCTCTGTATAGTCTGCACACACCCGTGACTAAGCCGAGAGCCTCGCCGGGGTGTCCCCGCGTTGGCTCTCGAGCGATGTCCGGTGGGAGTGGCCGGGGCGGTGACGTCCGTTTGACGAACCGCCCGGGATCCATGCTACTTAAGGGCGCCATTTACAAGCCCTGGTATGGTGGAGGTTCCCCATCCGGTGAGGACCGTGCGGAAGCTGGGAACAGCGTGGCAAGGGGTAAGCTGTATATGGCCAGTACTAACACTGTAGCATTACACTTTTGTGATATCCGGGAATTTACCTTAATCTTACTGTGCTTAACAGCCGACATACAAGCAGAGGAGACACGCTCCCTACATTTAAGCTCTGGTCCTTCCTAAGTTTGGTGAGCATTGCTAAGGTGTCTGTGTATGTTTGGAACTTTCGTACTGCATAGGGATCTATCATTTTGGGTGGCACTCTATATATTTACCACTATGTTTATTACCTATGTCTATTCTAAGTACGCTTTGCATGTACTCATCTTGGACCCTATGTAGCAACTGCCTATCTATATATAATCCTGGTCACCCCCCTACTATTATAGAGGAGGGTGGGTCGGATACTAAATTGATTACACATACATATTCACATATGTGTGTGAAAGCAAATTAATATACATGATATATATTTTACTATAGGGGTAGCCCATACACGAATGGGTAAACTCTGTATGTTGGTGTATAATCGTTTATAAACGCATGGCACCTGTTTACTCTTACGGTCCAGAATGACTATGTGGCTTTTCTGTTGCCCCCCTTTTAGGGCAGATGGTCTATGGGCTCTATAGGTACTTACACACTCTTATAACAAGCATGAGGCATACTGACTTTGCCATTTTAAAACACTTGAGCTTATGGTTTAGCATTCCTATGGGCTTTCCCTTAAAGTGATATCATAGAATAAAAACGCTTACTACTCTGAGAAACATTGTTTTTCTGCTCTCATCCACCCAGATATGAGACATGGAGTGACTACCCTCACTACTATGTCACTATACATTGCCTTTTTTGAGCTTCCCAAAACGCACAGTCCTCCTCGTTAAAGAATTCTCTATGGAAATTGAGATATGTGCCTGATTACTATATGTACAGGTATGTATACTTTTTTCTGTCCATTTACCAGGTATATAAATAGGATATATATGCTTATACTATAACTACAGCATGGATCCCCACATATACTCACTATTGGCAGCCTCCGTTCTTTCCCCTAAACTCCTCTAGTGTCTGAATGCAACTTAACCACTTGCCTACTGTGCACTTAAACACCCTTCCCATCCAGGCCAATTTTCAGCTTTCAGCGCTCTCACACTTTGAATGACAATTGCGCGGTCATGCTACACTGTACCCATATGAAATTTTTATCATTTTTTTCACACAAACAGAGCTTTCTTTTGGTGGTATTTAATCATCTCTGGGTTTTTTATTTTTTACAAAAAAAAAGAAAAAAGACAGAAAATTTTGAAAAAAAAAAAAAAGTTTTTCTTATTTTCTGCGAGTAAATTTTGAAAATAAATTTTTCTCCCTCACTGATGTGCGCTGATGAGGCGGCACTGATGGGCACTGATAGGCTGCACTGATGGGCACTGATGAGGTGGCACTTATGGGCACTGATGAGGTGGTACTTATGGGCACTGATGAGGAGGTACTAATATGCCGCACTGATGAGCACTGATAGGCGGCACTGATAGGCGGCACTGCTGGGCACTGAGAGGTGGCACTGCTGGGCACTGAGAGATGGCACTGCTGGGCACTGAGAGGTGGCACTGCTGGGCACTGAGAGGTGGCACTGCTGGGCACTGAGAGGCGGCACTGACGGGCGGCACTGATAGGCGGCACTGATGGGCACTGGCGGATGGCACTGATGGACACTGACGGGTGACAGTGATGAGCACTGACGGGCGGCACTGATGAGCACTGATGGGCAGCACCATCAGTGCCCACACTCAGTGCCCATAGTGCTGCCAGTCAGTGCTCATCAGTGCCTAGATGAGCAGGCACTGATGGGCACTGACTGGCAGCACTATGGGCACTGATTGTGGGCATTGATGGGGGCACTGATGGCGGGCACTGTGGGCACTGATGGTGGGGGCAGTGTGTGTGTTTTTTTACCTTCAGTAATCAGGGCACTGGTGATCAGTGCCCTGATTACATTTGTCTGTGTCCCCAGCGGCTGTCGGCTCCCCCTCCTTCCTCACACTGCAGTGTCTGTGTGAGGAAGGAGCGCCGGCGATGAGAGATGATCTCATATGTTTACATATGAGATCATCTCTCATTGGACGGCTTGATCACGTGGTGAATGGCCGCTGTGATTGGCCATTCACCACGATCTGTGATCGGCCGTGTCCAAGGGACACGGCCGACACAGATTCCCCCCGATGCGCGCTCGCAGGAGCGCGCGGGGGGGCGTGTCACTGGAGGCCGTTTAAAAACGGCCTCCCGAAAATTCGAGTCCGCGCTGCAGCCGTATATAGGCTGTAGCGCGGATGGGAAGGGGTTAAGACCCAATGTTATATTGTGTTGATATTGCAAAAATAGAAGGACTTATCTGAGAGGTGTAAGACGATTATATGCAATTAAAAGGAAAGATAAATGATATGCAATTGTAATTTTAACATACTGAAAATAAGGTAACATATATATGTAATCTATCTAAATACTGTTATTTCTCACACAGACAAAAGAAATGATATGCTCCAGATGAAGCTTTTTTGTCTAAGAAAGCGAAACATGTCGAGCAAAGGTCATATATTACATGGTGAATGTTAACTTATACTTTCAGTCGACCCCGCTGACCGGCACCATACTGTTTGGGTGTCCGTCGGCGGTTCTTCTGATATCAAGCAATACGTTTCCAAGGATTATATGACTACTAATGATCTTGTACTTTGAACTGTATGTAAATCGACTTTTATAAGTTCTATGCACTGAGATATTGTACAACATAGACCATTGTTGTGTGGTCTCACTGTGTCCTTAACACACAATTATTTGCCTGTATTTTTCTATGATTTTAAAATATTTAGGTTTGTGTTGAATAAAAGAAATCTTTTTAACAAAACTCTTGTGCCCGAAATCTCTGTTTCCCAATCCTTCCAAGTGTAATTGATCAATTGAGAATAGGGGCACACCCTAAATTGGATACGTCATGGCCAAGATGGCTGCTATCTGTGGACACATGACTTGCAAAACAATATCAATCAGACCTGTAAAGTGGCCAGACAGAAGCCACTCCTCAGTAAAAGGCACATGACAGCCCGTCTGGTTTGCCAAAAGGCACCTGAACAAAATTCTCTGGTCTGATGAAACAAAGATTGAACTCTTTGGCCTGATTGGCAAGTGTCATGTCTGAAGGAAACCAAGCACTGCTCATCTCCTGGCCAATACCATCTCTACAGCAGATTATAGTGGTGACAGCATCATGCTGCGGGGCTGTTTTTCAGTGGTAGGAACTGGGAGACTAATCAGGATTGAGGGAAAGATGAATGCAGCATTGTACAGAGACATCCTTTATGAAAATCTGCTCCAGAGCACTCTGGACCTCAGACTGGGGCAAAGGTTCATCTGTTTTAACAGGACAACATCCCTAAGAGCACAGCCAAGATAACAAAGGAGTGGCTATGGAACAACTCTGTAAATGTCCCTGAATGGCCCAGCAGAGCCCAGGCTTGAACCCAATGGAACATCTCTATAGAGATCTGAAAATGGCTGTGCACCGTCAATCCCCTTCCAACCTGATGGAGCTTGAGCGGTCCTGCAAAGAAGAATGGGAGAAACTGCTCAGAAGTAGGTGTGCAAAGCTTGTAGCATCATACTCAAAAATACATGAGGCTGTATTTGGTGCCAAAGGTGCCTCAAAAAAGGATTGAGCAAAGGCTGTGAATACTTACTGTATGTACATGGAATTTTTTTGTTTTTTATTTTTACTAAATTTGCAAATATTTCAAACAAACTTCTTTCACATTGTCATTGTGGGGTATAGTTTGTAGAATTTTGAGGAAAATAAAGAATTTAGTCTATTTTGGAATAAGGCTGTAATATAGCAAAATGTGGAAAAAGTGAAGTGCTGTGAATACTTTCCAGATTCACTGTATGTCTGCTGCCTCTGTCAATCTCATGGGATTTATAGTAAGACTTATTGGTGGCACTACTGTGTTGCTCACTGTTGTTCGTGATCTGGCATGAGGAATCAACCCTGTCTCTACCAAGAGGGCTGCCCTCCCCACCCCCACATTGCAGAACAAAGCATTGTAAGTCATCTGGACCACTTGGCTTCACCATGACCCCTTACCGAGACTCCTTCTGAGACCCTGGGATTTAGGTTGATAGGAACACCATGGTGGGGGAATATTCCTCTCAATGGACTAGTCTTCATCTCATACAGTTTAGTACTGATCTGCACCACTTAAGATTATTTCTTTTCCATTATTGGTCTTACTGTTTCTGTTTAGCCCCAACCCTCTTCTCCCAATGGCTTGTCAGCTTTCATACCTCCTGCTACACACTACTCTCTTAAGCTCTCCCCCACCTTCCTTTAGGTGTAGATGAGGCACACCACTGTTCTTAATACCTGAATACTGTAGTTTGCAAAGAAGAAATTATTATGAAAATGAACTGGGTGCTACCTTTTTTTTACAAAACATTGAAAAAATATTACAATGGACAAATGCGCATTTTTTTTATACGTTTTGCATCTAACATGGTCCATTTCATGAATAAATATGGTTATTCTCATAGAATGTGTGTCGGCAGATAAGAACCATTTGGCCCATCTAGTCTGCCCAATATATCTGAATCCTATGAATAGTCCCTGGCCCTATCTTATATGAAGGATAGCCTTATGCCTATCCCATGCATGCTTAAACTCCTTCACTGTATTTGCAGCTACCACTTCTGCAGGAAGGTTATTCCATGCATCCACTACTCTCTCAGTAAAGTAATACTTCCTCATATTACTTTTAAACCTTTGCCCCTCTAACTTAAAACTGTGTCCTCTTGTGGTAGTTATATAAAAATAGAAAAAGATTAGCCAAAGGCAGACTGTGGGCAATGGTGGTGAATAGTCCTTTGCCCCCTCTCATCTGCCTTTTTTTTTTAAATCGCAACTTTTAGAGTTCAGCCCTTGTTTGATTTTAATTCTGTTCAGCTAATCTTATGAGTCAAATGGCCCTGCCAACACCATTGCTGTCACAATCCTCACGTCACTTTGGCTTTCAGGAGAACTGCTGCATAAGTAGTGCGATTCCGAGACTGATCTCCCTTATTTAGGCAATACAGAGATGTAATTATGTACCAGAATGTTAAAGCAGTGTGTCTATTTCTCTCCTCTTTAGAAGTGAATGAAGAAAGAGATTCATCTCTGAACAATTATCCATTTATGAGACTGACTGGATATTTGTTTTTCCATTACAAATATGCTCCTAGATGATATATTTTATGAAAGTTACCTCTCAACAATTGCCCAAAATTGTGAAATAAAGTGATATTAAAGGCTGTTTTTTTTTTTTATTAAGAAAAAACATGTTAAACATACCTGCTCTGTGCAGTGGGTTTGCACAGAGCAGCCCCATTCCTCCTCTTCATGGATCCCACACTGGTGCTCCTGGCCCATCCCTCCTTCTGAGTACCCCTATAGCAAGCAGCTTGCTATAGGTGCACCTGAGCAGGTTTGCTCCCGAGCCACTGCTCTGTCTGTCCATTCACACACAGAGCACGGCTCTGCCCCACCTCTGCTTTCTCCTCATTGGCTCACTTGCTGTGAATAACAGTAGTGTGAGCCAATGGCTCCTGCTGTTGTCTCAGCCAATGAGGAGGCAGTGACCCCCGGAAAGCCGCTGCTCTCGTGCACATTCACTGGATCGAGATGGGGCTCAGGTAAGTATTGAGATCGAGATGGGGCTCAGGTAAGGTTTGTTGCACACAGAAGGTTTTTTACCTTCATGCATACAAAAGATACAAAACCCCCCCCAAAGATGTCATTTCTGGCTTGCTTGATTGGCTCACTGTTTTTCACAGATGTTAGCACTAAGATACAAGTCAGATTTTAGGCTAGGTTCACACCTATGTGTTTTCTACTGTGGTTTGTGTTTTGCAGAAACACAGTGCAAGCCATTTCACATGATTTCCTATGGGAAATGTTCACATCTTTCCCAACAGCATTTTGCGTTCTTGGTCCAATAGACTTCAATGGGCCTGCTTTCAAAACACAAGTGCAGAGTTTTTCCTGCGTGTTGCAGGAACGTGTTTTTGACCATGCTTCACTACAAACATCTCCAACTGAAAGCAGACTTCCCATGCTGCCCTGTAAAGTTCAAGTTTGAAAAAAAAAAAACACTTTAACAGGTGATATATATGGAACTAGCAAGAATATAACCAAGGTAGTTTGAATCAAACATTTTAGGATAACTGCAGGGAGAGGTCATTAAGGGCATCGCCTTATGCGGAAGGTGATATCTATCCCGTTCAACAACCAAAATGGGGAGTAGAAATACCATCTGGTGAGGGAGGTCAAGATGGGATAGTAGTAGGAGATGGGGGTATAGATGTTAGTGGAATTCAGAGGACCTCTGGGAGTGAGGTTTTGTTGGGAGGAGCAGGTCCCGGGGTGGGCCCATGTCCTGGGTGCCAAGGACCCAGAAACGGGGAGGGAGAGTTGTTGGTTGAGTGGTGAAACCTGAGCTGGGTATGTTGGCTAATTTATAGGTGCATGCCATTCGGACCAGCCAAACAGAAAGTCAGCAACCTATAAAGTCAAGGGGGTGCAAGTATCAGAGTGGAAGAAGGGAAAAAAAGAAAAAAGGGGAGATGAGAAAGGGAAGAGAAAAAAAAAAGGGGGTGGGGGTGGGAGTGAGTTTCCGTGTCGTGTGAATAGAAGCGGGCGTTCTTTTTTGTTGAGTGTACTAGTTCGAGGTATGATTAGCAACTGAAGGTACTTTTGAAGAGTTAGTTCGTTAGACAGAAGTGATGAGGGGGATACATTTCCAAGGCTGTAGTCGTATCAAGTCATATGTGTCAAGGGTCTAGTTCTGCGAGTGGTATAGACGAGAGAATTCCGCGGTGGTTGTGTAGTGGGTCCAGCACGCCCACTTTGTATGGAATTTAGTAGGGGTGTCTTTCGCTACGTGTATGAGTTCTTCTATTTCTGCAATCCCAAGAATACGCTGTAACCATTGTTTAATAGTAGGGGCTTGTGTGGAATTCCAGTGCACTGGAATGGATTGCCTGGCTGCATTTACCATGTGTATCGTGAGAGATTTCTTATAAGATTTGTGTGAGGTAGGAGATTGGTGTAGGAGGAACTGGGCAGGTGTAAAATCCAGGTCATAAGTAGTCACCTGTTTGATAATCCTGTGGACCTCGAGCCAGAATTAGGACAGGCTCGGGCAGGAACACAGGATGTGTAGAAGGGTCCGGTTATCCGATAGGCATCTTGGTACAGATGGAAAAAATTTATGCAAGAGCGTTGGGGTGCGGTACCATCTTGATACAATTTTGTAACCATTTTCCTGCGTAGTTAGGTTCAGGGAGCTTTTGTGGTTTTTAATGAATATTTGTTCACATTCTTCCATGCAGAGTGAGAGGGAAAGTTCCTTTTCCCATGTTTCGCATAGTTTAACAGAGGTTCTAATACATCTGGTGATGCCCCATGTTTATCTTTACAATCCAGCCTACCCAGACCACAAGAACAAGGCAAAACAGAACCAGGGATGGCAGGAAATTGCCTAAGAAATATATCCAAAATGAGATTCCTTCACAAAGAGACAGAAAGATAACAAACCAGAGTACTATGGATTTATCTGTGAACAAACTGTATGTATTCTACTGATTGATGGTGCTGCATCGATATATTTATTAGAAATCTACACTGATCTCCAAACTGCAACTAAGGGACACATGCAGCCATTTGCTTGCTGTTCCAACCTATGTGTTTTGTAGAGCCCTACACAATAAGCAAAGTGTTTTTGACAAGTGACTAGGGGAGGTAGATGATTTGGTGCAGTGCAGATACTTATTTTCAAGTTTTTTATATATTTTTTTTTTTACATCACCCAAAAAATAAAATAAATAAATACATACCGTACTCATAACTCAAATATATGTTACATTTTTTTTAATACCTTAATTTAAGGCAAGAAAACAAGCAATATAATTCTTTTAACAAGAATATCCATAAAATAGAACAGGAACAATGTAGTTATTGTAGCAGATAATGCAGAAAAAGGAAGTGTGGATGTCAAAATTTTAAATAGCCACAAGTTGCTATGGCACCTGACCACTGGAAGACATAAAATAAGCATAGAATTCATCCCTTTCATTTCATCTCATTCGATGTCCACAGTTGCATGACAAGTCGCACAAGTGTGAATGGAGCCTTACTGTAACTTGCAGTGGTTA